>NW_028318083.1:4200000-5400000 GCF_062004578.1 Staurois parvus
CAAGTGAGAGGCACATATGCAAACTGTTGTAATTCCTACACCATTCACCTGATTTGGATGTAAATACCCTCAAATTAAAGCTGTCAGTCTGCAGTTAAAGCACATCTTGTTCGTTTCATTTCAAATCCATTGTGGTGGTGTACAGAGCCAAAAATGTTAGAATTGTGTCGATGTCCCAATATTTATGGACCTGATTGTACATGGATCGAAATTTAGGGAAGTCCCTGACCTGGCCAAATTTCATGTTTGGTCACCTTTACTCATACATGATGGGCCACTGGGAAAGCTGGAAATTACTGTGGTAGTTGGCACTAGTACAGTGATAGCTGTGATCTTCCGAGTCCTGCTCAGGTTGTATGCAAGTATTACTGCTCATTGACTACAGGGGAATGCTCACTTAGTGCCACAGCCATTCACAGAAGACCTTGTATTTTTTTAAATGACTGGACAAAGTGGAGAGAAGGGGTTGTGACATCACAATCTCCACTCTTGAGCCGGCCATATTAGATCAAAATTTGTCTTGTTCAGGTGGGACTGGCCAAGTTTGACCCATGTGTGGCCATTCACACTGTTGGACGGGCCTGTTGGAAAATTTTTCTTGATCAGTGTATTTTGACAGTGGAGAGTCCCTGCTGTTAGAAGACAGGGGGCTTGATTTACTAAAGGCAGATGTACTGTGCACTGCAAGTGCAGTTACTCTAGATATGAAGGGAAGCTCTGAAATGAGTGGAAACTATCATCCAATCACGTGCAAGCAAAAATGCAGTTTTTTTTCTTTTTCTTGCCTATGATCAGGTATTCTTTGCAAAGTGAAGGTTTACCTCATTTACTAAGCTCTGGAGAAACTGCACTTGCAGTGCACAGTATACTGTATTTTAATGTATTTGAAGACGACATTGCACAACTCGACTGCAGAAATCTCTTAATTGTTTTTGTTCAGCATGCTAGCTGAATGAAAAAAAAAATGATCCATCTATCCAGCATTAGAAAACCCTTGTGTTTACTGACAAAATATATAAGGCATTCTATGAATGGCAGCAGTGCCAAGCGAGCAACTCCCTGTTGTCATTGTGCAGTGGGGAAACTGCTGGGCACAGGACCCAAAAGATTGTGGCTATCACTGTAATAGTGCCAACTATTGAGTGTCAGCTACAACAGCTGTTCCTCATCTATGAGATACTGTATGGAGGGGCGGACTGACCATTTGGAAATTCGGGCACTGCCCGACGGCCCGGGGTCAGTAGGGGGCCCCATGAGATGCACCTGGTACCTTTTTCATAGGCTTTTTTGGGTTTGGGCAAGGACACAGGCGCCCCATGATCCCCTATTGCCTGGGGGCCCCATGAGTTGTCAGTCTGCCCCTGACTGTATGCATACTTAAATTGGCCCAAACTGTAACTGTAAGCATTGTAAGTATGCAACTAAGATAATACTTACCTATCAACTCTGGTAAGTGTGCAGTGGGGCAACCATTCAGAGCCTGAGCAGGACCTGGAAAATTGTGGCTATCACTGTAGCAGTGCTGACTACAGTAATTTCCAGCTTCCCCAGTGATCCATCAAGACTGCCAGACTGAACCAATGTAAGTATGCAATAGAAATAATTTTATGGAGTTCAGGGACAGAACGGACCACATTCCTGTGCAATTCCTGTGCTACTCAGTTCAGTGTGATTTTCAGCCCATTCATTTCATTAGGCTGAAATTGCACTGGATCGCAGCAAAAGTAGTGCATGCACATTTCAAAAAACACACTGCACTATGTTACATGCTACTGTGGTACCATGCAATCCGGTGCAGGGAAATAAGCTACATTTGTGATCTGCATTTGCAGTATAATTAGAATTATATTGACACCCGCAGCAGATCAAACACCCAGTGCGTCTTCAATGCTGGGTGGAAAATGTGGGTTTCCTGCACCATGTTCTGGTGCGAACGAGCCCTTAAAGTGACCAATAGGTGACCTGCTGCATATTTATAGTATACAGGTTGGTTAGTCATTCTTTTCAAATGCCCTTTGATTTTTTCATTATTTGGAGCATAGTAAGGTAAAATTGACAAGCACAAAAGTATTTACCTAAAGCATTGCAGACAGCTAAGATATTCAGAGACTCCTGCTCCTGGGCTTTTTATTCCTTTTCTGATTAATATGCAAAGTGCAGTAATTATTAGTGCCCTTAACTGAGACAAGTATTATTATTATTATTATACAGTATTTATAAAGCGCCAATAGTTTCCTCAGCGCTGTACATTACAAAGGGGGACAGAACATGTGACAGAACAATACCAATACAATGCAAAACATGAGGGGATTGAGGGCCCTGCTCCTTGGAGCTTACAATCTAGGAGGGAGGGGATGGTGGCACAGGAGGAGATAGCTGTGGGGAATGGAGTGGTAGGAAGAGTGGAGGAGGTCGGCAAGTTAGCAGGGGGTGGGGTAGGCTTCCCTGAAGAGATGGGTTTTCAGGGTGCACCTAAAGGAGAGGAGAGTAGTTGATAATCTGATGGGTTGGGGCCGGGAGTTCCAGAGGATGGGTGACACCCTGGAGAATTCCTGGAGGCGGGCATGGGAGGAGGAGACCAGGGAACTAGAGAGAAGGAGGTCTTGTGAGGAGTGGAGTGTGCGTGTTGGGTGGTACTTGGATATTAGGTCGGTGATGTAGTTCCGGGCAGTATGGTGGACAGCTTTGTACGTCAGTGTTAGGATTTTGAATTTGATCCGTTGCGCAATCGGAAGCCAGTGGAGGGATTGGCAGAGGGGGGTGGCGGAAACGGAGCGGTTGGAAAGGTGAATGAGTCTGGCAGGCCATAGATGGGCCGTTTATCGGCCGAATTTTCGTCCGCACGAAAAATCGGCCGATAATCACCCCGTTAATGGGGCCATCCCGTCGGTCGTTTTTCGCAGATCTCCTCATTTATTTTTATCGGTCATGCAGGAAAATCCGCAAAAAAATGAGGTTTTTCGTGGACATGGGTGGCAGCATCAGCAACAGGGCCGACCGATTTTTCATTTATCGGCCGATAAATGTCCTGTCTATGGCCTGCCTAACTCCCAGGAGCCAGTGATAAAATCTCCTTTATCTGATCTGAAATCAGTAAGGTTAATCTGCTCAATTGCTATAAGTACAGCTGTCCAACCCAGGACTGGACTGCCCACATGGCAAGCTTGGTGGATGCCTAGGACCTGGTGGGTGTCCGCGGCTTTCTCTCTAAATAACCATAAAGAGCTCTAGCTTTATACTTTCTGAGAGTAATAAATCTCCATTAAATAGTGTACATAGGCTCCTCTGTTTCATAGAGCACTCAACATTAGGGCTAACTGCTGGGAGCTTTGACGCCATTCCCCATCTTCCATTGTCCATCTGTCGTTGGTGATCTCTCCTTTCCCCTGAAACAGCCACTCATGACACAGGGGAGCCAGAACTTCTGCATTATGTAACCACACTGGTGTGGTACGAAAAATGTATTTACACACATATTTTTACCAGCAGTATACAGCACAGTTAGGAGGGGGGAGCAATGTTTTTAAGCAGACTTGTACATTCCTAAACAAATAATATTATGCCTCCCCCTCCAGCAATAGAAGAACAATTTCAGGCACATCATTTTGGTTTAAATCTAAACCAATGAACTGGAAAGGTTTTTAAATTGTTACCTATTTATGGTTTTAGGTATCATTGTTTTTCACTGTTTTCACTGGTATTTATTAATACTACACAGACTCATTTTTCTATTAAAAAGAAAATGTGGAGGTTACGTAAAAAAAAGTATTGTTTTTTTAACTGAAAATATGTATTTCCTAATCATGAGCTCAAATATCATGCAATGTACAAAATGTGGACTACTATCTTTTATCTAATAGGTCCTCTGCTATTAGAAAATACAAAGGTTTGGGGCACTTTTTTGGGTTTTTGGTTGTTTGTTTTTTGTAATTCCTAATGTTTTTCTCATGTTTTTGGTATATGTGAACAGGGTATGCATAAGAAAGAGGAAGCAGATACCTACTGACCAAATACTTTCAGGTGCAGGTTTTGTGTAATCACCGTTGCCTTCCTCTAAAACATATCTACCTTCTGCTTTCATTATACATATATCATGTTAGAGTCTTCCATCCTGCATACATGTTTCTTCTCTATGCAGTGTTATATTTATTTATTTCAGGTACTTATATAGCGCTATTAATTTATGCAGCACTTTACACATATATATCACATCCACATCAGTCCCTAACCCTCAAGGAGTGTACAGCCTAAGGTCCAGACATACACATACTAGGGACAGGTAAGACAGAAGCCAATTAACCTACCAGCATGTCTTTGGAGTGTGGAAAGAAAACTGAAGTACCTGGAGGAATCCTACAGAGGCACAGGGAGAACATGCAAACTCCAGGCAGGTGGTGCCATGGTTGGGATTTGAACCAACGACCCTAGTACTGCCAGGCGGAAGTGCTAACCATTTAGCCACTGTGCTTCCCATGTTTCATGTAAGACTTGTCAATCCTACATGTCTATTGCCACCTTTACTGTACTTTGCACACCACCACTGTGTACCAAACAAGTCTTACTTTTGGTAGTTATCAATTATCAATAGGCGTATTTATTAAGACAAAAGAATAATCAAGCAGTATAGCAACAAATTGGCAATCACATACTGAACAACCATCCAAGCAGACATTAATGATATATCCCACTCTTGGCTTTTTCTTTAGTAAATCAAACCCAGTGGATCAGCATATTAACCAAACACCATTATTTATGTTAAAAATTGTTTTTTTTAAGCTACAACTATGTATGTTAATGTTTTAATCTTAATATGGTAAAATAAAATTGGATCATGCACACAAATTTGACTGCCATGAAAAGACCTATTTAATCACACAAAATGAAAACCAAAGCACTTACAGTTGTGCTCAAACGTTTGCATGCTCTGGTAGAAATGGTCAAGTTGCCAGAAAAAAGTATTTTTTGCACCAAAGCCACAGAAAAGCTTGGTTACAATATGCCCGATAACACAGTGACATGCCTCACCAGGCTTTTTTATGGCATTGGCACAGTAAAGACTTCTCTCTGGCAACTCGACCATGCAGCTAGTTTTGTATTGTATTGTGCTTCTTGAAACAACCACACCATCTTTTTCCAGAGCAGCCTGTATTTCTCTTGAGGTTACCTGTGCATTTTTCTTTGTATACCAAACAATTTTTCTGGTAGTTGTGGCTTCAATCCTTCTTGGTCTTCCTGACCTTGGCATGATATCAAGAGATCCCTGAATTTTCCACTTTTTTCTTTTTATATCCTTTTCTATCTTTATAAAGTTCTATTACCTTATTACGGAGGTCTTTTGACAGTTCTTTTCTGTTCCCCATGGCTCAGTATCTAGCCCGCCCAGTGCATCCACTTGAAAGTTAACAAACCCATTGACTATTTATACACAGTCAGTAATTGCAATTTAAAAAGCCACAGATGTAGGAAATAACCTTTAATTGCCATTGAAACCTGTGTGTGTCACCTTGTGTGTCTGTACCAAGGCCAAACATTAGAGGATATTTAAACTTTTGATCAGGTCATTTGGGTGATCTCTGTTATTATGATTTAAAAAGGACCCAAACAACTATGTGATAATTAATGACTTCATATGATCATTATCCTTAACTAAAAGACAGTTTTATTTTTAAAAGACAATTATATGATTTCAGACAGGGCATGCAAACTTTTGTCATAACTGTTTGTTTTTTTAATCTCTTTGTGCCATCAACAGAATAATTCCCTACTGATTTCAGTTTTATTAAACAAGCTTATACATATGTATTTAAGGACAGTATATACTAAAAACTAATAGGCATCTCTTGTGCTTCTTGAAGGGGAGATGTCCTTGCTTCATATTAGCAAATTTGGCTGGAGATGCCATATACACCTTCAGGGTGAGCCAGGGTCATTATGTCAATGGACAAGGTTGGAGTTAGGAATCCTGATAAAGAAATATAAAACCTTTGCAAGTAAGACTATGCATTTATGCATTATATAGTGTATTGGTTGTGGGCCGCATTATTCTCCAACATCAGCAGGGGCGTATTTACCACAAGGCAAACAAGGCATTTGCCTAGGGTGGAATTTTTCAGGGGGGGGCAGCAGCACCCCCCAGAAGAAGGGACACATGTGGCATGGGGACCAGGTGAGATCTGGGTTGCGGGCTGCTTGAAGATGTATGGAGAGCCTGACTCTTGTTCCGGGGGATGTCCACATTTGTGAAGGTGAGTGTCTTTCTCTCTCTCGCCATGGGGGGATATTAGTGGAAGGCTTTCTCAAGGGGGTGGGCAGGGGTGTTGTTGGTCAATATCAGGCTCTCTCTCCGTGGGGAGTGCCCGATTTTTGTTTTGCCTAGGGCAGCGCCAAACCTAAATATACCACTGAACATCAGAGCTATATTCCCGTATTTATTTTCAGTGTGAGCACTTTCCCTGCCCTGTGCTCCTAACAGAGCTACGAACTGTCCCTATAAGCAAATGCCAACACAGATATCTACTTTTTTTTAAACAATTTCTGCATTCATGGAGCACAATAAAGTCTGTTTCCAGACATTATGTATGTGTGCTGTTTATAGTGCAATAAATAGGGTGTGGACCATGAGTTTAATTTCTTTCCTGCTGAACTCTAGATGCAGAAAACAGATGAATGAATTGATGAATTTAAATAGAACCTCCCCTACTTCTTAGTTATTTTTAGTACCTGGTTCATAAACATTTTCCTCATAAAAATGTCTGCTTCCTCTTCATAATACAAAAGGTTATTTTCTGCTATATTTAAGAAGGCTGTGAATTTTGTGCTATGTTGCCAGAGTGTTGTGGAATGGTGTTCTAGAAATGTGCTGCTCTGGGAGGTTAGGTTACCACCTTTCATAAGCAACAAGTCAAAAAATAAAACCATAGTGACATGCAGAGTGAGCCAGTGAAAGCAATATTAGCGTATAGGATCAGAATATTTGTATATTAGCTATAGGGGTTGATTTACTAAAACTGGAGAGCACAAAATCTCTCTGCATAGAAGCCAATCAGCTTCCAGTTTTTTTTTTCAAAGCTTAATTGAACAAGCTGGAGTTAGAAGCTGATTGGCTACCACGCACAGCTGCACCAGATTTTGCACTCTCCAGTCTTAGTAAATCAATCCCATAGTCTATTGGATATAGAAGAATACATATTTTATCTGCAGTAATATAAAACTCATTTTAAAACTCATTTATGAGATTCTTAGTACATTTCCTTGTTGAATGTGGAAAGCTGCTTGTAATCAAGCTGATTTCTCACAGAGAGTTGTGGGTTGTGTAGATCTGTCTATGTTATCCAGGCCCGGACTGGTAAAAAAAATATGCCCGGGCATTTTAGACTTTACAGCCAATTTCCGGGGGGGTGCAAGGGCATTTGTGGGGGCAGTTAGTGATGGAATATTCATGGAGTCAGTTCTCTGCACTGTAATATAAAGGGGACTGCACTGTAAAGGGGCACTATATTGATTACAGTGCCCCTTTACAATGCAGTCCCCTTTATATCACAGTGCCCCTAGAAATCTAATCACAGTGCCCCTATATATTCAAAGAGATGGCCCAACCCAGCAGAGAGACATCCTCATCCAGCAAAGAGACATAAGAGACATCCCCATCCAGCAAAGAGACATCCCAATCCACAAAGAGATGGGATGTCTCTTTGCTGGACAGGAATGTCTCTTTGCTGGATGGGGATGTCCCTTCTTGGACTGGGCTGTCTCTTTGCTGGATTGGGATGTCTCTTTGCTGGACCCAGCTGAGCAAAGAGACAACCCAGTGCAGCAAAGAGACATCCCTGTCCAACAAACAGAAAGCCCATCCAGCAAAGAGACAGCCCTTCCAGCAAAGAGACAGCCCATCCAGCATTGAGAGAGCCATCCAGCAATGAGACAGTCCCTCCAGCAAAGATACAGCCCCTCCTGCAAATAGACAGCCCCTCCAGAAAAGAAACAGCCCCTCCAGCAAAGAGACAGCCCATCCAGCAAAGAGACAGCCATCCAGCAAAGAGACAGGCCACTCAGCAAAGAGACAGCCCATTTAGCAAAGAGACAGGCCATCCAGCAAAGAGACAGCCCTTCCAGCAAAGAGACAGCCATCCAGCAAAGAGACAGCCCCTCAAGCAAAGAGACAGCTCAACCAGCAAAGAGACAGCCCATCCAGCAAAGAGACAGCTCAACCAGCTAAGAGACAGCCCATCCAGCAAAGAGACAGCCCATCCAGGAAAGAGACAGCCCATCCAGCAAAGAGACAGCCCCCCCAGCCAAGAGACAGCCCATCATGCAAAGAGAAAGCCCCTCCAGCAAAGAGACAGCCCATCCAGCAAAGAGACAGGTCAACCAGCAAACAGACAGCCCATCCAGCAAAGAGACAGCCCATCCAGCAAAGAGACAGCTGAACCAGCAAAGAGACAGGCCATCCAGCAAAGGTGACAGCTCATCCAGCAAAGAGACAGCCCATCCAGCTAAGAGACAGCCCAATCCACCGCTGCTACAGACCTGTCACAGTGTGCCCGCCAGTGAAGGAGAGAGGTTGCTATTGTCCCTTCAGTGCGGCTGTGTGCAGTGGCCAGCCGAGGAGGTGTCTGTGTGTCCTTGCTGCTTCCTGCTCTTCACTGGAGCATCACTGCCGCTCCTCCTGTTGGCCCTGCTTTAGGCATAGCCACACAGCAGGAGGTGACCGTGGTCTGTGTTAGCTCTGCCCAGGTTGCGGTCGCCACTTAGCTCCTGCTATACAGCTTGTCATCAACAGGCTGCTCTAAAGCCCAGCGGCCCTGGCACACCGGGCAAATGCCTGGTATGCCCTAAAGCCAGTCCGGGCCTGGCTCTATCACTATTAGACAATTGCAGATCATCTACTTATTTATGCATAAATTTATGATTTTAAATCAGGATATGGTGATTAGCTTACCATAGTAAAGCACCAACCTTCATTTTGCAAGCAAGGTTACCTTGAACGTAACCTAACCTTATGCCAAAAAAACAACAAAAAAGGGCAAAACAAAAAACTACCTTTGCAGTGCCCTCTCCCACACTACAAGGGTTAATTTCTCATTTAGGCAGGCCAGAGATTAGGCAATTTTATTTCCTTTTATTTCACTCAATTCCCCCATCAACACAAAGCAGGTAAGTATACCGTGTTTGTATTTTATTTAAACAAAATTACCTTTACAAATGCTTTAGTGATAGAAAAACTACACTTAATATTAGGGTTTCATGAACAGATAATGCTTCTCCTTTGACTTACAACTGAAAATCTGAAGTGATACTACAGTTAGAGATCAGCTGTATTCAGTAGCTATTGTACATTTCATAATAAATGTAACCTTTTGCTTATCAACTTTTGAAATGACATGACACAACCATGCATGACCTTATGGAAGCAATGAAGGCTACAGCTTATTCTTATTCAATAAACTAGCAAAGTCTTTTCAACCTAATACATTTCAGGTTGCTGTAGTGAAAACATATGATATAAGTAAGCCCTTTATTAGATGACCCAAACTCAAATAGGTTACTGTGGTCATATCAGATAAGATATACGGTACTTTTTGATTGGTTAATACGATTTGTGAATCACTTTTTGCACTTTTTCATTGTTATATTAGATCTTCTCTGTTATAACAAAGCTACAGACTCATGGACCTGGTACTTGTAGTAACTTTTTGCCAAAGGTTTTTTTGCTTTGTGATGCAGACCCTATAGCCAAAAGCTAAGAAGCCACCAAGTCACTTCTAAACTTGCTGAATCTCCCTAAGAAATACTTAATGTCCCTGAAACCAAAAATCTACATTTTTGAAATCAGGGATTTTTTTATATTTGCTGTAATGAAACTCATTTCAAAAGCTCGGTATTCCCCGGTGGCAGTCTCAATGTAAATGTCATGTCTGTTTCAGAATTTCCAGCTAGGTTATGAAGAATGTTGGCGTTATTCACAGTTTTACCACTGAACAACTTCCCCTTTGAAAGAAGAGTCCAACAGCAGCCTAAGTAGATAGGAAGAAAGTCATTTTCCGTAACATTAAATCCATCATTTTTTTTTTTTCCTGGCTTTTTATTTTTAGAAACTAAGTAAGTAGGGAGGATGAACAGAAAGATATATATTACTGAATAATCATGGGATTTGGTGCACTAAATTAGTTGAATAAATATTACATCCATCACTAGCCCTGGTATAAGGAGTCCCTTGCCAAAAATCGAGTTCTTCCAGTGGACCAGTCTTTCTCAATCTTTTTACCCCAGATGAACCCTTCAAATTCTGAAAATTTTCAAGTCTCAAGGAACCCCTGTTAAAAAAATGATTATATCTGCAACTTAAAATGATTGGAAAGCCTTTTTTTAAAAAAAAAATGTTATACTTACCTGCTCTGTGTTGCTCAAAGTGGCTAAAATCCTCCTCTTCTGGGGTCCCCCCGCAGTGCTCTCCATTCTCTTCTGTGTGTGCCCCATAGAAAGCATCTTCCTAAGGGGGCGCACCTGGGGGCTCACGACCAAGCAGGGCTGTGTGCGTCTATTAACACATAGTGTGCCTTACCCCCGCCCCAGGCTCCCTGCGCACAGAATTTGATTGACAACAACAGGAACCAATGGCTCCCCACTGCTGCCTCTTTAAGCAAATAGCAAGGAGAGAGCTGCTGCAGATGGATACAGCGCTGGATCAAGAAATGAAGATGAGGGGGAGATACAAATACAAGCATATTTTTTTACATTAATGCAGGGAATGCATTAAGGCAGGGGTGGGCAACTGTGGCCCTCCAGCTGTTGGTGAACTACCTCTGCCTTTGGGAGTCATGCTTGTAACTGTCAGTTTTGCAATGCCTCATGGGACTTGTAGTTCTACAACAGCTGGAGGGCCACAATTGCCACCCCTGCATTAAGGTAAAAAATGCCCAGCCTTTAAAAGATTAATTCACCTTTAGCAACACGTTACATGTTCAACCTGTATTTAGGCAGCAAACCCTGATCCCCCACTGTGACAGTGGGCGGAGGTTCTTTTCCCCACACCCACTGTCACAAGTTAAAATTGGCGCTGCTGTGCGGGGCTTCTTCTGCACAACTGCACCATTCATTCACAGGAATCTGAATGAAAAAAACTACAAGTCCCATCTTCCACTGCAGCAGACTGACTTAAATGAACAGCTGATCAGCACGCCCTAGTTCAATCACATTGCCTACGGCTCAGGAACTGTCTGCCTGTAAAGTGGTATGGGCAGAGAGCCCTGAACAGTGTGTACAGGATACAGGAGCTTGACATTTGCTGATCATGGTTGCAATATTCTGCAGGCTCCTACGAAGAAAAATAATAAATACAGATTTTTTTTACGTGCAAAAATACATGAATTTATTATTTTTGTAAAAAGTGAAGAAAAGGTATATAAGCGTGATAAGTAAGTTGTAATCATAATAATAAATAAAAAAATAAACTATGTCATGTATATAGAGTATTTCACACCCAAAGCATATCATTTTTTTTAACATTTTCCTTTTCTGTATACCCAGTGGTGTATTTAGGGTTTGTGCTGCCCTAGACAAAACAAAAATCTTCTGCCCCCACGGACACCGACCAATACCCCCCCTTTCCCCTCCCGAGGAGAGAGCCTGACATTGACCAACAACACCCCTGCCCCCCACTCAGGAGAGCCCTCCACTATTCCCCTCCCCCATCCCGAGCGATAGAGAGAAAGACACTCGTCTTCAAAGCTCTGGACATCCTTGGGCATGAGAGTCAAGCTCTACATACACCATCAAGCAGTCCGCAGCCTCTCTTGGATCCCACCTGGTTCCCATGGCATGCATGTCCCTACTTCCATCCCTTCTTCTGAGGGGAGGTGCTGCCCCCTGAAAAATGCTGCCCTAGGCAAGTGCCTTGTTTGCCTTGTGGTAAATATGCCCCTGTGTATACCCAGTATTTTTTTGTAATAATCATGAAATGAAACAAATAATAATAATGAAGAGACACTTGTTATGATGACAAATTTGTAGGCAGAGATTTACATTATTTTGGAGAGATGTACTCACACTTCCTATTGTATCTACAGAATAGGTAGTGAGGGGAAGCTTCTTCAATGGGACACTAAAAAACCTTGACAGGGGTATTTACTTTTCCTTACTCTACTCTTCCCTACGCTTCCCATTGGGTATGATTGCTTAAGACCCCATGCTGGCATACATTCATAAACCCTCACTCTATGTCACTTTATGAAAAAATATGAATGCAAGATATAGCACACTAGTAGCATTAAAAAAAGGCCATCTCTTAATTTCTCATAGACTCCTGTGAATCTGGTGTTCAGCACCCCAGTAAGGGGTTGACAACCTTGTTAATGTTACTTGATTTATGAATGTTCCAATGCTATCCATATGATTAAGTGTCCATGTGGCTTTTATCTGGGGGTCAAAGGTCACATAGCTTCCAAGTGAGAGTTTGATCTGCAGGAATCCACCATTCATTCAAATAAATGCAGTACTGGAGATGGTTTTAAAGAAAGGCATACGTAGCCCCAAAAGGTAAAAGGTTATGCCGTACATAAATAGTATAACCTCGCACTGTGGAAAGCCCCAGGACTTTGTTTCTTTGTAAAAGCCTCACTTGAGTCATGGATCCTCAAGTTCTCAAGCACTTGCAATGAGAAACACTATTTTTGTAACACTACTAGCAGGGGCGGACTGACAACTCATGGGGCCCCCGGGCAATGGGGGATCATGGGGCCCCTGTCCTTGCCCAAACTCAAAAAAGCCTATGAAAAAGGTACCAGGGGCATCTCATGGAGCCCCCTACTGACCCCGGGCCCTCGGGCAGTGCCCGAGTTTCCAAATGGTCAGTCTGCCCCTGACTACTAGTAATGGATCTCCTTAGGGTTCCCATCAATATTTTAGGCTCTTCCCATTACCTAATATTTTACCTTGGTGGCCAAATGTCTCTAGTGGGTTCATTCTCCTTTAGGATGAGCATTGTCATGTATATTTCCCCTTCAGTGAATGTGAGAGTGAACTATACACTCTCATTCTGTTAATGACAGCTGTGCTAACCAATAAAAGGACAGATCTTCCCATCACTGAGGATAGTTGCGCTTGTTTTCCCCTTCCCTGTAACAGAAGAGATACATAGAACAATTAAGATGCCCACCCCCTGTGCTGCCAATGACAAAGAGAACCTCTCACCATTCATTTCAACAGCAATCTTCCCATAAGAATATATGTGTATTTAGCTTATTTAATCAGGATATTTACCTGTAAACGCTTATTTTGTTTAACCACTTGCCCTCTAGAGGATTTACCCCCCCCCTTCCTGACCAGGCCATTTTTTGCATTGCGGCGCTGCTTTACTTTAACTGACAATTGTGCATTCATACAATGCTGCACTCAAATGAAATTTACGTCCTTTTTTTCCCACAAATAGAGCTTTCTTTTGCTGGTATTTGATCGCCTGTGCGTTTTTGAGAAAAAAACTATATTTTTGACTTTTTGCAATTAAATATGTCCAATAAAAAAATATTAAAAATCAAATTTCATCATAAATTTAGGGCACAATATATTCTGCTACATGTCTTTGCTAAAAAAAAATCCCAATACATGTAAATTGATTCGTTTACTTGAATGTTATAGCGTTTACAAATGGCGGTATATATACTGGAATTTGAAATTTTTATAAACTAGTAATGGTGGCAATCAGTGACTTATAGCGGGGCTGCGACAGGCATTCTACCCGTCGGTATTACTCGCCGATCACGGGTGCCGGCGAATATTCACCAGCCAGCACCCGGTGATTGACAGCCGAGGCCATGAATGGCGGCACAGGTAGGGCGTGTGAACGGCTCGCACGCACCCCTTACACAGAAATACAAAATCACGTATATATACATGATTTTGCGCACCCCTGCTGCCCTGTAGCAGTATTTCTGCTATAGGGCGGCAGTAAAGCAGTTAAAAATCCAAATATTCCAAGACTTGTGCTGCACCACCACCATTTTGGATGTGATGTTGGCAGTACCAGCAGAAGTAGAGCTATATGCTATAGCATTCCCCTTTGCTACTTCCTCACTTGTAGGAGGGAGTTAACTTATTCCCTAGCTAAGAGCCCCTCTTTTACAGGAAGTGACCTGTTGTCCCTGCCCTTCTGGCAGGATCCTTGGTATAAGGTGGGTGCAGTCAGAGTGAGAGTTGTTGTGAACCTTGGAGAGGAAGAAAGCAGCAGCAGGCCAAGAGAACCATGCTTGTTCCCCCGCATAGGCGTCCCTAGCTATGGGCCTTGAGGAACCAACACTGACCTACAGGGAACATGGACTTTGAACGTTGGGTGTCAAACTCAATTTCATCACGGGCATCAACATTATGGTTGCCCTCAAAGGGCTAGTTGTATCTGTAATACTAAATGTCCAGAGCACCCCAACTCCACTTACATCAAATGTCAAGAGCCCCCCAACACCATCAGAAGTCAAGAGTCCCTCACATTCCCTTACACCACAGTGCACCCCCTTACCTTGTGCTGCTGCCAAGAAAAAGCTGGGAGGGGAGCTGGGAGGCAGAAAGTATGGGGTCTGGAGGAGGACCAGAGGAGGGCTGGAGTCAGCTGCCAGAGTCTACTGAATGCTGAGATCAGGGAAGGCAGAGATGAAGGCGCACTGCAGCTGCACAGAGAGGCACAGGATCTGTAGTAAGAGTTCTGTCCTCCTCTCTGCTGCTGCCTGCAGAAATGGGCAGGCAGAAATGAGCCTCTCCACTGCTGCACACAGAAGTGCAGGATCTGGCAGAGGAGCTTTGTGGTCTCCTCTGCTGCCGACTGCTGAGACAAAGCAGGGCAAAGATGAAAGGGGAGCTGCAACTGCAGGAGAGGTCGAAGGGACACATCAAATGACCTGAAGGGCTGGATTCGGCCCATGGGCCTTGTGTGTTGCTACATGTGCTTAAGACTGTACTCAAAGATATGGGTTTATTGGATTGAAAGCTATAATGTCTTGTTCACCTTGCCAAATGTTTGGAAGTTCTGCTCTTTATTCAGGTTAAGAAATTGGATTTTGCTTTTGGCTGCAGTGATGTTTTCCAAGAGGATGCCTGACACCTGAGTGTAAGTGTGTAAGGTAGGCTGACTCAGGCATGGCCTGTGGATCATGATGCGCTAGACTGTTGTTAGTGGACAGGATCATGACTACAAGGTGCACAGTGTGAACTTGTTAAGGTTGTGAATGATGGTTGTCAGGGGAAGTAGATGCCCTCTTGACAGTGATGAGAAGACCCCTCTATGGAACATGCATCGGAGGAGTGACTTAGAGGTGACATGGACCCCAAGTTTTCGGCTGGACTGTCAAAGCCCTGTTGTACAGTTGTTGTGCCAGGTTGGGCTATGAGGCAGTAGTGGGCTGAAGCATTAGGCCACTGTACAGTCCTGTTTTGTGGTGGGTCCACTAAAAGAGTCTCAAAAACTGAACCTGGCTACTGTCCTGCCAGCAGGCTGCTACAAAAAAAAGGTTA
Source organism: Staurois parvus (assembly GCF_062004578.1). Lineage (NCBI taxonomy): Eukaryota > Metazoa > Chordata > Amphibia > Anura > Ranidae > Staurois > Staurois parvus. The sequence continues at coordinate 4,215,496 of NW_028318083.1, forward strand.
TGTAGGGAGGTGAAAGGAGAAGGGGAAAAAGTTGGACCAGCACAGAGAGTAATGGGATACTCCCAGAAAAGGAGATGGCTTTAACATGTCCTAGGGAATTGATTCTTCCTGGAGTAGTCTAATTTTCTGGTAAAGGCACACTGCAAGTGACTAAAACATAATTTATAGAAGGGAAAAAAACACTGCAGGTAAGCATTTAAAATACCTGATTTTTCTTAACTTTAACCTGCAGTTATTTAAGTTGATGACAGAGTAAGTGCCAAGAGTTCTTGGTTCGAATCTCAACCACAACATTACCTGCCTAGAGTTTGCATGTTTTCCCTTTGCCTGTGCGGGTTTCCTCAAGGCACTTTATTTCCTCCCACATGCCAAAGACATGCTGGCAAGTTAATTGGCTCCTGTCCAAACTGGCTCTAGTATGTGTATGTATGAATTCGAGTTAGGGACCGATGTGAGTTTTTAATAAATATGTAAAGCGCTGTGTAAATTGACGGTGCTTTTCAAATACCTTTTAATAAATAAATAAGTGCAATAGAATAAGGTGTATGGGGGGAGGAGAATGGGCAAGAGCAGAGTCTCGGCTTTAACTGTAATCTTTGCAACCTTCATTTCAATATGCTGTAGCTATGAATGGTGTTCCTTTTTTTAATTATCTTTCTTCTTTCTACGTTAAGCAGTCAGTCTAAGGCCACCTAACCTTGTTCGGAATCACAATTGTAGTAAATGACCCTTATCAAGCATCACAACCTATTCGGTTGGTGTAGTGGAAAACTTTAGATATCTTTTTAGGGTTTTTTGCTGACTAAGCCCAAAAGCACCTTAAAATGATCTGTACAAAAACATATTTTGCACAGTTTGTTAGGTTAGAATAAGGTGTATGGGGGGAGGAGAATGGGCAAGAGCAGAGTCTCGGCTTTAACTGTAATCTTTGCAACCTTCATTTCAATATGCTGTAGCTATGAATGGTGTTCCTTTTTTTAATTATCTTTCTTCTTTCTACGTTAAGCAGTCAGTCTAAGGCCACCTAACCTTGTTCGGAATCACAGTTGTAGTAAATGACCCTTATCAAGCATCACAACCTATTCGGTTGGTGTAGTGGAAAACTTTAGATATCTTTTTAGGGTTTTTTGCTGACTAAGCCCAAAAGCACCTTAAAATGATCTGTACAAAAACATATTTTGCACAGTTTGTTAGGTTCACGTTGGCTCATCAAACGTCTTGTGTAAGTCTATGTTAGCTATAGTTGTTCAATCGTATTATGATCTGTAATTATGTAAATGCATAAATTAGTATCTAAATAATTCATAAAACAAATCCAGAATGTTTTAAAGGTATACTGTAGTAAAAAAAACAAAACCTTGAATTGCAATCAGTGAACACAGTGTACCCTAATTCCGAACACATTTGCTACAGGTTCCTTTGTATCGTATACAGAAAGGCTATTGTAGAAAAAGTCCTGCTTAGGAATTTAAGGGTTCTTCTCTGCAGCAACTGTCACATTTGAAATCAGCACAGCTGTGCGGGTCTCCACTCACACAGTTGTATCATTCATTCACGGGGATCTGTGAATGAACAAACTACAAGTCCTGTCCTCCACTGTGGCAAATAGACTTGTGGTTTCAATAGACTGCGAGCATGAGGATCAGCACACTTGTAGTCCATTGACACTTTCTGACAACCTATACAGAGCTATGGGCACAGAGCTGTAGGTAGTGTCCACAGGAGCCTGACATTGCACAATCCATTGATCACAGGTGCAAAGCTCTGCAGGCTCCTGTGAAAAAAATATTAAATGCACATTTTTTCCTGCAAAAATACAGTATGTGCATTTATTATTTTTTTTCATAAATGTTAACTTATACTTTACAATATAATTGGTAATACAAAACACAGCACAGGATTCAGGAAGTACACTTCCAGTGACCCTGTCTGGTGATGTCTGGATTTTTGTTGCAGTGAATTACAGAGAGTTTAGATTAAAGTTAACTGAATTAAATTTCTGAGTTTAGCACAGTTGAAAGATAACATAAGTAGATCAATGACTTGCTTTATCTGTTGCCTTGATGGTGTTCAAAAAATATATAGATATACATAATATACTGTAGTTATAATTAATACGTGTATTAACATTTGCTGCTTACGTGCTTCCATTATGATTAGAGATGAGCGAATTATTAAAAAATTTGGTTCGGCTGATTCGCCGAATGCGCCGAATAAATTTGCTTCGAGCCGAATATATTCGCTGCAAATTTAACTTATAAAAAGGGTGTTTCTAGGCTTCAGAGAGCCTTTATATTAGTGCAGAACACTGTACCTTTAATTTAAATGCCCTTGGAGTCTGCTGGGGAAGAGAAATAATACTGTCAGTCAGTATGATATGCAGATGAGTGCCGTCAATCTTAGAATCACCGCACACTTCACTCATTTGGGCAGTCACGGGGCCAAAACCAGAGTGTGGAGCCACAGTGTGGCGGTGGAGGCAGCAGCAATGGGAGGCCATACAGCACCCTATGACAAAAATGGAAACCACCAGCAGTGTGAGGAGACCTGAAAGTGGAACATGGCAGAGTGTGGTGATGGAGACAGCAGCAATGGGAGGCCGTACAGGGACCCATGACACACTCTGGACCTGGCAGCAGCTTGAGGAGGCGGTACAGGGGCCCATGACAGATTACGGGCCTGGCAGCAGCATGAGGAGTCGGTACGGGGGCCCATGGCAGATTACGGGCCTGGCAGCAGCATGAGGAGGCGGTACAGGGGCCCATGGCAGAGTGGCGGAGCGTAAGCAGCTAAAATTGAAGGCCATACAGAGGCCTATGTTAAAAAGTCCCCCCAGCAGCAGCGTGGGGAGACGACTATCAAGAGTCCAATGGCAGAGTGGCGGAGCGGAAGCAGCTTCAATTGAAGGCCATACACAGGCCTAGGTTAAAAAGTCCCCCCAGCAGCAGTGTGGGGAGACGACTATCAAGAGTCCAATGGCTGAGTGGCGATCCGGGAAGTCAGCGTTGTGATTGCAGATGCAATGCAGAGATTCTATGAGGTGATGCCGTGGGTGCGAAGAAGATCATATACCGTCGTACTTCCATCCATAAGATGGAACAACCTGCGAACCGGGAGCTTTATTGCCCTGACCCGCTGAGCAGCTTCTGGGATACCCAAGAGGCCCATGGCAGAGTGGCGGAGCGTAAGCAGCTTCAATTAAAGGCCATACAGAGGCCTATGTTAAAAAGTCCCCCCAGCAGCAGCGATTCGATTCGTGCATCCGAAGTTTGCTAATCTTCGGATTCGTCGCAAATAGAATTTTTCCAAATCTTCGGAACGAATTCCACTTCGTCATGTTCGATTCGCTCATCTCTAATTATGATCCTCAGATGTTCATGTACAATGCGTATGTAGCCTGAAATGTTTGTTTTGACATACAGTTGTGAAATCAGCAAGGAAGCTCTTCAAGGATGCGCGTATTTCCTTAATGTAATTGGCCATATGCAAAAATTGTTTTCCAAAGTTTAAATAAAGTATCAATTGTATTCCAGCTAACAGAGCAGTACCCACTCCTACTATGAGTGTCCTGAGTCATGCAGTGACACAGTATGCTGATTGTTGTCTGTACAGAGGTGGCAGGAAGCAAATGAAAGCTGAGAACTGGAATTGTCTTAACTGCCTTCTTTAACCACTTGCCTACCAGGCACTTACTGTATACCCCCTTCCTGCCCAGGCCAGTTTTCAGCTTCAGTGATGTTGCACTTTGAGTGACAATTGCACGGTCATGCAATACTGCACCCATGTGAAATTTTTATAATTTTTTTCACACAAATAGAGCTTTCTGTTGGTGGTATGTACTCGCCGCTGGGTGTTTTATTTGTTGTGCTATAAACAAAGAAAAGCAAAAATTAAAGAAATAAATAAATTTTTCCTTTGTTTCTATTATAAAAGTTTGCAAACAGGTAATTTTTCTCCTTCACTGATGTGCGTTGATGAGGCTGCACTGATAGGCAACATAGATGGGCACTGATAGGTAGCACTGACGGGCACTGATGAGGTGGCACTGATAGGCAGCACTGGTGAGCTGGCACTGATATGCAACAATGATGAGCACTGATAGGCGGCACTGATGGGCACTGATAGGTAGCACTTATTGGCACTGATAGGCAGCACTGATAGGCGGCACGGATAGGCAGCACTGATGTGCTGGCACTGATATGCAATAATGATGGGCACTGATAGGTGGCAATGATAGGTGGCACTGACTGACGGCACCGACAGGTGGCATGGCTGGGCACTGACTGGCAGCACTGATGGGTGGCTTTGCTGGGCAGCACTGATGAGCGGCACTGCTGGGCACTGTTGGGTGGCACTGCTGGGCACAGGTGGGTGGCACTGCTGGGCACTGATGGGCACACGTGGGTGGCACTGATGGGCACAGGTGGGTGGCACTGCTGGACACTTGTGGATGGCACTGCTGGGCAGAGATGGGCAACACTGGTGGGTGGCACTGTTGGGCACTAATCATCAGGGCACTGATCATCAGTGCCCTGATGATCAGTGCCGATCCCTCATCTGACAATTGCCGGTTATCGGCAGTATTTTCCCTCAAGCTGTGACAGCGTGAGGAAAGTGCAGCCGATAACCGGCAACTGCATTTACCGGTGATCTGCTGTGTCATTGGATACGGCTAATCACGTGGCAAAAAGGCTGCCGTGATTGGCCTGTTACCACATCACGTGATCCGTAGGAGGACATCTGCACTGATAATTAGTGCCCTGATTATTCTTACTTAAAAATAAATACTATATGTGCATTTTATAGTTTTTAACTACTTGTTTTTGTAGGAAATGCATGTTAACTGATGTTAATGAATGTAAATAAATGTAAATGCAGTTAAACACATGTAAAATGATCTTTATACATGTTAATGCATGTAAAAACACCAAAACTAAAGTACAAAAATGGCCAAAACCTGAAGTCAAAACACACTTCCTTCCAGTGTAAGCATTTTTGTTGTGAAACACAGTATGAGTCTAAGTGATGCTACTTGGTAGCAAACTAAACTGTCTCTTCCACAAAGGTCTTATTTACTAACAAAGTTCAAAAGTGCAGTCAGGCATGTGCTTTCATTCTCTAACTTGACATGATCAATAAAGCTGTGTGTTGCTACATATTTACATTTCACACATTGTTAGTAAATTAACCTCTTGTTTTATTGTCCTGAACACTTTTGTGCTTTCTTGTCCACTACATCATTATCCCTAACAGAGAAAGCTATTATATTATATTATACATACTATAGGTAAAAAATAGTTAACGATTTGGGTTAAAAAAAAATCTTTACCTGCTGTGTTGTGATATAAGACACTGACAATAAGGTTTTTGTATACAGACATTAGATGAAGAAACAAATTTTTCAGCATTGACCACAACAATCATCTTTCTTTCAAGTAAATGGTGGGGTCCTGCTATACCGGAAAATATTTTTTAGGCAGCAAAAAGTCATGAATGGCTATAGGCATCAAAATGTGAAAATATATGCAAGGTCATTAAAATCTATTTGTAGAGATGACTATCACCCAATTTGATAGATAATGGTTGGGAAAGATTGTAGGTCTATGGGAACCCTTCAATTCATGATGCTGGCATCTGGCCGACTTCATATGAAAGTCGGCCAGATGCCAGCATCATGAATTGGAGGGTTCCTATAGACCTAATATCTGAAGACTGCAATGGTTTGGGACCTTTCACACAGGCATTCTGTTTTTTTCATCAGTTCAGTCATGTTTTTTCTGAAAAAACTGATTTATTTTTTTACAAATTCTCTTTATTGAGTATTTGTTGTTTTTTGGTATTAAATACATAAAAAATCCTATTGGGCATACCAAGGCTTAGATCGCATCAACAGAGAAAAAAAAGAAAACAGAGAGCTGCAACTCACACACAACAAACAACATAGGGCAACTGCACCAAAAAGAATGGCAGAACGTATGCACAGTAGACTTGATCTTATTCCTGCAAAGAAGTCATGGAGGTTAGGACACAGAGCTAACATAACTATCTCCATTAGTGGACTAGACACACCTGAGTTAGCCTTGGTCGGAAGTGGTGGCAACAGAACCTCTTGATTCAGTCCAAATATGCCAAACTTAGGTACATTTTGCAGGACACCCTCTAGACTCATAGGTGAATTTATAAAGTGCATGGACCGTATTAACCAAGTGCTTCCAAAAGTCAGAGGTAGGGGCTCGGGGAGACTTCCAATTTAAATGTATAGCTTTACGAGCATAGAAATGTAACAAGCCAAGCAAAGTTCAAAATGAATCCCTTTACATCATTTTCTCATCAGTTTTTACATCCTTTTCCAATGCAGAAACAGATATAAAAATTGACCTTTATGTCCATTTACATCTGTTTACACCCATTCTTTGTCCGTTTTTTTTATGGAAGAAAAATAGGTTTTCTTCCATTCAAAAAAACAGATGTTAACAGATACGGACATTAACCGCTTCCCGTCCGCCGTATAGCAGAAATTCTGTTACAGGGCGGCATGGGTGTGCAAAATCACATAATTATATATGTATGTGATTTTGCATTTCTGGGTAGGGGGCGCACAAGGCCCCATTTTCGGCTGCGGCTGTCAATCACCATGTCTCGCTGGCGCCCAGTGATTGCCGAGGATTTCCGGTGGGGAGGAGAACTGTTTGTAAACAAAACAGTTCTCTCCCCTGTCAGCTCCTGCACACTGCTTTGTATGGCTGTCCATAGCACAGCTATACAAAGCAGTGTGCTTATGGTGAAGCACAAACACACTGCCCCATAGTAAAACACACCAAGCACACAGTTAACCCTTTGATTTCTCCTCATGTTAACCCCATTCCTGGCCAGTGCCATTAGTACAGTGTCAGTGGGTTTTTGTAGCATTGATCACTGTGTTGGTGCCACTGGGAATGTCAGTGACATCAGGTCAGTTCCCCCCAGTGTCAGTGTCAGTCCCGCAGTCCCTCTATAAGTCGCTGATCACTTCCATTACTAGTAAAAATTTAAAAAAAAAAAAGTAATTCCAGTATCTATACTGCCATTTGTAAACACTGTAACTTTCACATAAACCAATTCATTTACACGTATTGAGATATTTTTTTTTAGCAAAGATATGTAGCAGAATACATTTTGGCCTACATTTATGATGAAATTTGATTTTTAAAATTTTTTTGCTGGACATGTTTAATAGCAAAAAGTCCAATATATTGTTCTTCTCTCAAAATTGTCGGTCTTTTTTTTTATAGCACAAAAAATAAAAAATGCACAAGCAATCAAATACCACTGAAAGAAAGCTCAATTTGTGGGAAAAAGGGACATAAATTTAATTTGGGTGCAGCATTGCATGACCGCGCAATTGTCAGCTAAAGTAACGCAGCACCGTAACAAAGAAAATGTCCTGGTCAGGAAGGGGGGTAAATCCTCAGGAGGGCAAGTGGTTAATGGATGTAAAGAGATGATCATCTCTTTACATCTGCTAGTCCATATAAATACATTGAAATCCGTTTTTCATCCGTAAACAGACAGACGGAAAACGGACATACGGAACGTCCGTGTGAAAGGACTGTTATCTCTATTCTGCTACTAACCAGCTCTATGACAAAATCTCTTCCCTTTCCTGCACTCACAAAAGTAATGAATCAAAAGCATAGCATAGCCATCAATCAAAATGTGTCACAGATCACATGACCCTGAAGAAGTCACGTAACCTGTGACACAACATGTCGGGTGGAGCCTAGTGATGTCACTTCCGATCATGCTCAAATTGGCACAAGTGATATGAGGAACCATTTTGATTGATGGCTATGATATGCTTTTGATTCCTTACTTTTGTGAGCGCATTTTTTCCTTGAATAAAGTGTTCATATGTTATAGGGTTGCACTATGATCTATACCCTTTATCTTTGATCATATACACCTTAATTCCACTGGATATCTGAGAGCATGTTCCCTTAAAGGGCCAGAACTAATGTAGCTACTAAGGATCGGCAGTGGAAAAGCAGAATCCCTAAGCGTGTATGACCTATTTGTTAGGTCAGGGAAGAAGGTGAGTGCATGGTGCACCTACCCAGTGATGGTAAACACCACAAGATAGTCGGCACGGTGGAGTAATGCATATATGTTCACCATAATTTGAGTCACATATAAGTTGTTTAATGTGAGTGGATATTGTAAATGTTTAATTTTTGGTTATATAAATCAGTGTTGCACTATGGTATGTTTTTGTTTTATTTTGCACGGATCTGGAGTTTAACCAATACACGCCCGGCCAATAGCCAAAAGGCGGCTGGAAAAATGTATTGGATTTCCGGGTGGATGCCAAATGGCGTCCTTCCGCACATGCGCACTTTTTGCGCTTGCAGAGCAGCGCAGTGGCGCGATCTGTCACCGGCCGTGTACCTCGGACACGGCCGATGACAGATCTGAGTATCGGCCCCCTGGCAGGTACCATGTGACCTGCTGTGACCAAACACAGCAGGTCACATGACAGTTGTATACAATGGATGGCTTCATTCATGCCATCCATTGTATACTACTGCCTAGCTGTGAATGGTCACAGCTAATTACATGCACATGTCATGTGATTAGCTGTGGCCAAATCACAGCTAAGCACAAAAAAAAAAAAAAAAAAAAAAGCCCTGAATGAATCGATGTCATTCAGGTAAATGCTTGCTTATAGCAAAGTAATTCTTTGCTATAAGCAAATTGTGTAAAACAAATACTGATCACTTCCCCAAAGTAGTACAATGTTACTATGGTAACATTGTACTACTTTGGACATAGTGAAATATAAAAAAAAATCTTAAAAAAAAGAAAAAAAAGTAATAAAAAAAATAATAAAAAAAATATGTATATATTTTTTTCGTACTGTCACCAGTCAGTGTCCCTGATCACCGCCATGCCAGTTATATGATGACGCTGTACTGCACTGGTGACAGTATGTAAAAAAAAAAATTGTGAAAATAATTTTTTGCATTTTTTCATTTTCCGAAAAATTATGACAAAAAAAATACAACTTCAAAAAACTTGCCATGCCTCTTATGAAGTACGTCGGACTGTCTACTCTGCAAAAAGGGGTCATTTGGGGGATATCTGTACTGTTCTGACATTCTTGGACTTCAAGAAATTACATTGGCCATCAGTACTTCAGGATTGATCAATATTCAGATCTATACCATAGTTTGTGAACTCTATAACTTTCCTACAAACTAAAAAATACATCCTAATATGTGTTATTTTCACCAAAGACATGTAGCAGAATACATCTCGGCCTAAATTTATGAAGAACAATTATTTATTTGCAAACTTTTATAACAGAAACAAAGAAAAACGTGTTTTTTTCAATATTTTCGGTCTTTTTTTGATAATTTAGCAAAAAATAAAATCCCCGGCGGTGATTAAATACCACCAAAAGAAAGCTCTAGTTGTGTGAAGAAAATGATAAAATTTTAGTTTGGGCACAATGTTGTATGACCGCGCAATTGTCATTCAAAGTGTGAGAGTGCTGAAACCTGGAAAATGGCCTGGGCAGGAAGGTGTAAAATTGCCGGTATTGAAATGGTTAAAGAAGCATAATACGTGGAAGGAACACGTCACAGATCAGAAATGTTGGAGACACATTTTCCTTATAATCTATAGGTCAATGGTCAAGGTGAGCAGGGAGTGGGGCCACAAGTCAAGCACGGTGTTGATTATGGCTGGATGTTAATGCAACATATACTGGATTGGACGTTCATTATCTGGTAAATTTTTTTGGACTGTCACTTTATGCTTTCAAAACTTATGGTTCTATTTATGATGAGATAGCACACCACATTTTTTTCATTTATTTATTTTGAGTGTGAGTACACCAGAGGAGTGAGTGCAGCAATCTTCTTCCCTGATATTATTACTATAGTTGGAACATAGCAGTGCATAGGTCTTTACCATTTGCAGCTTTATACCCTGGTCACATCAAAGCCAATTTTACAGTCTTGCGACTTACAGTGAAGTTGCACAATTTCAAAGTAGGGTGACTTGCCGATTTGAGGCATCTGACACAGATGTCTATGCAAATCACACCAAAAGTAGTGCATGCACTAGTGCACAGAAATTGGTGCGGCTCCGACCAAGTTGGAACTGCACCGATATGACAGCTCTAATAGCGGACAATAGGGTGCAACTTGGCATATGATTTGCAAGTCGCATGGGAAGTGACATCCGATGTGACCGGGGTATAAAGCCTCTTTCACACGGCTGATTATGTGCATACAACTGATTCCAATGTCAAGAATCAGTGGATTCTTACAGCTGAGATCACAGGCATATGCATACAGCTGCATCCAATGTGTCTGTACATAGCAATGACAGGCTGAGAGGAGCAATTGCTGTTCACATGTCTCCACACAACCAGAGGTTACCTGCAGATAGGGACAGATTTGTCTGTGTCCAGGGTGGGGGCGGACTGACAACTCATGGGGGATGAGTTGTCAGTCCGCCCCTGACAACTCATCAGCAATAGGGGATCGTGGGGCCCCTGTGTCCTTGCCCAAACTCAAGAAAGCCTATGAAAAAGGTACCAATTACAGCAGGTCACATGACAGTTGTATACAATGGATGGCTTCATTCATGCCATCCATTGTATACTAGTGTCTAGCTGTGAATGGTCACAGCTAATCACATGCACATGTCATGTGATTAGCTGTGGCCAAATCACAGCTAAGCACAAAAAAAAAAAGAAAAAAAAAAACCCTGAATGAATCGATGTCATTCAGGTAAATGCTTGCTTATAGCAAAGTAATTCTTTGCTATAAGCAAATTGTGTAAAAAAAAAAAAAAACACTGATCACTTCCCCAAAGTAGTACAATGTTACTATGGTAACATTGTACTACTTTGGTCATAGTGAAATATGAAAAAAAAATCTATAAAAAAATAAAACAAATTTAATAAAAAAAAAATATATATATATATTTTTTTATACTGTCACCAGTCAGTGTCCCTGATCATTGCCATGCCAGTTATATGATGACGCTGTACTGCACTGGTGACAATATGTAAAAAAAAAATAGTGAAACTAATTTTTTTTATTTTTTCATTTTCCGAAAAATTATGACAAAAAAAGTACAACTTCAAAAAACTCGCCATACCTCTTATGAAGTACGTCGGACTGTCTACTTTGCAAAAAGGGGTCATTTGGGGGATATCTGTACTGTTCTGACATTCTTGGACCTCAAGAAATTAGATTGGCCGTCAGTACTTCAGGATTGATCAATATTCAGATCTATACCATAGTTTGTGAACTCTATAACTTTCCTACAAACTAAAAAATACATCCTAATTTGGGTTATTTTCACCAAAGACATGTAGCAGAATACATCTCGGCCTAAATTTATGAAGAACAATTATTTATTTGCAAACTTTTAGAACAGAAACAAAGAAAAACTTTTTTTTTCAACATTTTCAGTCTTTTTTTGTTAATTTAGCAAAAAATAAAAACCCCAGCGGTGATTAAATACCACCAAAAGAAAGCTCTAGTTGTGTGAAGAAAATGATAAAATTTTAGTTTGGGTACAATGTTGTATGACCGCGCAATTGTCATTCAAAGTGTGAGAGCGCTGAAACCTGAAAACTGGCCTGGGCAGGAAGGTGTAAAATTGCCCGGTATTGAATTGGTTAAAAGCTCCTTTAAATAAATAAATAAATAAATATATATATATATATATATATATATATATATATATACAGTATGTTCAAATTAGATATTCTACATTTTTCTTAAATGTGAACATCAATGTTCTCAAGCTCCTAATATCGCAAAATTACAGTCAGCATTTACCTTTCATAATCTAATAGGTCACTTTAGGAGCTGCTTTCTGCTATACCCAAAGCTTTGTTTTCTTAACTAGTGTAATGAAGAAGAGGCTCAGAGGGCAATGCATACATATCAATTAGAGATTACAAAAAGCTTCTTAGCATCTGGACCTACCTGCAGGTATTGTTTTTTATACACATTGATGCACTAGTCAAGTTCCCTTTAAAGTGTATCGCTTAGAATTAAGCTGGATATAGATGGATCAAATCTCAGACGATTCCTGCTAACAGCCCATATTTGATCCATCTGCGTGCATACTGATTGTAATCGACTTTGGTAAAGGCAGCATGTTGGATTTTTAGCATGCGATTATTGCCAACAGCTACAGCAGCTAACAATAATTATTGTGTTCACCTGGCAGGGACTGCTCCCCATGCTACACTTACTGTGTTGATGGGGGGTATCAAGCAATTTTCTTTTCAGTCCATGGTTGCAGGAAAGAAAATTGCATATTCTATGGCTTTCCTTAGGTTTTCAGTGCTGTTCAAGGTTACTTTGGAAAGATTATAATTTTTTTCTTCCTGCCCAGGTGGCAGCTGTAGCAGGTTCTGGAAGTATAATGCCTGCAAACACTTGTTACAGACATCATTGATAAATAACCATATTATTTTCACACTGGGGTTCATTTACTAAAGCTGGAGAGTGCAATTTCAGGCTCACTTCTGCATAGAATCCAATTAGCATCTAGGTTTTAGAAGCTGATTGGTTTCTTTAAGCCTGATTTTGCACTCTCCAACTGTAGTAAATAAACCTTAATATGTTTACACTGGTTCTTTCTTATACCAATCAAATGTCATCCGATAAAGCAACCATACAAGCACAAATGTGTTTTTTAAATTAAAAATGTGTTCTTATTTACCTTTTTATTAACCCCTAGTTAACCATAATCAGCCCCAGTTAACTCCCTGCTCCTCTCAATGTTTCATTTGTATCTACTTTTTCTACCATTAACACATATTTATTATGTTCCTTTTGTTTCTTCAGTTTGCAGCTTTGCATAAACAATCCTCAAAACTGAAAAAAATATGTATTCCATTTGTGAATACCTTTATAATTCTTTGTTTTAGAATTATAATTTTAGTGTAATTACAGTATAAATGGGATAAATTATATTATAAAATCAGCATTTTTAATGCACTAGTATATTAGTAATACACTCGTAGTTTTAAAACTATCATTGGTCAAACTTAAAAAAAATATTTACTGCTAAAAAAGTATTTCTTAGTTTGTTTACTTCTCTTTGCCCATAAGCCATGTTGCCCCCCCCCCCCAAAAAAAAAGCAACATTAGTGTTGCTTTGTTATCAAAAATAATGCACAGTTATTCTCGAATCTGCAGCTGAAATGTGAAATTATATATTTTTTCCATAAGGATATACAGTGAGGAACAGAAGTATTTGAACACTCTGCGATTTTGCAAGTTCTCCCACTTAGAAATCATGGAGGGGTCTGAAATTCACATTGTAGGTACATTCGCACTCTGAGAGACAGAATTGAAAAACAAATTTCAGGAAATCACATTGTATGATTTTTAAAGAATTTATTTGTCTTGCACTGCTGAACATAAGTATTTGAACACCTAAGAAAATCAGTGTTAATATTTGGTACAGAAGCCTTTGTTTGCAATTACAGAGGTCAAACGTTTCCTGTAGTTCTTGACCAGGTTTGCACACACTGCAACAGGGATTTTGGCCCACTCCTCCACATAGATCTCCTCTAGATCTGTCAGGTTTCGGGACTGTCACTGAGCAACACAGAGTTTCAGCTCCCTCCAAAGATGTTCTATTGAATTTAGGTCTGGGGCTGGCTAGGCCACTCCAGAACCTTGATATGCTTCTTACAGAGCCACTCCTTGGTTATCCTGGCTGTGTGCTTCGGGTCGTTGTCATGTTGGAAGACCCAGCCACGACCCATCTTCAATGCTCTGACTGAGGGAAGGAGGTTGTTGCTCAAAATCTCACAATAAATGGTCCAATTCATCCTCTCCTTATTACAGTGCAGTCGTCCTGTTCCCTTCACATAAAAGCACCCCCAAAGCATGATGTTACCACCCCAATGCTTCACAATAGGGATGGTGTTCTTGGGATACAACTCATCCTTCTTTTTCCTCCAAACACGACGAGTGAAGTTTAGACCAAAATGTTCTACTTTGGTCTCATCTGACCACATGACTTTCTCCCATGCCTCCTCTGGATCATCCAGATGGTCATTGGCAAACTTCAGACGGGCCTGGACATGTAATGACTTGAGCAGGGGAACCTTCCATGCAATGCATGATTTGAAACCATGACGGCGTAGTGTTCTACCGACAGTGACCTTTGAAACTGTGGTCCCAGCTCTCTTCATGTCATTGACCAGCTCCTCCCTTGTAGTTCTGGGCTGATTCCTCACCTTTCTTATCATCAGTGATACCCCATGGGGTGAGATCTTGCATGGAGCCCCAGACCGAGGGAGACTGACAGTCGTCTTTAGGCTCTTCCATTTTCTAACAATTGCTCCAACAGTTGATCTATTTTCACCAAGCTGCTTGGCAATTGCCCCGTAGTCCTTTCCAGCCTTGTGGAGGTCTACAATTTTGTCTCTGGTGTCTTTTGACAGCTCTTTGGTCTTGCCCATGGTAGTAGTTGGCGTCTGACTGACTGTGGGGTGGACAGGTGTCTTTAACCTCCTTGGTGGTATGATTCTTTCCGATTTTTTGTGCTGAAAGCGGTACCATTTTTTTGTATGGAAATACGTAGTTTTTTATTGTAGGCCTGTAATTTTTAGGAATAACTCACTGAAATCTGTACGAACAAGAGTCTATGAAACATTCCAGATATGATAAAATTTGAAACACGAAATCATAAATTATAATTTAATAAATAATCATAAAAAATAATAATAATAAATTTAATTCAATAATATAGTCAAACCAAAAACACTGAAATATGAAATACAGAGGCAAATTCGCACATCGCTGAGCAAAGTTGCAAAATCGTTTTCAGTGTCTGATGAGGAATTTCCCCACGAATCATTATCACTCAATTCTGCAAGTGGTTCTAATTTACTATCGCTGCTCTAAAACCGCTTTTGACGTAAAGGGATGCTTTTTGGACGCCATGGACTTTTCTAAGTTTCCAGGCAGAAAGAACATTCAAAATGCAGGCAGGGCACAGGACAAAGCAGTAGAGACAAAATATATGTGAAATGCATTGAAACAGCAATGACAGCAAAAATTACATTTTTAAAAAATTTCAAATTTCCCGTACGTCCCGACATCACAGGGACCGGAACAGAGAAGCCGGATGCCGGCATCGGCCGGAGGAGATGGCCAGGGACGCTGTAGGGGACACATTGTGGGAGCGAAGGACAAGGTAAGTGCTGCAGGGACCCCCAGAGCAGCGCCGCATGGTAAGCCCGAGTGTAGCTCGGGGTTACCGCTCTTGGTATTGAAATTTTACCCCGAGTTACACTTGGGAATACCGCTAAGGAGGTTAAAGAGCTCAGACAGGTGCTACTAAGATTAATAAGTAGAGTAGAGGTGGACTTTTTAAAGGCACAGTAACAGGTCTTTGAGAGCCAGAATTCTTGCTGTTTCTTAGGTGCTCAAATACTTATGTTCAGCAGTACAAGACAAATACATTCTTTAAAAATCATACAATGTGATTTCCTGAATTTTGTTTTTAAATTCTGTCTCTCAGAGTGGGAATGCACCTACAATGTGAATTTCAGACCCCTCCATGATTTCTAAGTGGGAGAACTTGCAAAATTGCAGGGTGTTCAAATACTTCTGTTCTTCACTGTACATATAGACATTATATAACGTATATACAGTATGCATATATGTGCTTGTTTGTAAGTATAAAACATGAAAATAAAGAAAGAAAGAAAAATAGGTTATAGTATAAATCTGAAGCATTGCATTTAGTGTATTTTATTCACAAGCATTTATCCATGTCTTCTGTATATTTGTAAGCAAAACAGCATCCCGTGACAATAAGGCGATGTTCAGACATTGAGATTATACCATATCATGTGCCAGTGGAGTGTAAATACTATTATATGATGGCATTGTAAGACGTAACCTCATTTGACTTTTTGGTCAAGTGTTGACAAGTTTGGGAGGGGAGGTAACATTCCCACATCACAGTAGGTCTTTTTATACATTTGTGAGGCTTATGCAAGCAGGATGTTTATATCACGGTAGGACAGTGAATGCTGCTGTGGATAATCAGTGTCATCTCCCTTTAATATACACATGTTCTTTTCATGTAGCTTCTATAAGCGTGAAAAAAACACTGAAAAGAGGCATGTAGTAGTTGAAGGGAATTCAGTATATGGAGGCGTACATGGGTCTCCACTGATGACTTCTGAAAATGCTAGCTCCTGTGAGCTTCATCTTGGTATGAGCTACAGCACTTATCCCTGACAGATTTCTGTGCAATATGTAATATAAATAAAAGCTAGACATGAAACACACAATATCTGATTTATGTACATTAACATTCCATAAATTGCTAATTTTATAGGACAGTACAAATATCTATTCTCCTGAAGAAGCAGGGCTCACCTGCAAAATGGGCAGAACAAGTCTTTCCATCCATAAGTCCCCCTCAGATATAAATACGAGACAAACCATTTCACAGGATGGTTGAAATAGATGGTTGAAATGTATACTACTATAGGGAGGTTTGAGGTATGATTCAAATATAAAAATACTGCAGAAGAATTGCTTTATGTATGCATCTTTGTATATAATTATCTTTTTTTTTCAAAAATACAAAAGAGATTTAAAACATTTTTTCAACATGAAAAAAAGTAACAGGTATTTTTAAAATAATGTTAAAGGACCTTGGTATCAGTAATGTCCTAAATATTTACAGCCAAAACCAATGGACATTATTCTGTACTCCTATTCCTGGATTTCCCTGCTGCTTTTGACAAGGTGGACCACTCCCTTTTCTTAAAACATTCCACTACTTTGGTCTCCGTGACTCTACTATTCACTGGTTCTCATCCTACCTATTCCACCGCACCTTCATTGTCACTTACAATTCTACTTCCTTTTCCTTTCCCTGTTGGGGTCCCCCAAGGTTCTGTTCTTGGACCTCTCCTATTCTTCATCTACATTTCCTCCCTGGGTTAGACTCCTATGGCTTCAAATACCATTTCTACACTGATGACACCCAAATCTCTCTCTACCCCTCAGCTCACTCCATCAGTCCCCACATGTATCACATCACATCACACGTATCACTAATTTACTAACAGACATATCAGACTGGATTTCACAGTACTTCCTCAAACTCAATCTATCCAAAACCAAGCTCATAATATTTCCTCCCCCACATGCCTCTTCTTTTGACTTCTCTGTCGAGATCAACAGCTCAACTACCCATCCGTCTCTGCATGCCAAAGTGCTAGGTGTAATCCTGGACTCTGAACTATCCCTTCAGCCCCACATCCAATCAATGTCCAAAGGTTACCACCTTTACCTCCACAACATCTCCAAAAAACACCCCTTACTAACCAATGACACCACAAAGCTCCTAGTTCATTCCCTGGTCACCTCTCGCCTCCACTACTGCAGCTCCCTCCTCATTGGCTTACCTTTTTTATAGGCTATCCCTCCTTCAGTACATCATAAATGCTGCTGCCAGATGTACCCCTCTTTGCCAATCCCTCCACTGGCTTCCTCTCACCCAACTAATTCAATTCAAAATACTAACAACTTACAAAGCCATCCGCAACGTGGCCCCCAGCTACATCACTAATCTAGTCTCTAAATACTGAGCTAATTGTTCTCTTTGTTTCTCCCAAGACCTCCTGCTCTTTAGATCGCTTGTCTCCTGCTCCCATGCTCGTCTCCAGACTTCTCCTGAGCCTCTCCCATCCTCTTGAACTCCCTTCCCCAATCTGTCCAACTATTTCCTAGTCTGTCTACTTTTAGATGATCCCTGAAAACCCTTTTCTTCAGAGAGGCCTAACCTGTCCCCGCCTAACAACTGTACTTTTATTTTCTCCATCAGCTCATCCCCCACAGTTATTACCTTTTGTATCTCTTGACCCTCCCTCTTAGATTGTAAGCGCTAACAAGTAGGGCCCTCTGATTCCTACTATATTAAATTGTATTTCAATTATACCGTCTGCCTATTATTATTAGTATTATACAGTATTTATATAGCGCCAAAAAGTTTGCTCAGCGCTGAACATTATAGTGGGAGACAGTACATGAGACAATACAGTATCAATACAATACACGAGGGGTTCGAGGGCCCTGCTCCTTGGAGCTTACAATCTAGGAAGGAGGGGATAGTGGTACAGGAGGAAATGGCTGTGGGGGATGGAGTGGTAGGAGGAGTGGAGGAGATTGGCAGTTAGGTGAGGGCGGGGTAGGCTTCCCTGAAGAGTTGGGAATATATGTTGTAAAGCACTGCATAAACTGTTGGCGCTATATATATTCTGTATAATAATAATATTAATAATAATAATAAATAGAGTAACAGTTGCTTGGTATACGTTTGTAGGGATGTAGGCACTGCACCTTCCTTTGCATTAATTTTGCAACTGAATCATATCATACATATCATACATAGTTAATTCAGAAATAGTCCATGTGGCCATATGTGCAAATTTAGCAGCAAATAATAAGTAATGTCAGTAATAATCAGTAATGACAATTCTTTCTGGAATATACAGTTCTAAGAATGATAGTGCAAGTAGAACTGAGTGCATAGCACAAAATAAGGTGAGAGCGTAGCTGAGGAATTGGGTTTCCTGTTGTATACATAATAATTTAATGTGAAACTGGGTTGTGGTTTATGTGTGAATTAAAAAAAATATACTGTGCATCTGCTCAATAAATGTTTAGTATATTTGGACAGCTAACCTATTATAGCATCACATGCCCTAATGTTCTTGGAAATGCATTGCCCGCACCTCTGACAATCTGATGCAACAGGTAAGGCAGGCCATAGATCATACAATTGTTTGATTCAGTTAGTGCTGATCAGAGAATCTCTCCCGCAGCTCTATTATATTCTGCCGGTGGGGAGCCTTCCCTGCCAGCAGTATTCAGTGATCACTGCTAGAGACTAAAACCACCAGCAGGGACTGCATGCAAAAAATCCAACAGGCTGCCCATACATGAAATGGATTTCCCTGCTGAACTAGCTGAGATTCAATCCATCTATACCTGGCTTAACCCTTAAGTAAAGGTTACTTGCTGAATCTCTTCTAATAAAGTTGGATTTAAAAGAGGAGACCAGAATGTGGATCCTAAAAGACCCAAGGCACCCTTAAGCACCTAAAGTAATTTGTGGGGCAAACAGCATAGTATGACAAATAGTGGGTGAGGTTTTCATCATGGATGAAGTTGAAAACAATTAGGCCCCCTGTCAGTTTTTTGTCATATGTGTCCTACTGGGGAGATTTCCCTTCAGTTCCTGTCCTGTAGATGTAACAGGTAAATAATCTCTTAGACAATTGTCACACGAAAAAGTGTTCCTGTTGGAAGGGGACATACTATTCCTGTTCTAGCCACAACTCAAGATTTTGGATTTTCTTCACTTTCAGCCTGTTGCTAAAGGTCAACAGATAAAACAGAAGTATAATCTAAAGGGGACACAGAGAGCAATAAAAACCTGACAGGGGTTCCAACCTCAATTCAAAATAAAAAAAAAAGTATAGTTTAATTGGTTTAATATAATACTTTTTACTGAAATAATATATTGGTTTTAAACAGTCTTTCTTGTAAATATGATAGCATAACTGAAATTAAAAGAAGATTTAGCATTATTGCCTGAGAAAAAAAAACATCTAAAGTAGTCATTATGTCCAAAAACATAAGGGTGTTGAGTTACTAAAACTGGAGCATGCAAATCTGGTGCAGCTCTGCATAGAAACAAATCAGCCTCTAGGCTACTTTCACACCGATCCACCGCAAGAACACAGCAAAAATGCAGAAGCTTTTTTACCGCGCTATCACCATGTCTTCTGAGTGTTTTAAAAGGACACCTGACTAAAAACTGCACCAAAAATGCTTCTCAGAGGCGTTTTTAGGTGCTTTTCAAGCGCTTTTCAGATGTTTTCCATTGATTTCAACGGGTAGAGGCATTTTTGGGGAGTTTTTTTTAACTCACCAAACATGCCACAAAGATACTTTTTACCCTGCACTGCAAGCACAATGCCTAAGTGTGAAAACATACATAGATATACATTCACATGCATAGGGAAGCATTGTTCTTGAATTTTTTAGGCGTTTTTAAATGCAAAAACGCTTCAAAAACTCCTCAGTGTGAAAGTAGCCTTATTGTCAAAGCTTAATTGAACAAGCTGAACTTACAAGCTGTTTGGCTACCATGTACAGCTGCACTAGATTTTGCACGCTCCAGTTTTAGTAAATCCCGCCTATTATCTTTAGAATGTATCATGTCATTGTTAAGCAGTGGGCATTAATCTATTATGGTAAGTGATAAAGAAAAATACATTGCAAAGTACAAATAACCCAGTATTTAATTTAACAGTCCCATACTCTCTGATTCAATAAAGTATTTCTTTAAACTAATTGTAAAGAGCTGTTAGGGTGAAATGCAATGACTAGTAGAGCTGCGGGAGTGCATGTACAAGGTACAAACAAAAAATAAAAAAAGTAAAGTTTAAGAAAAGAATAAAAAAAAATAAAAAAAGTCAAGATCAAAGTTTAATAAAAATTGAAGTACAGGATTACACTAGTCCTCATGCACACTGAATGTTCTTACAGCGGCTGTTTTTGGCTTCTGGCATTTTTTCTACAGCCAGTAAACCCCCCAGCATGTTATCCTATGTGTTCATGCACACATAGGCTTTAATCAGCGGTTTTTAGCAGGAGCGTTTTCTGGCTGGAAAAAAAACCCAAAACTAGTGGGTTTCAAGAGGGTTTTTTTTTAGCTGTGAGTCCTCATGCACACTTGAGGTTGTTACAGCTGCTGTTTTTGTCTTTTGATGTTTTTTTCTACAGTTAATAAACCCCCCCAGCATGTTATCCTATGTGTCCATGCACACATAGACTGTAATCAGTGTTTTTTGGCTGGGATGTTTTTTGGTTGGAAAAAAAAAACATCACTAGTGGGTTTCTAGAGAGTACAGCTCTAAAGCTGTAAAAATGCTCTAACACTGAAAAATGCTGAAAAATGCAGCAAAACGCAGTAAAATGCTACAAACCAATGTTTTTGGACATTCTTTTGACCAAAAAAAGTTGGTAAAAAATGCAAACGCGGAAAAACTCCGCTAAACGGGGCAAAAAGCCACTAAATGCTAATGCAAAAACACTAAAAAAAAGCACAAAAACTCACGTTTTTAATGTTACCAGTGTTATAAAAATGTCAAGTGTGCATGAGGACTAAAAATGCTCTGATGCTGATAAAAGCTGAAAAACGCCAATAAAAGCTAAAAAACACTACAAAACCAAGGCTATCTGGCATTTATGAGTGTTTTTGAGCCTGAAGATTTTGTGAGAGTATAACTGCTAAAAAACGCAAATGCTGAAAAACACTAAAAAACACTGAAAAAAGCTAATGCAAAAAAGTTAAAAATGCAAAAAAACTCACGTTTTTATTGCAGCATTCTACAGCTAACGCTACTGGCGTTTTTATAACGTCCAGTGTGCATGAGGCCTGGAGTGATGGCAACAATTACTGGGGCTAAAGCGCAATAAAGCAAAATAAATTATTTTACTTATACAGTACTTATATAGTGCTGTCAATTTATGCAGCGCTTTACATATATATATTATACATTCACATCAGTCCCTAACCCTCAAGGGGTGTACAATCTAAGGTCCCTAACTTACATTCATACATACATATACTAGGGACAATTTAGACAGGATCCAATTAACCTACCAGCATGTCTTTGGAGTGTGGGAGGAAACCAGAGTACCTGGAGGAAACCCACACAGGCAGAACATGCAAACTCCAGGCAGGTGGTGCCATGGCTGGGATTTGAACCAACGACCCTAGTGCTGCCAGGCGGAAGTGCTAACCATTTAGCCACTGTGCTGCCCAGTGCATTTTAAATGCTTAAAATGTAACAATGCTAATGGAAAGAAAGAAAGAAAAAGAAAGAAAGAAAGAAAGAAAGAAAGAAAGAAAGAAAGAAAGAAAGAAAGAAAGAAAGAAAGAAAGAAAGAAAGAAAGAAAGAAAGAAAAAGAAATGTGGGTCTCAAGCAGCAGGACTGCTTTTGATGACATCGCCTAGCCTAATCACAAATCATATATTAATACTTTTAATAAACTGTCCGACAAGCTGACCAAGTTGTACTTGCCATAGTAATTTTACCAATCATTACTATTGCAAGTGCTGTCATACTGGGCAGCTGAGAGGGGCCTTGTCCTTTGAAGCTAGATGACAAGCATCGGATGTTACAAGCTGGGTGTAATTCCAGGGTTATGATTTTATCACACACCAAACACTGAATGTTTCATACATCATAAAACGAATTTTGAACAATAACTTCCTACAATGTGACAGAAGTCCTTGCACCTCCACCCAGACCACTTGTACTTAAAACAGAAGCTGCTTAGCTAAATAAATGTGGGGAATTGGAGAAGTCCCAGTTTCAAATTTATCATCCACTTGTGACAGAAAGAAAACATCCAGTCAACTAGATCACCAGCTTAGCTGGGATGGATTGGCCTACTGATACTTTGTTTTGAGTACTTTCCTGCTGCCACTACCTATACCTGCAGCAGCTGTCATTTATGCTTGCTACTGCTGAATGTTGGCCATTCTGAAAGAGCAAAGCTTTGACACTCCCAGGTAATGTGAAAGCTTGCCTGCTCTCTCCCACTCTTCCACATTTCTATTGGTCCATCACAGGGGCGGACTGACAACTCATGGGGTCCCCGGGCAATAGGGGATCATGGGGCCCCTGTGTCCTTGTCCAAACTCAAAAAAGCCTATGAAAAAGGTACCAGGGGCATCTCATGGGGCCCCCTACTGACCCGGGGCCCTCGGGCAGTGCCCGAGTTTCCAAATGCTCAGTCCACCCCTGGTCCATCACTATGATGGGCTGCTTTCTTGGCAAATAGGAATGTAGATGAGGCAGGTGGGAATGGCCAACATTGTCATTCCAAAGAAGTGCCAAAGCTTTGGCCATTCAGAGGGTCCAGAATGTGATCGTAGCATATGAGAAAGTGAGAGGCTGCACTAATGTCCATGCATCTCTAGGTACCTGCACTTTATACCTGCTAGCAGCTCTCTTTTGAAAGTGTCAGAATTTCAATAAACACCATCCCTGGGCACATTTATTTTTGCGTTTAAACCATTGATATAGTCTCTGTTAAAAAATGAGCAAGTGTAATCTTACTTTAATACAGACACGCTCCCCTCCCTCTACTTTGTCATTCACAAGAGACTGCTGTAGCGTCATCACGGACTGTGCAAGTGGTGGGGGCGGAGGCACAACTCCGGTACTGGTGTCTGTCATAGACACCAATCCAAAGAGGCTGGGAGCTGAAATTGTGGCCCACAATCTCTTTGGAGCAGTGTCTATGACAGACACCAGTACCGGTCAGCAGCAGCTCATCAGAGCTTGTAGGAAAGTAATAAATGAATAAACATTTACTCATTTAAAAGGAGTTCATAATGGTACAAATCAGTGTGCCCAAAGTTGGGCTCTACACATCTATGATCAGGCACGGATATGTAAATTTGCTTCTCAAGCCCTAAGAAGAACTGATATCACAAGCATGTATATACATGTTTTTCTACCTTTTGACAGGAATGTGCTCAATCGGTACAAAGAAGCATGGCCCATGTACGGCTTTGTCGAAGTTCCCTCTTCTCCCTATTCTGCCCTTCTTCGTCTTGGTGCCCCAGACACTTATTTGTCTTGGTGGTGGTAACCTGATCTGTCACATATTTGGCAAGCCACAGCGTCTTAATGTGGCAGATATGGGCTGTTCAGACAAGTGCCAACTGCCCATATTATGCTGGGAACAATAGATACAATCATATGAGAGCAAAATGCATGTAAACATGAGGATTTCAGATGACTGCATCTTCCATTCCACCTGAACAATATCTGGGGAGACCACGGCACCACCTGCCTGGAGTTTGCATGTTCTCCCTGTGCCTGCATGGGCACTCCAGTTTCCTCCCACACTCCAAAGACATGCTGGTAGGTTAATTGGCTCCTGTCTAAATTGGCCCTAGTATGTGTATGCATGAATGTGAGTTAGGGACCTTAGATTGCACGACCCTTGAGGGTTAGGGACTTATGTGAATGTACAATATATATGTTAAGTGGCACTATATAAGTACCTGTAATAAATAAATAAAATACAGATGTACCTCGGTTTACGAATGCCTCAGTTAACGTAATTTTCGGTTTATGAATGAAAATCCATTGAAAATAATGGTTTGGTTTACTAATTTTTTTTGCAATACAAATGGATTAATTGGTTTTCAATGCATTTATGAATTAATTTTTAATCATGTCCCTGTACAGTATTTATGCCTTTAAACTGCACTTTATAAAGAGTTTTGAACAGATAAAATACTTTTTTTAAACTTTTTTCTGACCTCCGGAATGGATTAATTGGTTTTCAATGCATTCCTATGGGAAACCGTGTTTCGGTTTACAAATTGTTCGCAATATGAAAAGTCCCGCAGAATGAATTAAATTCGTAAACCGAGGTATGCCTGTAAATAAAAATAATGAGGTGGGAAAGTTGTCATAGGCACACAAGTATGCAGAATATTATCAGAAAAGGGCTAAAAGGAATCAACACTGTCATGTTGCAGAGGAAAATGAACTGTAAACAGCCACTCTGTAGTACATATGCTGTTGTTTCATTGTAATACCTAATTAATAAATTGATTAACCGAAGGAATATATAATGAGTTTTTTTTACATTCCCAGCATTACAGAATTGGAATTTTTTCAAGTGAGTTTAATGTGTGAATTCTAAATTTTGTTGCAATCTTATTAATTTGTAGAAATGTTTTACAAAATCTAAAATTTTGAGTTTGTTACATATAAACATGACAATTAAGAAAACTCAAAACAAAAAGTACACTGAATTTATTTATTAACCTGAATTAAATATCCAGTTCGTAAACCCTTAAATAGTGCTTTCACCATTGGCAATTATTTTAAGTGATCCCAAAAAAACGTACTTTACAAGAAATAAACTAAATACTTGGGCTATTGCTCCTGAGTTCACCTAATCCTGTTGATAGAAGTGACGTGATATGAAGGACCTAATTTAAAGGGCTCAACCCTGTAATCTTCTGGACAGGGCAATTAGAATTCTTTTACTTTCAAAAGATAATTGCCATTTCCTCTGTAATAAGCACATGTTACAATACAAAGGGCCGGAGTCTAACATGAAAGAATAATTTTATGCTGAAAACAAAGAAAAAGAATCTGAATTAGTAGGGATAAAGTCAGTAAATGGTTTAATTGAGAAACAAATGGGCTAGTGGTTGGTGACATTGACTTGAAAAGCTTTAAACATTTACAATGTTCAGGAGAGCACAGCCCATCTGAAGCCTAAGCTTTTTTTCAGTATATCAGTACAGGTGCCCAAAGATGCACTAACACTACCGATCAAGGATGGCCACATACAGGCATAGGTCTCTAATAAAATAATATGATGAGGTGGCACCTCCATCCATGCTGGAACCTGCTAAGTCAAACAATTTATCTTGTGACTACATTCCCAGTTAACATGTACCATTTTTACTTCTCTATAGGAAAGGACCAGTGTCTCTAGAAAAGATATTGGTGGGTATGTTCTGTCATTTATTATGAACTCCTTGCTTTGATTGGTTATCATTTAGGATTTACAACAATTGCAAAATAACAATTTGTCTTCTTAGAGAACTAAATCTGCTGCATGTCTCCAGAACTCATAAAATAATGTTCAAGCATACTTACACATTACGGCACACCTGACCTCTAGTATGCCCTCCTCCAGCGATTGGATGTCAGCACTCCCCCACTTTGTTCCATCCATGGCTGTTGCCGATTTCTCCAAAGTCTTTTATCTTTGACCTTAAGGTGGCCACTGATGAACCACTAAGGTGTCCGTTTATGAACCAGCAGTAATAGCTCGCTGCTCAGTTCTCCGGCATTCTCGGAGAACACAGTTTTCCTGTGAATGCCTTTTATGAAGCAGTTCTCCAAACAAAGCGAGAACGGTCTCCAAACGCTGTAAAACGGCTGATTTTACTATAATCTCGTGAGATTACAGTAAAAGATCAGTTTACTAAGCAGAGGTAAATTATCTCTGCTTAGTTTGCGGTCCCTCCGATTCTCCAGCTCTGGACTGGAGAATCTGGAGAGAGAACACAGATCTCCAATGAAGGGCTGAACATGTTCTCCACTGATCTCCTGAGTGTCATAAACTGTGAATGACCAGAGAATAGCTGCGATCCCCTGAATTGCAGCTATTCTCTGTGTCATAAACGGACACCTATAGCAGATTTGTTCTAAAGTTCATTTTTCCCTGAACCCAGCTCCATCTTTGGCAAGCCATAAATGAACCAGTAGTGTACACTTCACTGCACATGTTCAGCAGGCAGTGTACACTAATAAAAAAGTCGATAACAAACAGGCAAAACATTTTTTTGATAGACGAGGCTTATACATTCTCTTTCACGATAGAACTGTACCTGCTATCAATTTCTTTATTTTCTACTCTACTTAACTGTGTTAATTTACACATCTGAAATCTGTGTAATTCAAGCTCATTATCTCTATTGTAAAGTGTAAATAAATGGTAAGCAGAGGTTAATTTCAGTGAAACGATCAGTAAGTGCTGAGCTAGGAAACGTTCTATCCAAATCTTGACTGTAAAAGTCAGGCTTGCCCAGGCTCTCCCTCCTCCCAGAGCTTCTTGGTGAGTAGGGCTGTCCATGACATTAACATTTCCAAATGGAGTGAAAAGGGTTGGAGGCAAGTTCAACTTTTGTGGGAAAAGTCAAACATTTTTTCAGAACTTCAGCTGTTGTTTCATTGTTTGCTTGCTGAAAGCTCAGGTACGGAAATGTAGGCAATATGCACCTTTGCAGTGCCCTTCCCCCTATACGTCAAGGGTTAACTGCTCTATAGGTCTAGGGGTGCTGGAATCAGGAATAATACTTACCTTACTCCCCTTTCCAGCAGCATGTGGAGGTGCTTGGGGGACCAACCACAGGACAGAACACCAAAAGCTGTTAAGATGTTTAAAGGGTAAGGTTACCTTCAGCAAAAGTTTCCAAAAATTCCTCGATAGAATTCTGTATCTTTTGAACAGTACATACCAGCACTCCTCCTGTTTTAAATGGTCTACCTCCTACCATTACTGAGCTCAGCTGGAGAAAGAGAGAGTGAGCACAGTTTGAATGCCCTGGAGTGCCGCTAGGTGGTGCACAATTAAAATGTCCAACCCATCCTGCAAATGGCAGGCTGGAGTGGGAATGAGGGGCCAGTGGTTTTTGGGGAGAGCCCCCCCTCCCCCCACACATGCATGTATAATGGGAGGAGATGCAGCATATGAAGCAGGAGGAGTGTTGGTATGTACTATTTAGAAGATGTGGAATTGCACTGGGGGATATTGCAGAAAGTTTCTGAAGGTGAATCTGTACTTTAAATGGCCCACTTCTAGTTTCACTGGGAGTTGAGTAATATAAAAAATGTTTTTTTGAATCTTTGTTATGTTAATATTTTGCAGGCTGCAATCATTTAAACTAAGGACCAAACAGATTATCTTGAATCCATGTGTTAATCCCCAGCGTGCTCTAGTATCTTTGCAATTAGAAAATATCTTTACAGTTAGGTAAGTGCTTTCCTCCTTGGAGCGAAACTGGCCCCTTATAGACTTATCCTACGCACTGAACCATACGTTTTGACATGCCTGCTATAAAAGATCATCAGTACAAAGCATGTTTCTCTCAAAGAGAAAAGTATAAAGGCTTATATGTATTAAAGTGTTTCTGTGGTTTCTTTTTTCAGGGGTGTTACTACGGTTCTATAAGACATGGGACTCTTTGGGCAATTCTATTGAAGTAGGGCTTGTGGCATAAACAAAAGTGTGAGACTGTTTCTTATCCCCATCATATCTCTTTTCTCTCTTCTTGTTCTTTGCTGTCTTCCTTCTCTTTGATTACTTTCCCCTTTCTTGCAGTACTCTCTTAAGTCCCGTACACACCATGAGAATATCGGACAAACGATCGCCCGTTTTTTTTTCCGCCTGCTAGTCTCACATCGAAAGTGAAAAGGTTACTAAAGATACAAAAATTATCGCATGAAAGAAAAGAATTTCAAAAGTGATGTCATGTATTGTATTGTATTTTTGGACGACTACTGTACTGATTAAATGAAAATCGTACAATCTGGTATTGTACAGGAAACATTTTTGCGCTTGTCCCTTCGGATATTGTTGCATTAATTGTCATCATTAGCTCTCGAAAGCTGTGTACTAACGATCTGATTATCGGACGATCGGTCCTTGTACGAAGCTTTTCGGATGATTTTCTTATAGTGTGTACGGGGCATTAGAATTGAACCATTACTACTCTGGTCCTTTGTAGATAGTGGCTCCAGGCTTTAAGAAACAGAGCATTCAAAAGCACTTTGCAACACCACTACTCACCTAATTAAAGTGTTAATAATCCCAAAAGCAAACATTACATTGCAGCTTAACAACTCTTAAATGTGATGGCTGCATTCATTGAATCAAACCATTTACCACAGACAGGGGTGCTTACAATGATCCGCGTTTATTCATTTATGTAAAACTTCTATCCTAAGGAATAAAAACTATTTGCTGTAATTGCTTATAAAGTTTGATCTGGAGTTTGGCTTCAATTTGTTAGTGTACTGTATCCAAATCTTATTTTATATCTAACCCCCTGACTGACAATACTGCTGTCCAAAGGTGCTCCCTGTGCTCCTTCATCCGGAGTGGGGGCACTCTAATACAGGAGGTGTGTTACTGGCCAGATCACCAGGTGAAACCAGACGGAATAGCCTAAAAATGAAAACTAATGCAGCCACCACATCTAAGGATTAGTAAGCTGAAATATATAACATTTTTGGTTTGAGGTTTAATACCACTTTAAAACAATACTAAATCTAAAAACAGAACTAGGGCAAGGAATGCATTAAGGTAAAAAAAACATTTTCTGTTTCTCTACCCCTTTCCCTGTGTGAAGGGGAAGAGAGGGGATAATAGATCCAGCGCTGTGCACAGCTGCATTTCTTCTCCCCTCTCTTTCTCTTCACACAGCACTCAAGCAGCAGCAGGAATCCAGGACCGACTGGCTCCTGCTGCTGTCAATCAAATACAATGAAGAGGAAGTGGGGGGGGGGCTAAGTCCCTCTGTGTGAGTCTATGGAGCAGGACATGTTTGTTATTTTAATACAAAAAAAAATAGACTTTAGTAACACTTTAAGTAGCCTGATACTGGAGAAAGCCTTTTACGGAAATAAAAAAAAATATAAATATATTTTCTTTGTACCAGATCCAGGTCTGCAACCAATACAATATAACAAACTCCAGAAAATGAATTTACTGTGCCAGACAGTAATAACAGTCATATTATACACTGCTTGAAAAAATTAAAGGAACACTTTTTAATCAGAGTATAGCATCAAATCAGTTAAACGCCTGGGATATTGATCTGGTCAGTTAAGTAGCAGAGGAGGTTGTTAATCAGTTTCAGCTGTTTTGGTGTTAATGACATTAACAACAGGTGCACTAGATGGGCAACAGTGAGATGACCCCCAAAACAGGAATGATTTTACAGTGGAAGCCACTGACATTTTTTCCCTACTCATCTTTTCTGACTGTTTTTCACTAGTTTTTCATTTGGCTAGGGTCAGTGTCACTACTGGTAGCATGAGGCACTATCTGGACCCTACAGAGTTTGCAAAGGCAGTCCAACTGCTCCATGATGGCACATCAATATGTGCCATTGCCAGAAGGTTTGCTGTGTCTCCCAGCACAGTCTCAAGAGCATGGAGGAGATTCCAGGAGACAGGCGGTTACTCAAGGAGAGCTGGACAGGGCTGTAGAAGGTCCTTAACTCATCAGCAGGACCAGTATCTGCTCCTTTGTGCAAGAAGGAACAGGATGAGCACTGCCAGAGCCCTACAAATCGACCTCCAGCAGGCCACTGGTGTGAATGTCTCTGACCAAATAATCAGAAACAGACTTCATGAGGGTGGCCTGAGGGCCCGACATCCTCTAGTGGGCCCTGTGCTCACTGCCCAGCACATATAGCTCGATTGGCATTTGCCATTGAACACCAGAATTGGCAGGTCCACCACTGGCGCCCTGTGCATTTCACAGATGAGAGCAGGTTCACCCTGAGCACAGGCGTGAAAAGGTCTGAAGAAGCTGTGCAGAACATTATGCTGCTTGTAACATCGATCAGCATGACCATTTTGGTGGTGGGTCAGTGATGGTTTGGGGAGGCATATCCATGGAGGGACACACAAACCTCTACAGGCTAGACCATGGCACCCTGACTGCCATTAGGTATTGGGATTTAATCCTTGGACCCATTGTCAGACTCTACACTGGCGCAGTGGGTCCAGGGTTCCTGCTGGTGCACGACAATGCCTGGCCTCATGTGGCGAGAGTATGCAGGAAGTTCCTGGAGGATGAAGGAATTGATACCATTGAATAACCCCTACTCTCGCTTGACCTAAATCCAATAGAACTCCTCTGGGATATCATGTTTTGGTCTATCTGATGCTGCCAGGTTGTACCTCAGACTGTCCAGGAGCTCAGTGATGCCCTTGTCCAGATCTGGGAGGAAATACCCCAGATCCCTCGTTCCATTAGGAGCATACCCGACATTTTCAGGCTTGCATACAAGTACGTGGGGGCCATACAAACTACTGAGTACCATTTTGACTTGCTGCAATGAAATTTCAGCAAAATGAACTAGCCTGCTGCATAATTTTTCCACTTTTATTTTCGGGGTGTCTTTGAATACAGTCCTCTGTAGGATGATTATTTTCATTTTCATCAAACAATGGGTAGCTGGATTGCACAGGTTGTTGCCATCAATTTAAAAGCAACCACCTGTTATAGTCAGAGACAATTTGGATTGTTCGCAAACATTCAGCAGTCAGTTAATAGGCAAAAATACAGGTGTACCTACCTGTAGGTATTACCAGTGTAACAGGAGGACTAAGGAGGTTCTTTCATGTGATTCAGGTAGAAAGTTTCCTTTTGATCATTTTATAACTTGTGATAGTAAAAATGTGTGCACCAGAGGAGGAGACTGACCAGGGTTAAAGGCATCTGAATGGGCTTACCTTTGGCACTGCCTATGCTGATCCTATTTATATCCAACACAGGCAGGGGGAATGTGATATCATCCTTACACCTTATATACTTCCTCCAGAATAAATGGATTTATTCACAAAACGCTGTTTTAGGCATGGCATATCTTGGCACAGTTCTGTGACTATATAGATGTATCAATTTATCCTTATCATTGGATATATGTTGATTGGTCCATTTTGGAGGTTTTGTGATTTGTTTAGTATACCATTTAAAGA
This sequence comes from Staurois parvus, assembly GCF_062004578.1. Taxonomy (NCBI): domain Eukaryota; kingdom Metazoa; phylum Chordata; class Amphibia; order Anura; family Ranidae; genus Staurois; species Staurois parvus. Next base: position 4,246,896 of record NW_028318083.1, read on the forward strand.
CCAGGCCTTTTATGGAACTTTTTGTTTAGATGTAATAATCAGTATTTTTTGCTGGAAAATTTCTTAGAATCCCCAAACATTATATATTTTTTAAAGCATAGGCCCTAGAGCAGGGGTGTTAAACCGGCGGCCCTCCAGCTGTTGCCAAACTACAAGCCCCATGCAGCATTACAAGACTGACAGTTATAAGCATGACTCCCAAAGGCAATTGGGACCTGTAGTTTTGCAACAGCTGGAGGGCAAAAATACACTTTTTTTAACTCTAATGCAAAAAAGCACAATACATTTTTTTTGTAAAATCTAAAGGATGATGTTACACCAAGTAAATAGATACCAAAACACGGCACGCTTTAAAATTGCGCATGCCTGTGCAATGGCGACAAACGTCGTAAATTTTATTATACATCAGCAATGCTTTAAAAGCCTTTACGGGTTGCCACTTTAGATTTACAGAGGAGGTCTGATGCTAGAATTATTACCCATGATCTGATGTTCGTGGGGGACCTACTTGAAACAGCAATAGGCTTGTGACAGTTAATCTTTATGGAGGGATCTGGGGTCACTGAGACCCCAAAATCCCTCCCCTGTCCTTAAAAGCATCTAATCACACCAAGTTCGGTGTGAATGAATGCTCTTAGTTTTTAAATATCTGACCTGACATCTCTTCCGGGTTACTGTTTAACAAAGCCGAACAAGATGATTTGGTCTTTGTTCGGCTCTGTGACCAGTCAGCAGTAGCATTAGCTGGTTGATTGGGACTCCCAGAGGGACAGGAGATCCTGTTAAAGCCTCAGAAGGAGGCATGGGGGGATACGTCCCTTCCCTCTGCTTGTAATAGCAATCGAGTGGCTAGTTAAAACAGTATCATCCCAGTACAACCACTGGAAGTCCAGTGATGTTTCGGGTATGTGACTGATCGGCAAGTGGATCTTTTGTTTTGAATAAAAGCTTTAAAAGCTAAATATGTTTAACAATGTCTACAAATTGGCATCTTTGTTGTACCTCAAAAGTCCCCTTAGGTTGGCTTTTCGATCAAGTAGTAAAAATGTTACTTATGTTATTTTCTGTTCACAGTACAATATGTGGGATGCACTATTCAACATCCCTGCACTAGGATCAGGGAGCACTACTGTGGTAGTCAGGGTACATCTTTGTCAAAAATGTCTAAGCACTTTAAGGACATTAAAACAGGGAAATTACTTTGTGTTCATTCCATGGTATTGAGTGGGTACTTGCAAATCCACGAGGAGAATTCCAGAAAAGACTGTTAAAAGAGAGGCCCAGTGGATTTTCTGTATACAAATGAGAGCTCCACTAGCTGTTTATTACAGATGGCATATTAACTTATAACTTGCAGAGTGTATATGTTTACTTATCTGGCAGCTGATGATCTGTGCGATCCAGCTATGACAGGGACTGGTTGAATTTTGATCCATCTATGGCGTTCCAGCTAGACAAAAGCCGATTACCGATGGGCTTCTCTTAACCTCTTGCCAACCGCGCTATAGCAGAATGATGGCTACAGCGTGATTGTCCAGTTCTTAGAGGGTGTCATATGATGTCCTCCCAGAACCTGCCCTCCCACGCGCCCCCAGTGGCGTGCACCAGGCGCTCTCCATGATTGCTGTGTCCTACAGACACAGCTGATCACATGATGAGGTAAAAGGCCAATCAGAGTGGCCTTTTACCACATGATCAGCTGTGTCCAATGAGACAGAAGATCACCGAGTAAATACAGTTGCCGATTATTGGCTGCACTTTCCTAATGCTGTGACAGCGTGAGGAAAGTACTGCCGTAAACTGGCAATTGTCACAAAGCAGATTGGCATTGATCATCAGCTGCCAGATAAGTAAACATATACACTCCCACCATATACAGTGCCCTGATGATCAGTGCCCAGCAGTGCCTCCCACCAATGCCCAGCAGTGCCTGCCATCAGTGCCCAACAGTGCCTCCCACCAGTGCCCCACAGTGCCACCCATCAGTGCCACCCATCAGTGCCCAGCAGTGCCACCAGTCAGTGACACCAGTTGGTGTCACCAGTCAGCGCTGCCCATTAATGTTCCCCATCAGTGCCACCTATCAGTGCCCATCATTGCTGCATATCAGTGCCCATATGCACTGACTTTTTTTTTAAATAACAAACATCATACTTGCCTGCTCTCCACTGTCTATAGTCAATGGGCAGACGGGAAGCAGTTAATAGAATATTTAATAATCTCTTAGATTGTAAGCTCCAAGCATCAGGCCCTCCTATCCCTCTTGTATTGAACTGTATTGTTGCTGTATTGTCTCCCGTTATATTGTAAAGCACTGAGCAAACTGTTGGCGCTATATAAATCCTGTATAATAATAATAATAAAATAGTTTACATTTACCTGATTTAAAAGAAATGTAACCAATGCTTTTACTATAAATTAGAAATACGGTATGTTACATAAAGACAACTTTTACATAATATTCTATATTTTTATGATGCTTTCATAATGCAGTGTATTTATAGATCTGGAACTAAATAACCTTGTTTTATTTAAGCAAATGACACTTATAAAATGTAGTCAGTTTTAAGTAAAATACAATTACTTGATTAGCTAAAACAAGCACTGTTTACTGACCCAGAAGCTGTATCATAAGGTTCAATGTTAATTAAGGCTCATGTGGTTAACCCCAAAAGTTACAGCTGTGTTGCTTTCTGTTTCCTAACCAGTTAGTAAAACTTGCAGCTATGACACATAAAGGTTATTGAATTCGGTAGTATACAGGTGAAACTCAAAAAATTAGAATATTGTGCAAAAGTTCATTTATTTCAGTAATGCAACTTAAAAGGTGAAACTAATATATGAGATAGACTCATTACATGCAAAGCAAGATAGTTCAAGCCGTGATTTGTCATAACTGTGATGATTATGGCTTACAGCTCATGAAAACCCCAAATCCACAATCTCAGAAAATTAGAATATTCTGAAAAGGTGCAATATTCTAGGCTCAAAGTGTCCCACTCTAATCAGCTAATTAAGCCATAACACCTGCAAAGGGTTCATGAGCCTTTAATTGGTCTCTCAGTCTGGTTCAGTAGGAATCACAATCATGGGAAAGACTGCTGACCTGACAGTTGTGCAGAAAACCATCATTGACACCCTCCATAAGGAGGGAAAGCCTCAAAAGGTAATTGCAAAAGAAGTTGGATGTTCCCAAAGTGCTGTATCAAAGCACATTAATAGAACGTTATGTGAAAGGGAAAAGTGTGGAAGAAAAAGGTGCACAAGTAGCAGGGATGACCGCAGCCTGGAGAGGATTGTCAGGAAAAGTCCATTCAAAAGTGTTGGGGACTTTCACAAGGAGTGGACTGAGGCTGGGGTCAGTGCATCAAGAGCCACCACACACAGACGGATCCTGGAAATGGGCTTCAAATGTCGTATTTCTCTTGTCAAGCCGCTCCTGAACAAGAAACAACGTCAGAAGCGTCTTACCTGGGCTAAAGAAATACAGACCTGGTCTGTTGCTCAGTGGTCCAAAGTCCTTTTTTCTGATGAGAGGTGCTATTTACTCACACAGCAGCAGCTATGCCCACCCCTTCCTTCTGTTGACCTTTCACAGAAGGTTTTTCATTTTGTGAATGGGTTCACATAATACAAAGCATTCTGTGATTGGCCAGGAGGAGGGGGGCAGTGGGTGGGTGAAGTGGCTGCATAAGACTCAGAAAGTCCACCATCGGAGCATTTGAAGTATATCAAAAACTGTGCTCCCAGCACTCAGGAAAAATTTAAATTGTAAATTAAAATTGATAGAGATAAGTCCGTGAGGTTGCATGCACCTTTTTGGACTTGACCCACATAATTGTGGTAGCTGAATTTCTGGAGTTCAGCTATCAGCATTGTCTTTAGCTGCTTTAAAAATATATTCATGCAATTGCTAAGACTAGATTAGAATATGTCTGTCTGAGAAGGAAGGGAAGTGAACAAGTTGTTCACCCTCAAAAGTTTCATGATCCTTTACATTCTTCCTTGTGTCTTTGAAAGCAGACGTTGTGCATTTAAGTGCTTCCTTCTTCTTTCTCAATGAGAAGAAGAAAGATCAGTCTCCTTTTTATAGATTTTAATTTAGCGAATTCCATTGCTGTTTTTAATAAGTCTCCTCCTAAATTATATTTTTCAAGGGATCAGTGTTTCTGTACCACCCATGTTTATTGCTTCCAAATGTTCATTATTATTCAAATGTTGATTGGAGCAGAGTTATTGTAAGTGAAGCTCCAATCTGTTATATCTTAGTACTGAATGGCCAACATATTATTCTTTAAAGAAAATCCTACAAAGCTTAACCTCTTGAGTACCAGCCTGTAATACTTTTTAATTATGAAGGCATTTTTCAGCTTTTATTGCTCAGATAGTTTGAATGACAATTATTCTGTTATGAAACACTGTACTCAATTTGATTTTATATCATTATATTGAGACAGAGACAGCTTTCTTTTGGTGGTATTTAATAACCACTGTTATTTTTTACTATATGCAGTGCCCTCCTAGGCTAAGGATGCTAAGTAAATTTAGTGTGGCTTGCTCTGTAACTAGAGGCACTGTGATCTGTTGCCTTAGTCTGTTCTAGCTCAACAGTCTGAGGATTTGAGTGATTCTCACTGGCTCTGTTTAGAACCTTCCAGAGTTCCAGAAATTCAAATGCTCAGGCTGGGCATTTACCATGCTACAGCCAGTCCCTGGGGATGTGTGTCCAGATGGTGGGTGGGAGGCAAGTAAATAACTGGGAGCCTTGACTGATCTGTTATTCCCCTTGGGAAAGAGGAACCATGTGCTTCAAAGGTCTGCTAAGCCCTGGAGTCTTCCTGACTGGCTGCTGGTCTACTCCCTCCCCTGGATCAAGTCCATGGACTTGCTACAACTATAATTCGTGAGTAGAGCCCAATCTCTTGAGCTGCAGTTTATCTATGGTTCTCAGCTGTTACAAACTGCTCCAGTTTGCCTAGTGTACAGTCCATCTTGTGGTCTTTATCTGCAAGAACTCAGACTGTTCCAGTCTGCTTCTAATAACTGTCCAAACCTACCCTGTGGTCATCAGCTGCAGGAAACCTAAACTGTTCCAATCTACTTACATGGCCTTCTCGTGCTCTAATATTCTCTTGGTCCACAGTTGCGAGTGAAAGACTGTGTTGCCATTACCTAGAGAAAGAGTCCTCTTAAAACATTTGTGCTTTGACTTTTTGGAGTATCCCATACCCCATTGTCCTCCCTAGTTACAAGTTTCAGCAAAAAAGGCATCTCCTAGACTGATTATTGAGTGAACTATTGCTGTGTGCCTGCCTGCCTCTGCTCTAACTGTTGGGAAAAACGTGTGTAATTCAGTGGCCCTTGAAGGGGTGAGTGCTACATATATAAAGGAAAAAAAAAGACCAAATATTTTGAAGAAAAACTGATTACCTTACTTTTTGTAACAGTTAAAATGTCAGGGCAATATGAAAACTCCTTTTTGGAAAGTAGGCACCCACAAAGTGATCTCATTGTTTGCCACAATTTTTTGAAATGAACAAACATCCTGGCATGGTAGGAACTTGGTAATGTTCACAGGTAGAAGAGCACTGCCCTATACAATCATATAATAATTGCAACCGAATAATAAAACTTGCAATCATATTCGGAGCTTTTTTTTTCAGAGAATAGGTGCAGGAACCCCCACTTCTGAGTCACCCTGTGTGTCCACCCCCTACGCACCTCTGAGCACCATTCCTCAGCATCCTTAGAGGTTAGACCTAGGAGCTAAGGAGAACAAGACCAAGGAGAGAAGGAAAATTTAATTATAAGAGTCTACAAAAGTCAGTGAGTGTGTGGGATCACTGGCGGGTAGCGCATGCATGAAGTTAAATGGACTTTAACCACTTGCCTACTGGGCACTTATACCCCCTTCCTGCCCAGGCCAATTTTCAGATTTCAGTGCTGTAGTAATTTGATTGACAATTGCGCAGACATGCAACACTGTACCCATATGACATTTTTATCATTTTTTTCACACAAATAGAGCTTTCTTTTGGTGGTATTTAATCGCTGCTGAGTGTTTTATTTTTTGCGCTATAAACAAAAAAAGAGCAAAAAAAAAAAGTTTTTCTTTGTTTCTATTACAAGATTTTGCAAACAGGTAATTTTTCTCCTTCACTGATGTGCGTTGATGAGGCTGCACTGATATACAGCACTAATTGGCACTGATAGGCAGCACTGATGAGGTGGCACGGATAGGCAGCACTAATGGGCACTGATAGGCTGCATTGATAGGTGGCACTGATGAACTGGCACTGATGATGCTGCACTGATAGGCAGCACTGATGGGCACTGGTGGGCAGCACTGATGGGCGGCACTGCTGGGCACTGATGGGTGGCACTGCTGGACACATGTGGGTGGCACTGCTGGGCACAGGTGGGTGGAACTGCAGAGCACAGGTGGATGGCACTGATGGGCATGGGTGGGTGGCACAGGTGGGCGGCACTGCTTGGCACTGATCAGCAGTGCCCTGATGATCAGTGCCGATCACTTCTCTGACAATTGCTGGTTATTGGCAGTATTTTCCTCACGCGAAGTGTAGCCGATAACTGGCAACTGTATTTACCCGGTGATCTGCTGTGTCATTGGACACAGCTGATCACCTAGTAAAAGGCTGCTGTGGTTGGCCATTTACCTTATCATGACACTAAAAACTTCAGCTGCAACTTGTGGGCTCATCATCACACAGTAAGACAAACAAATAACACAGGGAATATAACTGAATTAATACTTAGTTAAAAGATCAAAAACATTTGAAAGTGGACAATACTGTAATTTTAAAATTAGTTTGGCTAAGAAGAGATTTCCTTTCACTTTCTGCTGTGTCTCCAGGGTAAGATGTGAAGGTAAATATCCCCAATAGGACACAGACAGGAAAAATAAACTTTTAATATGTCCCTAATCTATTCAAAACTATTAAAATAATATTCTAAAGAAAAGCTTGGCTCTACATACACTTTAACGCTGCACTCAAATCACAAATACATTTCTACATTTCTACAGACCATAGCTTGTATGCTAATTGTAATTTACCTGTCATACTTTTGAGGAACCTGCTTGGATTTTGTAGAGTTGGTAGATGTTGTTTGTTTGTGTTGTTTTGTAAAATGGAAAAAAAAACGTTTCTTGATAAAGAATACTTTAATTTAAAATAAAAATTCTAAGCCCAACTAAGAAAAATTCCTGTTATCATTTGTTTTAGGTTTTGGTACTTGCAGCGAGGTATGGGGCTTTTATGCTGCCTTTACATGTAATAAAACAATTGTTCAATATAACTTATTTTAATATAAGAATCATTATCATGGAGTGTTTAAATGCATTATATAAGGAGTTCGGTCCATACCCAATTTTTTCATAATTTCTGGTTAATTTAAAACCAGTTAATTTAAGTTAAAATTATCCTATGGTTTGATATTTCAAACAATTGCTAGTGGTCAAGGGATCATTTCAAGCTATTGAGTACAGTGTGTGATTTATATGTGAATTTTTATTTGCACTAACAGCTTTCAAAAGGTATGTTCTATTCATCATCTCAAAGCAGGATTGAGAAAGAGAGTGGATCATTTGAAAACTTGTCTTGAAAAATGAGGTGCCAATGCTGCTAAAATAGTATCAATTACAGTACTGAAGTTCTCTGATTATAGCTATGTATACTGCTACTTGCAAAGAATCTTCTATTCTATGAGTAAACTGAGCTACTGAGTTGGCAATTACCATCTTACACAAGGAGAATTCCACAGTTTAACCACAGGAATCATATTTCTGTAGAGATGGTATTTTTACTGCATTTGTGACTGAAAATATATTAGATTAATCCTTATAGTAACTGATCTTGGATACATTTATTTCCTAAAGAAAATTAGCTCATTTGTTGTTTACCATTAAATATAGGTAAGTCTATTCAACTCCATTCATTAATGTGTTGCCAAGATACGCTCCTTCCTCACCCCAGACACCACCAAACTTCTAGTACACTCCCTCATCATCTCACGCCTTGACTACTGCAACTCCCTCCTCACTGGCCTACCCAAGTGCAGGCTCTCCCCGCTCCAGACCATCCTGAACTCAGCTGCCAGACTCATCCACCTCACCACCCGCTCCACCTCTGCCACCCCCCTCTGCCTCTCCCTCCACTGGATCCCGATTGCCCAACGCATCAAATTTAAACTCCTAACCCTGACCTACAAAGCCGTTCACAACACTGCCCCTGACTACCTCACCAACCTGATCACCAAGTACCACCCTACCCGTACCCTTCGCTCCTCACAGGACCTCCTTCTATCCTGCTCCCTGGTCTCCTCCTCCCATGCACGACTGCAGGACTTCTCCAGGTCCTCCCCCATCCTCTGGAACTCACTGCCCCAATCCATCAGACTGTCGCCTTCCCTATTCACATTCAGGCGCTCCCTCAAAACCCATCTCTTCAGGGAAGCCTACCCCACCCTCACCTAACGGCCATCCTCCCTCATTCCTCCCACCACTTCATCCCCCTCAGCCACTTCCTACTGTACCTTTACCCCCTCCCTCCTAGATTGTAAGCTCGTAAGAGTAGGGCCCTCTTACCCCTCGTACGTTGTTTGTTGTTGTTGTACTGTGCCATGTATTGTCCCCCCTATTGTACAGCGCTGAGCAAACCCTTTGGCGCTATATAAACTCGTAGTAATAATAATAATAATAATGTGTTTGCTTGGCTGAAGATGTGTCTTATAAACGATTCATTCAAGAGTATTACTTCACTCCTATCCCATATGGGAATCTACCTTTTATAGTAACTGATCTTGGATACATTTATTTTCTAAAGAAAATGAGCTAATTTTTTGTTTACCATTAAATATAGGTAAGTCTATTCAACTCCATTCATCAATGTGTTTGCTTGGCTGAAGATGTGTCTTATAAACGATTCATTCAAGAGTATTACTACACGCCTATCACATATGGGAATCTACCTTTTTGTACATTCTAAGATTTTATTTTATTGCTAATTAACTTACCATTAACTAGTTCTCTTAAATCCCTCCTAAGCTCTTTTGAAAACCATGAACAATCAATATGAACAGTACTTGTATGTCTGTGTTTAAAATGAATGCACATCCCCCTATTTGGGCTGGTGACTCAGGCCTGCAAAACAAAGGGCCATATTTTCACTATATATTTTATTCTCATTTCTAGGCTGGTGGATGATAAATAGACATTTATTCTAGAGGGCCCTTCTGGTGGTTTCCTTTCCACCATTCCATAAACTCATCCAATTGTTTATATTACTATACTATTGCACCCCACAACACAAGGCTCCATCAGTACAGTAGCAGTTCTCTCCTGGATTGTAGATGATGTGGGCAGTCCCCAGGGGATATCTTTCACATACTATGGAGGTTAAGAAAGCTTTTTTTCTTTTTAGACAAATATATTAAACGCAGTTAATAGTGTTTTATGGTGCCTTTACCTTAGCCCCTGAATTGTGTTAATGTGGATTTATTTTTTAATTTTACTTCAGGTACTTATATAGTGCTGTCAATTTATGCAGCACAGTTATATATATATATATATATATATATATATATATATATATCATGCATTCACATCAGTCCCTAACCCTCAAGGGGGGTACAATCTAAGGTTCCTAACTTACATACATACACATATTAGGGCTAATTTAGACAGGATCCATTTAACCTACCAGCATGTCTTTTGGAGGAAACCAGAGTACCTGGAGGAAACCCATGCAGGCACGTGGAGAACATGCAAACTCCAGGCAGGTGGTTGGGATTCGAACCAATGACCCTAGTACTGCCAGGCGGACGTGCTAACCATTTAGCCACTGTGCTGCCACTAATATATGGCAAAGAGGTTCCACCCAATGCATAAAATACCTGTTACGTTTCCTGGCCCTCAGGCTCATATCTTCGTGGAAAATTGTTCCAATACCACCAGATCACAAAATGTGGGTTGCCATGGTTAGTGATATATTGGTTCTATCAATGGAGGGCTTGTCCACTCAAACTTGAGGAATTTTGAGGCAACTGGCTCAATGTGCCAGGCCTTGCCCCTATGTCATTTATAACTCTTGGGCTACTCTAGCAGAGTGGCTGCAATCTGTTCACTCTCTGTCAACATATTTTAATAGCTGAGTGTAAAATAAATGCCTTACACTGTTTTTTTCTTTAAATGATGCTGCCTCAGTCTCTTCTTGTGGACTTTGTTTATTGCCACACAGTCATAACATACATTACCTTTTTGTTACATTGTTATAATGGTTGGAGAAAACAGACAAAACCAAATTAGAATCCTTGTTATACAATGTCCTAATTTTTTGTAACAGTATAATCACTGAAGGAATGGAGAAGGGATGTTGGAGGGAAAAGGGAAAGTTTGTTTTATTTGTAATGTTCAGTGAAAAGCACCTGATAAAAATAAATGTGTAGGAGATAGGCATGTGCTTAAAATTCTTTCAAAATATAAATACCAAATTGGAAAATATAACATAGGTGACAATGCCTAGAAGCATATAAATGTTCATTTATTATGAATTTACTTATGGCCAGGGGCGGACTGACCATTTGGAAACTCGGGCATTGCCCGAGGGCCTGGGGTCAGTAAGGGGCCCCATGAGATGCCCCCGGTACCTTTTTCATAGGCTTTTTGAGTTTGGGCAAGGAGCCCCATGATCCCCTATTGGCCTGGGGCCCCATGAGTTGTCAGTCCGCCCCTGCTTACAGCTTATACCTGTTTTAAACTGAAGAATAATCCATGACATTTTAAAATAATAACATTCTGTTTTTACAACTGATAGTAATAAACCTCACACAAAAACCTAACATACACAGTAATTTTCCTCTTACCATTGTTCAGATCTTCCTCCTTGAATCAAGCTTTGTAATATTTTGACGTAGTGGTAATCTCCATAGGAAATCTCCTTTGGCTTTAGCTGCCTGTATTTCATGGACCTTTACTGTTTTATGTTAAACCTTAATTGGATCTTTTTGTTCCATGCAGTTTACATATTCTGTATTGAAAAAAAAATAAAATGGCATCTGATTTTGTAGATAAAGAAAAATAAGAAGACTCATAGAAACACAATCTCTCTGATACTTTACAGAATACACAGATCTGTTGACGTCAGTTCTTGTCTCCAGATAGTGCCTATACTCCTATCAAGCTCATGCACACTGCAGCCAATTTGGTTAGAAACTGATTAACCTACCAGTATTTTTGCTAAACTGTAAATTATTTTAGACATCTTTAAATATTTAAGTACCAATTTCAGAGAAATAATGTAATGGTGCTACAAGTCCTCAATGTCCAAAGCAATGGAAAAAAAAATAATTTGAAAAACTTGCATAATAAAAAAGACACTTCAATTCGAAAATAGAATATGGATGACTATGTGAAATTACTACACCAAACCAAGTTGCTTTTGTTTTTTATGCCCAGTGCCAGTGTAGCTCATTTTATCTGTGTGTGTCTGCATCAGGGTCTTATCTACAAGTTATGGGGTCGTAAAGCAGTCACATAGCATGTTATGGTTTAAGGAGTATGGTTCTCAATGTCATAGAAAAAGGCAGAAGTTTATATCAGAGAGCACAAATTGAAAGAGACATTGCAGAAGCCATTTCCATGAGAGATTCACAGAACAGCAAGAAGTGAGAGCATGCAGAGGTTGTTCAAGGGAGAGACTCCAGGGTGAGAGAGTCCTGAGCAGGGGCGGACTGACCATTTGGGAACTTGGGCACTGCCCGTGGGCCCGGGGTCAGTAGGGGGCCCCATGAGATGCCCCTGGTACCTTTCATAGGCTTTTTTTGGTGCGGTTTGAGTGTGGGCAAGGACACAGGGGCCGAAAGATCTCCTATTGCCCGGGGGCCCCATGAGTTGTCAGTCCACCCCTGGTCCCGAGGGAGTCTTGCTTAAATGAAGAATTGTTTAGACCAAAAAATAATATCTGCCTGTAAATTAGCATTCATTTACCACAACTGGGAGCACATACTGTTACTTCAAGGATAGCCTTGATTGACCCAATACCTCAAGTAATCAGGTCATCAGATTTGGTGGGTCATATGTAGAAGTAACTGAGATAAAGGATTATCATAAAATGTATATTATAACTTTGTCAGACAGTTATTAGTATTATCAATAATATATACTACTAATATATACTAGAGGCTGTTAAAAAATGTTATTGTAGCTTTATGTATATATTGTAATGTAATGTACACTATGCTACACATTTCTAGGACCATCTACTTTCTTATTTATCTTCATGGCTGCTTTCAATGTGCCATTGACTGCACTAGTAATATGAAAGAGGTTGAACTCCACCTTGTTCCAAGCTGACAAAAGAAGTGATGAAACATAACACTGTGCCTTTGTTGGTGCAAAGTGATAGAGGACTTAATTGGCCTGCAATCCTACATAGGAAATGCCAGGCTTATCTTTTGTTTGAGGAGCCTTTATCAGCCCTTAGCATGGCTGGTACTATGTAAATATGAATTGCTTAGATGTAAAGTGTGTAGACAAACTTTCTCTTGCAATCCTCTGAGCTTCTTGTACCTAATGTAAAGCATTTCAGTTTCCACTGAGTGACTTCAACTTTTTATTGATGGTGATTTAGGGACAATGAAATTGAATTACCTTTTCGTACGTTTAATGATTCCTGTTTTTCATATCCATTAGTACGTGTTCTCATTTTTTTAATATTTTATAGGTGTTATTATGGATGTTTCTGTGCATGTTATGCATGTGTTTAAACTGTATTTGTTTGTTTATTATACAATGTCAAGGAGAAACAGAATAAGGGTTTTTATGGTGCAAAATATTTAAAAACAGGTGATAAATATTTAAAAATATTATATATTTAAAAATATTTTTTATTTTGAAAAATACACGTTTATATTAAAATACACAATTATATTTAAAAGTACATGTGATACATGCTACACATGTTAACAATTTATTTGAATGGGCTTTTCAACACATGGTAATGCGCATGATTGTAATGAGAATACATGCAAATGTTCCATATTTTAATAAATTGCTCTCTATTTTCTCTCAAGATTCACACGTTTCCACAAAGATTCAATTGGAAAAAAATTGTGTATCTTGGGTAAAAGTTATGTGATATTAGGTAAAAATTTTGATAAACAGCCCTCGTTGATAATAAAGACATGCATAAGAAAATATAAAACACAAACAAATCTTCTTTTATTTTAGACAGGATCAAAACACTGTGCCCTTATATTCCCTACCATTGCTATCAATAGGCATGTTGATGCATCAAAAAACAGACAATGCAGGTCAATGCATTGGACATTTGTGAACAAGCATCATTAAAAACAATGGCTAATCATTAAGGCCCATTTACACCATGTACATCTGTGGCAGAAGCACCATATGTCTTTTATTTAAATGGACTGCCAACGTACCACAACAGACATAATAGTGAACATGCACCATGCACTATGCTTAGCAATATATTGCACAACAAAGTACAGTAGTATCTTACTGCACAGCACAATGCAACATGTATTCCCTTGGTGATTTAGAAAATTAATGGCAGTGCAATACACTAAAGTGTGTATGCAATAACGTGCATGTTAAAGCAATGCCTGGGTGTAAATTGACCCTAAGGGTTTATTCACAGTTGCACATAAATGCATTTCATGTAGAAATCCAATTCTTTCTTATGTAATGGTGTGGTTTTCTCCAGAAACTGAAAATCCCCTCTCAGAAAACTGTCAACTAAGCAAGAAATCCATTGGAAGATTTAATCTAGCAATAAAAAACAGACAGATGTTCTAACTCAACTAAACTCTAGTCAACCTAAAGAAAATAGTTTGGCTTTTTCGGACATCTTTAGGGAGACCACTTTGTATTGCTCGTCAATGGAGTATCTCCAGTTCAGGGGGCAGCCATCATAGTTGGGTCTGGAGGACAGTGATTGGCTGATACAACAGAGCATGGGACGTGTGAACTGGGCTATTGGAAAAAGGGAGCTCTGTTGTGCCACCAGCCTGTAGAATGCAGGGAGGAACCTGCTGTGGGGACCATGTGCTACTGCAACCATTTCTCTGTGCTGAGCAGCTGAGAGAGAGAGAGAGAGAGAGAGAGAGAGAGAGAGAGAGAGAGAGCACTGAGTTGCTGTTGCTCCTGGATGAACCCATCCCTGCCATAGCTGACCACAATCAGGGGAGAACTCAGAGAAGCAAAGAGACTGAGTATCTTTTCCCTGGGAGGATGGAATTTGGATGCCTGGTGAGATCAGATTGTATTAGAAAGCACCCTTACCGCTTGTACATAAGGAAAAGAGGGACTCTTTCAGCATGATTGAAAAAGAGCATCAACAATCCCTGTCTGACCTGAACTGGTCTTTTACTGAATCAGAAGAGGGTGCCCTGGGACTGGTAAGACAATAACATCATTCAAGTGAATCTATTGTCTGCTGGGAACTGTTGTACATTCTTCAAAGGCCCCAATTTTTCCAGCTCATGTTTTTTTTCATCAATCACTGGCCAGTGGAATAAAACTGGGACAGTTATAACAAGCTAGGACTGTCTTAGTATACTGTTGCTAAATGCAGTTGAGTTCTGATATTTACTATTAGTCAGCATACTGCATTTAACCTTATCTCTCAGAGTAACATTTTTGTCTTATTGATTGCTTGCATAAGTACACTTGTTAATTCTTTCTCTTTCAGGCCATTCTTAGCCTAATAAATTCTTTAAAATATCCCAAGGTGTGTGGGTAAGTGCTGGGTAAGTGAGGCATGTCATCTTCCCATGTGCAGAGAAATCACAAAACAATTCAGTGGATCCTCTAGGGGTAGCACTACATAATCATATATTATTGAAAGTTATGCCTGATTGAAAAGAAAGTAGTCCAAAGGTAGATAAAATAATCTCAGACGTAATAGACATAACAAGCCACATACAGGCAGTTCAAGTCCAGCATCCCCTCTGAAGATGTGCCTTAGCACAAAAGGCCTCAGGAGGAACTGACAGCCTGTGACGCCTCTTTACCACCCAGACCACGTGGAGGTCTGGGTGTTTGCTGTTTTAAAGGACACAGCTACATATCACCCAGAGGAGGGATACCTGTACCTGGAAGGGACGTGTGCCGTGAGTGATCCATTCCAAACTAAGGAGACCATATTAGCCCAGGAGATCGTTTGAGGACATCTCTCCCTGTGGGATATCGGTACTCGTTTGATTGGATACATAACAAAACGCGCATTCCCTATGTGCGGTCGGTGAGTGTGCATTCTTGCCATTTCCCGGACCCGATTTCAGCTGTTTTCACTTATCATTTGCTTGATCCTATGAACATTTATGTGTGTGTCTAGATCAATTTTCTATCGAACTTTGGAGATCGAACTTCTCTAATTGTCCTTTTAGCGCTGCACTTTACTTATTTTATTTATACCAAAGGTGGTTGTGATCATCTTCAGTGCTATTAGCTGCTCACTTGAATTTCTATTAGTAGCGCTCACTTTTTCTGTATATTACCAGTTCAAGTCCATTATTTCACATTTTGGCAGTCCTACTAATGAGAAGCAACACTCAAAATATTGTGTCCAGTCAGTAAATAATTATCAAATCTTGCCAAATGTGTGTACAGAAGAGAGTACAGAAAAGATTGCCTTGCATGCTCTGCGTTAGAATCCTGTTTTATCCCTGGTTCACATATATGCGTCCGTGCAGGCCGTGGTTTGCATGAGAGCCCATTTGAATGGACTCCCGTGCCCCGTGACACGCAGGGAAGAAGTCCCTGCACTTCTTCTGAAAATACAGCCTGCACGGGAACCTGCATGGATTTTTGTGCGGATCCGCAGCGGCACCACCAGCACAGATGTGAACCTAGCTGGGATGAATAAATGTGGCTTTATACCTTATGGTACCATTTCCTTTTTTCAGCTTTATGCAGCTATACAGCATTACCCCTGGTGCACATATCCACGTTCCTGCAGTCCGCGTTTTGGGCGGGCACAAGAGCCCATTCATTTGAATGGACTCCCATGCCCCGGGACATGCAGAGAAGAAGTCCCTGCACTTCTTCTGAAATCGCAGCCTGTGCTGGAACCTTGGTTCCCAGTACGGTTGCGATTTCCGGTGCGGGCGGCGTACCATTAGAACTAATGGCACCCGCCTGCGGGTTTGCATTCCTCTGTGTGGGTGGTGCGGCTGCATGTATTTTTGTGCTGATCCACAGCGGCACCACCCACACATATGTCAACCTAGCCTTAATGTGGGGACGAAGTAACCGATAACTTCCGATTGAGCGTGTTTGCCTAACTTGTGGCCACAGTTGAGCTGCCAGTGCTAGTAGGCCTTCAGTTAGAAGGTTATGGTTGGGCCTTATGTGAAGTTGATGTGGCTTCAATGTGTTCAACATTTATTAATTGCAGGCATCTCTTGTTGCCTGCTAGTACCAGTCTTAATTTTACACATCAGCACCTGTGTCTTTGAGAAGCTCCTTGAATCCTGGGCCAGGCTATACATATGGCCATAATTAAGCTTTACCCCTTTATGACACTGAGCCCCACTGCAGTCATTTAACTGACATTTTAAAAATATTAAAGCTTCTATAGCCCACTGAGGCTCTGATTTGGCAGTGGAATAACCACTGACAGGGCTTATTTGCAACTTGAATGAAAGTTGAGGACATGTTTGAGTTTTGGCCTAGGATCCACCAGAACATGAGATCAATTAAAAAACAAAAGCTGGCCATACACTTCTTGACTTTTAGCCAATTCCTGATGGCCAAACTGTGACTGCATCTGTATTGGCAGCCATGGCTCCAATTGACAAGAGAGATTCCTTCATCCAAGGAAGTTTAGCAAGGAGAGGGGGAACAGCAGATTTCTTTCATTCAGCCTGAAACACTGAACAAAATAAATCTAAAGGTTTATGGCTAGATTTACAGGTACTTACCTGTAGTTCAGCATTCTTGGGCATTTAAACCAGGTCAGTTTAGTTTTAATTAATGATGTAGATATGTTTAAACACTATATAAATATTTCATGTCCTTCATATAGTACAATAAAGGGATGATCATTTAGTTTTTTTTCCCCTGTTGTGGTTTACTTATTATTGTTTTGAATTGCTAAAAAATTCCCAGTAACTTTTTTGTCTAGTTTTTTTTTTTTAAACAAAGTATTTAGAATGTCATTAGTGAGAAGTTTCTCTTTATCTGTGGCACACTTTCCAGGCAATGCAAATTATCAGACTTTCAGTAATAGATTGAATAACTTTTATTGTCCTTTACTGAAAAAAGTGGTCTGCACTGCAACACAGTTGAGCTTGTATTTACTTTCTGTTTGTTGGTACCAGAAACTAGAGATGAGCGAATTTTTCAAAAATTCAATTCGGCTGATTCGGCGAATTCCAGGAAGAAATTTGATTCGATGCGAATTAATTCGCTACGAAGTTAACTTATAAAAAGGGTTTCTAGGCTTCAGAGAGCCTTTAAATTAGTGCAGAACACTGTACCTTTAATTTAAATGCCCTTGGAGATGAGAAAGGAGAAGGAGAAGGATGAGAAGAAGGAGAAGGAGAAGGATGAGAAGAAGGAGAAGGATGAGAAGAAGGAGAAGGAGAAGGATGAGAAGAAGGAGAAGGATGAGAAGAAGGAGAAGGAGAAGGAGAAGGAGAAGGAGGAGAAGGAGAAGGAGAAGGATGAGAAGAAGGAGAAGGATGAGAGGAAGGAGAAGGATGAGAAGAAGGATGAGAAGAAGGATGAGAAGAAGGAGAAGGATGAGAAGAAGGACAGTTCTGTGACAGTTTCTGTCTATTTCTGACAGTTCTGTGACATTCACTCCATACAGCGGTTGAAACATTGTATCTATTTGTTTCCATAAATGACATTCTGCAGATACACTTAGAGGAGCTCTGCAGATACCCTTTTTGCCGGCTTGGAATTATTCTTATTTTCATCCTACTTCTTCTTCTTCTTCTTCTTCTTCATCCTCATCCTCATCCTCTTCTTCTTCTTCTGAGGATGAGGATGAGGATGAAGAAGAAGAAAAAGAAGAAGAAGTAGGATGAAAATAAGATTAATTCCAAGCCGGCAAAAAGTGTATCTGCAGAGCTCCTCTAAGTGTATCAGCAGAGCTCCTCTAAGTGTATCTGCAGAATAGAGGAACTCTGCACATACACTTTTTGCCGGCTTGGAATTATTCTTATTTTCATCCTACTTCTTCTTCTTCTTCTTCATCCTCATCCTCATCCTCTTCTTCTTCTGAGGATGAGGATGAGGATGAAGAAGAAGAAGAAGTAGGATGAAAATAAGATTAATTCCAAGCCGGCAAAAAGTGTATCTGCAGAGCTCCTCTAAGTGTATCAGCAGAGCTCCTCTAAGTGTATCTGCAGAATAGAGGAACTCTGCACATACACTTTTTGCCGGCTTGGAATTATTCTTATTTTCATCCTACTTCTTCTTCTTCTTCTTCATCCTCATCCTCATCCTCTTCTTCTTCTTCTGAGGATGAGGATGAGGATGAAGAAGAAGAAGAAGAAGAAGAAGAAGTAGGATGAAAATAAGATTAATTCCAAGCCGGCAAAAAGTGTATCTGCAGAGCTCCTCTAAGTGTATCTGCAGAGCTCCTCTAAGTGTATCTGCAGAATAGAGGAACTCTGCACATACACTTTTTGCCGGCTTGGAATTATTCTTATTTTCATCCTACTTCTTCTTCTTCATCATCCTCATCCTCATCCTCTTCTTCTTCTTCTGAGGATGAGGATGAAGAAGAAGAAGAAGAAGAAGTAGGATGAAAATAAGAATTCCAAACCGGCAAAAAGTGTATGTGCAGAGTTCCTCTATTTCTGACAGTTCTCTGACAGCTTCTTCACATGTACAGCGGTTGAAACATCTATATCCTAAATGGAAACTAATAGATACAATGTTTCAACCGCTGTACATGTGTTCCTTCTGTCAGAGAACTGTCAGAAATAGCGGAGCTCTCTGCAGGGACACTTTTGCCGGCTGATCGGGAAAAATCCGATTCGCGCACCCGAAGTAGGCAAATATTCTGATTCGCCGCGAATCAAATTTTTCCTGAAATTTGTATCGAATTCCAGTTCGCCTGGTTCGATTCGCTCATCTCTACCAGAAACCATTAACTGCTTACCCGCCGCCGTATAGCAGATATACTGCTACATGGTGGCATGGGTGTAGCAGTTTTACAAACAGTCTTCCTCCCTGTCAGCTTGGGCACACTGCCTGGGATGGCTGTGCACAGCACAGTATGCTTACAGTGAAGCACACCCCCTCACATCCTAGTAAAACACTCCCTAAACACAGTTAACCCTTTGACACCTCACATTAACCCCTTCCTGCCCAGTGTCATTAGTACAATGTCAGTGCTGTTTTTTTAGCACTGATCATTGTATTGGTGTCACTGGGGATGTCAGTGACACCAAGTTAGTTCCCTCCAGTGTCAGAATGCCCGCTGCAGTCCCGCTAAAAGTCGCTGATCGCTGCCATTACTAACTTTCAAGTAAACCAATTAATTTACACATATAGGGATTTTTTTTTAGCAAAGACATGTTGCAGAATACATTTTGGCTTAAATTTATGCTGAAAGAAAGCTCAATTTGTGGGAAAAAAAGGAAAGTAAATTTCATCTGGGTGCAGTGTTGCATGACTACGCAATTGTCAGTTAAAGTAACACAGTGCCATAACGCAAAAAAATGGCCTGGTCAGGAAGGCTGGTAAATCATCTGGAGGGCAAGTGGTTAATGGAATTGGGGTCCACAATGTTGCACATGTGTTACAAATTTATTTTTTTATTGTAAACAAAAAGCAACTGTTGATTATCTGAGCTTCATTTGAAAGGACACTTTGTTACAGTTCATTTCATATGTAACAGCATACAAAAGATACATTATTTACATTACGGAACATGACAGGTCAAGAAAGGCCAGCCTTTGCTTGTCTCAGTCATAGACCTACTCAACCCATCAAGACTTTTTCTTTCTTACTTGTGAACACTTTTGATAGCAAGGCACATAAGGTAAAAAAACAAGACAATTTAATATTTTATTGAATTTCTTAATGTATTTATTTTCCAGTTTTTCTGAAAATCATCACTTGAAAATATTTAAGGTAGTAGGTAGGGAGTTAAGTGACTGCCGGCAGCTATGTAGAAAAAAATATGGTTCATAAGCCAAGGAAAGGGGCTGTACTGAAATATTCCTGTTTGTATCAGTGAGATGTTCATTGTTGGCAGATGTTACTGAGGCCATTTATTTCGGTGCAGAAATATAGTAATTGGTTCAGTTTTTTTAACCTGGTTTATTGATTGTTTCCTTAGGCAGTAGCCATTAGGTGGGATCAAACGTATTCCAGATGGTTGGATTGGGTGACTGTTATCTCAAGCCTACGGATACCTCAACACCAGAATTTAAAAGGGTAAAGAAAGAAATTATAGGAAAGAGTATTGTGGGATACAATTCAAATCCCAAAGATGTCCACAAGCCAAAAGGTACAGCTGTTTCACCATACGTCTAGGGTGGTAGGATCTTTAATAAATTTGAACATGTAATGTATGTGGTCATGGCATAGTCATGTCGCAAAAGAGCCAAAATGTGAATAAGACCATTATGAATAAGACCACTGTTATGCAGTATGCCAAAGAAGCTGTGTGAATCTGGCCATATGCTGTTAAACCATCTTCTCTGCTCCTCCCACGACCTCCTGCTCTCTAGCTCCCTTGTCTCTTCCTCCCATGCTCATCTGCAGGACTTCTCCAGAGCCTCCCCAATCCTCTGGAACTCTCTACCCCAATCTATCAGACTATCGCCTACTGTGCCCAGTTTTAGATGATCTCTATAAACCTATCTCTTCAGGGAAGCCTATCCTGCCTTTGGCTAATAACCAAATCTTCTATTCCTCCTGTCACTTATTACTGTTTGTACCACCAGCCCCTCCCTCTTAGATTGTAAGCTCCAAGGAGCAGGGCCCTCCTAACCCTCTTGTATTGAACTGTATCATTGTTGCATTGTCCCCCTTTACATTGTAAAGTGCTGAGCAAACTGTTGGCGCTATATAAATCCCGTATAATAATAATAATTATAATTTCTGGCAAGTCAGAGGAAATTCTAATAATGGGTGGCCCTGCAGACTCAAGAAAAGTTGATTGCTCAATCAATTTTTCCAATAAGCCCGGCTTAAAATTTTCTGACAAACAGCACCTGCAGCCATTCAACTGCAGACATTGCCTTGCAGCCGCTAGTGCCTGGTAGGGAGGATTTGTCAACCAATGATTTTTGTGTGGATTGAGAAATCTGTTGGTGTATGGCCAGTTTAACTACAATGAACTTGGCTCCATGACAAAAAAATTATAAGGCACACTGGAACGCCAAGATTTATCTTAAAGGCATTCACGCTAATGAAGTATGTGCTATTCATAAACAGCAATTAACACTGCATTAAATTTATTTTGGTTGGTCTTGGAAGCAGTTAACAAATGGCCACATACACAGATACATTCAACATCTGTCTCAATTTTATATTTTGTTTCTTCCATATGTGAACAGTTATAGATCATCTGTGAAGCATATAGCTCCTTTCCTGAGTGACATACATACACATAGAGTGTTTGTGTCTAACTTTTACTTTAGTCAGTTAGTTAATCAGCTGTTCCTTTCTAGTAAGTAAATATAAGGTTTATTTGTATTTGCAAATTTCACTAGAGAGCCAATGGTAAACATTTAATTATCACTCTGTCTATAAAGCTGGGTGAACAGTGGACAATACTGTATTGGTAATTGACGAGGATGGATTAGGTCATTGGAAGTCAACATAACAATATTGGAGAATAAGGCTTTTGTAAAATGAAAATATTTTAGACAAATGTTTTTTTTTAACATTTACAGATGTTTATCACTGCATTTTTATGTTTTGTATTTGAACATAAAATGGTTTCCAATTTAACTAAAGGTAGGCAATCATTTTAAACTGTAAATGCCAAATCCCTTCTTTTTGAAGCTTATACTAGCTAGAGGGGGTACTTGCTCTAATTCGGAGGTGCAAGTCCAGCTACTCTATTTCAGGGTATGGCACCATTATTACATAAAATATATTATCTGCTTTACCAAAATTTACCAGTATGTATCACCCTTGTCTCCTGCAACTATGAGCAGATAGGAAAGAAATGATTTTGTTAGAATAGCTAAAGATTTGCATAGCTATTAAAGAGATCCTGTCACCAACTTTAAAAAAAATGCCATGTGACAGAATAGAAAAATCAAGTATTACAATGCTTACTGGCATTTTTTTACTTCCAAATGCGTTTCTTCTGAAATAGCTAGCCAGCTTGGCTACTCCAGTTCCTTAGAACAGTCCTGTCTCTCTTTGTATGTCATAGACCTCTCCTCCACTAAAAGAGTTTAGATAGGCACCCATAGAGTAGTTATTTTTTTTTCATTCAACCAGTGGGTTGTTCAAAAAAAAGTGAGATGATTACCCCATCCACACACAGAATGCACTGATCATTGCTGCCGGCGAAAGCCTGCGGCGTTCATCAGGTGAGGAAAATTCAATATCTGTACATCCTCCCTGCCCCATACATGAATTGAAATTCAGCTGGTTCAGCAGAATTTTAATCCAAGTATGGTTGGCTTTATGATGGTCCAGCTCCTCCAAGAATGGTCTGGCGACAGGGTCTCTTTACTCATGTATCTGTTCCCAAATTATCTGCACGGTTCTAATTTTTAGATATTACTAATGGCAGGTATTTGAAAATGAGTAGTGGTTTATGAGTCTTGGGGAGGTTGGGACCATGCTTAAATGCACATAATTTTTAGACTCCATTCACACTGGCTTAAAAAAAAAATGCTGCTCCTAGGGTTTAGTGTCTTGCCTGTAGAAGCAACTAATGTTTTCCTATATGTCCATGCACATTAGGTACTCTTCAGGCAGTGTTTAAGCTCAATGTTTAGAGGCATGAAAAAAACCTTTCTGTTTTGCAATTTTGAGAGCATTTTTTGGCAGAAATAAATGCTAAAGGCTCCTAAATGCTGCTAAAGGCTCCTGAGCACTCTTAAATGCTAGTACAAAAACTGCTAAAAATTAGCATTTTTCTGCTAAGAGCACTGGCGTTTTTTTAAGCTAGTGTGCATGGAGCCTAACTATTGGGAGGCCTGACTACATAAATCAGGGGTGTCAAATTGGCAGCCCTCCAGCTGTTGCAAAACTACAAGTCCCATCATGCCTCTGCCTTTGGGAGTCATGCTTGTAACTGTCAATCTTGCAATGCCTCATGGGACTTGCAGTTTGGCAACAGCTGGAGGGCCACCAGTTTGACACCCGTGATATAAATGATATCAATCTAATTTTAATAAATCTGATTGATGGGTCTGTCAGTTTGTTTTGAATCTATTAGGCTGTCTGTCATATGTGTGAAGATGATAGTTCCAGGGGTAAAGATAACAGATGCTTAATCTGGTTGATGAGCAAATGAGCATCTGCACAGATACCCCAGGCCTCATTTTCTCAAATGATTACTTTTGCTCTCCTGAGGAAGGATTACTGCCGAGGGGTGTCTGAACAAAGCATAAGCATGCTTGCTTTGCTAGGTGATCTAATATGTTTATGCCTGTAAAAAAAAACTTAGAGATGCCAAATATTCAAATCATAGTCATAAGTTTAAGGGTATTTTAAAGCTGGCTATAGAAATATGATGGGATTGACAAATGGCCTAGCTGACAGAAGAACATTTGTTTCGCTTGAAACCTCATTAACTCGCAGACTTTTCTATCCCTTTAAGTGATTTTAAAGGTTCCGTTATTAGCACTTTTGCCTAGTTGCACTGAGGTAATCGGTTCAAATCCCAACTACAGCACTACCTGCACAGAGTTTGGGTTTCCTCCCGCACTCCAAATACATGCTGGTAAGTAATTGGCTCCTGTCTAAATTGGTCCTAGTATGTGTATTTATGAATGTGAGTTAGGGACCTTAAATTATAAGCTCCTTGAAGGCAGAGACTCACGTGAATGTATAATAGATATGCAGTATATACACTGTATATACTGTGTATATATACTGTGTATATATATACAGTCATGGCCGAAATTGTTGGCACCCTTGATATTTTTCCTGAAAATCAAGTATTTCACACAAAAAAGGTATTGCATTAACACATGTTTTGCTATACACATGTTTATTCCCTTTGTATGTATTGGAACAAATATAAAACAGAGGCAGAAAAGCAAATATGACATAATGTCACACAAAACCCCAAAAATGGGCTGGACAAAAGTATTGGCACCCTTAACTTAATATTTGGTTGCACACCCTTTGGAAAACATAACTGAAATCAGTCGCTTCCTATAACCATCAATAAGCTTCTGACACCTCTCACCCGGAATTTTGGACCACTCTTCCTTTGCAAACAGCTCCAGGTCTCTCTTATTGGAAGGACACCTTTTCCCAACAGCAATTTTAAGATCTCTCCACAGGTGTTCAATGGGATTTAGATCTGGGCTCATTGCTGGCCACTTCAGAACTCTCCAGCGCTTCTTTGCCATCCATTTCTGAGTGCTTTTTGACGTATGTTTGGGGTCATTGTCCTGCTGGAAGACCCAGGATCTTGGACGCAAACCCAGCTTTCTGACACTGGGCCCTACAGTGCGACCCAAAATCCTTTGGTAATCCTCAGATTTCATGATGCCTTGCACACAGTCAAGGCACCCAGTGCCAGAGGCAGCAAAACAACCCCAAAACATCATTGAACCTCCACCATATTTTACCGTAGGTACTGTGTTTTGTTCTTTGTAGGCCTCATTCCGTTTTCGGTAAACAGTAGAATGATGTGCTTTACCGAAAAGCTCTATCTTGGTCTCATCTGTCCACAAGACGTTTTCCCAGAAGGCTTTTGGCTTACTCAAGTACATTTTGGCAAACTGTAGTCTTGCTTTTTTATGTCTCTGTGTCAGCAGTGGGGTCCTCCTGGGTCTCCTGCCATAGCGTTTCATTTCATTTAAATGTCGACGGATAGTTCGCGCTGACACTGATGCTCCCTGAGCCTGCAGGACAGCTTGAATGTCTTTGGAACATGTTTGGGGCTGCTTATCCACCATCCGGACTATTCTGCGTTGCAATCTTTCATCAATTTTCCTCATCCGTCCACGACCAGGGAGATTAGCTACAGTGCCATGGGTTGCAAACTTCTTGATAATGTTGCGCACTGTGGACAAAGGCAAATCTAGTTCTCTGGAGATGGACTTGTAACCTTGAGATTGTTGATATTTTGCCACAATTTTGGTTCTCAGGTCCTCAGACAGTTCTCGTCTCCTCTTTCTGTTGTCCATGCTTAGTGTGGCACAGACAGACACACAATGCAAAGGTTAAGTGAACGTCTCTCCTTTTTATCTGCTTTCAGGTGTGATTTCTATATTGCCCACACCTGTTACTTGCCCCAGGTGAGTTTACAGGAGCATCACATGCTTGTAACATTCTTATTTATCCGCAGTTGTGAAAGGGTGCCAATACTTTTGTCCAGCCCATTTTTGGAGGTTTGTGTGACATTATGTCGAATTTGCTTTCTTTCCTCCCTTTTTTTGTTTTGTCCCAATACACACAAAGGGAATAAACATGTGTATAGCAAAACATGTGTTAATGCAATACGTTTCGTGAGAAATACATGATTTCCTGGAGAAATATCAAGGGTGCCAACAATTTCGGCCATGACTGTATATATATATATATATATATATATATACACACACATACACACACACTATATTGCCAAAAGTATTGGGACACCCCTCCAAATCATTGGATTCAGGTGTTCCAATCACCTCCGTGGCCACAGGTGTATAAAATCAAGCACCTAGGCATGCAGACTGCTTCTACAAACATTTGTGACAGAATGGGTCGTTCTCAGGAGCTCAGTGAATTCAAGCATGGTACCGTGATAGGTTGCCACTTGTGCAATAAGTCCATCCATGAAATTTCCTTGCTACTAAATATTCCACAGTCAACTGTTAGTGGTATTATAACAAAGTGGAAGCAACTGGGAACAACAGCAAATCAACCATGAAGTGGTGGAGGGGGGATTATGGTGTGGGGTTGTTTTTAGGGGTCGGCCTTGGCCCCTTAGTTCCAGTAAAGGGTACTCTTAAGGCATCAGCATATCAAGACATTTTGGACAATTTCATACTCCCAACTTTGTGGGAACAGTTTGGGAATGGCCCCTTCCAACATGACTGCACATCAGTGCACAAAGCAAGGTCAATAAAGACATGATGAGCGAATTTGGGAATGGTCAAACATTCCCATAGACACACTCCAAAACCTTGTGGACAGCCTTCCCAGAAGAGTTGAAGCTGTTATAGCTGCAAAGGGTGGGCCAACTCAATATTGAACCCTACTGACTAAGACTGGGATGCTGTTCCACCCCTGTGTGCGTGTAAAGGCAGGCGTTCCAATACTGGCAATATATATATATATATATATATATATATATATATGTAAAGCACTGCATAAGTTGATGGTGCTATATGAGTACCTATCATAAATAAATAAATAAATAAATAAATAAATAAAACAAGTCAGATGCACAGCTCTCCTATGTTGACCGGAGGGGTAGTGTGCCCTCCCTTTTAAAGACCAGATAACATTGTTGTCGATGACAGAGAAGATGCACACAGCACATTTTATATTATTGTAACTGGTGGAGCTCCGGAGAAAAGGACACTTCTCCTTTAAGAGAGGGAACATACTATACAAGGTGGAAAGGATTATATAGGATTATAGGTCTATGTGAAATGTTAAAGAGTAACTCCACTTTTGTTGGAAAAAAAACATTCCCCTCTGGTTGATCTATGTACATTACAAGGATTTTTAACAAACTTTGTTGCAGATTCCTACTTTTTGTTATTCTGAAGAAGTAGCTGTTTTGTGTCCATGTGCAGAGTGAATCTGTATGGGAGTGACTTTATAATTATCAATGAGCTGCGGCACCTGCAAGGCTGTAATGAGGAAAGTGGCAGGGTCTGCATCCCTTATTGCAGGCCATACATGGGTCAAATTGCAAACGATTTGTTGAACAAAAATCTAAAATTTAGCGTGTTTTGTAGTCCGATGATGCCACCATTGATTTCGAAATTTGACCAACCAAGCCTTCAATTTCACCTCATGTTGTTACAGAAAAGAAATGTCATAGCAGATAATCTTCTATTCTCTCCAGTTCACAACTCATGCACATTTCTTTTTCGATTACATTTCTCGCATGATTCTTCCATCATTGATTAGAAACTCCTTCATTTTTCAAAAGAATCCCAACATGCCTGATCACTCAAATTCGATGGCCGCACGAAAATCAGGCATTGCTGTGGCACCACTAATGATCGAAAATCGAATGATAATTCAAAATTACGATTTTCAATAGTAAAATCATTCAGACTTTGACCCATGTACGGCTAGCCTTAGACATGATTTCCCTATGGGAGTATTTCACCAAAAATGAAATTTTTGTTGCAGGCAATACTCAAAATATGATTTTTATCTTAGCGTAGACTTCTGGGAAAATCAGTGAGCCAATCACACAAGCAGGAAATTACATTTCTGTGGGGGGGCATTCTGTACACCATTCTGTGTACAGAATTCTTACAGGTAGCCATATTGCATTGAATGTTACAGAAAATGACAGTGCTTCAGATTGAAAAGGAAAGTTCATTTTTAATAACATTCAATTACAATATGACTTGAGTCGCAATTGTATATGCTATATTATTTTTTTTTTATTTGCTAAATGTTTCCGCACAAAAGTAGAGTTACCCTGGCCATACTCTAATAGATTTTTCAACGGACATCATTGCAAACATGAAAATTCTCAGCACATTAGATGGCTTGACCAATGGCATTCGAAAGTACTTAAACATTTGCTTTGTTGTTAATGTTCGATTTTGAAACAAATAGACTTTACTGAACAAAAACCAGATACATTATTACAAATGTGTTCAATTGAGAACATTTTTCCACCCTGTTCCTTTCTCACCACTATTATTATTATTATTATTATTTTTATACAGGATTTATATAGTGCCAGGGCACCATCATTTTGTGTTTTCAAAGGTAATTAGGTCATTTTTTTCATCAATTACCGTAGTACCTAAAATCTAAGAAGACATTTAGGAAGTGTGAGAGAATATGCAATTGCTAGACGGTTACCGTACGTGTTAAAAATGTCAGACATTCCAGAGCACTTCTCTCTGTTTCCCCATGGAGCAAGAACTGCTAATGAATGTTTATTGTTTACTAGGCTTGTAACAAGTATGTGAGATTTTAAATACCACATGCAAACTTTGGGGAAAATGCATGTTGTTCCAGAAATGATGTGCTCATTGGCATAGAACTGTGACTTGGGATTACGGCCAATGAGAAGCAAGTCTGGAACTAGTGCAGGGTAGTATTAATGTGTGGAACATTGGTCTGGCTTTTTTCCCTCAAAGGAATCCACTAGTAAATTTTCTCAAAAAGTACAAGCTTACTGGAAATGTCCTGGTGGCATAAAAGCTATGTTTTATTCTTGCAAAACAATAATACTATAACTATGTTTCCAACCACAGGCATAACTAATCACAGGGCCTTAGAGAAATATTTACACTGAAAACAGCTAAAGGTTTGGTGAGACTCTTTAATCACTTGCCCTCCTGAGGATTTACCCCCCTTCCCTTCCTCTTTTTGCTATACAGTGCTGCACTAGTTTAACTGACAATTGCACGGTCATGCAATACTGTAGATAAATGAAATTTATGTCCTTTTTTCACACCAATAGAGCTTTCTTTTGGTAGTATTTGATCACATGTGCGCTTTTTATTTTTCATGCTATAAACAAAAAAAGACCAAAAATGTTGAAAAAAAAAAAAATATTTTTTACTTTCGGCTGTAAAAAATATATAGCAAACTCAAAAGTTAGTCATAAACTTAGTTCAAAATGTATTCTGCTACATGTCTTTGGTAAAATAAATTCCAATAAGCATATATTGATTGCTTTGTGTGAAAGTTATAGCGTCTACAAACTATGGTATAGATACTGCAATTTACGCCATTTTTTGCTATACAGCGCTGCACTAGTTTAACTGACAATTGTGCAGTCATGCAATACTGTACATAAATTAAATTTATGTCCTTTTCTTCACATAAATATAGCTTTCTTTTGGTGGTATTTGGTCACCTGTGCATTTTTTATTTTTTACGCTATAAACAAAAAAACCAAAAATTTAGAAAAAAAATATTTTCTGTCATAACAAAATATCCAAAAAACTAAAATTTCTTCATAAATGTAGGCCAAAATGTATTCTGCTGCATGTCTTTGGTAAACAAAATTCCAATAAGCGTATATTGATTGGTTTGTGTGAAAGTTATAGCGTCTACAATCTATGGTATATATACTGCAATTTACGCCATTTTTTGCTATACAGCGCTGCACTAGTTTAACGGACAATTGCACGTTCATGCAATGCTGTACATAATTGAAATTCACATCCTTTTTTCACACAAATAGAGCTTTCTTTTGATGGTATTTAATCACCTGTGCGCTTTTATTTTTCACGCTATAAACAAAAAAACCCCCAAAATTTTGAAAAAAACCCCAATATTTTCTCATTTCTGTCATAAAAAAAATATCCAAAAAAACTCAAATTTCATCATAAATGCGGTTAATAAACAAGGTCTAGCTTCTCCTTTAATGAACAACAAAGTTTTTTTTCTATAAAACAAACAGTTAATTTAGTTGACTATGACAAAAATCAATGCCAATTTTTGGCAACGAATAAAAACAGAACTAAAATGTGAGGGAGGGATTTATTTTTATAGTAAGGAAAGGGGAGAGAGAGGCAGAAAATGTCTTCTGCTGACGAAACACGTCAGGGGGAGCCTCTCTCTGATGTCATTGCGCTCTTGGCCATTGGGGAAGCAGTTATTTTGAATGCTTTTATTTCTTCTAAACTTTGTCAGTAGGATTTTATTTGCAGAAATAAAGGTACTTTGATCATATTGCACTATGAGAGGCATGCTTTTTTTTCCATGACACTATCCTGGCACCGCAACGGGGATGACCTACTGATGTATGCAGATTTTGAGTCCTGACATGCATCAGGACCCAAAGTTTGGGAGATAATCTATCTATAGAAAGCTGGAAATGACCTCCTATAGTTAAAGGGTCTTTTCATGTGGTAAGCCTCCATTTATTTACAAGGTGGTGGTGTGCACACGTCGGTGATTAATTAGATGAAAAAGGATTTACATTATCAACATCACATTTAAAGAATGAGCATCTGTTTCACAAATTAATTGCGGAGTTTACTATTCATGTGGATTTGTTTGCTGTCTACATGGACTATGGATGTCACTGTCTATATACACTAATTTGTTCACTCATTATGTTTATTGAATTTTTTTTATATACATAGTGCAACATTAATCTTTTAACTGCTATTTATTGTATGTCTCAGAGCAGGTGGAGAGTGAAATTGCATGGGGGGCCTAAGACAATGTTTGCCCAGGGTCAAACCAATATTAAAGAAGACTCTGCTTCCATGAGGCAATGGAGTGTCTCCAGAATACGTTTAAAAGACACTGTTCATATTGCTTCAAGGCTGGCACCAGACAGCAGTGCATCAGAATTAGTGATGAGCTGAACTGCCCTGGGTTTGGTTCAAGTAGGGTTTGGTGACTTTCAAAGAAGTTCAGAAGCCAGACCCTGAACCCCATTGAAATCAAACCCTGCAGTGGTTTGCTATGTATTTTTGGAGACCTTTGGAGGGGTTTGTGTACTATTTAAAAAAAAAAAAAAAATGCTGGCAATGAATGTCATTTGCCAGCAATTTAAACTATTTTTATTCTTTGTAAATGATATCCTACAGCAAGCATAAACAAAAAATTGCATAGAGTGCCCCCAAAAATACATTTCAGATCTTTTGGGTCTGAATGCATGAGGTCCCCGTAAGAATGCATACTTGACCCTAAATTCGAGCCATTTGGAGCTTCTCATTTACAAAATAAAGTTGTAACCTAGAAATAGAGACTCCGAAATGTTTGACATGTTCTTTAGTAAAAAAAAATATTATCCCCAAAACATGTCCTTCATTGTAAAATCCGTCTTCTATCATGATCCAATCGCTGTCCAAATCTTGTAGACTTCACCTCCACAACATCTCCAAGATACGGCCGTTCCTAACCTCGGAAACCACTAAGCAACTTATTCACTCCCTTGTTATATCTTGCCTTGATTATTGTAACTCCCTCCTCATTGGCCTACCTCATCACAGGCTATCCCCTCTTCAGTCTATCATGAATGTTGCTGCCAGACTCATCCACCTTACTAACCGTTATGTATCTGCCACCCCTCTCTGCCAATCCCTCCACTGGCTTCCCATTGCCCAACGGATAAAATTCAAAACATTAATAATAACGTATAAAGCCATTTATAACTCTGCCCCAAATTACATCACCGATCTTGTCTCCAAATATCACCCAAACCGTAATCTCTGCTCCTCGCAAGACCTCCTGCTCTCTAGCTCCCTTGTCTCCTCCTGCCATGCTCATCTCAAGGACTTCTCCAGAGCTTCTCCCATCCTCTGGAACTCTCTACCCCAATTTATCAGACTTTTGCCTTCTCTGCTCACTTTTAGGCGATCTCTGAAAACCTATCTCTTCAGGGAAGCCTATCCTGCCCTCAACTAATAATGGAATCTTCTACACTTCCAACCAGTCCATCCCCCACAGTTACTACCTTTTGTACCACTAGCCCCTCCCTCCTAGATTGTAAGCTCTGAAGAGCAGGGCCCTCCTATCCCTCTTGTATTGAACTGTATTGTTGCTGTATTGTCTCCCGTTATATTGTAAAGTGCTGAGCAAACTGTTGGTGCTATTTAAATCCTGTATAATAATAATAATAATGATGCGTGCCACCCGCCAACAGGCCCAAAAAAGAAAACCCCTCATGGTACCACTTGTTGAATGCCAGTTCCCTGAGCTGTCATCAGCTATTTAAGGGAAGGGGTGGGGATAATAGTGTCATCATCGACCAAATATGGCCAGTGGCCATACCTGGGCAGTAATATCAATGATATCCCTGCTCCTATTGCCTAAAATGAGCACCCACGGCTTCCTTAGGAACCAGTGACAGTGGGAAACTGTCATATATAGAAGCAATAAAAATACACATGATGTTTCGCTCCCACTGAATAGAGATCTAAACTAGCTAAAGTTCAGTTGTTCATCCAAACAGCCAAAATTCAGACTGAACCATTGGCTCATCCCTAGTCAGAATGTATATACAGTACGGCCTAATACACAATCAGGCAGACATTTTGGATGAAGACATCTGTAAATATTATCCAATTGAGCACAATTTAGACCCCCTGAGTGGTTTTTATAGTAAATGGAAACACATTATTTCATCTTGAGATGCACTATGACTAAACACTTCAGCAGTCTATGAATGACAGCCTCACAGCACACAAGTACTAATGTAGTTTCTCAACTGCTTTATCAGGCTTATTACATTTGCTGTCTTACCTCTAAATGAACCTAGCTTGGAGCAAATGTTATTTGGCCCTCTTGTCCTTGTTTGGGGAACTGGATAATATCATTAGTTGTTTCCGTTCATGGCAACTGCAATCAGTTCAATTATGGCTCTCCTACACAAATTGACAGTGCACGAATCTAGTTATGCCAGGGGATGCGTGATTTGCCTTTTGCTAGCAAAAGCCTCTCAAAGGTCACTGAGCTAGTATTTATATCATAAAAGGGAAAATTGGTTTTGTTTAAAGGGAAAGTGCTATGAAATAAAATATTTAGCTATAGATTACAGTACAGATTAAGGTTTTGTTTTGACAAAGACAAAGATAATTCAGCAAATTATATTTTGTGTGAGCTTGGTTACCTTGACCACTGTCATGTAGGAAATAACTGCATCCGATAATTTAAAAAAAACAGAATCTACTATCTACTTGAAAATTTCAAAATAAAAAGTCTATTCTTTTAATATTCACAGCTGTTCATTTGCATCGTCATTGCATTTCTGGTGTTCCTTGCAAAACTGGAAGTTTAAGCTAATGTAAAACATTAATAAATGAACCTCTGCACACCGACAGTACGCAAATATGCGGCCTCTCGGCCTGCCTTGATGCCGAGCGGCCGCATATTAGCATACCATTTGTAAACAAACATGTGCTGACAGTGCGCACCCTGCTTGCTCCCAGCACATGTCCCACGGAAATGTCCTGAACTCTCCTTGCAATTGGAACCTTTTCAATCATGTGACTGCCATGACAGCCAATCAAGGTGATCACATGACCCTAAACCCTGCCCCGCCTCCCAGCATCAGAAACCCATTAAAGGGCCAGGAGACACCGGCATAAAGGGGTTAACAACAGTGCTGAAATGTAGACACCTTTTGGTTTCCCCACCCCCCTCCTATCCCTTGCCCTGTAACTCCTGCCAATGCCCCCAGTCACTGACCCCACAATTGCTGACACTGCAGCAGCCGGCATCTCTCCCTACTGGGTTGCAGGAAAGATATTTGCTCGATTCCCCCATCAACACAGATAGTGTTGACCAGGGGAATCCCCTCCGCTGAGTGATTGTATTTTTCCAGTGGGGGAAGCCATCCTCACTGGGAGAAGACAGTGATTAGTGCTAACAGCTATAGCAGCCACTAGCGATAATCTCATGTTAAATCTGGCAGGCTGGTTGTACCTGTAATGGAACTGGACCCAGACCGCACTTGGGTATTTCCGTCATACTCTCGCTTCCCTGTCTGAACACAGATTCCCGAACACCACTCAGACCATACAGGAAATAAGACAGGACCAGACTCTTCTTAAGACAGGAAGTCAACTTCTTTATTTTAACACAAACACAAGATATATATACAAGGCGGGGAAATACCACCAGGAAGACGAAATACATCAGCAGGCCCTCCCATCAGGAGGGTAAGGGCTGCAGGAAACACCCCCCACCAAACCAAGACTCACAATAGAACAAAGGAATAACCACACGGCAGTAGAAAATTGCTGGCAAGCAAGACACAATGGAACAATGGGATGCAGCGCATGGCAATGAACAATGGACAAACACATGGCAGAAAACAATGAACAATCCCCACACCAATACACAATAGACATTCCCACCCTGTACCCCTTAACAGGCACAGGGTGGGTTAAACATAAGAATTTGGGAAGATGATACAGGGGTCCCCTAACCCACAAAAGTCACTCCCGTCACAGTACCCAAATTGATCGGGCGATTAGCTTGGTACATTCAGCCTGCCCATACACGGTTTGAATCTCGGCCAGTTCAGCAGGAAGATTCGAACCATCTATGGCCAGCCTTAGAGATCAGAACTCCTGATCCAAGCCAGTTATTCAGCTATGACTAAATTAGTTGAGGATATTTGACAGTAAATATCCTCCACAAAGGTTCAGTCCAAATGGTTACATGAAGTACATATTGGTGTTTATATTAGTATAAAAATCATCATTGTCTGTTGTATGATCTCGATATTTAGTGTAGGTGGCTGATCAGATTGATCAGATATATCCACTGACCAGATTGATGAGATCAGATTCAAATGTATGGGGAGCTTCAATATTTGAAGGTATACAGAAAATATGTTGCAATTCTATCTAATGCATTATCAAACCTATTAAACTGAATATGATGCATTGCAGCATAATACAAATTACTTTAAAGAATATGTAAACCCAACATTTCATAGTCCTGCAATGTGCCTGCTGTACCATGTACTTGTGTACTGTGTACCATGTGTATGAAAAAGTATTTTGTTCTCTTTGTATTTGTTCTACTGTATGGTGTCTGTTCCCTAAAGCGAGTTGACCCTGCAGGGTCTATGTAAGGAGGTGAGGGGCCATTGCAGCTATCTTTGGATATACACAGTGTGGACACTTGACAACACTTGCATGAAGATTGTGTATGAGATACACTATATATAGATGGACATGTTCACATAGAGTGGAGATTTCTTTATTAGAGTATTTTGTGATATATAGTTTGTTTGGTCACTTGGTCACTTTGAATATTCCCTTTTAGGGAATACACGGATTGCACTTTATTGAGTAATATTGATCACTTGGTCACTTTGATTATTCCCGGTGGGAATACACGTGTTACACTTTATTTGCACTGTTGCACGTTTATATGATATACTGTATATTGATTGAATATTTATTTATTTATATATATGTATGTTTGTTTTAGTATTTAGCGCTGCACTATTTATTTATTTATTGTTCTCTTTGTATTGCTTCCTTTGTGTGAAATCCCTGGTGTTCCTGCCAGTCCCTCCGCTTTCCTATTATAAAATGATCACAATAGGCAAGACAGCACAGCGTGGTCAATTTTCTGTCTGTGCTGAAACTCAGCCTGCTCTCCTCCAATGATCAGACTTGTCCTGGCATGCCCCCTCCTGTATAGCCATTCACTGGGAAGGTCAGTGTACTTGTGTTTCTCCTCTACTAGCTGTTTGAGCTCCTTATGCTGTTGAGAACAAAGGGGATGTGATCACTTAAAAAAAAGGAAAAATATGTTTATAATGTTTTTTTAATATTTATACACAAGAGTTTTGCCTTTCATTTCTATTTTAAACGGAATAGGTTGTTTTACAAGGTGATGGTTCGAATATACTTTAATGACAAAGTCCACAAAAACCAAATACTATACACTCAGTAACAGTAAGCTATGCATAGTAGCTTAAATGTCACATGAACTCTGAGACTTTTCCTTAAATTAGAACTGGATGATTCAGTTCTCATTTTAGCTTCCACTTTTCCTAAACGACCTCCTCAGCTATTTTGTTAACAAGCACCCATCATCGACACACTGAATCCATTTTTAATTGAACCCATGTGCTTCAGTGAGATCCTATAATTAATAATTGGCTGAGGAATCTTGGGAGATTTTACATGGATTTTGCTCCATATTTAGCCACCTCTGTTACTGACATAATTAGTCCTTTCCATCTCTAAAGCCATAAACTGGAAACAGATTTACAGTATTCTGTACTGGTAACAGGCAAAATAGTAATACAGTTGCAAGAAAAAGTATGTGAACCCCTTGGGATTACGTGGAGTTTTGCATGAATTGGGCATAAAATGTGCTCCGAACATCATCTAAGTCACAACAATAGAAGAACACAGTCTGCTGAACATAATACTACACAAACATTAGATGTTGCGATGGTATAATTGCACATAACATGTAAACATTGACAGTGCAGGGAGGAAAAAGTATGTGAGGCCCTAGCTTAATGACTTCTCCCAGAGCTAATTGGAGCCAGGAGTGAGCCAACCTTGACTCCAATCAGTGTGATGATATTGGATGTGTTGCTGACAGCTGTCCTGCCCTTAAAAAACACACACCTGTTTTGGGTTTACTGGTTTCAAGAAGCACTGTCTGATGTGAACCATGCCTCGCAGAAAAGAGCTCTCAGAAGACCTACAATCAAGAAATGTTGACTTGCATGAAGCTGGAAAGGTTTACAAAAGTATCTCCAAAAGCCTTGATGTTCATGTGTCCACGGTAAGACAGACTGTCTACAAATGGAGAAAGTTTAGCACTGTTACTACTTTTCCTAGGCGTGGTCGTCCTGTAAAAATGACTGCAAGAGCACAGCGCAGAATGCTGCATGAGGTAAAGAAGAATCCCAGAGTGTCAGCTAAAGACCTACAGAAATCTCTGGCACATGCTAACATTTTTGTTGACACATCTACAATAAGGAAACATTAAACAAGAATGGAGTACATGGGAGGACACCACGGAGGAAGCCATTGCTGTTCAAAAAGAATATTGCAGCACGTTTGAAGTTTGCAAAAGAGCACCTAGATGTTCCACAGCACTACTGGCAAAATATACTGTGGACAGATGAAACCAAGATTGAGTTGTTTGGGAAGAACATGCAACACTATGTGTGGAGAAAAAAAGGCACAGCACACCAACATCAAAACCTCATCCCCACTGTAAAACATGGCGGAGGGAGCATCATGGTTTGGGGATGCTTTGCTGCCTCAGAGCCTGGATGAATTGTTGTCATTGATGGGAAAATTAATCCCAGAGTTTATCAAGAGATTTTGCAGGAAAATGTACGACCATCTGTCCGCCAACTGAAGCTCCGCAGAGGATGGGTGATGCAACAGGACAATGACCCAAAGCATACAAGTAATTCAACAAAACAATGGCTGCAACAGCACAGAATACGCCTTCTGGAGTGGCCCAGTCAGAGTCCTGACCTCAACCTGATTGAAATGCTGTGGCATGACCTTAACCTCCCTGGCGGTATGATTATTTCAGATTTTTGGTGCTGAAAGCGGTACCATTTTTTTGCATGGAAATATGTATTTTTTTTATTGTAGGCTGTAATTTTTAGGAAAAACTCACTGAAATCTGTCCGAACAAGTGTCTAGTAAACATCCCGGGTATGATAAAATTTGAAACACAAAATCATAAATTATAATTTAATAAATAATCATAAAAATAATATAAAAATAATAAAAAATTTAATTCAATAATATAATCAAACCAAAAACACTGAAATGTGAAATAGAGCGCCAAGTTCGCACATTGCTGAGCTCAGTCGCAAAATCGTTTTCAGTTTCTGATGACGAATTTCCCCCACGAATCATTATCACTCAATTCTGTAAGTGGTTCTGATTTACTATCGCTGTTCTCTAGCTGATCTAAACCGCTTTTGACCTAAAGGGACACTTTTTGGACGCCATGGACATTTCTCAGTTTCCAGGCAGAAAGAACAGACAAAATGCAGGCAGGGTGCAGGACAAAGCACTCGGGACAAAATGTATGTGAAATAGGTTGAAACAGCAATGTTTTACTGTGTAAAATGAAAAAAAAAAAAAATGACATTTTTTTAAATTTTTAAATTTCCCGCCGCCGGCGGCGGCGGCAGCGCCCGTACGTCCCGACGTCACAGGGACAGGACACAGAAGCCGGATGCCAGCATCGGCCGGAGGAGATGGCTGGGGACGCTGCAGGGGACACATCGCGGGAGCGCAGGGTAAGGTAAGTGAAGAACACATGCCGGAGAAGCGCCGCATGGTATTCCCGAGTGTAGCTCGGGGTTACCGCTTTTGGTACTGAAATGTTACCCCGAGCTACACTCGGGAATACCGCCAAGGAGGTTAAGAGAGCGATTCACACCAGACATCCCAAAAATATTGCTACACTGAAACAGTTTTGTGAAGAGGAGTGGTCCAAAATTACTCCAGATCGTTGTGCAGGTCTGATCTGCAACTACAGGAAATGTTTGTTTGAGGTTATTGCTGCCAAAGGAGGGTCAACCAGTTATTAAGTCCAAAGGTTCACATACTTTTTCCTCCCTGTACTGTGAATGTTTACATGTTATGTGCAATTAAACCATGGCAACATCTAATGTTTGTGTAGTATTATGTTCAGCAGACTGTGTTCTTCTATTGTTGTGACTTAGATGACGTTCAGAGCACATTTTATGCCCAATTCATGCAAAACTCCACGTAATCCCAAGGGGTTCACATACTTTTTCTTGCAACTGTATACTAATACACTCTTTAGTAGTTGCTATCTAACACATAAAAAAATAAAAGAACTGGCACAACCAACCTAAGAATGATGCACTTTCATACATTAATTTAACCCAAAAGGGCATGTTCACATGTAGGCCAAGCAATGTGGTCCCCATTTGCCAGTTAGCATGACGTAGTGTTGATGAGCTTCTTTATTGTTCATTTGTGACTTGTTAATTTGTGTGAAGTTTTCAGATTCCTGGATCTTTATGTTTTGCTGTCCTTTTTAAATGTGATATGGATTTTTAGGTGAACCCTGTGTCTTTTTAGTGTTTTGTTTTTTGTGTGGTTCCCGTGTGAAAATTGCTGCTTTTGTGGCCTATTGGAAGTAGATGTCTGCAGGAACCCCCAAATAGCTGCCCTCTCCCCCCACCTGAATAAATAAGGGTACATAGTACCATTGGTTACTAATGCACAAAAAAAGTTCCTTATTTAAAAAAAAATAACGACCCATGATGTCCAAAAAATGTCCTAGGATGTCTGGAAAATACAAATCTGCCCTTTTAAATATGACTCCTGCCTCCACGCTGCTAAACAAACCTACTACACAACCCTCATCAAACCTTCTCATCCAATCCGCATCAGCTCTTTTCTACTCTTACTTCCTTATTTCTCCCCCCCCCACTGCCTCCACCCACAAATTTACTTACTGCCAAGGAGATTGCCAGCCATTTCAAGATCGACACAATTCATGATGAGATCTCCAGTGTCCAACTTTCTCCTCCAACCAACATACCAGGTCATACCAACAT
The DNA here is from genome assembly GCF_062004578.1 of Staurois parvus. Lineage (NCBI taxonomy): Eukaryota > Metazoa > Chordata > Amphibia > Anura > Ranidae > Staurois > Staurois parvus. The sequence goes on from NW_028318083.1 coordinate 4,286,261, forward strand.
ACCAGGTCCAACACCACACTCAGTACTTTCCTCCTTTGACTCTGTTACCACAAAGGAAGTTGCTAAAGTCCTTTCCGAGGCTCACCTCACCACCTGTCCCCTGGACCCTGTCTCCTCACAATTACTACAGCCCCCTTCCTGCTCTATCCTAAACTCTCTAACCCACATCTTCAACCTCTCCCTTTCCACCGATACCATTTTCACAACTCAAACATGCACTGGTTACCCCCATACTTAAAAAACCCTCACTGGACCCCACTTGAATAACTTAAGACCCATCTTCCTGCTCCTGTTTGCCTCCACACTTCTAGAACGCCTTTTCCACAACTGTATGAGCCGCTACCTCACCAACAATAACCTTCTCAATCCCCTACAATCTGGCTTCCGCCCACAACATTCCACTGAAACTGTCCAAATACAACTCACTAATGACCAACTAACTGCTAAAGCCAATGGCCATTAATCCATACTCATACTCTTAGACCTTTCTGCTGCATTTTACACAGACGACCACCTGCTCCTCCTCAATAAACTACATCCCCCTGACCTCCTCCACTCTGCTTTTTCCTGGTTCTCCTCTTACATATCCCAGCACATTTTCAGCTCCACATACAACAACAACTCCTCTGCTCCTCTTTCTGTTGGGGTACCCCAAGGCTCCATCCATGGGTCCCTTCTATTCTCTCTCTACACCTCTTCCCTGGGCCAATTGATAACCTCCCATGGCTTCCAATACCGCCTCTACACTGACAACACCCAGATCTATCTCTCTACTCCCCAGCTAATCCCCTCAATCTCCACATGTATCACAAATTTACTGAGTGACATATCAGTATGGATGTCACACCACTTCCTCAAACTCAATCTCTCTAAAACTGAGCTTGTAATATTTCCTCCTACCCGATCTCCCCCTCATGACTTTATCATGGACATCAACAGCACAACCACTGGACCCTCCCCACATGCCAGGGTGCTAGGTGTAATCCTATACTATCTCCTCCACAACCAACCACTGGCTAAATCATGCTTCCTAAACCTCTGCAACATTTCCAGAATTCGTCCCTTTCTGACTAAACAAATCATAAAACAACTTATCCATGCCTTTGTTATATCCTGCCCTTATTACTACAACTCCTTCCTTGCTGGCCTATCTTTGCACAGGCTATCTCCCTTCAGTCTATTATGAATGCTGCTACTAGACCTATACACCAAGACTGCTGCCCCTCTCTGCCAATCCCTTTACTGGCTTCTACTAGCCCAAGGTAAAAAATTCAAAATACTAACCACAACGTACAAAGCCATCCACAGTAATGCCCCCAACTACATCACTAACCTCATCTGCAGATATCGGCCAAATCATCCCCTCTACTCCTTCCAAGACATCTTGCTCTCTAGCTCCCTTGTCACCAATTTCCCATGCTTGCCTTCAGGACTTCTCCAGAACCTCTCCTTACCTAGTACGCCCAGTCAGCTCTTATCCTGTCTGCTTTTAGGCGATCCTTTTAAACTAATTTTTTCAGGGAGAACTACCCCACCTCCACCTAAGAACTGTACTTGAGTTACCACCATCAGATCATCTCCTGCATCTATCACCTTTTGTACCACCTCCCCCTTCCTTTAGATTGTACAGTGAACTCCATGAGCAGGTCCCTCCTACTGTTCCCCTTTATATTGAAAAGTACAGTGCAAACTGTTGGCGCCATATAAACCCTGTATAATAATAATAATATTGTTCCATGACAATCCTCTCCCACCAATACTCTGAAAAGCTGCAAATAAAAATTGAATCAGAACAAAAAATGTTACCAAAAAAGGTGGACTTTATCGACACAACAACAGGCAATATTCATATTATCATAAAGTTTATTACACATCAATTTAAAATAATTTAATCTAAAATAAGAAACAACACCCCAGACCACAGATGTCTGATACCCAATACCACACAACCCTGAGATAGAGCACAGGATCTTTGAGTATCCACTGGGTAGACCATGAGTGCTGAGCCTTTTACATCATGAAAATGAAATGCCCCTTTTGGAACAGGATTAAACATCATATATATTATATGAAAAATCATGTGTTATCTACACCTATAGGATGTCAAGTGGGGTTAAATCATCATGGTAATACTAACGTTATCAAATTTGCAGCATTGGATCGGATTCTACTGGATCCCTGAAATGGCGATATTAATAGGAGAGTTCTACAGTGAGAGATGAGATGTGACATTACCACCAGGTCTCAATGATGCCTTTAAGTTTTAAACTGTTCCTTTAGGGGTAATTAGGTACCACACTCACAGAAATATGCCCCTCTTCTTCGTGTCCTTTGTTTTCCTTCCTTTCTTTCCCCCACCCCCCCTATATTCCACCTTTCCTTTTGGTTTGGGCTTTTTGTCTCTCCTCTCTTTTTTTTGGCCTCCTCTATTGTTTTGGTGCATGCTTTCATTTTTTCCTCTCTCTCTTTTTTTGTTCTTTTTACTTCCCTTGCTTGTATATTTGTTCTACCTTAACCATACTTTTAACCCATTTGTATTAAGGGTAATAGTAAGTGATTTATCTAGAGGTTTTGACTTTTGTAATGCATATATATTAAACTATTTATTTATGGATTGTTTATTCTTGGTTACAATTAGCAGAGATGTTTCTCTTTTAGGGATGGTGTTTCGGATGGTTGCAGACTTATGGGTGGACATATGCGTGCCACACATCATCTGCAATTTTCACAGAGACGTGTTGCTCTGAGAGCCATCCACTGGAAATTTGCCCTCGGGTAGGCACAAGTGCACATGCCCTGGTGTCTCTTTGCCATTCCGTCCTCTTGGCAGGCAGGTTTTTTTTGAGAGTTGACATATGGACGTGCAGAGTAGGAACCATTACACGCCTTTACGCATGACTGCGGCATGCACACGACATCATCCCGTTCCCACCATGGCGCCATTTTGGGCACCAGGTGGTGCGTGATTGGCATCGTGGGAGCATTTAAGGGGCCGGTACTGTTTGTTTGAGAGGCACACTGCACATGGTTGTATGTTGAAGGTGAGATGCATTCCTTGACTTTTTTGTACATACAGTGAGGAACAGAAGTATTTGAACACCCTACAATTTTGCAAGTTCTCCCACTTAGAAATCATGGAGGGGTCTGAAATTCACATTGTAAGTGCATTCCCACTCTGAGAGACAGAATTAAAAAAAAAAATTCAGGAAATCACATTGTATGATTTTTAAAGAATTTATTTGTCTTGCACTGCTGAACATAAGTATTTGAACACCTAAGAAACAGCAAGAATTCTGGCTCTCAAAGACCTGCTACTGTGCTTTTAAAACGTCCACCTCTACTCCACTCATTAATCTAACTTAGTAGCACCTGTCTGAGCTCTTTAAAGACACCTGTCCACCCCACAGTCAGTCAGACGCCAACTACTACCATGGGCAAGACCAAAGAGCTGTCAAAAGACACCAGAGACAAAATTGTGGACCTCCACAAGGCTGGAAAGGGGTATGAGGTAATTGCCAAGCAGCTTAGAGAAAATAGATCAACTGTTGGAGCAATTGTTAAAAAATGGAAGAGGCTAAAGGCGACTGTCAGTCTCCCTCGGACTGGGGCTCCATGCAAGATCTCACCTCGTGGGGTATCACTGATGATAAGAAAGGTGAGGAATCAGCCCAGACCTACAAGGGAGGAGCTGGTCAATGACATGAAGAGAGCTGGGACCACAGTTTCAAAGGTCACTGTTGGTAGAACACTACGCTGTCATGGATTCAAATCATGCATTGCACGGAAGGTTCCCCTGCTCAAGTCATCACATGTCCAGGCCCATCTGAAGTTTGCCAATGACCATCTGGATGATCAAGAGGAGGCATGGGAGAAAGTCATGTGGTCAGATGAGACCAAAGTAGAACTTTTTGGTCTAAACTTCACTCGTCGTGTTAGGAAGAAAAAGAAGGATGAGTTGCATCCCAAGAACACCATCCCTACTGTGAAGCATGGGGGTGGTAACATCATGCTTTGGGGGTGCTTTTCTGCGAAGGGGACAGGACGACTGCACTGTATTAAGGAGAGGATGAATGGGGCCATTTATTGTGAGATTTTGAGCAACAACCTCCTTCCCTCAGTCAGAGCATTGAAGATGGGTCGTGACTGGGTCTTCCAACATGACAATGACCCGAAGCACACAGCCAGGATAAGCAAGGAGTGGCCTAGCCAGTCTCCAGACCTAAATCCAATAGAACATCTTTGGAGGGAGCTGAAACTCCGTGTTGCTCAACGACAACCCCTGAAACTTGACAGATCTAGAGGAGATCTGTGTGGAGGAGTGGGCCAAAATCCCTGTTGCAGTGTGTGCAAACCTGGTCAAGAACTACAGGAAACGTTTGACCTCTGTAATTGCAAACAAAGGCTTCTGTACCAAATATTAACACTAATTTTCTCAGGTGTTCAAATACTTATGTTCAGCAGTGCAAGACAAATAAATTCTTTAAAAATAATACATGATTTCCTGAATTTTTTTTTTTTATTCTGTCTCTCAGAGTGGGAATGCACCTACAATGTAAATTTCAGACCCCTCCATGATTTCTAAGTGGGAGAACTTGCAAAATCAAAGGGTGTTCAAATACTTCTGTTCCTCACTGTATGTGGCTCTCTATTTCTCCTTTTGTTTGCACTTGGAGATAGGCTCACCTATGGTGGGGGCCAAAGGTAGCTGCTACATATACAAGGCATGTATTATCCTTTATATGTGCTCTATACTATGATCACTGATCATTTATCTTTTGCTCCTCTCTCCTCTCCTCTTTTATACCGTATTCCTGACTGTATTTCTCTGTGACCAGTTGGCCTCATTTAGTTAAAGACTCATCAGTGACCTATTTTTTTTTACCTATTCCTTTCCTTTTCCTAATAGCTGGGCTTGGACAATGTAAGCTTAGATTCACAGAATATTTCCCTTGTAGTGTACTTGTTTTCAAAAACTGTTATGTGATAAGTGTACTTAGAATGTGGAGAGTGAGTGTTTGAGGGACCTTTAATATTGTATTTTACTGTGATTGAGATTCTTGCTTTCTTTGATAGTGGTGGCTATATGTTGTTCTAAACGTTACACAAGAGGAATATGTGCTGTGCCAGTCTAGGTTGACCTTGGGCATGCTGGTTTCCCTTTCTGTGTTGCTTTTAACTATCCACCCCTGCTCCACTGTGTTTTGATCAGGCAAGCATAACATATATATTATGTTTACTGTTAAACCATAAGTTTATGATATGTTATATTTATTATGTTTTGTACCTTCTATTCTAGAACAACACTCACCCAACCAGTCCTAATAAAGCAATAATCTTCATGAAACGCAATGAGTATGGAGAACCTGTGGACACTGATATAGTGGAATGGTGATCTAGATACATGGATGTTGATTGATTCTATGGACATGTAATTTAGACCAGGGGCTGACTGACCATTTGGAAACTCGGGCACTGCCCGAGGGCCCGGGGTTAGTAGGGGGCCCCATGAGATGCCCCTGGTACCTTTTTCATGGGCTTTTTTGAGTTTGGGCAAGGACACAGGGACCCCATGATCCCCTATTGCCCGGGGGCCCCATGAGCTGTCAGTCCGCTCCTGATTTAGACATATGGATGGATGATATACAGCTTCAGTGTCCCATTTTGCTCCATCTCAGTGTTGGGTGGTAGTGCATCTCAGACATCTGTGGTCTGAGGTGTTGTTCCCTATTTTAGATTAAATGATTTTAAATTGATGTATAATAAACTTTATGATTTTATTAATGTATGGCTAGCCTAAGGCATCCCCCCAAGTTTGTCATGCTGGCTATACTCAGCTGTTGAGGAGTGCAGGTGTACATATTGATCAGGAAGAAATCCTAAGAGACAACATACTAGTATCTCCCAGGCCAACTCTTCCTGTATCATGCAAGGCCCCAGCCAGCTTAAAAATGGAAAATTGTAAACTTACCTGACGGTAATTTTTCTTTTGTGATGCGTACACATATGGGTACAAGCCCTGCCCCCTACCCAGTCACAGAACTGATTACACTTCATAAATTAGTCACCTCCCAAAAAGCAGCATTCTTGTAACTATACTCAATGTAAAGCCCAAGGAGGGACAGGTATGCTGTCTTCCTTATGCTTCAGGAAAGGAAAATTACCATCAGGTAAGTATACACTTTTTCATTTTCCTGAAACAAGCATGACAACATACACATATTGGATGTAGCACACCAAACACAAAAAAGGAGGATAAAGCTGAAGCATTTTAATCAACATACTCTGGATTCATTTAGAACTAAAGCCAAACTCCCCTGTTGTCAATGTTGCTTCATCAACTTTATAATAGGCTAGAAAAAACTTGTAATAGGCTACAAATGTGCCCTACATCTATTCTGTTGCTGTCCTGCACAATAATCTCGACCTCTGAATTTTGTCCATGACCATGCAATATGTATGGTAAAGTGGGTTTGTGCTCAATTGATGGACTCATCTTCGCCATTTTAAGCCCATCAGACTACCTTGACCAGCAACAATGCAATTGTCCTAATGGACAGTGAAAGTCCTCTTTTGACACTGCCAGGCTTGAAGAGCCCATTGTCTGTCCTTCTGAAAGAAGGGCCACTTCCATGTATTTCCTCAACATCGAGTCCACTTACAATGCTTGTGATGACTCAGACATTTCAGTTTGGACAATTTGCAGACCTTTGTATGGTGCTGAAGAAGAAATTAAAGATTTTCTGAGATCCTTCTCCTATTATTATTATTATTATACCGTATTTATATAGCGTCAAAGGGTTTGCTCAGCGCTGTACATTAGCAATGGGGACAGAACATGAGACAAGACAGAAACAATACAATACACGAGGGGTTCGAGGGCCAATCTAGACATGTCTCCTAGACATGATAGTCATAAGAAATACTGCTTCAGTGTTACTGGCCAAGTTGAGGAATTCTTATGCAGAAGAATGGAGGGTGAGACAATGCATCCAGCACTATTTGCACTTTTTGCAAATCCCAAGGGGAAAGAGCAATCTGCATAGGCCTTTCGGAATTGGTTTACCAAGATATGTGATGGCCACTGGATCACAGAGAGTGAGACTCATTCTGAGTGTAATGCATTCCTGATCCCTGCATTCTGAGTGCAATGCACTCCTGAACCCTGCATTCTGAATGTAACGCACTCCTGAACCCTGCATTCTGAGTGTAATGCACTCCTGAACCATGCATTCTGAGAGTAATTCATTTCTCAAACCTGCATTCTGAGTGTAATGCATTCCTTATCCCTGCATTCTGGGCATAATGCACTTCTGAACCCTGTATTCTGAACGTAACGCAATCCTGAAATGTGCATTCTGAACATAACAGACTCCTGAACCCTGCAATCTGCACGCAACATACTCCTGAACCCTGCATTCTGAGCATAACGCACTCCTGTAGCCTGCATTCTGAGCGTAACGCTCTTCTGAACCCTGCATTCTGAGCGTAACACAATCCTGAACCATGCATTGTGAACATAAGAGACTCCTGAACCCTGCATTCTGCATGAAACATACTCCTGAACTCTGCATTCTGAGTGTAACGCACTCCTGTAGCCTGAATTCTGAACATAACACACACCCGAACTCTGCATTCTAAGCGTAATGCACTTCTGAACCCTGCATTCTGAGTGTAATGCACTCCTGAACCCTGGATTCTGAGCATAATGCACTTCTGAACCCTGTATTCTGAGCATAATGCACTTCTGAACCCTGTATTCTGAGCATAATGCACTAATGAAACCTGCATTCTGAGCGTAATGCATTCCTGATCCCTGCATTCTAAGTGTAACATACTCCTGAACCCTGCTTTCTGAATGTAATGCACTCCTGAACCTTGCATTCTGAGTGTAACGCAGTCAGGAACCCTGCATTCTGTGTGTAATGCACTCCTGAACCTTGCATTCTAAGTGTAATGCACTCCTGTAGTCTGCCTTCTGAGCAAAATGCACTCCTGATCCCTGCATTCTGAACATAACACAATCCAAAACTATGCATTCTGAACGTAACGTACTCCTGAATCCTGCATTCTGACTGTAACACGCTCCTGAACCCTGCATTATGAGCATAACGCACTCTTGAACCTTGCATTTTGAGCGCAATGCACTTCTGAACCCTGCATTCACAGCGGAATGCACTCCTGAACCCTGCCTTCTGAGCAAAATGTACTTCTGATCATTGCATTCTGAGCGTAATGCAATCCTGAATCGTGCATTCTGAACATAACGGACTCTTGAACCCAACACATTCCTGAACCCTGCATTCTGAGCATAATGCACTAATGAAACCTGCATTCTGAGCGTAATGCACTTCTCAACCCTGCATTCTGAGTGTAATGTTTTCCAGAACCCTGCATTCTGAGCATAACACAGTCCTGAACTCTGCATTCTGAGTGCAACGTACTCCTGAACCCTGCATTCTGAACATAACACACACCTGAACTCTGTATTCTGAGCGTAACGCACTTCTGAACCCTGCATTCTGAGAATAATGCACTCTTGTAGCCTGCCTTCTGAGGAAACGCACTCCTGATCGCTACATTCTGAGCGTAAAGCAATCCTTAACCATGCATTCTGACTGAAACACACTCCTGAACCCAGCATTCTGAGCGTGATGCACTCCTAATCCCTGAATTCTGAACGTAACACATTCATGAACCCTGCATTCTGAGTGTAATGCACTCCTGATCCCTGCATTCTGAGCATAACGCAATCATGAACCCTGCATTCTGAGTGTAATGCACTCCTGATCCCTGCATTCTGATCATAATGCAGTCCTGATCCCTGCATTCTGAGCGTTACGCACTCATGAACTCTGCATTTTGAGCATAACGCACTCCTGAACCTTTCACTCTGTACATAGCGCACAGCTAAATGCTGCATTCTGTGTGTAACTGTCATAAAACTAGTGCAACTAATGCTAACTCTTCTACAGTTAATGCTAATTCTTCTGCAGCTCATGCGAACTTCTCTTCATCTAATGTTCATTCCCGTGCAGCTAATGCTCATGAACGTGTACCAGCACACAGACAAGCCCAGGCTAATATCCAGCGTGCACTGACACATAGGTGCATTGCGTCTTTCCACATTGGTTCCAAACTGCCTATTTAAAGGACTTTGCCGTGTACTAATCGCTGGATGTTCTTCAGTTTCATGTGATTCGTGTTCCTGTTTGCACTGACTGATCTTCCGTTGCTGATCCGGCTTGCTCCTGACCTTGCTCTGTGGATTCTGGATTCTGACCTCGGATTGTCTTAGACTACTCCCTGCCTGATCTCCTGGTGCTGACCTTGGCTTGCTACTGGACCTCACTCTGCTTGCTAACCTGTAACCGACCCTGAGCGTAATGCACTCCTGATCCCTGCACTCCGTACATAGCGCACTGCTAACACACTCCCACACCATGCATTCTGAGCATAATGCACTGAACCCTGCACTTGTGTGTTATGCTATTCTGGCTTTATTTAATAATGCCCCTCTAAGACTCTCCCATTGGTGAAATTTGGCCACACCCCAAAAAAATAGCCCTACCTCTAACATTTCATCTTGCATCCCTTCTTGACAGCGATGATAGGACATAACAGTTTGTTGTCTATTCATAGCATAACTGAGGCTCCCTAGGCCGTGTTGCCAAAACACCTTCAACGCCTGGGAACTACTGCAAATACATTAGCACACATCATCGACCTTGGATTGGAGGTCATTGAGACGAGTACCCAACAATGAATAGATCCCAGATGCGACGTTTGGTATGCCAGGAAGCTGATGACAGCTGAAAGGTTTACTACCACTTTGAGACCATGGGATGCAAACAGATGGGATAGAGCTATGACCTGTCCCAAATAAAATACTAATACTGTTGCCTTCTCTGAGGGTAATTCTACAGTATTCTCCGGAGTGTCCAGGAATGTCATTATTGTAATGAGATTAGTTGGCCTTTCCCACTCGGTGACCCATTTAAATTTGATCAGGACCTGGAGGATGTTCAGCTAACAACAGAATGTTATCCAAATAAAGGAATATTTGTAACCCTTGTTCGTGCAAGATGGCCACTACTGGAAGTAATGTTCTGAAAAATCCTGGGTACGTGGAAGGGCCAAAGGCTGTCAAATGAACAAGAAGGGAAACTCTCAGATGGCCAAAAGAATATACTTGCAGAACCATGGATGTACAGAAATGTGTATATACACATCTGCTAGATCTAGAGACAACCTACAGCTGCCTTATCTGATGGCTTCAGTGGATGACTCCATATCAAGTTCTGGATCTTGATCCTTCCATCTGCTTCATGCCTAAGTCTGCTTTTCGACTCAAAAACAATGGAGAATATAATCTTTGACATGTTCTTTGGACAGATGGCTCACTGCTGAAACAAGATTTGGTAGCATTTGCCTAGAGCTTTGATTGCTCTAAGGAACCATGGTGAGAATGAAGTGAGTAGGAGGAGAGGAAATAAAAATCCAATGACTTCCTTACTGAACAGGACCCAAGGATCCTGAACCTTCTCTGCCGGAATTTGCTTAAATTCCTGCAACCAGACACCTACTGGGCAAGTTTGGATGAAGAAGAACTTTGCTGCTCCTAGAGAGCAGAGACCCTGTCTCCAAATCTTTGTTTCCTGACCTTTTGCCTACCCTCTGGCCATTGGTGATTAACATAAGGGATTAAAGGATAAGTTCACCTTTGGGAACATGTTACATATTCCACCCGCTGCATCTAGTAACAACTAGCAAGGGAATATTCCCCTACTGGCTGTCATTATTTAAAAAAAAAGCTTCACCAGGCTGCATCATTAATTCACAGAATTCTGTGAATGGAAAACTACAAATACTGACATCCTTTGTGGCTGTCGGCTTGTAGTTCTCAATGAACTACCACGGCGATGTTGAGCGCTGTGGTAGTTCCTTGATTCTTCCTCTCAGTGTATCTGCTTGCCCATACGAGGTATGAGCAAACAGATACACTGACAAATCTGCAGGAGTCCTGCATGGTACACTCGATCTGCTAATCGAGGGTGCATTGTTTCTAGGCTAGTAGTAAAAAAATCATAAATTTAAATTTTTTTATCTACAAAAAGATGTGCATTTTTTTTAAAGGTGAACTTATCCTTTAATCCATTTCTTAGATATCACTGGCTCCACCCTGAACGGCCTCAGAAGAGGTATGTGCAGTCTGTGGGTTAAGCCATAGGGCTTGACTAACCACAATGGAATATTATGTGGTTCTAGAGGAACAGCATTTTGCATAGTCCCCCGGATCCTGTTCTTTCACTCACATCTTCAGTCTCCCCCTCTCTCCTGGCACATTATCCCCCACCCCTAAAGCATGCACAGATCACTCCCATACTTAAAAAGCCCTCACTGGACCCCACAAACCTGAACAACTTAAGATCCATCTCCTTGTTCCTATTCACCTCTAAACTTCTAGAACGCTTAGTCTGCAACCATGTTAGCTCCAACCTCACTGAAAACCACCTTCTTGACCCCCTACAGTCTGGATTTTGCTTGCAGAACTCCACAAAATCTGCCCTATTAAAACTCACTAACAATTTACTAACTGCTAAAACCAATGGCCACTACTCCACACTCTTACTTCTAGACCTCTCTGTGGCCTTTGATATCATTGACCACCCGCTCCTTCTCAATAAACTCCACTTCCTTGGTCTCCAAGGCAACAAAATCCCAGCAAAGAAGGGTCCCCTAGGTCTGGGGGGGGGGGGCAGCCTCTAGGCTGGGCTGGGGCTAGCTCACAAGGATACATTCAGCAATGCAGCAAGAATGTGATCAAGACCTGGGAGCAGTGGGTGCAAAGAGGACAGAGTGAGTACATCAGCACACCCTGGTATTCACAAGGGAAGAGACTGCCACATGTAGCAAGCTTTCAAAGGACAAAAGGACAGCATTGTACTCAATCATTTATCCTTGTCCCGATCAGCCAGGAGGTCTGGTAGTGTTTGCAGGCTGTGGAGTTGAGAGCAGTTCTCTCCCATAAAGAGTTGTGGCTACTGATCCATAAAGACTGACAGCTTTTAAAGAAAAAGAACAGTCCAGGATCCCTTTCTGTACATAAGAAGGAAGTTGTCCCCCGCTTCATTGATTCAACCCAAACTGGGCATCCCATAATCCCTATTAACTAAGTTAGTTCCCCTAATAAAATAACAAAACCAAGCTCACGGACTGTTCACTGACTCTGAGTGCAAAGTGTGGAAGGAAAAAAATGCATGTTTCCTGGCTGTGCGGAGCTTAGGAGTACCCACAACACAGGAGGGCAGCGCTACATATACCTACCTGACCCTCACCTTAAGGAACATGGCTGAGCAGTGAGTAAAAAAAGGAGAATGCCACCTTGTGGGAGGTGAATCATTTATATAGTATAACCGATCCTATGATTGGGCAGGGGGTAGAACCTGTACCCATACATGTATGCTGTCATGCTTATGTCAAGAACGAATTATGTAGGTGTCAATAAGAACTATAAAGCAAAGGGGGGGATTTTTACCTAGTATAATGAAGGATTTGGGGACTTTTACCTATCTGTTGTTTAGATAAAGATGCACCTCTTTCAGCTATCACCACCAGCTGTGATCCTAATAGCATCCTAGTCTACAATACTACTAGTATCAATAGACATCCAAATTAAATTGTGGAATCTTAGATAAGCTTGTAAAATAATATAGTAAAATAATTGTAAGAAGTAAATGTGTAAGCTAATTTGCAGGAAGTGTCACTCAGCAGCCTTGGGCCATCCATTACTGTCATCAGTATCTGTTCACCATAAACTTGTCTGGCTCTTTGATGTAGGACTTGGTTTTAATTTCATTGTGTTTGTTGGCAAGTGTTAGAATTTCACATGTGTGATATTACATAAGATGACATTTCAGAGTAATTTATCCCAAATCTGTCATCTTATCTTCCTTGTGAAGACAGACTATAAACCCCTAATGCTAAGCAGTGAAAATATTGTGGACATTTTTAATGAATGCCACTTTTTATATCAGTTATCAGTAGCTCTTATTCTCTTTTTTGTTACTCAAAGCACTATAACTGGCACATTTACAGTGCCCAGGATAGATGAGTACACCGCAACAGATTTGTCAGAAAACCTTTACTTTCCTTTCAGAATCAACATTTTGTATGGGACACTATACTACAAAATACTCTGACAAATGTGGGCCATTGATTGCAAACAAGATTTGTTAATTTGCACATACAAAAAGTATTTTTCCTAACAAATTCATTCAAGACCATTTTGCAAAAATGAATACACCCCAAGGAAAGTCTTAGGAGCAAAGCTAGTTTTAGACAACAAAATCCTAATTAACAAGGATTCAATTACAGGTGAGTCTACTTATTCATTAAACAGGTGTCCAGCAGACAGTTGATTATAAAAGGGCATTACTTAACACAGAAAACCCCTTCCCATTTCATGCTGTCAGCAATAGCACCACATGGAAGAGAAATGTCACAAGGCCTGAGAAAGAAAATAATTTTTTGACAGGCTGAAGGCTACAAGAAGATCAGCACAGCTTTAATTATCAGTCAGAATACTATAGCAAAAGTGATGCAAAAATTTAAGAAAGACATCTCACCATCTTACAGAGACGTCCAGGCCGTCCACAGAGGTTAATACCTCAACAGGAGCATCTTCTGATGAGAAGGGTTGAAGAAAATTGGCATGCAAGTACACTGCAGTTACCTAAAGAAATAGAAAGCTAAACTGGGGTGATTGTTTCCCATGACACAATATGGCGTACACTGCAGAGGAATGGCATGTATGGGTATCATCCATGAAGGAAGCCTCTCCTAAAGCCCATACACAAAAAAATCCTGCTTAGAATTTGCCAGGGCCCATGCTGAAAAAGAAGACTACTGAGACTCTGTACTCAGGAGTGATGAGATCAAGATAAATGTTTTTGGAACTGATGGCTTCAAAACTGTAAGGAGTCGCAAAGGTGAGGAGTACAAATAAAAATGCATGATGCCTACAGTGAAGCATAGTATTGGCCAGGGGCAGTCTGACCATTTGGGAACTCGGGCACTGCCCAAGGGCCCGGTGTCAGTAGGGCGCCCCATGAGATGCCCCTGGTACCTTTTATAGGCTTTTTTGGGTGTGGTTTGAGTGTGGGTGAGGACACAGGAGTCCCATGATCCCCTATTGTCAGGGGCCCCATGAGTTGTCAGTCCGCCCCTGGTGGTGGCAGTGACCTTCTGTAAGGCTGCATGAGTGCTGCTGGTGTCAGGGAGCTGCATTTCATTGATGGTATCATGAATTCACAGATGTGCTGCTCTATATTGCAAGAAAAGATGCTACCATCACTCCATGCCCTTGATCATCGTGCACCTTTCCAACATGACGATGATCCAAAACACACATCTAAGACCACTGTTGCATTTCTGAAGAAGAACAGAGTGAAAGCGATTCAGTGGCCAAGTATGTCTCCTGATCTGAACCCAATTGAACACCTATGTCGAATTCTGAACAGACAAGTTGAGCAAAGAGGTTGTTCTTGAAGAATGGAAAAAGATGCAATATGTCACCAACTTGTTCATTCCATGCCTAGAAGACTTTGTGCTGTCCTTACAAATCATGGAGGTCATACAAAATACTAGATGGAGTCAATTTTGTTGTGGGGTGTATTCATTTTTGCATCAACTATTTTGAGTAAAACTGAAGATTTTGTAATCTAAGTTATATTATTAACCTTACTCATGTAATGAGCTAAACAAACGTTCTATAAAACTCCATTTTGGAAATTGTTCTTGTGTTCATTGAGATATTGATTAAAATCCTACTTTTCAAAAGGGGTGTACTCATTTATGCTGAGCATTGTATGTGTATATGCTAGGCTATTAGCCAGAAGAGTTACTGTATATGTGTTACCCAAAGTTCCTTTTTTTTCTAAGATGTATGTAGCTCTACCCCCATATAAGCTGCTTGAAAGATGCCCAGCATCTTTTCCCAATAGATGCCCTGCAGCTAAGCGTATGGTCACAGTCACTCTTTGCCTCAAAGAACAGTTCAAGGGTATTCTTGTTTTGGTATTTTTATTTTAGGGTATCTTGGATGGGGATAGGTAATTGAGTAGGATACTAGAAAACTAAGTACAACTACATGTAGAACTATAAGCCAAGTCCTTGCACAGTTAAAGAAATGGACTAAATGTTGTAGCAGCAAATTGGGGAGATTAATCTTCCTCCCTGGACAGTCCAAGCAAAGTTCTTTCACTAAGAATTAAATAGACTGAGCTCCTCAGGACACTCAACACTTCCAGAACCATCCAGAGGGTTCTGGATTGCAGAAGGAGCCATCAAACCCACAGCCTGTAAAACACAGAACACACTAAACAATCAATTAACCCCTTGGCGCTGGCGCCTCCCGGCCCTTTAAGGGTTAAAGAAGCCAGGAGGCGGGGCGGGGATTTAAGGTCATGTGACTGCCGTGATTCGCCGTCACAATCGTGACAGGTCCCGACTGAAAGAGGAGATCAGGACCTTTCCGTGAGGACCAGACATGTGTGCTGGGAGCGCACAGGGCGCGCGCTCTCAGCAGATATGTTTTTGTTACTTGCATGCAAATGTGCGGCCGCTCGGCATTAAGGCCCAGACGCCGGGAGGCTGCACATTTGTGTGCGGCCGGCGTGAAGAGGTTAAAGTGATCCAAACTAAATTTACACGTTACACCATGAATATGAGTATAACATGTTATGAAAGGTGAACTAATCCTTTAATCTTTTGGAGGCTGGCACTAAGGTCAGAGTATCAATACTGTAAGCTCCTTCTCTGGCCACTGTGCCTGTCACATAGACAGGTGCATGGCTGAGCTGTTTTGTAGTGGAGTGGATGAAGCCTAAAGGGAACTGAACCTTCTTGATTGACAGTACATGACAGTGGAGAGGAGGGGGGACTCTATAGAATCCACCCACTTCTGTGCTTTTTCAAGCAAAAACAAGGCAGACCTGGTGAGAAACTATTTACTCAGTTATCCTGCAGGCTCCCTTCTTCTAAAAGGCGCTGTGGGCGTGGAGACTAGTTTCCCACCAGGTCTGCCCCCTGTGTGACTCATCATTTCTCAAATATGAGCATTGTCGTATTTGGGTAATGACATTTCCGGTATCTTCGCCCCCCCATTTATGACAGCAGATAGACTGTACATATATATTTACATATTTGTATACAGTTTATTGTGCACTATATATATATATCTATATATAAATATACGGTATATATAGGTACCCACATCCCTCTTACATAATTTACTTCCACATTCAACAAAATTGAACTTTCAAGGTACCAAAGGCATTCTTTGGTACTCTACTGCTGACCCTAGTTACACTTGACCAATACAAAAGGTCAAGCTTTGCTTTTTAGGAAATTATTGTGTATGGATGACAAACAATTATAAAGAAGTGGTTTGGCTCACACACAATTTGAATCATTTGAAGCTGAAATATTCCAACATGCTCAGAAAATGCTGACTTGAATTCAAGCTGACTCAAAGCTAACATATAACTGATTGTCTTACTGCTCAGCAGTCATTTAAAGAATGTACTAAAACTGAACTTTTAGCTGTAACTGATAAAAAAAACATCTTGTTTGCTCCTCTGATACCAAAAATTCCTCAGATTTCAAGATTTTATGACTGGGATGAGATAATCAAAGTATGACACTAATGACTGTTAATGATCATAAATTGACATCATACAGAATCCTCAAGAGTGCTTGAAATTCTTTGTGTCCAGTCCTTTGTCAAACATGTGCCTGTTTTCTCGTTGTTGAGTCCCAACAACTATGCACTGTAACATTTAGTTTCAAAATGCAGATTTGTAACAGGCCGCGCAGATTCAGTCCACATGCCAATATTTATTCAATACTAGCTGCTTATCAAAGGCATTGCCCTTGCAGGGTTGTTTTCAGTATCACACAGATATAAAGAAAATTTTTAGCCTCTTGGCTATTTTGGTTGCCCAGCTTGGGCCATGTAGGTTCTCTACTTGTTCAAACACAGTCTCTCAATTTACCACTTCTGCGCTGCCCTATAGCAGAAATACTGCTACAGGGTGGTACGGGTGCGCAAAATCATGTATATATATATATATATATATATATATATATATATATATATATATGTCGCTCCACTTCCTTAAACTGAACCTCTCCGAAACCGAGTTTCTTGTCTTCCCCCCAGTCGGGACACCACCCCCCATTGACTTCTCCCTCACATCCAACAACGCTACCATCAAACCCGCCTCGCAGGCCAGAGTACTTGGTGTCATTCTGGACTCCAACCTATCCTTCCAGCCCCAAGTCCAATCTTTAACAAACTCGTGCAGACTCCACCTCCGCAACATCGCCAAAATACGCACGTTCCTAACTCCAGAAACCACTAAACAGCTCATCCACTCCCTCATCATATCACGACTCGACTACTGCAACTCCCTCCTCACTGGCCTGCCTCGCCGCTGGCTATCCCCGCTTCAGTCGATCCTGAATGCGGCTGCCAGACTCATTCACCTTTCCAACCGCTCCATCTCCACCACCCCCCTCTACCAATCCCTCCACTGGCTTCCGATTGCGCAACGGATCAAATTCAAAATCCTAACACTGATGTACAAAGCTGTCCACCATACTGCTCCGTACTACATCACTGACCTAATATCCAAGTACTGTCCAGCACGCACACTCCGCTCCTCACAAGACCTCCTTCTCTCTAGTTCACTGGTCTCCTCCTCCCATGCCTGCCTCCAGGACTTCTCCAGGGTGTCACCCATCCTCTGGAACTCCCTGCCCCAACCCATCAGATTATCACCTACTCTCCTCTCCTTTAGGCGCACCCTGAAAACCCATCTCTTCAGGGAAGCCTACCCCACCCCCTGCTAACCTGCTGACCTCCTCCACTCTTCCTACCACTCCATCCCCCACAGCTATCTCCTTCTGTGCCACCATCCCCTCTCTCCTAGATTGTAAGCTCGAAAGAGCAGGTCCCTCGATCCCCTCATGTTTTGCATTGTATTGGTATTGTTCTGTCACATGTTCTGTCCCCCTTTGTAATGTACAGCGCTGAGCGAACCATTGGCGCTTTATAAATACTGTATAATAATAATAAATATATATATATATATATACACGTGATTAGCACTCCCACGGTTTTCGCGGCCAGGGGCGTGCGCTCTGCCGACCCGCAGGTGCCGTGATTTGATCCCCAAGGTATCAATCATCCAATTTACGCCAGTGATGGTCAGCCTAGGTTGGATGATCGATTCCTGTCCTATCATGTTTACAGTTACACAGGTACAGGAAATGATGACATCTCTCTCTGGGCACATTTTGTCCCAGAGAGAGAAGAATCAAGACACAGTGAGTAACATCAGCACACTTTTCACAGTTAGAACACTTTAGGACACATTTAACCCCTTGATAGCCCCCCCCCAGTTAACCCCCCCCACTGCCCTGTCACCAGTGTCATTAGCACAGTGTATAGATTTTTTGCTGATCACTGTATTAGTGTTGCTGGCAACTTCAGATAGCGTTAGCGTCAGTTAGTATCAGTTAGAGCCCCTCCCAGATAGCGTCAGATTGCCCGTCAGTACACCAGTAATCATATTTAACCCCTTGGTTGCCATGAACACACTCACAT
The DNA here is from genome assembly GCF_062004578.1 of Staurois parvus. Lineage (NCBI taxonomy): Eukaryota > Metazoa > Chordata > Amphibia > Anura > Ranidae > Staurois > Staurois parvus. Next base: position 4,304,931 of record NW_028318083.1, read on the forward strand.
ACACAATAAACCTCCATTGCTAGTATAGTGTCTGAACGGATAAATATCTTTGATCAGATCAGCACTATCCCAGAGTTCACATTAGTATAGTGTCCCCAAAAACACAGTGTTAGCGGGATCAGCCCTGGAGCCTGCCAGCACCTGCATTTAGCCCCTACACTTACCCCCCCTTCTCCCCCAGCACTTGATACATTGCACAAAATATCGCAGTGTTCGCAGAGTCAGGCCTGATATCTGTTAGCACTTCTTGGTAAATTTTTTGTAGCGGTTCAAGCAGTCCCTGACAGCCAGGTGCTCTTTTTCCCATAAGTCGCACTAGGTACCTATAAATTTAGTGGCCAAAATGTCAATGGAAAGGCTCTCTATTGAAGAGGCCTACAGGATTCTGAGCATGTCAGGTGAAAGCAGAGGGGAAGACTCCCTGACACAATCAGCCTCAGAATACGAACCTGTAGACAGCAGCGGCGCCCTGACAGATAGCTCAGACGATGGAGAAGAGGTCCCTGCTAAGGTCAGGCATACCCGATCCTGTTCCCAGGTTGCTGAGATGTTACAATCGTATGATGACTCTCATATGCAGCAGAGTGCCAGCACTAGTGCCGCTCTACCTTTTGGTGAACTGGCGAGCACCAGCAGCCTAGTACATCCTGGTCTTTCACATATCAGCACTGCAGTATCACTTGGTGAAATGTCGAGTCCCATAAGTGCAGTGCAAGCTGATGTGTTGGTGAGCACAAGTAGTGTCCAGCAGCCACCAAGAATTCGCACACAGGCCTATAGAGCCCCAAGTATCCTTCCGGATGTGCTTGCAAATCCTGATTGGCAGCCCACAAATTCTGCAGCACCCATACTTTCCCCATTCATTGTCCAACCCAGAATTCAGGTGGAAACAGCAAATTTAAATACTCTCCTTGATTGTTTGGAGCTGTTTGGAGCTGTTTTTCACAGAATATCTGTATGCATTGATTGTGAATCAAAGCAATTTATATGCACAACAGTTTACCGCTGCCAGCCCAAATTCAAACCTTGCCAGACCATTCGCATGGAAACCCATTACAGTGTCTGAATTTAAAGTTTTTTTGGGCCTAACCCTCAACATGGGCATTACTAAAAAAAATTAATTGCGGTTGTATTGGTCCACAGACCTGATTCATCATATGCCTGTGTTCTCTGCTGCCATGGCCAGGCATAGATATGAGAGTATAATGCATTTTATGCATTTCCATGACAACACACTGTCGTCCTCGGGGTGACCCTGAATTTGACCGGCTTCACAAAATTCAGCCCCTCGTAAATAACCTTTACCAAAAATTTGCAGATGTCTATACTCCCCAGGAAAACATCTGCGTTGATGAGTCCCTCATTCATTTTTCTGGCCGCCTTTCATTAAAACAATTTCTCCTCAGCAAGTGTGCCAGATATGGGGTCAAGATGTACAAGACCTGTGAAAGGGCAACAGGCTATACATATAAGTTTCGGATATACGAGGGAAAAGATAGTCACGCGGAGCCCCCCGGATGCCCAGACTACATGGGGAGCAGTGGCAAGATAGTTTGGGACTTGGTGTCATCCTTTTTCCATATGGGTACCACTTATACGCGGACAATTTTTATTCAAGCGTGCCACTAATTAAACATTTGTACAATCTTGGAATTGGTGCAAGTGGCACCGTGCGACCTAATCGCTGGGGCTTCCCCCAACAGCTTGTAAATATCCATCTTAGAAAGGGGGAAAAAGCCTGCTTGAGAAATGAGGAATTGCTCGCAGTGAAGTGGAAGGACAAACAGGATATTTTCGTCCTGTCTTCCATTCACGCAGACATGACCATCCAAATTGCCATGGCAGCTGGTGTTGTTGAGAAGCCCCTGTGTCCACGACTATAACCTTAACATGGGAAGGGTGGACTTCAACGACTAGATGATGAAGCTGTACTTAGTTTCCCGAAAAGCCAGACACTGGTGCAAAAAAGTGTCTGTTTATGTATTTCAATTGGCTTTATATAATGCTTTTGTGCTTTACAAAGCAACTGGATGAAGTGGATCCTTCCTAAAATTCTCAGTAAGTTGTCGAACGAGCTTATTGAGAAACCAGCAGCCAGTCGCCATCCAATCAGCGCTCTCAGCCAATGGCTGCAAGTGCTAATTGGTGTGTTCTGCTGGAGGGGGGGTCTGTTCCCCTGTTAGAAAACAATAGCTCAGTAGGGAGATTGATGTACTAAAATCACATCATTAGTACAATGACCTCCTTGCGAACTCCTCAGGTTTTTGTTCTGTTTAGCCCACTGGGCTGAATGAAAAAGACTTACCATGTGTACCAGGCTTAAGAGGGAATAGCCTAAGGTTGACCATACATGAATATTTTTTTTTAATTCAACCAGTGGGTTGTACAAAATAAAATGACTAGATTCTCCTGGTTGTTGACAAGCTGGTTGTAGACAAGTTGATCAAGAGATTGACTTGTGTACAACCAGACTGCCAATGCACGGATTGAAATTTTGCTGGTCCCTGCTGAACTGGCCGAATTTTGATTCATGTATGGCCAGCTTTACTTTGGAATGATTTTCTCTCACTACCTGTAAAGGGAAATCTCTTCAACTAGATGCAACAGAAAAAAAAAATTAAAATCAAATCCAAATAAAAAAAAAAAGTTTGGGCATTAGATATGCTTAAACCTGTTTCTGCCTACAGTATGCATATATGCAGCCTTCCGGTAGTGGGTCTTTATCCATGAGGCAGAATATATGCTTACCTGTCTTGGTGCTGGGAGTGCACCACATAGCGAGCTCCCAGCACACAGACTGGGCTCTCACCGAGAGCCCCTGGTCTTGTACTGATGATTGGGACATGGGACTCCTGGTTCTTGGTCACCTGATCTGATTGGCTGGTCACCTCTGATTGGCTAATCAGTCACTGTGAAGCCCACCCATTTGCTTTCTTTCTCTTCTGAATGCAGAAAAAGATACATAGTATCTTTCTCTCCTTGCAGGGGAGAAAGATGTAAACAAACAAATCTGTGTAATAAAAATAATTTAAAAAGAATGAAAAAAATAGCTAGATCAAGGATAGATCTAGGTAGGTGTCAGGGTTCGTGTTAGTATCAAGGTATGAGTCAAAGGTCAGGGTCAGTATATTTGGGGTTGGATGTTTTTAAAAAGGCATTTTTAAAATTTGCAACAGTGTCAGCTCCTGTCATTGTCAGGGTGTTTTAGGTAGGATGAAAAAAAGCTAAATTAGCACTATTGTTTCTGAGCCCTACTACGGATACAAACAACAACTAACATATGCATATATGATACAACTGCAATCATCAGGAGCAGTTAAGTTACAGTAATAGAAATAAATATACAGCTAAATTAAAAAGAATTCTTTTTATTAGCTATGTTGGGCCAGTTTTCTTTTAATAATAATAAAAAAATGAGATATCTATTACCATTTACCACCAAAAGAAAGCGTCATCCTGAAAAAACAAGGTATACACAAAGTAGTTGCAATGATATGCACAGTTTTACACATGTCAAAGTTGCAAAATTGTGTTCAGGCATTAATATTTGTTTTACCCTTAGTCACTAAGGGGTTAATGTAGAAAATATGCTAGCAAACACCTGCATAAAAAAAAACAAAAATTTCAAGCATCACAAAAAATAACTTCATATCACTAGAAAACTTACAAAACACCAAATATAATATATAAGACACTGTAGTATGTAACTAGTCAAAACAAAGGTGCCTTGAAGCAAGATTCCTTATTTAATACTGCAAAGTAAACAACTCTGCTGCAGCCTTTTGTTTCCGTGTAGGTGAACAGTATACATTTCAGTGTCTTGTTTCCTGTTATTTTAGACGTCTTCATAAAGAAGGCTCAAACACATATATTTAATAAATGCCCACACAACAAGAATAATAGCTAATGTGGGTAAAAGGTAATGCTTGGAAGATGTAGGATGCATCTTCTACCCACATTTCAGTAAGCTTTAATGTTTATACAGCAGAAAACTTTTAGCGCCAAGAGAGAGTTAAAACACACATAAGCCATTAGAGAGCAGTTCAAACAATATCACTTTCAAAAAAGGCAATGAGCAAGAATTGCTTACCATCAGCAGATCCTTCACTGTATTTACCCCACATGTGATGAAATGTTTAATCTTTGAAATGAGTATCTGCAAGTTCACACTTGTGTTTTGCATGAAAGTGTTTCAGTAACTACAAGGTTAAAAAAAAAAGAAATGAGATGGTGATGGGGGGTGTCTTCTTACTAAAAACCACAAGCTTTTGGCTTCCGGTGCAGCTGAAAACTCACACAGTGATGTGTATATTCGGATGATATTACACCATGTCATTCAGAAAGTCACAGCATTTTCTGATGGTGTCTATTTTGTCAGTTCAGTCCTGAAAAGGAATATACAGAGTAATTGCACCTGCTTCCAGATGTTACAATGTGAAAGGGCAATGTAACACACAAAAAAGCCACAATTATGAACAGGTGATAGAGTAATCTTTAGCATGAAATAAATCAGACTAGAGCATTATTATAATAGACCAAGTGATTTAAAATATGTAAAACTTTTATTTTGTACTTCTACCTTATTGAAGCTGATTAATTAAAACTGGAGGAAATGAAAATGAGCACAACTGGAGTTGTTGCTAAAAGCAACCAATTAGGTTTCATCTTTTTTAATGGAAATATTAAACAAGAATTGAGATTGGTCTCCATGGACAGCAACTCCAATTGTATGTCCATCTTCTCTCCGGGTTTCATGAATCATCACCATTGTGTCTTATAGTACTCCAACCTGAGAACCTTGCAGGTTCCAGTGTTACTTTCAACCCTCCAGTGTTACTCTGGACCGTCTTTAGGATAACATTGGGCTAATAAAGTGGTACTACCCCATGACATAACTCAGCACAGAACAGTCTCTAGCCAAGAGTTATCTCCAAAAGGCGTCAATTGTTTCTATGATTTCATCTCATGGTACCTTGCTGCCTTCAATCAGTGTTTTCTATACAGACTCAGCTTCCTGAAACTTCTCCAATCAGTATCTGTAGTTCAGATGGCAGGCTCTGTGAATTCTGCGACACAGCAGTGCCCACTCACAGGGAATAATGACTATGTGTCACAGAATTCAAGAAAGTAAATGTGTGGGAATTTTCACAAAGTACATTTACAATTTTCAGTATAATTTGAGTAGGGTAGAAATAATTGAAATGCAATGTGGAAATGAATATATGATTATACTTTTTAACCATAGATATGTTTTAAGTACACTTATTTAACAGAAGAGTTCCACAAATAAAGAGACTTTCAATAGTATGCCATTGGTGAAACATATATAGTGGAGCAAATAATAAAAAAAAAACACAATTCCTTTTATTGTACAACATCTTCACCACTTGCTGCCCTGCCACAGTACATGTGCAGTGCACCCCTCCTGTGACCGCTGTGGCCGGAGGATCACTATTACCGGTAAGCGGGTATCATGTGATCGCTAAGATTGGTCATAGTGATCACATGATAACAGTGTAAACAACCTGTCATGAATGGCATTTCACTCATGAACAGCTTGCTTACTGTTGTGATCTGTGATTGGCCCACAGCAATCACATGGTACCTGGCTACCTGTTCCATGTGAATAGCTTAGCCAATCACAGATCACAATTAAAAGCAAGCTGTTCATGAATAGGAAATCCATTGACATGACAGCTAAAGCTATTGCTTATACAGTGATCTTCAGGCAAACAGTGTAAAAAAAAAAATCCCAGATAACCCACCCAGAGTAGTAGAGTGTCACTATAGTGTCACTATGGTGACAGAATGTAAAAAAAATAGTAAACGAATTGAAAAAATGTTTTAAAAATTAAAAAATATTTAAAAAATTGAATATATATATTTTGTTTTACATACTGTCATCAGTCAATATACCTGATCACTGCCACACCAATCATATGATGACACTGTACTGCACTGGTGACAGTATGTACAAAAAATTTTGCACCCCCCCTCCAAATTTAATTTCTTTATCTTTCAAAAAATTACAACTTCAAAAAACTTGCCATGCCTCTTACTAAATGCCTGACTGTCTACTTTCCAAAATGACTGCTTCATTTGGGTGGTAATTGTACTGTCCTGGCACTTTAGGGCCTCAAGAAATGAGATAGGCCATCAGTCCATCAGGATTGATCAGTTTTCAAATACTGTATATATCCCATAGTTTGTAAATGCTATAACCATCACACAAATCATATACTGTATGTATATATATATATATACTTATCGGGATTTTTTGTTACCAAACACATGTTGCAGAATACATTTTGGCTTATATGTATGAAGAAATTAGATTATGTGAACTTTTTATTGGATGTATTTTATGACAGAAAGTAGATTTTTGTTTATGTATTAAAAAATTAAAAACCCAGTGGTGATCCGATACCACAAAAATAAAGCTCTATTTGTGTGAAAACATTTATAAAAATGTAATTTGGGTACAGTGTTGCATGCAATTGCCATTTAAAGTAGCATAGTGTTGAATAAGAAAAATGGCCTAGTACTGAAGGGGTAAAACCTCCTGGTGCTCAAGTGGTTTAAAATTACACATAAACTCCATTTTAAAAACAATTTAAGAAAGTGAAATGAGCAAGAAGAACACATAATAGCTTACATTTTCCTACGCATTTCACAGTTTTCTTCCGCTTGCTCAGGACCTGAGGAATTTATAATAATTACTCCACTACAATGGAGACAAAACAAAAAATCAATATAAGGAAGAGATCAGAATATATACAGTATATCAAACAATAACATCAAAGCTGGCATATTACTGTACAAACATAACAGGGAGAGAAAAACAAAAAAACACTCACCCTAAAAAGATGACGTGAAACCTTAGTACCTAAAGAGTTACCAAAGGAAAGGGAGAGGAATACAGTGTGCTGACCAGCCCATGGGAGAGCTCTATGATGCAGAAAATAAAGGGGATAATCAACCAATATCAAACAGTATACAATAACAACTACTGTGTAGATGCAAAAAAAGTATAACTTGCTAAGAAAGATTAGAGTGAAGTAAATCTCCTACACAACAATACTAGAAAAGCCTCCACATAGGTCTCTGGTTAAAAAGCTGCAAACAGACAATTGCAGCATAAATCAAAACTTGATGATGCCTATTCATACCCAAAACTGGCCGTGAAAAAATTAAAATACACAAAAGATAGAAAGTAAATATATAGTGACCCAAAGACAAACACCAGAAAGAGGCACCATAGGGGACATGGCTAATATATAAATGGAACAGAGCTCCATAAAGAAATAGACCTTTTAACAGGCAGAAGATAAATTATCTTTAAGATAACTGTAAAGATGGATGATGCCCTGGTGAACATCTCTGTGTAATATTTATACTGGATCATTCCCCCATATTTACATCTAGTATTGCAGTAAGTACACGTATTTAATACTACTCAATTAATATAATGCTGACCAATTATGTTAAATGGATCACAACAATGTGACTAGTTTTGCAAAAAGCAGTGGTCTCCAGGGCTCAGCTCCATTCCGGCTCTGCCCCATCAACTGAGCTCATTTCTAATCCAGCTCCAGATCACTGAATAAAATGGTCTCTGCTATGGCTAAGGGCTCTAGAGTTGGAATCTAGTCAAGTGTAGCCAACTGCAGAAACAATGCACCTGTGTGTACACCTGTATGACTTCTGTAATGTAAGCACTTTTTTTGATTGTTGTGTAACTTTCAATAAAGCATGACCCCCCCCCCCCCACACACACACACACACACAAAACATTAACTTGCTCAGACATTTGATATACAAAGAAGAAAATATTTTTACAATAATTTCCATCAATTATAGTGATGTAATGATGGAAAGATCAGTATTGTACTAATTGCATAACTGCTACAGATTGTAATTTGTCCAATTGTGTGGATTTAGCTGTCATGTGAAGTCATCCATCTCTATAAATAGCAAAATTACATTTTAGTTATCATTACCTGTTTTTCTTTGGGAAGGTTTGTGTATTTAGAATTTTGCTCTTGTTTATTCTGAACTCTAAAGCACAATACTACTAAAATGCATATATTTCTTTCAAAAGTACACATCTCCTTAGAAAAGAGGGTTAATTTAATAAAGCATTACCAACCCTTTTCTGGCAGTATGGTCCCTTTAAATTGGCTAATGCCAGATTTGAAAATTCCTGCCACCAGTTTTGGTAGCTTTGCTGATATGCCACTATGGCTGCTACAAATTCAAAAAGAATTACTTCCAGTCGACTTGCTACTAGCAACCAGTGATGCTGATAGTGGGCACAGCCTGATGCTGAGGGACTAGTTCCTTATCTGCTCTCTCTTTGTGATTGACAGCAGGCAGTCAGTGGACTCTATAGCCAATAGAAGGGTAGCTAATGGCTTTGAATTTACCCACTACCAGCTGTCAATCACAAAGGGAGTGAACATGATGGGGAACTAATATCTCTGAATCACCATCAGGCTCCACCCAACTACAAAACTCCTGAGCCACTGCGCTGTCTGTGTAACAACTTTGGTAGCAATGTATGGACGATCTGGTCCCAAAGCACTGCTGCACACAGGGTTTTCCCCAAATGCCAATAGGTACTTGCCAACAGGTGCTTGCTTCAAATTCCAACATGTACATGAACCTGTTGCCCACACTGGGTCTAGAGATCACCCACTCGAATGCCTTTCATCACATCAGGCTTATTTATAGAGATCACTATTCTCTACAATTCATCCTCATGTGGTGATATGCGTCATCTGGCCATCTCTAGACAGGGGCCATTGAGATGGTTATTGGTGAAATAAAGCTCTGAATATGTGACATCATAAGAGTGCACCTGCTTGGGTTTTTTTGTGCAATGTTCTGTCCCATACTATTTTTTCACATTCAATATGTGATAACAAAGATATACTGTTGTGAGAATGTGCTAAAAGGTAGTTGCAAGGCAAGGAAGTGAATGTACATACCTTTGGAATGTTAGAACAGTGTCTGAGATTCCATACATGATTGTGAATCTTCCATACATGAAAGTGAACACTATTCAACAGTACAACATCAAATTTAACCCAGGTTGATGTTCATATGTTCATATGTACATATTCACTGATAGATTGACCATATTGAAACTTATACATTTCTTTAACAGCAACCAGTCTGATTTATACCTATACTGTATGTAGGTGCCTGGGGTGGACTGACCATTTAGAAACTTGGGCACTGCCCGAGGGCCCGGGGTCAGTAGGGGGCCCCAGGAGATGCCCCGGGTACCTTTTTCATAGGCTTTTTTGAGTTTGGGCAAGGACACAGGGGCCCCATGATCCCCTATTGCCCGGGGGCCCCATAAGTTGTCAGTCCGCCCCAGGTAGGTGCTATAAAATCTGGGCATTCCCTGCAAATCCCTATCACTCAACACACAATTTGTGTAGAACACAGCTGACCTGTACAGTTGTCTGGTAGCTGAAGAAAGATAGATTGAGCAATATGCAGAGGGTTTGTGTAAACATTAGCGCACATTGATAAAAGGGGGAAAGGAAGAACCAGGCAAGGTGAAATATAAGTGGATCAAACCTCAGCTTTAATCAATTACGTACACTGGTTTAGGATATTAAAAGCATTGTAATTATTTTATTACATGTATATGGGGTCATAAAGAAACACTTTAAAGTGATTTACAAAAACTTTGAAATTGCAAATTTATAATGGCTTTATTTGAATAAATATACATAAATATTTGACTTTGGCAGTGTATTCTTATTTTCAGGTTTTTTTTTTACTTCACTACAAATTTGTTGCAATTCCTCATTTTATTACTTTCAAAAGTATTTAATAGATTTTACATAATATCAGGGATTGATAAAAGATAACATACAGTCAACCATATAATATGGTTATTACAATGCCAGATACAAAAAAAGAATAACAGGAATAAAACAAAATGTACCCCAAACCGTAAGGTACATTATATAAAGAACAAGAAACGCCCTAATTGAAAGTCGATAGGTAGGGACATACAAAGAGTTACCTGCCTAAAAAGCCTCAAATCAAGGCTTAAAGGACAAGATCACTGTTGGGAACATGCTACATGTTCCACCCATTCTAAGGTTGGAAAATGTAACATAATCCCATAACCGCAGTCACTGCCTGCTGCTCCCTCCCTTCCTCTGACAGATAGTACAGGAAGTTTCCCCATACTATCTGTCAAATTTGAAAACAGCATGGTTGTTCGGGACTCCACCCACACGGCCTCATCATTCATTCACGGACTTCTGTGAATGAACTGCAAGTCCCAACAGCCTTTAGTTTTCAATGAACTAACACGGTGCTGTGGAGCGCAGTGGTAGTTCATTGCAGCTTCCTATCAGAATATCAGCTTGCTCGTACATCCCGTATGGCAAACATACAGTGGGGATCGAAAGTTTGGGCACCCCAGCTAAAAATTTGTATTAATGTGTATAAAGAAGCCAAGGAAAGATGGAAAAATCTCCAAAAGGCATCAAATTACAGATTAGACATTCTTATAATATGTCAACAAAAGTTAGATTTTATTTCCATCATTTACACTTTCAAAATAACAGAAAACAAAAAAATGGCGTCTGCAAAAGTTTGGGCACCCTGCAGAATTTATAGCATGCACTGCCCCCTTTGCAAAGCTGAGACCTGCCAGTGTCATGGATTGTTCTCAATCATCGTCTGGGAAGACCAGGTGATGTCAATCTCAAAGGTTTTAAATGCCCAGACTCATCTGACCTTGCCCCAACAATCAGCACCATGGGTTCTTCTAAGCAGTTGTCTAGAAAACTGAAACTGAAAATAGTTGACGCTCACAAAGCTGGAGAAGGCTATAAGAAGATAGCAAAGCGTTTTCAGATGTCAATATCCTCTGTTCGGAATGTAAATAAGAAATGGCAGTCATCAGGAACAGTGGAAGTTAAAGCAAGATCTGGAAGACCAAGAAAAATATCAGACAGAACAGCTCGCAGGATTGTGAGAAAAACAATTCAAAACCCACGTTTGACTGCACGATCCCTCCAGAAAGATCTGGCAGACACTGGAGTTGTGGTACACTATTCCACTATAAAGAGATACTTGTACAAATATGGTCTTCATGGAAGAGTCATCAGAAGAAAACCTCTTCTATGTCCTCAGCACAAAAATCATCATTTGAACTTTGCAAATGAACATATAGACAAGCCTGATGCATTTTGGAAACAAGTTCTGTGGACCAATGAGGTTAAAATTGAACTTTTTGGCCGGAATGAGCAAAGGTACGTTTGGAGAAGAAGGGGCACAGAATTGAATGAAAAGAACCTCTGTCCAACTGTTAAGCATGGGGTTGGATCAATCATAGTTTGGGGTTGTGTTGCAGCCAGTGGCACAGGGAACATCTCATGAGTAGAAGGAAAAATGGATTCAATAAAATTTCAGCAAATTTTGGATGGTAACTTGATGCCATCTGTGAAAAAGCTGACGTTAAAGAGAGGATGGCTTCTACAAATGGATAATGATCCTAAACACACCTCGAAATCCACGGGGGATTACATCAAGAGGCGTAAACTGAAGGTTTTGCCATGGCCTTCACAATCTCCTGACCTCAACATAATTAAAAATCTATGGATAGACCTTAAAAGAGCAGTGCGTGACAGACAGCCCAGAAATCTCAAAGAACTGGAAGACTTTTGTAAGGAAGAATGGGCAAAGATACCTCAAACAAGAATTGAAAGACTCTTGGCTGGCTACAAAAAGCGTTTACAAGCTGTGATACTTGCCAAAGGGGGCAGTACAAGATATTAACTCTGCAGGGTGCCCAAACTTTTGCAGACGCCATTTTTTTGTTTTCTGTTATTTTGAAAGTGTAAATGATGGAAATAAAAGCTAACTTTTGTTGACATATTATAAGAATGTCTAATCTGTAATTTGATACCTTTTGGAGATTTTTCCTTCTTTCCTTGGTTTCTTTATGCACATTAATACAAATTTTTAGCTGGGGTGCCCAAACTTTCGATCCCCACTGTATATGCTAACAGGTCTGCAGGAGACCTGCAGGACAGCAGTGATCTACTGATCGCTGGTGCAATGCTTTACAGGCTCCTGTAGACAAAATAATAAATGCACATTTTTTTACCTGCAAAAAAATGTGCATTTATTATTTTTGTCTAAAAGGTGAACTATTCCTTTAAGAAAGAGTCCCCCACCACAAATTGTCAAGGTTCTCTCATGATAATGTACTCTGTTTGTATAAAAGGATGAAACTAAGATACATGTATGAAATAAAGAGAAAGAAAAGAAAAAAAATCCCTCCCAGAGATCAAAAGGTAAAAAAAGGAATTCTCCGAAAAGTTCTAATTTGGGAGGAAGGTAAGGATATCTTCATATAAGTTGTCCATGGTTCCCAAGTTTGTTCAAACATTGCTTGTTTATCATTAATCGCACTAGCAACCTCTTCTTGGATCATTATACAGGATATCTTATATTTCAAACAATTGATGAATATGCTGGGTGTCTTCCAGAACCCCGCAATGGTGATCTTGATCTGAAGATCCTAGGGCACTCCCACCAGATGTGCCAGCATGGTGCCAAGGACAACCCCTGAAACACTCCACCAGTGCCATTGGGTACATTCTGGCCAGGTGAGTTGGAACCAAATACCCTCTCATTAAAACTTTAATTCTAGCCTCTATTAGAGAAACATTCAATATACCCTTGTAGGAAGTTTGAAGCCTGGAACACCAAGCCTCTGGCTCCACTTCACAATCTAGGTCCGTTTATCATGCGAGCATATATGTATGCTTCTGGGGAGAGGTAAGCAAAGGTTCATATGCCATAGAGATACCTCCCCTAGAACCCTGGTATTTGGTGCACCACTTTTCATAAGCTGTAAAGGGAGGGTTCTTCAGAAGAGTGAAGAGTCCTCAAAAATGGGTTATCCTGGCAAATCAGAATCGTTCAGTAGGAGGCATTTATAGATTTGCAGTACAATGGCAGAATGTGAAAGGGCTTCTATGTGTAAAAAAGTGTCCTATGCAGTATAGACCTTTATCATTCTATCATTTGAAAGATCTGATGTCTAAACCTGGGGGACATTGTGGACTAATAAATGATCCAAAGGGATAAAGTCGGACACTAGTGTGGGGTTGTTTTGTATATTGTCCCAAAGAAAAAAAGAGTGAGATAATGTAGGCACCATTATGGGGGGTCTATCCATGGAGGAGCGCCACATTAAAAAGTCTGTAGTATGAGATGGTTCAGCTTGACACTCCATTTTTAAGGGTATACAGGGTAGTACAAGCCAGCCTATGGCCCTTGATACCCAAAATAAATGTAACAATTTTATATTGGAGCGTTGCACTATCCATTTTATGAAAGGGTACAGGTAGCGAACGGAACAGATTAAGTATTTTGCGCAGAAGTATAATTTTGACAGCATGTATTTTCTCAAACCTTGAGAGGTCATGCATAGCCCACCCCGACAGAAGGTCTTCTAGATTTCAGAAAAGGGGAGGATAATTAACCTTATATAACAATGCATAGGAAGTGGAGAGATGAATGCATAAGTAGGGTAAAACCTTAACTTGCCACAAAAATGGGAAAGCTTAGGAATGTTGATATTAAGGGCCGAAGATTTAGTCCCGAGATCTCACAGAATTCCCATAATGTCTGCATAACATTTACAAGAGAGAGGAGAAAGGAGGTAATAGAGAGTAGGACATCAGACTGGTAACCTGCAAACCTTTGGGTGCAAATACAAGGTCCCCATGATCTGGAGAAAGGGTGGCCCAAAACCCCATGCTTCCAATACTTGGAACATACAGTATATGTCCAGTATACCGAGTCGAAGGTCTTCTGTAAATCAGTGGACAATAGTGCACATAACTCTGAATGAAGGAGGACCAAAAGCCAAACCCTTTGTGAATAATTTTAGGTCATTATCAATAAGAGATATTGGGCGGTATCGCCACTTCTCCAGGGTCTTTAGTAGGCTTCAGCACAACTGAAATATACGCTAAGTGCGAACAAGGATCCAAGGGGGCACCATCCCACAGGGCATTGAAGACCCTGACCATATAGGGGACCAATAGGTCTTGGAATAGGGTAGGAAAACCATCTGGGCCTGGGGCCGAACCCATTTTTGTAGTTTTAATTGCTGCAAATATTTCAGGTACAGCGAAATGCACTTCAAAGTGTTTCTTATGTTCAGAAGATATTTTAGGCAATTGAATTCCTGCCAAGCATTGAGCACAGAATTGAGGGTCATCCCCTATTGGGACTTTATATAAAGAGGAATAAAAATTCTTAAACACTTCTAATACCTTTTGGGGATTTTGAGATTGAGAAGGATGGTTTTACCTTAGCTGACTATATACTATAGGAGTGTCATTACCAAGCCCTTCAGGAATGTGCCATCTTCCTTAAAAGGTAATACTGTTTTATGATTGATCATTACAACCAAAATAGATGGGGGATTCCTTGGCGAAAAGGTATCTATAGTTAAGTATTCTTAAGTTTTCTAGTATTACTACATTTGTTATCTTTATTTTCTATCAGTCATTTCTTAATTAAATATTATATAGAATTTTATTTGACCTACAAGTTTTTCTCTGATCTCTCTCTGCACATCTCAAAAAACCCCAAAAATGTAAACCATTACGTAACTGTCAAAAAACTTGGCAGTTTTAGAGAAGCCAGGTGGAGGTAAATGCCGCAGGAAAGAGGTGCGCAAGAGTTTGAATGGATTCCCAATAGGGTTTAATTAGTGAACATTGCCAAAATATGTGAAAGAGAGCTTAATTCCAGCTTCGCCAGCATCTATCACTAGATTAATTTTTTTCTTATTGCTTTTGATTTGTTAGCATATATTAGAATTATTTTTAAACAGTGTAGCGTATATGTCTCTAAAATACAAAGAATACAAAATATTTAACTAACCCATGTATACTGGTGTTGGAATACAATGTTCATGTATTTTTGTACAACAACTACATCAGTGTCAGTATTCAGTAGATATATACTCTTCAACCTGTAGATGGCAGTGTTTGTAAGTTTGTAGCTGCATCTATGGTTTCTTTATAATAAAGTTTCCTGTGGACTGTGCACTGTCTGTTCTGTAGGGCTATATACATACACTCTAACAGGTCATGAGTCAGACACCCAGACATAGCTTGCTACAGCAAACAAGTGCAAGATACAGCAACAGAAAAAAGACTGCAACAGAATAAAAGAAAATGGCCAGCAACACAGCTGCAAAGAAGCTTTCATTTGCAATTCTGACAAACTAGAATTACCAATCTTGGAAATTCAAGATGAAAATACTGCTAATAAGAGAAGGTATGTGGAAATTTGTAAATGAAGTCAGGTCAAAACACCCTTCAGATGAGTGAATGGAGAAAAATCATAAAGCTCAGAGCATAATTGTGTTAGCATAGAAGATGATCAAATCATACATATATGTAAGTGTAAAACTGCTAAAGAAATGTGGGAAGGATTAAAAAAGGTATACGAAAGAGCTAATCTCAGCAATAAACTGGATTGATTAGAAAGCTATACCAAACCAAGGTGATGAAAGACCAGGATATGCAGGATTACATAAGACACACCCTAGAAATGGTTGAATGCTTGAGAGGTATAGGAGAAGAAATGAAAGATTTTCATGTCCCAGCACTATTACTTATTAGTTTACCAGAAAGTTATGAAACACTCGTCACATCACTTAATGCACGTCCAGATGATTAACTGTTTCTATTGCAGAGTCTGCTTTAAAGACGAAACATAGGAATAAAACCGGTAACACGTAACAAGAAACACACAAATATTTTGTGCTCAAGAAACAAGGCCATTTAAAAGCAGATTGTATAATCTAGGAAGCTAGAATGCAAAGACAAACTAAACTACAAAAGGCCAAAGCTGTGAAGAAAAAAATTATTTTTCTGCAGATAATGAATATGTTTTTCAATCCAAAAGTTGCACCTCATCTTTGTAGGCATGGTGTGTTGATTCAGAAACTACACATCTAATGGCAAATGACAGAAATTTCTTTATTCACCTTGACCAGGGTACAACAGAAAAAATCACCACAGCTAATGGGCAAATAATGGAATCAGAAGGAATAGGAGACGGCTTTCTTGACTGTCCTATTTCCCAGAGTGTCACCAGAAAAATACCTGTATGTTCCATGTACTTATTTCTGCAAAGGCCAGATTGGTGCAGTTGCCGTTTGTTTTTACTACTGGTATATTGGTGAGGGGACACACTGGACACCTTGGCTGCCATTGTGCTATATGCCGGGTGTCCAATATATTATACATGTGCATCTACTGTGGAGGCTCTCAAAATACATGTGCTTCTACTATGGAGGCTCTCAAAATTAGTTAGAACTGCAGAATACTGGGGTGCCATGAAGAGGCTCTGCAGTTTATGCATGTATTTGCAAAGGTGTGCAAACTAAAACCCTGTTTCTCCCATCCAAGATGGGACTAATCTAAGAAGTAGTTGTTGAGTGGTGGTGTTGGAATGCAATGTTCATGTATTTTCGTACAGCTACATCAGTGTCAGTATTCAGTACAGACATTTATTTCAACCAGTATATGGCAGTGTTTATATGTTTGTAGCTTTGTAGCTCTATGGTCTATGATCTTTTCTCTATAATAAAGTTTCCTGTTTGCAGAGAAGCAGCAGATAAACTGTGTGGACTGTGCACTTTCTGTTCTGTAGAGCTATATACAGAATCTCTAACAACTGACACAGCTAATTGTTATGAAAAACTACATTATCCCATCCCATTAGTTCCTCTAACACCTCATACACTTGCAAAGATATACTACCAGATTAGCAGTTCAAGTCTAAGGGGGCTCACTGGATGGGTGTGTAGGACAAGCAGCTGGTACCTCCTCCATGTTTCCTTCCTTGAGTGCCAAGTGTGGGTTACATAGGGGGCCTACTCCGGGGTGGGTTCTTCTTGGGTACGCTGGTCACCTGAGACAGGGTCACTCTACTTCACACTTCAGAGGTACCTTTACCCTAGTGCCATTTCAACAAAGCCCTGGAACAAGGCTACCATAGCAGAATACTCAACCTTAAGGCAAGCCTCTACTCTTAGAGATGAATGTACACCATGAACACTCACACAACTCTTCTCCAGTTACTCTCAGGTCCCCATGTAAATGTAGATCTTCCCACTATAGCTTGCAATTAGGTGGGTCGTGCCAAACACTGACCACAGCCACCTGTCCAGTGTTTTCTACTACCGGTCCCAGTAGCAGCATGGAACCCATCATTCACTTGACATTACCTGTTGAACTTCCGTACCTCTGTACAGGATGGGGACCTCTGCAATACAGTTCTGCTCTGGCTGCTAAGGGAAACAGAATGCGACATAGGGAGTGCCGACAACATCTCCCTTGTGGCTAGAGGCTGTCCCACAGGTACATGTTTCTGACAGACTGCTTGCTGACTGCACCCCCATTGCTTGTGGCAACCACATGTATAATTTGCACTAGGATGAGTCTTAACATGCAGACGCTTCATACCCCAATTTGTTAGTGACCCAAAACTGTAGCAATGCACTGGTTACGTGCATGACACTCCTTTAAATTACTTCAGACCAGGCAGAAGGCAAAGTTTTAATGCTTTATTGAATAAAGTGCAAAACAGTACAAAGTCCAACCAAAGAATAATCCTTTTCCTAGGGCCCTACTTCTAATCAGGCTATGTGCTGCCCCGGCATACCTGCAAAGGTATAGTCCATGTCTATAGCAGTCCATAGGTGGCAGGCTCCAGTGGTTGGTATCTTCGGGGGAAAACCCCAGGTGTGTGGCTCTCAAATCTTCAGGGCCAATGGACTTGCGGCAGGACCTCTCAACTCTTACAGAGGGATTGTGGTTACCAGTAAGTATTCTTCTAGGGCTCTCTTCTCTCCCCAGCCCCCCACCCCCCATGCTCTCCGCTCTGAACCATGGTCCTTTTTTATATTCATAGGGACAGTGGGTTGGACCCAAATTAAAAACCAGGGAACTAAGTTAACCCCAACCTTCCCACCCAGCACTGAACTAACTAATTTTAAACGGCTTACGGGTGCATCACTGTTGAAAAAGAAATGTAGTAAATAACAAAGTTGGCTGTGGCAGTCATGTTGAGGTAAGTAATCAGTTGTAGGTTTCAAGGTTATTTTAGCTTACTATGGACTAATGCACTTTTTATTTAAATTGCAATTGTCCTTAAAGATAAAGCCTATGAAGATATACAATACATACATTAATGCAACTCTGTAATCATTTATGCATCAGTAAATATATTTTTAAATGCAAGCAATATGAATACCTGAATTTGTTCTGGTATCAGCTTCTTGCAGTTCCTGTACAACAGGCTGGGTGTGAGAGGAAGTTAATTAGTTTATTTGCTGACAAGAAAAATTCTGAGTCTTCTGATGTAAATAAAGCAGAGTAACAAAGAGATGAGCTCATCACTGTGCTACTTCTCTTTCCAATCTCCAGTCAAAGGCTGCTGCAGGTCCAGTACAACCTGGGCTCAAAGGAAGTGGGTTGAATAATGCTGCCCATCAGACCTAGGACTAGCAGCATAAAAAAAATGTCCTGCTTGGGAAATCTCTGAATTGATGTTAAATATTACAGCAAAATCTGTTGTTGATTTTTTTTATCTTTTAATAGGCTATTCATTTTTTTATCTTACTATTTTTAGCTGGAGTTCTGCTTTAAAAGTTAGGCTTTAACATCTTTAATTTTGTTTAATGTATTAATATTTGTGGTAATTACAGTTTTCTTTTTTTTTTTGCAATATAAACTCGTTGGTGTGTTTAAAAAGTGCAGCTTTATTTAGAGAGCTCAAATGGCTACATTCACTTGGTGATAAAGAGTGATATGATCTTGCATATGTACGTAAAACTTGAACTTTCCTTTGGCCTTTTAAAATAGCTAAGGAACCAGTGTACCATTTACTTATGTCAACAAAAAACACCAAGGGATAATTGTAGAATTACTCTAGGCAGGGACGTGGGAAATTTCCACATAGACATATATCACTACCATAATAAAATGTTAAAGAAAAGCCACACTAACAAAAAAGTATGTTCAAGCCAAGATGTACGCCAATGGCTACGTCACATGTTGTCACAGAAATAAGTGTAACAAAGACTGAATTTAAAGGTTATAGGTAACTTTCAGTTTGGCAAGACGTTCCAACGCCACTCCTATTCTTCATTTTCTACCAGTGCCCTTTTTATAGACAGTGACTAAGTACAGTTGTGAAGAAAAAATGGTTCACAAGCTGTAAATCAATAGTCAAATTGTTTCCACGCCATTAGAGAAGTTTAGCAAAGGCCTCCTTCTGAAAGCACTAGACCACAGGAGTGGCTGGTATCTGTATAACGTTTACAGGAGAAATGTTTAGACCCTGATCTCTGCATATAATTACTTTCACATTCTATTATTAAGTGAATAAATAAATGTCCAAGCAATAAACATGGGTAAACGTGGCTAAACGCTGTACAGCGTTTACACACGTTTTTTCTGTGTTTAGCGTTTTTCTGCTGCCAGGAGTGCTAAACGTCTAGGGGAGTTCATGTGTACATGAGGCCTTAGACAGTATTGAAGCCAAACAAAGCCAGGCAGCTATAATGTTTACATGGAAGCACTGTTGCCGACCAGCATTTTTCACTGACAAGACATGTAAAATTTACTGACATTGCACATTTTTTACTGACAACCTGAAAAATGACATTAAAAACTAAGACAATCAATATTCAAATACTATAAACACAATATGGAAACACTGACAATACCCATAACAAGTAATTTGACTGGTCTACATTTACAAAAGTCAACCTAGCATGACAAATTATCAGCCCCTAATATTTACAGTTGTAAAAATTACTGATACCAGCGCCCTGATCACCGTCATATGCCATACTAGCATCCTGATCACCGCCATACCCCATACCAGCGCCCTTATTACCGCCATACCTCATAACAGCATCCTGATCACTGCCATACCCCATACCAGCATGCTGATCACGGCCATGCCCCATGCCAGCATCCTGATCTATGTCATACACTATACCAGCATCCTGATCTATGTCATACACTATACCAGCATCCTGATCACAGCCATACCCCATACCAGCGCCCTTATTACCGCCATACCTCATAACAGCATCCTGATCACTGCCATACCCCATACCAGCATGCTGATCACCGCCATGCCCCATACCAGCATCCTGATCTATGTCATACACTATACCAGCATCCTGATTACCCCATATGCCATACCAGTATTCTAATCATAGCCATGCCTCATACCAGCATCCTGATCACCCCATATGCCTTACCAGCATCCTGATCACCCCATATGCCTTACCAGCATCCTGATCACTGCCATACCCCATATCAGAGTCCTGATTACCATCATACTCCATACTAGTTTTCTGATCACCCCATGCCCCATTCTAGCATTCTGATCACCGCCATACCACATACCATTTTTTCATTATGTTCGGTATTTATATAGCAAATGATGAAAAACCCAGTGGCAATCAAATACCACCAAAAGAAAGCTCTTTCTTTCTAAAAAAAATGATAAAAATTTCATATGGGTACAGTGTTGCAGGACCACGCAATTGTCACTCAAAGAGTGATAGTGCTGAAAATTGGCCTGGACTGGAAGGGGGTGAAGTGGTTAATTAATAGAAAATGTATTGAAATAATATAGCAGTTAGACAGCAGCTTCTTATTGAAAAATCTCAACATTGTGCTATAACCTAATTTTTGTAGGCAAAACATTGTTATTTACTTACCTGCCAGCTGCTCTGGATTCCCTTTAGTTTCCTGTAGTTGAATACAACCCCACCATCAGGACACAAGACAGTACCAAAACAAAGATCCTGCCTTTGACAGTTACAACATGTCCTTCCCTCCACCTATGTGATAAGTGAGAATGGCAGTTTTTTTAAATTTCTAATAGGCTAGACTATAGAAAAGGGCTAGGGGCCTAAATAAATTAGGATTATGTTAGTTATTTGGCCCCCTCAATTGTCTTGCAATGTTCCAACAAACTATCCAACTAGCATGTTGGTGGAATCCTGGTAGTGCATTAGCACAATCCTCTACAATCATTGGAGGGGCACGTGATGCATTGAAAGGTGGGGGTGGTTAGATTGAATAACTGAGCATGATTTATTATGAATGCACATGTTAAAACGACAGACAGGAACGTCATTCATCATTTTGCAATATGCAGTGCTGTGCCTTGAAAAAGTATTCATACTCCTTGAACTTTTTCACATTTTGCCATGTTACAACCAAAATTTTAAATGTATTTTATTGGGATTTTATGTTACAGACCAACACAAAGTGGCACATAATTGTTAAGTGGAAGGAAAATGATAAATGGTTTCCAAAATTTTTTACAAATAAATATCTGAAAAATGTGGCGTGCATTTGAATTTAGCCCCCTTTACTTTGATACCCCTAACTAAAATCTAGCTTCTTTTACACTTCCATCATGTGAGTGGCTTTTAATTGATGAGTAATAAACGTCCTTCATACTGCACTTAGAGGTGCCTTTTTTCTTTATTTGCTTTTACCCAGAGCCTGCTACAGCTTCAAGAGCTTGCCCTAGTGCTATGTGGACTTATAACATTGAACTATAACATTGTTTCCGATACCTTGGATTTGGCGCTGATTTTTTGTTGTTTGTTGAGCTATAGGTGCCTGAATGCTCAAATGTGAACACAGACAACTAAAAAACATGGGATTTGGCTTGTTGAGCATTTTAGAGCTTTGAGATACAAAATGCTTAGGTTTAAATGGGGGCTAAAGACCAGATGTCTCCCAAGCTTCCTGGGTGAGTGGACACAGATGCAGTTAGAAATGCTACATTTTAGCATCGGATGACAAGACTCTGGTTCTAGCACATGGAGCACAAAATACTTTTAGATATTTTAGATATTTGTGAGAGGGCAAAAGACACTGCTGCTGAAAACTCTCAACAGATCTGAGAAACGTTGGCCTCAAAATTGGCTCCAGGTAGACACTTCTGTAGGAACAGAAAGAATAGTAGAAGCAGGGCATTTCCGACAGAGGGTTGTACAAGCAATAATTGTAAATAGGGCCACATAACATTAAGGGCAAAAGGAGCAGTCAACCACCAGTCTAAGGGCCAAACAGAAGATTAGGGCACTGCAGCATGGGCTCAATACCAGTAAGGCTACTGTTGTACAAGTTTGTAAATAAGAAGAAAAGAGCAGCCAGATTGGACATCAGAAATGAAACTCCTCCCCTCTTCCTTTGTCCTGGTGATGTGATGCATGATGTGATTACATCACTGGGAGACACAATAAAGAGAGGCTTTTCTTTCATTCCAATGCTTTAGTACTTAGCTTGCAGGACACATAGCACCAATAGTCTAATATATTTTATTAAGAAGATATAGATGGATTTTATAAAATATCTAAAATTATATAAAGTTTATAAAATATATGCATGTATGTGTTTACATTAGTGGTGGAGGAATGAAGAAACAGGCACAAGTGTTTATGGATTGCCTGTTCCCCCCTCCCAGCTCCTGTTTCCGGCCTCTCCTACATATTCACCCCTATGTGAGTGTCATACCAATGTCCAGCTTCACTATCCTGCCCTACTGAAGGTCCAGATCCTTGCTGTACCTCCATTCCACCCAAATTCAGAACTCTGCTCAAAAAATGGATATTTGTGGGTCATCACAGCCAGAGAGACCAGTATGCCAGGCTTTGGAGAGATACATTTGCTCCTGCTGGTCTGCTTAGAGAGGTGCTGCTTCTGTGCTGTAACCTGGTCCATTCAGTGACATGAGGACAATAAGTGAACCCAGCAGTGGTCCATAGGTCATGGTTTAACCAGGTGCCGCCATCTTGTAGATCAATGAAAGATTATTAAGGGGTGAACAGAAGTCATGGGGGGGGCTAAAGGAGAGAAGAGAAATGTGCAGCAAGGGCCACAAAAGAAAAGAAGAAAACAGGACTGCAGGAGAGGAAAGTGATGACAGCAGATTCCGCACTTGCCACCTCATTTCTCCCCAATGAAAGTGCTTCCATGCCACCCACCTTGCCCCCTGGTCATGGTGCCTCCATACTACCCTCTCACCTTTTATTCACAGTGCCTTCCTGCCACCTGCCTCATCAATTGGTCACAGAGAGTGAGCCCCAATAAAAGTGCATCCCTCCCACCCATCTCACTCCCTGGTCACGGTGTCTCCATACCAGCTCCTCATCGTTCAGTCATAGAGCCTTCCTGCCACCTACCTCATCCCTTGGTCACAAAGAGTGAGTCCCAACCAAAATGCATGCCTCCCACCCACCTCACCCCTTAGTTACAGTGCCTCCCTACCAACTCCTCACCTTTCGGTCACAGCACCTGCCTGACACCCTATTCATCCCTCGGTTATGTCTGATGGTGTTTCTGACTTTGCAGAAGGTAAAGTGGTATTGCCTCACTGAAGTATGTCTCCAGTTATTAATATAAAAAGAATATAGACCTTACTGTCACATGCACAAAGAAGAATACTTGCACAGATTTAAATGTTTGCTGCAACACTGGTTTCTGTCTGGGACAGCCTGAACATTTTCTGTTAGCTTTCAGTTAATATTAATGACTCAAAAGAATTTTATGGGCCATTACAATATAAATAACATCACAGCTTTGTCTTCAAGGCAATGTTTGATGAGGCAGACCGCAGGTTGCCTAAGCCTGATCTAGGCTACATGGTCTGTGTTCAGTCAATGAACTAGATCTATCATGCTTTGCTGCCTGCTGTAGCATGACTCCTCAGTTACTTGTCGACGTGTAAGCACTCACAAAGTACAGCTGGAAAGCACGGCAAATCAATTGGGCCTGAAGGACTACATTCCAAACCAAACAAAGCTAACAATGCATTGCTGCAGGCTATGAATATATACTTTCTAATAGTGATGTAATGTCAATAGAATTATATGATGCAAATGATAAGTTAAATTTTATGACAGCTTCTATAACACACTGTCATCAGCTTCCTGACTTTACCCCCTTTATTATACCTTTAGGGCTTCAATCTTACACCTGTCACACATGCTACCTTATCTAACAAATGATCTCTGACTTGTCTCTTGCCTCCTTGCCAGTGACCTTCAACTAACATTTATAGGTTTGGACGTGTTTTGATTATACATTGCTCATTTTTAGTTAACAACCTTGTGACCCTGTTAAAGTATCTCTTTTAATAAATGTATATTTTATAGGCAGAATTTTCATATGTGACACAACTTCCAAAGTTTCTACAATGAAATTACAAGCATTACAAATGCTTTTTACACAGGAGAACCTTTATAAAGAACATAATAAATCAACACACCTGCCAAATAATATCTCATTATGAACACTATAGTTACAATCAGGGGCGGACTGAAAACTCATGGGGCCCCCGGGCAATAGGGGATCATGGGGCCCCTGTGTCCTTGCCCACACTCAAAGCACACCCAAAAAAGCCTATAAAAGGTACCAGGGGCATTTCATGGGGCCCCCTACTGACCTCGGACCCTTGGGCAGTGCCCTAGTGCTCGAATGGTCAGTCCGCCCCTGGTTACAATAGAATTCCAAGTAATAGTATGCACTTTCATGGAAAATCTGTTCTCTTTTGTGCTACAAACAGCTAAATCCTGTGTTAGAAATGCATACATTGAATACATTCACTGGAGATCAGGCAAGACTGGATAAATGAGAACTGTTCTAAGCAAATTGTAATATTATATTTCTTTCGTACAGGGCTTTTTATTTTCAGAAGGTGCAGGAATTCAACCATGACCCCCCCCCCCCAAAAAAAAACACCCCTCCCCACACCCTCCAAACTGCATAAAATAGTGGGTGTGATCAAATTTCACTAACAGTGGGAGGGTCTTAAAGGGGCAATAAATACCAGGAGTGATTTAAGTAGAGTGCAGTTCGGGGTTTACGCACAGAGTACAGAGTTCAGGGGTGCACTACACACAGAGTGCAGAGTTCAGCCTTCTTCCACATTTGTTTACCTCTGCATTCCCCATCCACATCTCACTTTCACATCTCTTCAGCTCTTACCTCTGAAAGCAACCCCTCGCCACTGCCTCCTCTTCCTCCTCCTTAAAAGCTCTATCATCTTCCATATGTCTTACTTTTGTTGTGTATTATGCTGAAGCACCCAGCTGATTTTAATACCTCTGTAGGTGGCTCCGCCTCTCTCACTTGCAGGGAGATCATCCAGTGGAGGTGCTGGAATCCGCAGTGCACCCCGGGCACCTGCATCTCCCTTATCCTCATCCTGCACTCAGTGGGAGCAGCTCAGGAGATCTGATCTGTGGGAGCCATTGGGAGACAATGAAGCTTGTAAACACAGAAGCCAGACTTCTGTGTTTACAAGTGATAGTTGTGAGCAGTGAGCAGAGGGCCTGAGCCAGGAGTTGTGGAACTCCACCAAGTTCCAGCTGAAAAAAAGACCTGCGTCTGTATATGTGAATGGGACTTGCCAGAACTATGGGGAGCCATGCACAGTATAATCATTTGGATTTATGACTTGAGGGACTTAAACTGGCACATAAATGTGTAGGAGAATAATAGAATAATGTTTAATTTAGATGGAATGTCATTTACTCCACATTCTTTGATTCATCCTATTTGTTGCAATGTATGCATTGATCTCTACAGACAAATTTTAAGACAAATGCCCTGAATGAAAAGGTCAAATAGAGATTAGAATTCTAAAAGTGCATCAATATCTTATTTTATTAAATCACTTGCTACCACTCTTTCTAATTTTGAGCCTCCCTTTTGGTCCTTAAAATCTTGTTTGGATTTGTGGTTGGGGGGGTTAAAACAAATGACTGAACCATGTTTTTAGGACCCCTTATCTGCCCCCCCTTAAGCTGCAAAGGCAGTGGACAGGACATTTAGATGCTGTGGTTGTTTTGCTTCACTCCCATGGCAAAAGTTATTGTCATGTACCTTAGGTGGTAAGCCTGACGTGAAGAGGCAGGCCTCCTCTACAGCTCTGGCTTGAGGACCACTGGTAGCTACAGGAGCACGTTGAAGTATGAGTGCCTGTGATCAGTCCAGTAGTATGTGTGTGAGTGGAAGTCCACAGGCAGGTGAAGAAGCAGGACAGGTTGAAGGTGGTTAGCTAGGCATGGATCTTGCTCAGCGGCAGGTTATAGGTTACAGAAGCAAGCAGAATCCAGATGCGGACTTGCCGGACTGATGGACTGTAGCCAGCAGGATGGCAGATGCGAAGTCAGACGAGCTGGGTCGGTAACAGTTGGGCACATCAAGCATAGACGGCAGATGGCAGAGAAGTCAGGTCACAGGCCAAGTCAGTAGCAGAGGTACAATTGGACAAGATCAGGAGGCAGAAGAGTAGTCAAGACAAGCCAGGGTCGGGGCAGGTAGCAGACAAGCGAAGACCAGAAACAAGCCAGGTAATAACAGAGGTCGGGCACAAGGATCAGGAACACACTCAGAAGCTGCAGACCAAACAGCAATGAGACAAGACTGCAGCCAGTTTAAATAGCCCTTTTGGCGCCAGCATTAGTGACAGGTGCGCACCTGGACACGCGAGTGCGCATGCGCGCTCGCAATCATGCACGCTTTTGCTCAAATCCATGCACATCTGTTTGCCCGTTATTGTTCTGCGCATGCACATATTTATGTGCCGCAAACCTGCACTATGAACAAGCCTTTCCTGACAGTTATTGTTCTTGTGGCCCATTCAAGCAAATAGGGATGCACCACAAACCCAAATGTATTGCATAGGCATTTACTGGGTTAAAACAAGAGGTGAGGAGGCATCATATCACCTCCTCACCGTCTGTCAAACACCTCTGAAAAGTGATCTGACCGCAGGTTGCTTTTCAGAAACACGGCAGTTTAGATGCAAGTCTACAATTAGCCTTATTATGAAAGGTAACCTCAGTGCACAAGGAGACTCAGGAGGCAGGATGGCCAGAGCAAAGTTTGGCTTTTTTAGTAGGACTAACCCTTGGTTCACATATGTGTGGGTGTTGCCGCTGTGGATCCGCACAAAAAGCCGTGCAGCCGCACCACCCGCACAGAGGAATGCGGACCCGCGGGAGGGTGCCATTAGTTCTAATGGCACGCCGCCCGTATTGGAGAACACAACTGTACTGGGAACCGAGGTTCCTGTGCAGGCTGCGTTTTCAAAAGAAGTGCAGGGACTTCTTCCCTGCGTGTCACGAGCACGGGAGTCCATGCAAAACGCAGCCTGCACGGCCGCATATATATGTGAAGCGGGGGTAAGAGTTTGAAGACTGTAATACACCTTCAAATAAGACAGAGGGAGGAGCACAGACTTCTTTACTATTTTTACACAAAGTATAAAACTACTTATAGAGGAGCTGCAGGCAGTTTGTGAATGACAGTTATTTGAATGTAAGGCCAGCAGCTTCAGTGTAATGTGTTTTGTAGATTGAATCTTGCCTAAATTTCCTAAAAGCATAACTTCCCCTATGACAAAGGGTAAATAAAAAAAGATAACTTTACTTCCGCATCTGTTCATCAGGGTGCCTGGTTCATCCTGTCAATGTGAGGAGTGTCTTGTGGGTGCTCAATCATGACCTTATGGCTATGGCCAGTTATGTGCATATGTGTGATGATGAGTGTTGGAGTATGTGCTTTAGAGTGCATTGGCATGTATCCATGACTCATAGCATGCACACAGATGAGAGAGGGCATTTAAACTCCTTTCCCCACTGTATGGTGGCTTATCATTGTTCTGCCTTGCTCAATACAGACCTGTATTACCTGACTCTGCCTGTATCTCCTACCTCCTGTTGCTTACTCTGTTTGCTCATGTTATTCTCTTGCCTTTCACTTGCTTTCACCTATGCCTGGACATCAATGACATCTCTTGCTTGCCACTTGTCTTAACCTTTGCCTGGAGACTGAATACTGTATATCCTGCTGCCTACTTCAACCCTTGCCCAGATATTGACTACCCTCTTGACTGTTGCTTACCTCAACTTTAGCCTGAATCCTAACCTCTCACAGTATCACTGTTCTGAGTCCACAGCATAACCGCTTTGTTCCTGTGACCCCTAAGTGAGGTGATTTTGAGGGTTGCATCTAGGGTCACTGGCCAATCAGTCTGTGCGGGATGCTCTGGCGAGGACCAAGCAGATGCTTAGGGGGTTATTCACCAAAATGGCATGGTGCAAAATCTGGTGCAGCTCTGCATAGAAACCAATCAGCTTTTAGGATTTTTTTGTCAAAGCTTAATTTAACAATCTGAAGTTAAAAGCTGATTGGCTGCTATGCACAGCTGCACCAGATTCTGAGTGCTCTCCCATATGCCAGCCATACATGGGTCGAATTCCAAATACATTTTCTTTTGAAAATAGGAAATTTTGTGTATTTTGTAATCCAATGGTGCCGCCATTGATTTCTAAATTAGACCTTCAATTTCACCTCTAGTTGCTACAGAAAAGAATTTTTGTGGCCAAGAATTATCTTTTCTTTCCAAGTCACAGCTCATGCTCATTTCTTTTTCAATTACATTTCTTGCACGATTCTCCCATCATTGATTGAAAATGCATTAATTTTTCAAAAAATTTCCAACATGCCCGATCACTCAAATTCAATGATCACCGGAAAATCAGCCATTTCTGTAACCCACTAAATTGCGAAATTCGAACGAAAATTCTTAGAAAAGATTTCCGAAAGAAAATTCTTTTGCAATTCGTCCCGAGTATGGCCGGCTTTAGACTCCAACCCTTGATAAGCAAATGTCTCCTGACAGGGATGTCAACTGTAAAATGTTTTTATTTTTTTTAGGAAAGATGATTATTTTGCTGTCCTACTTTAAACATTGTTAGAAATATTAAGATGTATTTATAAGGCAATACAGCACAGCTGTGATCATACGTTGAAATAAAATGTAAATGTAACATATAAAACCATTTATAACTCTGCCCCAAATTACATCACCAATCTTGTCTCCAAATATCACCCAAACTGTCCTCTCTGCTCCTCCCATGACCTCCTACTCTCTAGCCCACTTGTCTCCTCCTCCCATGGTCATCTCCAGGACTTCTCCACAGCATCCCCCATCCTCTGAAACTCTATAACCCAATCTATCAGACTATCGCCTACTCTGCCCACTTTTAGACAATCTCTGAAAACCTATCTCTTCAGGAAAGCCTATCCTGCCTTTAGCTAATAATGGAATCTTGAATTCCTCCTACCAGTCCATCCCCCACAGTTATAACCTTTTGTTTCACCAGCCCCTTCCTCTTAGATTGTAAGCTCCAAGGAGCAGGGCCCTCCTATCCCTCTTGTATTGAACTGTATTGTTGCTGTATTGTCTCCTTTTATTTTGTAAAGCGCTGAGCAAACTGTTGGCGCTATATAAATCCTGTATAATAATAATAATAATAATAAAAAAGTGATATATTTTCTATTAAACTGTTGTACTGAATGGCACCTCAGATAATTATATCTAATTGTATGTTTGTTGTAAATTTTCAGCTCACCAACAAAGAAAAAAAAGCTAGTATTGTGAGATTTGATAGATTACACTAAAGCTCCAGTAGCTGTCATTTCACATAAGGTATTGCTTAATTTTATACAAGCTGTTCAAAAAAGCGCACAGGTGAAACATGAGCATATGACACACATATACATGTCACTGAAAAATCCCATTTGATTATACAATGGGGAGAAATGTGTGTGGGAAGGTCTAGACAAGCAGCACAAGAAAAGTCTTGTCTATCTGAAAAGCCTCTCTGGTGTAAGAAAAGACTGCATAGACATGGGAACATATTTTCACTGCTTCTGAAAACCTTTCTTCAGTGCAACACAAAATGGATGCTATGTCCATTCGGAGATTCTTATACATCTGAATCTCCAAAAATTTACGTCTGAAAAATGAATCATAGCTTAATGAAACATACATGTCTAATTGCAAACCAATTGGGTATTTAGTTTGTTAAATAAATGGGTGTCATAAGTAATTGTCATTTAATTTTGTTCATAAAATATTATTTTATTCTCAGTGTTCCTGGTTTCCTACAGTATTTTTCAACCACTTCCTTTTTACATGTGCCCACTCTAGCTGCAGCTACAAATCATGCCCTGGACTAATTTTTCTCATTGCAGACATGTCAACTCACCTTAAAATTCACAAAGTCACCCTGTATGATGTATGAATTTCCCTTGATTTCTCTCATTCACCAGAGACCCACCCTTCCTCCCTAGCAGGAGTCCTGTATTTTGCACAACATTTCTTATATTTTCATATATTCAATACAGCAATTGTTTATTTTGCTAAAACTGGTGATATTTTTATATTGGCATTGTGCAGCACTTTTATATTGTTAACCACTTGCCCTCCAGAGGATTTACCCCCCTTCCTGACCAGGCCACGTTTTGCGTTACGGCACTGCATTATTTTAACTGACAATTGCACAGTCATGCAACGCTGCACCCAAATGAAATTTATATTCTTTTTTCCCACAAATAGAGCTTTCTTTTGGTGGTATTTGATCACCTGTGCGTTTTTTATTTTTTGCGCTATAAAAAAGACTGACAATTTTGAGGAAAAAAAAAACATATTTTTGACTTTTTGCTATTAAACATGTCCAGTAGAAAAAATGTAAAAATCGAATTTCATCATGAATTTAGGGCAAAATGTATTCTGCTACATGTCTTTGCTAAAAAAAAAAATCCCAATACATGTAAATTAATTGGTTTACGTGAAAGTTCTAGTGTTTACAAATGGCGGTATATATACTGGGATTTTTTATTTCATTTTTTATTTTTACAAGTAATGGCGGCGATCAGCGACTTATAGCGGGACTGCGGCAGGTATTCTGACACCAGGAGGAACTGACTTGGTGTCACTGACATCCCCAGTAACACCAATACAGTGATCAGTGCTAATAAAAAGCACTGACACTGTACTGATGGCACTGGGAAAAAAGGGGTTAACATGTGGGGCGATCAAAGGGTTAACTGTGCTCTGTGTGCTGTTTTACTGTGTGCTGTGTGTGTTTGTCCTTCACTATAAGAACACTGCTTTGCATGGCTGTGCTGTGCACAGCCATGCAAAGCAATGTGCAGGAGCTGACAGAGGAGAGAACTGTTTTGTTTACTAACAGTTCCCCCCCCCCCCCCCCGTCGGAGTTTCTTGGCAATCACCGGGTGCCGGCGAGTAATCACCGGCCAGGACCCGGTGATTGACAGCCGTGGCCGCGAATCAGTTTTTCCACTAGCTTATCACCCGATAAACTGTTCTCCAGGGGCGGACTGACAACTCAGGGGGCCCCGGGCAATAGGGGATCATGGGGCCCCTGTGCCCTCGCCCATACTCAAACCACACATAAAAAAGCCTATGAAAAAGCCTATGAAAGGTACCAAGGGCATCTCATGGGGCCCCCTACTGACCACGGACCCTTGGGCAGTGCCCAAGTGCCCGAATGGTCAGTTCGCCCTTGCTGTTCTCCCAGGTTGACATCTTGGTAATTGTGACAATGGTGGACCATGCCTGCACAATGGGTGTTGGCGCTTGTGGTCTCCAAAGGAGGAGCACAAATAGGAGACAGTTATAACCTGTAATAGGAAGTGCCTGAGCAAGGACCCTTCATGGCAGGATCACAAGATATACTTTTAATGAGATCTGCAGATTTAAAATAGAATGACAAGTGATTTTATAAATACTGTATATTAAAATTGTTAACACTTATAAGAGACTCTACTTAAAACATCATTTTAATTGTAATATTTGATGGCTGATGTTTATATGGCAAACATTTTGGTAAACATGATTACATTTTTTGGTTGACTAAATTTGTTTAATTGTTTTGCCCCAATAGAGAATGATGTGACCATTGAATGTAGTTTGGAGTAAGTCTCAGTTATTTCAACTTTTTTGACCATTTGAGACCACCATAAATTTGACCTGTCCAACAAAACTAATAGGACAGTGATGTGGGGATGCTTTTCCTTGAAAGGCTGTGTGACACCAAGCAGGGAAGCACAGTAAAGATCACTGGATAGAGGAAGAAGGTAAGTATCCTAAAGGGTGGGTTGCATTCAGGGAATGAGATGGAAAAATAGATTAAAGAACAAATTTACCAAATTTACATTTGACAACTGAGCAAATGTTTATCTTTGCCATATTTAGTAAAAAAGGCCCAAGGTGAAAAAGGTGAATTTGTAGGTTGGGTAGCAATCTATTGATAGGTAAAGAGGTCTGGATTTTGTTTCTGTGTTGCTGTTGGAGAGTTCTCTACAGTTTCTGTATGGTATAATGTTGACAGTAGGATAGCTAGCAATAAAACCTGACAGGGGTCCTAATCTTTCCCCACCCCATCCAAACTAAGGTTGGCCATACATGGATCAAAATGTGGCCAGTTCAACAGGGACCGGACAAATTTTGGTGAGGACAGGTGATAGGGCACTTATTGAACAAAATCTACCTGAGGAGAATCCACCTACCGACCACCTACCTACCTGAGGCGAGGGGGAGAGTCCACCTACCTTATCCCTATTACATCTGAAAGCGGCTATTTCCAAATGTGGCAGCACTACCAAGCAGTGAGGGGCATTTGACCAGATCTGACCAGACCCACATAAGGATCCTTGATGTCCAGAGGTTATCTACTCTAAATGCGCATTGTGATTGCGTATCTAGTGAGTGCGCAATCTTTACACATCTATCACCTCACCCACGGATCCAGCCATTGGATTTTTGAAGATCATCTGGGATCTTTTTGTACTCACGCTATAGACTGTATTTGGTTTAGTGCCCAAACACCTATCAGTCACCAATTGGTGATGTTTCTATTTGCACCTTGTTATTGGTTTATGTGATTTTTCAGTTTATTGCATTTTATATGAGGATGTTTGAATACAATATGTTCATACGATTTAACGGATCATTGTAGCGCTGCACCTTGCTTTATTCTGACTATTTTGGAGGTTTATATGGTGCCTTTTTGGTGTTCAGCTGCTGTTTTCTTCCTTTAACTCATTTATAATTTTACTCTAGCGCTCACTTATCTTGTGATTTAAAATTTTGATCCATGTATGGGCAGGGAGCTTGTAATGAAGTAGATCTACCAATCTAGTGTCGACCATCCACATCATGCGTGGATGGGGGAATTGAGTTTTTTACATATAACCCAATGGTTCATCTATTGGCTGTTTAAATAATAGTTTTGGATGTACATTCACTTTAAACTATATGACGTTGTGTCTCAGACAACCTGAAAAATATTGTTTTTCTGTACATCCTCTTTTCCACATCTCAACTATTAATAACTGCGCATCTTTACACAGATCAGAACAAATAAATATTTCATAGCAGCCTGGTTCTGAAGAATTGACTATGAAATGCTGAGGAGGCAGAGAGGCTGTATAAAGATAAAAAAATAAAATACATTATGTGTAAATGACTGTTAGTGGCATGGGGACACCTTAAAATTACATTTGTTTTCCCAGAAATGGTATTAGTAGTTCATTAATAATATCATACTGTATTTTCTATGCTGTGTATGTACATGCAGCATATTCTGATTTAAAACAGAAATGAGGCTACAAATTTGCTTTGTCATGCACTGATAGGAGTTATTAATTTTTAAGGACATAAAACTGACTAATTAGTGCTATTCAATTACAAACCCATTTCCTGAGCATTCCAAAGGAACCTCACGATAATTAAATAACTAATGAAGTTGACATAATGTAATAAAGTGACATTTTTATATAATAAAAATGCATTCAAATTAGGTCACTGCGTATGCTAGAAGTTTTGATATGCATATTTTGTGAACCATTGATTAATAAGTTGTGATACTTTTCAAGGTATATAACATCAGAAAATCAACAGCTTGGCTACCTCCTCCCAATTGTTATTTATTATTTTATTATGCTATTAGTATAATTGTAAATGGATTTGAGAATGATACTTTTTGCATATTTAAAGCTAAATAACCAAATAGAGTAGTCAGCTTAAGTATATCCTAAGTCTTGTAAAAACATGGAAACAGTTATATATGAGTAAATACATGTTATTTTAAATAAAAACAAATACTTAGTACTTTCTGCAATGTTAATTCACATAAAGTAAAACACAGTTCAATAAAATCAAATATTTCCAAATTTAAAGCCTAGCCAATTGTTGTTTTTTTTTTAAGTTTTAGACAGAATCTGTTGGATTTCCGAATTTCTTTGTAGGGATATCCCTTCACTTCCTGTCCCTATAACCACAAGGCAAAAAAATAGGAATTTAGGGGACTGGGTGACACCAGGACAGGAATACATTGGCAATAATACTTTAATGGAGGAATATGACTTTTATGTATACAAAAAAACAAGATGTAGAAGCTATTGTTATCATGACAGTATGCTTCTTGCTGGCATTTACACGTAGTGCACTAGATTCATTTTTTTTTCTTATCTACATGGTTAAGCCCACAACCATCACTATATGTTCCCGGGTTTTACAATAGACAGGTTATTTAATGCAGTTTGAGCTGTGGATATAACAGGTGATTGAATAAAAGGTTGTTTCTTCATATACTAATGAAAGTACAATGTCAAACATTCCGTGAGTCAGTAGACTGCTAATAATCTAGAGAACACTGTAACTCTGGAAAATTCATAAAGTGGATTTATTTTATCTTCATCGGCGATTTTAAACGCTCTCTTTGAAACTCGATACTTTATTCTTCTCACTGCTTAAATTAACACAGCAGGGTCATCTTGCTGCACTATTCTATACTATTTAACCTTTTTGCTCATGCTCCAGTTTTTTTTCAGGGGGAGAGGGGGGTGAGACTTCATCACCTTAGCTATTCATTTACTACAGGCTTCTAAAATAATGGTGGATGCAGTCAATCTGTGGTCAGCTGCCATAGGGATGTACAGCAACATTACCTTCACTGGAAATGTAATAGTCCAACCCATATAAAAAAATGCAAAACATTATTATTATTATTATTATACAGTATTTATAAAGCGCCAATAGTTCGTTCAGCGCTGTACATTACAGAGGGGGACAGAACATGTGACAGAACAATACCAATACAATGCAAAACATGAGGGGATTGAGGGCCCTGCTCTTTCGAGCTTACAATCTAGGATTAGTAAAATAAGAAAAAAAGCAGCTCTCATTACAATACTCACCTACTCCTTGGTCCTTTCCCTTGTAAGCTTACTGCTTCAAGGTCCAGTGCCATTCTTATTTGGGTTGAATGACACCCAGCATCATTCAATGCACTTCCTGAAAGCCCAGTGTGTCATTGACACACCATACCATATCCCTGTTTGTATATGATCCTGCCCTTGTGGGCTCACAGAACAATGATGGTTGGCAACGGTGCTCATATCATTGTGTAGGTGCTAAACTCTGCAGCATTCAGAACCACCCACAGCCAAAGCATGGAGGATAGAAGAGGATACGTGACATCGCATGACTGGACAGAAGACTTGAAAAAAGCTTTAATAAAGAATAAAGGTGGTGCAGCACCCTTAAAGCTAAACTGAGTCTGATCTACTACAGTGATGGCTGTAGTCTTCCTGATGTTGTACTGAGTGGCTGCTCTTCTGCATGGCAATCAGAAGGGGTTGTTCACTTGGCACAGCCACCCTTCAGAGAATGTCTTGCAATGAATGCAAAGCATGTGCAAAGCATTCTCTGATTGGATGAGGTGGTGAGGGGTAGTGATGGTACAGCACCCAGAGGACCATAGTCATCACTGCAGTAGCTCAGTCTACTACAGTAACTTACAGCTTCCACAGAGGCCGATCATGAATCATATATGCATACTTACCTTGTGTCAAGCTTGTCTAAAGTAAGTATGCAAAATATATCATCCCTGATAACAAACAGGGAACAAATAGAGAGGGTGAATCTCTCTAACAGGGGGGCACAGAGTGCAATAAAAACATGACAGGGCTTCTAATCCCTCTCAAATCTATCCAAAACAAAAAAAAGTTTTACCTTTATTTATACTTTATAGTATTTATATTTAAAGCATTTTTTATTAGAACGATCTGGAGTTCAGCTATTAAGATAAATAGGTAAAAACCACAAATGGGAAACAATAGGGAACTAGGGACTATAAGGTACCAGAGTATATGACAAAGAAAAATATTTAAAAATATCAAAATATTTTTAATAGAAAATAGTAAAAAGCCTCCAAGGGCTAAGCATACCCCAACATATACTTAATGTATTAAAAACAAAAAATGTTACATGCTGTATATACAGTATTGGAATCATAAGCATGAGTTGCTTCAGTATTCACAGAGAAACACCAGCACGTTTCAGCTCACAAGTCTTCCTCGGGGGGGGTTATCAATTAATTCTCTGAAATAGAACCTGAAATATATGCAGGTATCAAACTAACATACAATAGAAACAATACAAACACAGACTGCAATAGTTCAAAAGAAATAGTATGTCATTAATACCTCCAATTCCTAATATATCTATTAAGCTAAATTGGCCGTGTCCTTAATTATTGTGCAGTTGTCACATCTTCTAAATAGCTATTTCACTAAAAGAACATGACACTAAAATGTAAAAAAATACAGCTTTGGTATTCTGCTGATATGATCCAAAAAAGTTTTAAATCATGTGAGTAGTTCCTGCTCTTTGTGCAACAGTCATGTACTATCATTATAAAGAGTGACAAGAAAATAGAGATGGTCATGATAGGCAACTCTACAGTAGATGCAAGCTTTATTTCAGTTTTCACAAGTTTTAGGATCAATTTACATTTGTGCTGTGCATGTTATGTTCTGTGTTACGTGTATGGCACTATAAAGCAGCTCAATTATTTTAATGGGTTTGCTGATGCACCAAAACACATAAAGAAAGGTGCATGCACCATTTTTAGCACTGCAGTGCACCAAAACCCATAGTAGTGTGTTGGCATACAATGCGGTATGCTGCAAGCCAGGAGTGTTGGAAAGGTTCGTTGGGGTTCCATTCAGAATGGCCATGCACATAATGTGTGTTCATGTGTGTTATCAAAAAATAAAAGTGTGAATCTAGCCTGAACATCTATACACAAAGGGAGAGATTTACTAAAACTGGACCACTTATTATCTGGTGCGGCTGTGCATAGCAACCGATCAGCTTCCAGGTTGTATTGTCAAAGTTGAATTGAACAAGCTGAAATTATAAGCTGATTAGTTACCATCCACAGCTGCACCAGATTCTGAGTGCACTGGTTTTAGTAAATCTCCCCCATTGAGACTTCCATATGGTTTAATAGTATTAATGTACAACTGTACTCTCAATAACCAAACAGGTATCAAGAATGAATGCTGCTTTAAACAGTTTCCTGCGCATTTTCTCCTGTGTCTTTCTGAGATGAGCTGATACCCCAAAACTTATGTTGATCTTAACTTTAGAAAGAAAAGCTGGCCTACCTCTTCTGGTCATATTGGTCTTTTACTATAACAAGGGTAGCCTCGATGACCAATAGTGACTTGTGCTAGGCCAGCCCTTAACTTTCTCTATTAAAGTAAAAATGTGCAAATTAGAGGGCTTCGAGGAGGGAGCTGAAATTAAGATGTACTGAGTATGCCTTCATTTCATTCTTGGTGCACTTTCATTTTTATACAGGAGTAAATTTTATATATATATATATATATATATATATATATATATATATATATAAAGAAACAAGTAAAAAGAAACTTTACAGAATAGAATTATGAGAACATATTTTCCAAAAATATTAACATTAACAGAGAATGTATCCTGATTGGACTTTACAAGAATCTGAAATATGTTTATTGTTGGATTTTTATACCTGTACAGGATGATTATAAAGAACTGTAAAAATGGCATCTACTCTGATCAATTTATAATTGTATTTTAAAGTAGGATGCACACGGGCAGAAAAGTTTACAGAACAAAACAATGCAAAATTTCCCCAGCGCATTTACCAGCTAGGCACCAAAAACACTGGGGTTGTTTTACTAAAATTGGAGAGTGCAAAATCTGGTGCAGCTGTGAATAGAAACTAATCAGCTTCCAGTTTTTTTGTCAAAGCCTAATTGAACAAACTGAAGTTAGAAGCTGATTGGCTGCCATGCACAGCTGCACTCTATAGTTTTAGTATATCAATATACTAAATATATAGTATATCAGTTTCTAAACTGTTTCTTTGCTGAGAGAAATTGGAGCCTATCATTTCTGTGTTCTAAGAAATGCTAGATGCCCGGCTGTCATGAAGATCTAATGTCTTTAGCTCTTTCTAAGTCACTGACCTGGAAAAATCATGGAGATTAGGAGTTCTTACATTGGTCTGTTAAAGTGCATCTGTGTCCAGACTATGGACATTAAACTATTTATATGTTCTTAACAAGCAGTAAAATAGGGTTAAAAACAGCACCCTTGATCTCTATATCTGTGTTTAATACAGTTATTCTTTCTGCAGGATCCTCAAAAAATAACAAAGCCTCTAGAGCAGCGGTCTTCAAACTGTGGCCTGGGGGCTTCATGTGGCCCTTTGCTTGCCTTTATCCAGCCCTTGAGGCCCTATTCCTTCCACTGACACCAATGATGGAGCACTATTTGCCTCACTGACACCAATGAGGAGGCACTATTCCTCCCACTGACACCAATTATGGAGCACTATTCCTCCCACTGATGCCAACAACGGGGCACTATTCCTCCTATTAAAACCAATGATGAGTTATTGCTTTCTCCTATTGACAGAAGGGCATTTTCTACTACTACCAGCCACAATCTCCCCCCCCCATAGTCTGAAGGACTGATCCTTTGTTTATGAAGTTTGGAGACCCCCTGCTTTAGAATCAGGTTTCAATGGGTTTAGTTTGGAATCACCTGCTGGTTGTTTTATATTAGAAGGCTGGCAGACTGCCAAGATTCTGCTCTTATAGAAAACTCCACTGCCTATGTTGTGAACTTTGAAAATTAAGTTGTACAGCTTATAGATACAGATATGAATTAGGATTTGTTTTTAAGTGTTTTACTGCTTGTTCAGAATATATAAATGCAGCTTGCAAATCCTTAAAGTGGAACTTTAGTCGGAAAATTAAGTCCTGCTAGATGACTTCAGGTCGGTCCCTGACCTCCAGGTTCACATATATGTGGCTGTGTGGGCAGCGTTTTGTATGGGCACAAGAGCCCATTCATTTGAATGGACTCCCGTGCCCATGACATGCAGGGAAGAAGTCCCTGCACTTCTTTGGAAAACTCCACTGCCTGTTTGTGAACTTTGAAAATTAAGTTGTACAGCTTATAGATACAGATATGAATTAGGATTTGTTTTTAAGTGTTTTACTGCTTGTTCAGAATATATAAATGCAGCTTGCAAATCCTTAAAGTGGAACTTTAGTCAGAAAATTAAGTCCTGCCAGATCACTTCAGGCCGGTCCCTGACCTCCGGTTCACATATATGTGGCCGTGCGGGCAGCGTTCTGCACGGGCACAAGAACCCATTCATTTGAATGGACTCCCATGCCCGTGACATGCATTTTCCCTGCACTTCTTTGGAAAATGCAGCCCGCTTGGGAACCTCAGTTCCCAGTACTGTTGTGTTTTCCAGTGCCGGCGGCATGCCATTAGAACTAATGGCACCCGCCCGTGAGTCCGCATTTCTCTGTGCAGGTGGTGCGGCTGCATGGATTTTCGTGCGGATCCGCAGTGGCACCACCCGCACGTATGTGAACCTAGGTTTATGCAGGTATAGCTGGGTAAAACATTAAAAATAAGTGCCTATACTGTTTAAAATCCAGGAAAACACTGCCTTGCCCTGCTTTGCACACACTCATTTGCTCTCTATTTTTTCGGCACTGTGCCAAAAATGTTGAGGCTATTCTGCTGACAGCTTCAAGACTTACTGCTGTTTACGGCTCTAGGCTTCAGCAAAATGGCAGCCTACAGCAAGGAGAAACAGGAGCAATGCTGGAGGCAATTTACAGCACACACTAATTTCGGTAGCATAATTATTAATGTGGAATGTATATTCCTTGCTAAAGAACATTATTTTTTATCAAGTTGTTATGGGTAAAGTTCCGCTTTACACATGGTGGCTACATTCATTTTCTTTTTTATGCTTTTTTGTTTTTTTTTCACCTGGTGATCCAGCTAGTATATTTGTTATTGTTCAGTTTCCTTTAACAGATCACACTGTCCAGCAAAAGTTGCAGTTAGAGGTGAGATGAACCATTTAACACTGACAGAGGTGCTGACAATTGTCAGCTTTTTAAAATTTATGTAAAACCTTTATCTCAAAATGGAAAAAAAGTGCCTAAAACTTGTTAGCTGGAGTTAGGCTTTAATTTGTTAGTCACTTGTGTAAAGTTCATCTACTACTAATCCATCTAACACTACCGTCTCCATTCAGTGCTGCAGTACAAAGATGCCTCTGTTGATCTTCCATAGATAGAGGTCACACTCTAAGATGGGAATTTTGTTACTGGCCAAATAAACAGATGAAAATGAAGAAAAAAGCCTAAAAATAAAAAACTAAAGCAGCCACCATATCCATGGATTGGTAAACTAAAATAAGCGTTAGGGACAAGGGTCAAATGTTTGGAGCAGTTTTGTACGGTCATTTATGGGTTGGGGGAGGGGGGTTACTGTTAAAGTTTAATGGAAGTCACAGAGATAGATATTCAGTCAGATAGCTATAGTAATTTCAAAATTGATTTTCATAATCCCACCTTCACTTTCTTGTTATAGCAGTTGTGCAGTGTGTGTAAATAGGACTGTACAGGCCAATAGGTACCAGATTTTGACCCTACTTCCCAGTGTACCAGACCTAGTCAGACAGGCCTATCTCTTTCCTCCCAGTACATATCAGGGTGAACATTTTTGTAATGAGAGCTGTAGCCTTTACATATCTGTGACAGCATAGCTCACTAAGTAGAGAGCAGGAAATGCATTTCCAGAGAGAAAAAGGTATTTCAACCAGTTGTGGACACTGGACATCCTACATGCATTCAAAAATGTCCTGTCCTTCTGCTCCTTTGCTGCTCAACTCTCACACTTGCTTGACAGTTGGGAATTTCTGTTTAAGCTCCACTGCAGAATAGAATCCTACCCCCTCCCACCCACCAACCTCTGTGATCATTATATAAAAATCAACCTTATCTAAAAGCACTTTTTTAAGTGCAGTCACTTTTTTTCAATTCTTTATATAAGTTTTTATTGTCTCACAACAGTGAGGCATGCCCAGGTGCTCTCTTCCCAGTAAGAATCAGGGATGTCCTATTACAGGGGTCATACTTGAGAAAGCTGACCTGGACAGGATCTGATGTCTGTCTCTCTGAAAGG
Organism: Staurois parvus; assembly: GCF_062004578.1. Taxonomy (NCBI): domain Eukaryota; kingdom Metazoa; phylum Chordata; class Amphibia; order Anura; family Ranidae; genus Staurois; species Staurois parvus. The sequence goes on from NW_028318083.1 coordinate 4,346,274, forward strand.
AAAATGAAAAACTACCTATGCACTACCAATTTATTAAATAATAATCTCAGTATTAGCTACAGACTGAAGAAATTTCACAACCAATACTCCAAGCTTCAACTCTTCTTCGGTATCTCCTGCCTCTCTTTTAGCTCAGACGTATACTTTTGATACTATTGTGTCTACATGTTTTTTATATTACGTGAGTATATCACTTTTAATAAATGCCCAATTTTAATTGGTACTACACTATAGGTGGGGGGAGGCTCTCTTTCATTTGCATGGAGGTGGAACACATGAGGAATCACGTAAGACGTCTGAATATACTTTTTCACTGAATTGTGTGGATTTATGTCATTGCAGCTTATTATTGGAGAAGGTGAACACTGGAGTGAATTTTAACACTATTATAGAGTGAACTTTTGTGTTATTATTGCACAATAGGTTTTTTTTAAATGAATGTAGTTAATTAATTTTACTTATTATATTGGGTTTATGTATGTGTCAATAATGGTACATAGGTGTATCACTTTAAGCACGTTTTACTAATTCTGTATAGATTGTAATTGGTTAGAGTAAACGCTACACCATTATTTATATATAAAGAGCTGTCTCTCTGAAAGATGAATATGGATGAGCAACCAGCATTTTGGGAGTGTCTTGGAACAATCACAGGATACCTCTCAACAGTACATCTGTGAAAGCCTGTTCCATCTGCACCCACAGTTTAGTGGACCCAGCTGTACAAAATTCCAGAATACGATTTACGTGCGTTGCTTTGTGATATTTGAACACATCCAGGAGACCTATACCACCTCTATTTTTGGGAAGGGTTAGTAGTGAGTATTTGACCCTGTGAGGTTGGCCCACCCATAGAAATAAACCAAACTCCCTCTTCACCTAGCATAAAAATGCCTTAGGGATCCATAATGGAAGAGTTTAGGATAAATATAACAATCTGGGTAAGATACTCCTTCTGAACCAAAAAAGAGTAGAGATGACCATTTGGATAGGTCCTTTCGGATCTGGGCTAAGAGTGATGGAAAGTTCACTGAGAAAATATCCCTAATCAGAGGTGTGAGGTATATACCCAAATATTTCAGATGGTATTGGACCCACTTAAATGGCAAGTGTGCTTGAAAGGGTTGATACATAGAATCTGTTAATATTTAAAATTTCAGATTTTTGCAAATTAATTTTAAAGTTAGAAAGGTTGCTATATAAATTCAATTTGGTCAGCAAGATGGGTGGTATAATTTGCATTTGTGTAATGAAAAAAAGCAAATCATCTGCATAGTCAGCTGATTTATGTTCATTTCCTTTCGTTGCAAGTCCGTAAATGTTTGGGTTAGTCTTGATGCAGTGTAACGGGGGTTCTAAAGTTAGAACAATTGTTCAGGGGGGGAAAGGGGACACCTCTGTTTGGTACAGTTACTTAGGGGGTCAGAAAGAGTATAATTAATTCGGACTCATACAGAGGGGCGGGAACAAATAGCCAAGACCCAAGTTTCATTGATCCTTAAGCATAAAGAGCCAGTCAACATGATCAAATGCTTTTTCTGCATCTGTCAATGCAAAAAGTGTGGGAGTACCTTTGTGATGAGCCCAGTGAATGATGTTCAGTGCTTTCGTCATATTGTCTTTTATTTCACACATTGGTATGAAGCCGGATTAATCCTTTTGGATCAAGTGAGGCATGTGGAGCAGAAGCTGCAGAGCCAACGTTTAAATCACTCTCTATGATTATAATGCCCTCCGTGAAAGAGTATAGAGCCTCCTCAATACAATGTTTCACAAAGGAAATCTGATCTATACTTGGAGCACATAGATTGACCAGGATCACCATCACTGCCTCCAAGTTCCCTTTCAGGAAAAGGTTAATGCCCTCTTCATCGACAGGTCTTTGGGAGACCAGGAAAGTGAGAAGGAAAGTGCTGAGTCCCCCGGACTTTGTATCTGGTGATTCCCTGTGGTATGCCAGGGGGAATCAGGTGTTGTTCAATTTGGGATGTTTGCCGTTCTGAGAATGTGTGGAGAAATTGTACTTTAGCTCTACATCTCCACAAATCTCCAAGCACCCGTGAGCTCATTTCAGGGAGTTTCTATCCTCGCACATTCCAGGAAATACATTTAGTCGGGGGTTTAGGAATATTTCAGCTGGCGGAATTGCATGTCAGCTGCCAGATTAATACATCCAGCCAGAGAGCCAGGCACAGCCATAAGGTTAGCTGAGAGGAAGGGGAATGGGGGGGGGGGCAGAGGAAAGAAAGAAAAGAGAGAAGAAAAAAAAATTGGGGTGTTCTCCTCTAGTGTGGAAAAGTTAAAGTGGCTGTAAACCTCAGACATGAAATATGTACAAAGCACATAGTGTTTGCTTTTTTCAATTATAAGCACTAAATGTCTGCTGCTTTGTTGCTCTGCTGTCAGCATGAATCGCTTTTGACAGCTATTCCTGACACCAATAGAAGAGTGGTGATGGAGAGGAAGCTCCACCAGATTCACAGCCTGAGCTCTGCTCCTGTGAGCTGTGTGGAGGGGGAAGGGGTGTCTCTTCCCTCCAATCAACTCTTAGAACTCTTCTCACTGAGCTCTGCCCCTTTTTTTGACAGCTCTAGAAGCTTTATAAATTCAGCACTTTCAATGGATGAAGAGAAGAGAAGACTCCAGATAGACAGAAACAACCTGTGAATTTGTTTAATCTCTGTGTATCATCTGGGACCAATCACTTCACTAGGTATATGTAAGGGTTTAGAACCACTTTAAGTAAGGAGCAGTTAACTCTTTCCCAAAATGAAACAGTCCCCCAAAAAGGCTCTGATAAAATAGGACCTAAGTAAGAGCCAAGGTTAGGAGATGAAGAAGGGAAACAGTTCAAAAATGAAAGGAAATCATAACAAAGCGTTAAGTAAGTCTCCACTCAGGCAAAGCCTATGCTATGCATCCTATCTGAGGTAACAAAGACGTGGCACTGCGGGTGCCGTATTTTGCCGCGGTTATGCCATGATTTGCGTTTTACCGCGGGCACCGGTCAGGGTAGGCTTGTGTACATGGAGCCTAAGTAATGACAAAGTTATTGCCAAATCAGTAGGCCCATAACAGAGATGCAAAAATTGCTTAGGTCCATTGCAAGTTTACAGGTGTGAGAGCTGAAGTGGATTAAGCATTTCCAAATGAAAAGGACAAGTCAAAAAAGAAAAAATGGGATTTTAAACGGTGCTGTTGTCTTTTCTCAGAACAGATTAGATGAACACATAATCATCAAAATGTTATTACAAAATTTAATTTAAAGTGGTTATAAAGGCTGAAGGTTTTTTACTTCCATGCATTTTATGTGTGAAGGTAAAAAACCTTCTCAGTGCAGTATCCCCACTCACCTAAGCCCCCCTCTCAATCCACTGGAGACTGGAGTCTCGGCTATCCCGGGACTCCCTTTTCTCATTGGCTGAGACAGAAACAGGAGCCATTGGCTCCCACTGCTGTCAATCAAAGTCAGTGAGCCAATGAGGTAAGGAGGGTCAGGGCCACAGCTCCATGTGTGAATGGACACACAGAGCAGCGGGTGCCCCCATAGCAAGCTGCATGCTGTGGGGGCACTTAACAGAAGGGAGGGGTCAGGAGAGCCTACGAGGGAAACAAGAAGAGGAGGATCTGGGCTGCTGTGTGCAAAAACCACTGCACACAGCAGGTAAGTATAGAGATGTTTGTTACTTTTTCTATAAAAAAAAATAAACTTTTAGAATCACTTTAAAAACAAATGAGGTGTGTATAATCCCCTAAAAAACCAAGGTAAAGTCTAAAACAGCCCATATACCCCCAGAAAGGCCCCTCCCCTCCACAATCACTTGTATTCAGAATTATAATATACAACATGATAATTATATGTATATCAAGAAGGGGGTGCAAAGATCCCAATGTGTTTCTTGGCGTGACCCAGTCCTGATCAAGAATATATCATCGATGTACCTGTGCTAGGACTGTCACGTACCTTGCTTGCGAGCCTGAAGGCAGAGGAAGACCTCCCGTACAGCTCCGGCTCGAGGGCCACTGAAGGTGGAACAGCAACCACAAGAACACGGCGGGGTATGAGTGCCTGGTCAGTCCTGTAGTCTGTGCAGGAATTGTTGGCACTTCGCTGGCAGATGGGATGGCTGAAATGGCTGGCTGCAGAGCAGGCTGGTAACAGGCAGATGTCACAGCGGGACTGGCTTGTGACAGAGCAGGCTGGCAGCAGGCAGAAGTCATAGCGGAACAGGTTGGTAGCAGAGCAGGCAGGTAACATGCAGACGTCACAGCTGGACTGGCTGGTGGCAGAGCAGATGTCACAGCAGGATGGGCTGGTAGCAAAGCAGTGTAGCACGCTGTATGCAGGGTCAGACAGGCTGGGTAGGTAACAGATAAGCGGATCAGGCATAAACAGTAGGCAGAAGAATGGTCGGGTCACAAGCCAGGGTCAGTAATGGTGGGAGCGGATCAAGCAGAGACAGAAGGCAGAGGCGGAGTCCAAGAAACAAGCCGGGGTCAATCACAGGTATCATTCACAAGGACAGGCACAGGAATACAGGAGGGGGAGCTGCAGATCAGACAGCACAGGCTAATAGTGCTGCTGGGTTTAAATAGTCTGATTGGCGCCAACATTAGCAGCCATGTGGGCAGCCATGTGTGCGCACGTGCATGCGCAAACTCAGATGCTCACGACTATGCACAGCAAAACGAACCCTCACACATCTGCGCCTGTGCCTTTGTATAAGCTCAAAGGCTTCAGGTGCATAAGCATCTTCCTGACAAGAACAAATGAAAATCTGTTGCAAATCATAACAGGACTATAAAGGATTTAGGCTCGCTTCACACTCCTCTGACTTAGGATCCAACTTTTGAGACCCAAAGTCGCAGGACATGTGAAATGCCATGTATCTCTATGAGAGCAGTTTCCCTTGACACTACTGAAGTCACTGTGACTTCAGAAAAGGTTCCTGTACTACTTTGACATGACTTTGATACGGCTTCAGTGCCATACAGTCTAAAAGTCCTTTCAAAGTCACATCAAAGTAAAGTGTACAGTATGTAAAGTCAAAACTTTTGTTTTGTTATGAATAGAGATGAGCGAATTATTCAAAAATTCGATTCGGCCGATTCGCCGAATTTGCGGGAGAAATTCGATTCGATGCAAATTTATTCGCCGCAAATTTAACTTATTTAAAGGGTTTCTAGGCTTCAGAGAGCCTTTATATTAGTGCAGAACACTGTACCTTTAATTTAAATGCCCTTGGAGTCTGCTGGGGAAGAGAAATAATACTGTCAGTCAGTATGACATGCAGATGAGTGCCGTCGATCTTAGAATCACCGCACACTTCACTCATTTGGGCAGTCACGGGGCACGACGAAGAAGAAGAAGAAGAAGAATGAAAAGAAGAATGAAAAGAAGAAGAATGAAAAGAAGAAGAAGAATGAAAAGAAGAAGAAGAAGAATGAAAAGAAGAATGAGAAGAAGAATGAAAAGAAGAATTAAAAGAAGAATGAAAAGAAGAATTAAAAGAAGAATGAGAAGAATGAAAAGAAGAATGAAAAGAAGAAGAAGAAGAATGAAAAGAAGAAGAAGAAGAAGAATGAAAAGAAGAATGAAAAGAAGAAGAAGAATGAAAAGAAAAAGAAGAAGAAGAATGAAAAGAAGAATAAGAAGAATGAAAAGAAGAAGAAGAAGAATGAAAAGAAGAATGAAAAGAAGAAAAAGAAGAATGAAAAGAAGGATGAAAAGAAGAAGAAGAAGAATGAAAAGAAGAATGAAAAGAATAAGAAGAAGAATGAAAAGAAGAAGAAGAAGAATGAAAAGAAGAAGAAGAATGAAAAGAAGAAGAAGAAGAATGAAAAGAAGAATGACAAGAAGAAGAAGAAGAATGACAAGAAGAAGAATGAAAAGAAGAATGAAAAGAAGAAGAATGAAAAGAAGAAGAAGAATGAAAAGAAGAAGAATGAAAAGAAGAATGAAAAGAAGAAGAAGAAGAATGAAAAGAAGAATGAAAAGAAGAAGAAGAAGAAGAATGAAAAGAAGAAGAAGAAGAATGAAAAGAAGAATGAAAAGAAGAAGAATGAAAAGAAGAAGAAGAAGAAGAATGAAAAGAAGAATGAAAAGAAGAAAAAGAAGAATGAAAAGAAGAAGAAGAATGAAAAGAAGAATGAAAAGAAGAAGAAGAAAAATGAAAAGAAGAATGAAAAGAAGAAGAAGAAGAAGAATGAAAAGAAGAAGAAGCAGAATGAAAAGAAGAAGAAGAAGAATGAAAAGAAGAATGAAAAGAAGAAGAATGAAAAGAAGAAGAAGAAGAATGAAAAGAAGAATGAAAAGAAGAAGAAGAAGAATGAAAAGAAGAAGAAGAAGAATGAAAAGAAGAATGAAAAGAAGAATGAAAAGAAGAATGAAAAGAAGAATGAAAAGAAGAAGAAGAAGAATGAAAAGAAGAAGAAGAAGAATAATGAAAAGAAGAATGAAAAGAAGAAGAATGAAAAGAAGAAGAAGAAGAATGAAAAGAAGAATGAAAAGAAGAAGAATGAAAAGAAGAAGAAGAAGAATGAAAAGAAGAATGAAAAGAAGAAGAAGAAGAATGAAAAGAAGAAGAAGAAGAATGAAAAGAAGAATGAAAAGAAGAAGAAGAAGAATGAAAAGAAGAATGAAAAGAAGAAGAAGAAGAATGAAAAGAAGAAGAAGAATGAAAAGAAGAAGAGGAAGAATGAAAAGAAGAAGAATGAAAAGAAGAATGAAAAGAAGAAGAAGAAGAATGAAAAGAAGAAGAATGAAAAGAAGAAGAAGAAGAATGAAAAGAAGAATGAAAAGAAGAAGAAGAAGAATGAAAAGAAGAAGAAGAAGAATGAAAAGAAGAATGAAAAGAAGAAGAAGAAGAAGAATGAAAAGAAGAAGAAGAATGAAAAGAAGAAGTATTCCAGTACAGCAAAAAGTGTATCTGCAGAGAGCTCCGCTATTTCTGACAGTTCTCTGACAGTTCCTTCACATTTACAGCGGTTGAAACATTGTATCTATTTATTTCCGAATAAAAACATCTGTATCCTAAATGGAAACAAATAGATACAATGTTTCAACCGCTGTAAATGAACTGTCAGAACTGTCAGAAATAGCGGAGCTCTCTGCAGTGACACTTTTGCCGGCTGATCGGGAAAAATTCGATTCGTGCACCCGAAGTTTGCTAAAATTCGGATTTGATGCGAATCGAATTTTTCCTGAAATTCGAAACGAATTCCACTTCACCAGGTTCGATTCGCTCATCTCTAGTTATGAACAAAGTATGAAAAGTGCTAAACCCTCCGTCAAGTTTTTATTGCTTAAGCCAGGGCTTAAAATTTCGAGTCTAGACCTACCAGCCAGGCACAAACCTTACTGTCTACTAGTTGACCCACCCAACCCTGCCCAGGTCTGCCTCCAACCCCAGCCCTGCCCCAACCACGCCCCCTTAAAGCTTATGAAATTACATTTTTCTTTAGAATAAAGAGTCCAAAATATAAAACTGTATACAGTAATGTACAGTATATACCAGCTCCCCTGTACTCCATTATAGTGATATGACATGTATACAGCAATCATTACTGTATACATGTCATATCATTATAATGGAGTACAGGGGAGCTGGTATATACATTACTGTATACATGTCATATCACTATAATGGAGTACAGGGGAGGTGGGATATACATTACTGTATACATGTCATATCACTATAATGGAGTACAGGGGAGCTGGGATATACATTACTGTATACATGTCATATCACTATAATGGAGTACAGGGGAGCTGGGATATACATTTCTGAGTAATGTATATCCCAGCTCCCCTGTACTCCATTATAGTAATATGACATGTATACAGTACTTACTCCTTGAGTCTCCCGCGGCGGTGGAGAGGGTGTCTTCTCTCAGCGGAGGAGAGCGGACCTCTACTGCACCTGCTCCTCAGCGGCGGTGCCGAAGAAGCCGGAACTCGGAAAAAGGGAACTCGGCTTCACAATGAGGCTTGGAGCACAGCCGCTCCATCATCTATGCTCGCCGCTAGAGAATTTCTCCTCGCATTTGGCGAACGGGCAAGCGGCTTTTTCAAGCCCTGGCTTAAGCCCTTTATTTGTCCTGTGACCCCTGTCACCAAGACAGAAAGTGAAAGTAAATTAAAAGATTTTGGAGCTGCCACCCGAGGAAGAGATGATTCAAATTGGGCAAATGCTTCAGCGACAGCTGTCTAAGATGGGAATTACACCCCTATTTGGGAAGAGTTAATCTCATTTCTGCTATATCTACCAAACAGGAAGTAAAGGGAAATCTCTCCAAAAAGACAGCAAAAAGTTTGAGGAATCAATAGCTATGCCACTCCAAACTTGCCTCTGTTGCTGTAGCTCCAGCTCTCATCAGGTTCATGCTCAGGATTGCATCCCCACTCAGCTGTTACATTTATTCCTAAAAATGAACAAGCCACATACTGATACCCCCATTGATATAAAACCAGCTTTAATATAATAAGTGAAGGATTCATGACATGTAGTCTCGCCTGTCCACCTCTTGTTCCAACATCACTATGATTAAGTCCTGTGAGGTGAAACGCATTGGAGCAGGAAGTGAACAGGCAAGGCTATGGGCTTAATTTACTACATGCAAATAGACTATGAAATTTACACATGCAGCTGCACTTATTTTCCCCAGAACTTAGTGAATGTGGTGAAGCTCTGCTGATTTCCAAATGCTGTTTTTCTTCATTTTCCTTGCACCTGTTTGGGTATTCTTTACAAAGTGAAGCTTCACCACATGCACTAAGCTCTAGGGAAAATTAGTGCACCCACCTGCACTTGCAAAGTGCACTGTCTATTTGCCTTTAGTGAATCAACCCCTGTATGTTGTGAATCCTCTACTTATTATATTAAAGCTGTTTTTACATTGGTGACGGCATCAGTGTACGACTGTTCATTTCTACTTGACAAGCCAAACAGCTGAGCGGGAATGTGCTTCTGGGGGCATTCACCTGCTGAGAACTGGAAGAACAGGTATAGAGACAAAATTAGCTACTTTAGGTGGTAATTCCCATATTAGTGGTGGTAATTCCCTTCTTAGATAGCTGTCACTGGAACATTGGTCCCATTTGGATAGCCTAGCTGGATCCAGAACTGCAATGATGAGGCACAAAATCAATCAAGCTGAAATTAGAAATGGATAGCTGGATCTGCCAGTTCATATTACTAAAATTATATTGGATCAGTAGAAAGGAAGCCAAGAAAGTTAGATGTATTTTCACACTAGGTTCACAAATCCGTTTCACAGTCAGGTGATGTTCTCGTCACAATATGAATAATGTAATGCCAGTTTGACTGGAACCTTTATTCAAACAGACTATTGATTTTTTCGAGTGTTCATGTATCAGATACCTGATCCGGCGCAAGAGAGCCGCTCTGCTGCTATACTTATACGTGAGGGGGTCGGCGAGTGGTTAAAAAAACCTTTATGATTTTTTAAAATTACTTCACAACTGCACAAATTATTGTTTCGTATGTCTGCCCTGGAGTTTGCTTTACAATGAAAACTTAAGAAAACTTTAGAAAAAGACTCACTTTATCATTAAAAAATGTATTGTTTACATGGTTACCTTATGTCTAACAACACCAGACATGGGTCCAACTCCTCCATAGTATATGGTGTTAAAGTTGGGTGGGCACAGGTCACATTTTTTCTGAGTGTCTCCTTTAGTTTCCATACTAGCAGCCTCCTAGTTTCAGAATCTAAGATTAAAATGTTGATAGCCTATACACTGGAATCTAAATGACTTTTCCATTAACAACTATGGAAACATTTTTGCCTAAACAATAGTTCTTTTAAGTGACGTGCCCTCATTTCATACTTTACATAGAGGGAAGATTAAATGTTGACATACTGTAAGTTATCAGTACCCAATATGACGTCAGCCCCATTGATGTATATGCAGGCATTTGTTGAGTCCAGGAAATAGTTTTCCGTAACAGTATCAAAACACAAAGCAACTCTTACAGTAGTCAATTAGTAAGACGGAATTTCTTCATGTAAAAGTAACTGATGCCATTGTTATATTGTTCAAAGTCAGTATAATTTCCTCAAGATAAAAGCAATAGTGGGAAGAGATAAAAGTGACTCACCATGGCTTCAATTCATTTCTTATAAAACCGAATACTTTGCCCACAGGCAAAAAAAAGGTGGAGGGAGGACACTGAAAAACAGATTAAATAAGTTATTTTTCTGAATCTGCAGGTACATGTTTAAACTGAGCTGACATGAAATGCTTGTGGGTATTTGGGTAATTTGACAAATACACGTGATATGCTCAGCTGTTTTTGTACATGAATTACTGAGCTGGCAGACCAGCTCTTCAAAAACATATGTTGAAACACAAAGCCCACAAAAACATAATTATATATATGTCAATCACTGAAGCAAGTACGCAAATCCCATGGAAGACAAGCTACTAATGCACATTGCCAAGCTAAATACAACAGAGAAACCGCTATTACATAATAGAACCATGGTACCACACATACCATCGAGCTTTGAAAACACGACAAATATTGTTTAGCAGTTTGTAATAACATCTTAATGTGAGCATCAAATTTCACCGCTAAAAGATTCATTCTCACTTATATCCATTCTAACTTTACAATAACAAGGGCATTTAAAGCATAGCCAATTTGACAGGGGCATAATAAGCTCTGTCTGGACCCAGAGTAAACACCATTCCTTATCCCCTTACAGTGAGACATGCCAATGCAAGGCAAGACCAAAAAGTATGGTTATAAAACTACAAATCAGCTTTTGAAGATCTGAGAGTAATGATAACACTGCCTTTCATCATTGTAGTACTAAGGCTCTTTTCACACTAATCCATACCAAAAGGCAGCAAAAACGCAAATGCGTTTTTGCTGCATTTTTGCCATGTTTTTCCCATGTTTGCTATGCATTTTTTACAGGACATGTGACTCAAAAACCACACCAAAAATACAAGGCAGTGTGTTTTGTATGTGTTTTTTGTGCGTTTTTGCCACATTTTTCCATTGATTTCAATGGGAAGAGCATTTTTGGTGCATTTTTTTTAACAGCATCAAACCTGACCAAAAATACAGCAAGCATGATTTTCAGAAATGCAGCAGACCCACAACAGATCAGTGTGATGTGTTCCATAGGAATACATGGTCACACGCTTTTCCTCAGCTTTTTTCAATGCAAAAAGCAGAAGAAAAACATATCAATGTGAAAGCAGCCTAACCAAAGGATGTACACTGTCCATAGATTGGCTATGGAGCCAGTCTATGGGCTGTCAGAGCCTCCAGTAAATGCAGCACTTCAGAGGCCAACTACGTCACATTATAAAGACCAGTGACTCCCACACCAAGCCCAACTTGCCTCTAAACCTCATAATCACTGACTGATCCATTTAAATTGCAACTTCGAAGAGAAAACTGGAGTCCAATTTCTTTAACAATTCTTCACAGTTCTTTACTTGGTAAAAGATAAGCGATCTGGGGCATCCAGCTACACTGAGCAGAACACTAACACATTTCAGCCAAAGCCTTAAAGTGGAATTCAGTCAAAATTTTAAATGTTCCCATAATTACTAAGTTAAATATCTTTAATTTTGATATTATGCATTTTCAGACTTGCTGATTGCCTAGCTTCGAAGGACTAATCTGCACTAGACAATCAGCAGTCGTCTGTACTATACTGACAACGGTTTGCATGTTCAGCTGAATTTGGCAGCTCAAAGACAATTTCTGAAATCTTTGACGGTCTCTGCTACAGAAAACCAGCAGAGGTTTCAGTAAACCCACCCCTCTCCTTCCCTGTACCATCCAGCAATGCCGCCATCCCTCCCACCCATTTTATCAAAATGTGCAGCAGCTCCTCCTTTCTTCCAAGCCTCGTTTTGGTTTGGAGCATTGACTGGGAGAAGCTATTGTAAGATTGTAAAGCATACTGCACCTGTATAGAGCACCACCCACACAGAGCACATACACACATATACACACTACAAGGTGGAATCCAGAGGATTTTACTGCACACTTTGTGTTACACTCATACTACTTGGTGGAAGCACGTGGAGTTTTCTGCTTGTTGTGTGTTACACTCATACTACTTGGTGGAAGCATGTGGAGTTTTCTGCTTGTTGTGTGTTACACTCATACTACATGGAGGAAGCATGTGGAGTTTTCTGCTTGTTGTGTGTTACACTCATACTACTTGGTGGAAGCATGTGGAGTTTTCTGCTTGTTGTGTGTTACACTCATACTACATGGAGGAAGCATGTGGAGTTTTCTGCTTGTTGTGTGTTACACTCATACTACATGGAGGAAGCATGTGGAGTTTTCTGCTTGTTGTGTGTTGCACTCACACTACGTGGTGGAAGCATGTAGAGTTTTCTGCTTGTCTCGCTTTACACTTACACTACATGGTGGAAGCACGTGGAATTTTCTGCTTGTTGTGTGTTACACTTCTACTACATGGTGGAAGCACGTGAAGTTTTCTGCGTGTTGTGTGTCACACTTCTACTACGTGGTGGAAGCACATGGAGTTTTCTGCTGTTGTGTGTTACACTCACACTACTTGGTGGAAGCTTGTGGAGTTTTCTGCTTGTTGTGTGCTACACTTATACTACGTGGTGGAAGCACGTGGAGTTTTCAGCTTGCTGTGTGTTACATTCATACTACGTGGTGGAATCACATGTTTTCTGCGTGTTGTGTGTTACACTCATACTATGTGGTGGAAGCACGTGGAGTTTTCTGCTTGTTTTGTTTTACTTTCATACTACGTGGTGGAAGCTCGTGGAGTTTTCTGCTTGTCATGCGTTACACTCAAACTATGTGGTGGAAGCACATGGAGTTTACTGCTTGTCATGCATTACACTCACACTACAAGGAGGAAGTATGTGGAGTTTTCTGATTACTGTGCATTTACACTCACACTGCGAGGTGGAATCATGTGGAGGTAAGGTATAGTGTTCATTGCAGTCTGTGAGCTGAGCTGAGACCCCAGAGCTCTTCCAGCTACACTTACAGTTCCGCTTGCGTTGAGTTCCCTTCTCTGGTGATAGTCTTGATTCAAAACCCTGCAAAGCTATACTGTATATGTGCACTGGACCTCCCAGCTTTCCTTATTCATGAGAGAGCACTGACCAGAAAACCTATGATCAGCTCTTCCCATCCTGTATATGCTCACTGGCTACACACAAAGAGTATCACTTCTGGAAGCGATGTCACTAGCCGTCAGTAAACAAGCTCACTGGTTGCTGACTCAGAAGAGAGAGGGATTGAAGTCATGTGACAGGCACCGGATACTGTAAAATAAAGGTATAAAAACTGTGATTTTTTTTCATTTTGAGACATAAGGCTTAACTTAGATTACACTATTGATTGAACGGGAGAATTTAAGTATTAGGCTTTCTTTCCACGTTAAGCCCAGTACACACATACCAAAATTCAGCTGGTTCAGCAGGAACTGGTCGAATTTCATTACATGTGTACTCCTCTCTGTTCAATGAAAGCTTTTCTAACTACCAGCTTCTGTTAAATAGTCCTCTGGGAAAACAGCATTCAATCAGCAGTTGCAGCCAATGGCTGCAGCGCTGATCATTGTATTCAGATGAAGGGGGAGTCTCGCTGTATACAATAGTGCAGGAGGGGAGATCACTGCATCCCAATCGTAGCTCCACAACTGAACAATTGAGACTTCCTGAAAATAATGTTTCCAATTACAATGTAATCTTCATGAAACAAGTTTTTTCAGAGTTCTGACAGAGAGCTACAGCTTCCCACCTTGTCTTACTAATAAATCTCATATTTTATTTAACTTTGAAAACTGCAATGCACTACAAAACATTTTAGGAGGCCTTCACTTTAGAGCTGCTTTTAAATGTATGTGTAAAAACATCCTGATGTACTGTATGTCTTCCACAACTATACGCAACTAAACAGAAATTTGCTAACTTGTAACACTGAGAGATCGTTCAACTGAGATCCTTCAAAGAGCTATAACTGAGAATCCTCATAGACATACTTAGTGATCATGCAATTTGTTTTCTTAGTGATTACAACATGGCAGCACAGCATAACCCTATGTTCTGCAAGACATTTAAGATTCATAAAAATGTTGAGTGAGTAGAAATTTGTCACAAGACCTGTGCAGGAAAGGAAGCCTTCAGCGTTGGTGGTTTCAGCATCTAAGTGAGAGTTTGCAGCAGTTAGAGTAGAACTACAGACAAAACTTTGGAGGGTTGTAACCCTTGTCTGATTTTTTTTTTTTGCCATCTGTGTCCCATTTTGGGAAATCCCTGCAAATTAAGGGAATCCCTTGAGTCCCCATTGGAAGATTTTCCTTTTATTACATTTCTGGAGACAAACTAAAATTTGGGATTTTTTACTTTCACTTTCAATGATAATGGTAAATAGGACAAAAAGAGAGGATGAATCTCCTTAACGGGGGCACAGACAGCAATAAGACTGACAGAGGTTCTTTTTTTTAATTATATATTTTATTAAGTTTTTCCATGACAAAAATCAATCTGATACAATTCACATATACACAAATTCTAATTAAATTATCCTATTCCCTACCTCCCCCCCACCTTCCACCTCCCCTCCAAGAAAACCCATGTCCATATCCCACTTCCTTCCTTCTAATTCCTCCCTTATTTTATGTCTATAGCTATATCCCTTCCCTCCTACTTCCTCTCTTTGTGTCCTTCACTTACCCTCCCGCAGATACTTTATCGAACATTTTCTAAACTTTCCTCCTTATACTCCCATCACTTCCAGGTAAGTTTTAGATATTTTAAAGTCCAACCATCTATTCCACATTTTCCTAAATGTTTCCATTTTATCCTCCTCCATGAGGTATAGCTCCTCCATCCTGTTTATATATTCAACTCTATTTAGCCAGTCTTTTGTTTTTGGGGGCTCTAGTGCTTGCCAGAACTTAATAAGGTCCTTAGCAGCACTAATTAGATGGTATAATAACCTGTTTTTATATTCTTTCCCTGATGACTCAAATATGTAAAATAAACAAACCCCCTGGTCCTTTTGTATGGTGATCCTAAGTATCCCCTGAATATACTGGACTATTTCCTGCCAATATTCTTGTATTTTAGGACACTCCTACCATATATGTGTCACTGTCCCCTTTTTTCCGCAACCTCTCCAACATAAAGGTGAAACATCTACTTGTTGTTTATTTGCCACACTCGTTGTAATATACCATCTCGCTAAACATTGGTAACTCATTTCAACAGTGCTCATGTTAATTACCCCATGTGTTAATTTAAATATCTTATTCCTTTGTTGCTCATTCAATTCTGTTCCCAGCTCCTTTTCCCATCTCTCTAAGAACACAGGAGGATCCGCTCCCTCTAAGTCAATAAGAATCTTATATATCCTCGAAGTAGCATGTATTTGTGCTATATTAACAATCAACAATTTTTGCAGATCCTCAATCGTCCTCAGTGGTTGTGAAAGCATTGAAACAAAATGACCTAGCTGATAGTACCGCCACTCGTCTAATGTGACATATAAAACTTTTTTCCTCTTTAAATCTAAAAAAGTGCACACTTTCCCCTTTTCCATTATATCCTTCAAACGTGCATTATTATCTTTAATCCATTTCCCAGAAATATTATCCCTCCCTGGAGGAAAATAGTCCATACCCTCCAGCGGAATGAATATTGAATTATATTTCCATCCCTTTTGCTTATGTATAGTGTCCCACACGCAAAACTTTCCTTGTAAAAAAACTAGTATTAACATCCAATATCCGAAAATTATGTGGTATCCAAATAATCTTCTCCAATTGTGCCTTACTCATAGTCTCCTCTATATTTATCCAACATTTCCCTTGTGAATTATATGTTCAATCTACAATTCATGATAATATCACCAATAAGTAATATTTCCTAAAATTAGGAAGGTTCAATTCCCCATTCGTTTTTGCCCTACACAATACCTCATATTTAATTCTCGGTTTCTTATTTACCCTTATAAACTTAAGTATTATCCTCTTTATTATCTCAAAGAAGGATCCTGGTAAATGTATTGGAAGCATATGAAACTTATACAGAATTTTTGGTAGTATCACCATCTTTACCAAATTTATGCAACCTATAGAAGATTCCCCTCCCTTTAGAAGTATCCCCAACTCTTCCTTTATTTCATTTATTAAAGGAATATAATTAGCCTGGTAAATACCTTTGATTGAAGGAGTTAACTTTATTCCCAAATAACCTAATTCCTTTTCCCTCCATGTAAATGGAAAATCTTTTTTTAGAGTTTGCTGCTCCGTCTTTGAAACATTGATGTTCAATATCTCTGACTTTGAGGGGTTTATTTTCAGGTTTGATAGCTCTCCGTACTGTTTTAGTAGTCTCATTAAGTTAGGCAATGTTATTCTAGGATTTACAATATAGAATAACAAATCATCTGCATACGCTTCTACCTTTTGTTCTACTTCACATAACGTTATTCCTGGGAATCCCTTAAGGGAATTCCTTGGGGAGTCCCCATTGGAAGATTTTCCTTTTATTACTTTTCTGGGGACAAACCAAAAGTTGGGATTTTTTACCTTCACTTTCAATGATAATGGTAAATAGGACAAATAGAGAGGGCGAATCTCCTTATCAGGGCACAGACAGCAATAAGACTGACAGAGGTTCTAATCCTTTCCCACTCTATGCAAAACTAAAATAAAAAAATCTTTAGTTATACTTTAAAGCATATCCAAACCCTAGGAAAAATTGTATTATTTTTATTATTATTAATATTGCAACTTACCAAACTTTAGATCTGTTGGCTGCACTAGCTTTCTTTTTTAGGATTCTTTTCCGTGCCATTGAACAGGACTAAAGAACACTTCTCCTTCCATTTACCTTTTTAAACTAGGGTGTAGGTGTTTTATTTTTGACAGAGAGAAATTACAACAATTATAGTAACTAATAAGAATTCATAACAGGCAGGGAGCTCAGGAGGTTATCTACCCACAAGATTCCTTGTATTTTTTTGCACCTACCCAAAAATAAATGAAACGTTTTTTTTAAATACTAAAAAAGAAGCAAATTTAAGAAGTTCACTGTTAAGGTTTATAGTGGGGAAAATAATTTTTTGATCCCCTGCATATTTTTTAAGTTTGCCCACTTACAAAGAAATAAAGGGTCTATCATTTTATCATAGGTGTATTATAAATTGTAGAATATCAACCAAAAATCCAGAAAAAACACTTGATACAAATGTTATAAATTGAGTTTAAGCTCAGTGAGTAAAATAAGTATTTGATCCCTTACCAACCAACAATAATTCTGGCTCCCACAGACTGGCTATGTGCTCATGTGGTACACAGAGAGTGAGAGATCAGCCCAGAACTACATGGGAGGAGCTTGTGAATGATCTCAAGGCAGTTGGTAACACAATATGCCACCTTGGATTGAAATCCTGCAGTGCCCACAAGGTCCCCCTCCTCAAGACGGCACATGTACAGGCCTGTCTGAAGTTTGCCAATGAACATCTAAATGCTTCAGGGAAGGATTGGAGAAAGTGCTGTGGTCAGATGAGACCAAAATTGAGCTCTTCAGCATTAACTCGACTTGCTGTACTTGGAGTCAGAAAAATGCTGTCTATTACCCTAAGAACACCATCCCTACAGTGAAGCATGGAGGTGAAAACATGCTTTGGGGCAGTTTCTATGATAAAGGTACAGGCCCACTTTGCCGCATTAATGGGCAAATGGACGGGGCCATGTATTGTAAAATCTTGGATGAGAACCTTCTTCCCCCACCTAGAACACTGAAGATATGTGGTGGATGGGTGTTCCAGCTTGATAATGACCTAAAACATACTGCCAAGGCAACAAAGCAGTGGCTCAAGAAGAAGCACATTAAGGTCATGGAGTGGCCTAGCTAGTCTCCAGACCTTAATCCTACAGAAAATTTATGGAAGGAGCTGAAACTTCGAGTTGCCAAGCCACCGAAACCTTAAGGATTTAGAGAAGATCTGTAAAGAAGAGAGGACCAAAATCCCTCCTGAGATGTGTGCAATCCTGATAGCCAACGACAAGAATCATATTACCTCTGTGTTTGCCAACTAGGGTTTCTCCACCAAGTACTAAGTCATGTTTTGCTTGGGGATCAAATAGTTATTTTACTCACTGAACGTCAACTCAATTTATAACATTTGTATTATGTGTTTTTTCTGGATTTTTGGTCGATATTCTGTCTCTATCATTTAAAATATACCTATGATAAAAATTATAGAACCTTTGTTGCTTTGTAAGTGGACAAACTTACAAAATCTGTAGGGGATCAAATAATTATTTTCCCCACTGTACATACATTTAGTTAATGCTAAGAATTAGGTAAAATTTTACAGTTATGAGTTAATTTTGAATGTTAGGTTTCATAACAAAGTAGATAAAGCATATGGTTCACCTAACTGGAGGCAGCAACAACCTGCTCCTGATAAGCACAACATATTCCTAATATACTATTTCCTATAGTTTCAAGCCCTGATATAGAACTTTAACTGAAACACATTCCCTTTGTGCACAGTTTTCATCTGACAAAGTGAATCAGTCTCTCTAGAAAACAGCCTCATATGTCTAATTTTCACCTTGGTTAAAGGCAAACCCTTAGTGAACGAAAAAGCACCAAGGACAGATTCATGCTGGTTATGTAGGCATGATGACAGAAGCAACTAGCACAATAACACTTTTTTTGTTGCCTGGGGCTCCTATGGGTCCATAAGGCCTTCAGTTATGATGATGGGCCAAAAGGACCTGTCAGAGTGGGCAGGGTCAGTAATTAACACTACCAGAAAGAGTTGAAATTTGTTAATTACACCAAAATAAGGTATCTACTGTTAGAGCATGTGTATAAGTATGCAATGTAGTACAATTAGTGTATTTACAGAGGGCAAAATCTGGTGCAGCTGTTCATTGTAGCCAATCAGCTTCTAACTTCAACTTGTTCAATTACGTTTTGACAAAAAAGAAAACTGGAAGCTAATAGATTTCTAGGCAGAGCTACTCCAGATGTTGCACTCTCCAATTTTAATAATCCAACCTCATAATTTTAAGTTTCTGTGAAATATGATATAAAAGCTTATCAAATTTATGGATAAAGAGAAACTGGAAAGGTCTCTTAGTAATCTGTTTGTAAAGCTAATTATTTTATAACTGTGTGTATAATGCATATCTGCAAAAGCAACAAATTGCTCTTTTTGTAGTTTGCACATCATTGGTTTAGTAATGTCATGACTTATGACATGAATTTAGTGAACAGAAGTCATAAGATCATTGTATTTCCTTTATGGATATATTGGTGAGGTTAGCACGGCTAAACATAGGAGTCATGTGCCTAATATTGTGAAAGTCACCTTACTATTCTTAAAAGAGAATCTCTTAGGAACAGGGAATGCAACATACAGTGACGTAGACAAGAGCTCCAGATAGGAAAGTGCTGATGTCAGCATTCTCTTTTTGCTTTCTTTTTTTGTTCAGCTGACTTTCCAGTTGCAATCCAAACGCCTCAGGGCAAGGGCAAGGCTGCCATTAACTCTGTTATCCTGTTACTTGTGTCATGGAAAAAGCAGATAACTGCCACATTTCACTCCACATCTGACATTTAAATAAATGGCATACTGCCTACTTTTCATAATAAGGTCTTTTACTGAGCAATGAATTTCAAGATAGTAAAATATATTTCAGCATAAATGAAATATGCATTTACATATGTTTACAGAATATACTGTTCTTGTATTTGAAAAAAAAAAACAATAGAGTAAATCAGTTACAAAAACATGAACATTAACAGTTATATAAGTTATATTAAATGTTGACCTCCTATCAAGCACTCTCACACTTCCAGCTCCCACCCCATTTACTTTCTTCTGTTCTTGAATTGAGAAAAACACACATAAATTAAAACCAAGTGATGTCGAAAGTGGGATATTGATGCTTTAACCACTTAGTCCTCATGCACACTTGACATTTTTACTGCTGCTGTTTTTGGTATTTGACATTTTTTTCTACAGCCAATAAACTCCCCAGCATGTTATCCTATGTGCCCATGCACACAGACTGTAATCAATGTTTTTTGGCTGGAAAAAACCCCCAAAACTAGCGGGTTTCTAGAGGAGTTTTTCAGCTGTAAAAACTCTGAAAAACGTGGTAAAATGCAAAAACGGCTGTTTTTTTAGAGTTTTTAACCACTAGCCTACAGGGCACTTATAACCCCTTCCTGCCCAGGCCAATTTCCAGCTTTCAGCACTGTTGCACTTTGAATGACAATTGCGCGGTCATGCAACACTGTACCCATATGAAATTTTTATCATTTGTTTGTGACAGATAGAGCTTTATTTTGGTGGTATTTAATCATCTCTGGGTTTTTTATTTTTTCTTAAACAAACCAAAAACCGCTGAAAATTTAGAAAAAAAAATTTTTTTTCTTAGTTTTTGTTATAAAATTTTGTAAATAAGTGATTTTTCTCCTTCACTGATGTGCAATAATGAGGCTGCAGTGATGGGCACTGATAGGTGGCACTGATGAGGAGGCACTGGTAGGTGGCACTGATGGGTATTGACAGGCATCACTGATGGGCACTGAAAGGCAGCACTCATATGGCACTGATAGGCGGCACTGATAGGTGGCACTGATAGGCTGCACTGACTGGCACTGATAGGCGGCACTGACTGGCACTGTTAGGTGGCACTGACTGGCACTGTTAGGTGGCACTGACAGGCACTGACAGGTGGCACTGACAGGCACTGATAGGTGGCACTGATGCGCACTAATAGGCGGCACTGACTGGCATTGATAGGCGGCACTGATTGGCAGCATTGATAGGTGGCACTGACTGGCATTGATAGGTGGCACTGACTGGCACTGATGGGTGACACTGAAAGGCAGCTCAGATGGGCACTGATATGTGGCATTGATGTGTACTGATGGGCACTGAAATGTGTCACTAATGTGGCACTGATGGGCACTGGCAGGTGGCATGGATGAGCACTGAAAGCTGGCACTGGTGGACACTGACAGGTGGCGCTGCTGGGGCTACACAGATCATCAGGGCACACTGATCATCAGTGCTCTGATGATCAGTGTACATGTCCCCTCTGAGTAATGCTGATTACCAACTCTCCTCTCCTCACGAGCTGTCAGTGTGACAGCTCGTATGGAGAGAAATGCCGATAAACGACATTTCGCTATTTACATGTGATCAGCTGTGATTGGACACAGCTGATCACATGACCGAGCCGACATCTTTGGCTCTTTCCCTGGATCGGTGATCTGCTGTGTCCGACACAGCGCACCACCGATCTCCACGCTGTTAATGCGCGGTTAGAATTGGAGGACGTCATATGACGTCCTCCTAGAACGAGAGAACCGCCTTGCGTCCGTCATTTTACTATATGGCAGGCGGGAGGCTGTTAAAGTGACTTTTTTTTAAAAATTAGATTTTATGGAAAAGTAAAATTATTACTGCTTTTCCAGTTTTTGTTTGGGATGCTCTTGCTTCTACATGTCCTACATGTAACCAGATCATAACAATGTTTATTTGCAGCTCTATTGGCTTTGTTGCCATACTGCATGCTTCTGCAGAGTCATTTCCTATTGTCCTTTGCAGTCCTAGTGTCCCAGATTACAGCACTGGGTGCAGGAAGTGACAGTGTCCTACTGAGCTACTGAAGCTTCTCTATATGCTCTTTTGCTCTCTCTGCTCTCAAAATGGTGGCGATGATGCGTTCTGGGAAAGTGGGAGGCAACAAATAGCAAAGTGAGATGTTTTAGCTGAAAAATGCTAACGCTGAAAAACATGGAAAAATGCAAAAAAAGCAGATAAACGCTATGCAAAAAAAATGCTGAAAAATGCTGAAAAGCTAGAGTTTTTAATGCAGCTGTTATCAGCAGTGTGAGGAAACGTCAAGTGTGCATGAGGATTCCGGATTGATTTAACCCCTTCCTGACCAGGCCATATTTTCTATGTGGAACTGCACTACTTTAACTGGAAATTGCGGAGTCATGCAATACAGTACGCCAATTAATTTTTTTCACACAAATAGAGCTTTCTTTTGGTGGTATTTGATCACCACTGGGTTTTTTATTTTTTGCGATATAAACAAAAAAGAGAAACTTTTGAAAAAAAATGGTATTTTCTACTTTCTGTCATAAAACATATCCAATAAAATCAAATATTGTCATACATTTTGGCCAAAATGTATTCTGCTACATGTCCTTGGTAAAAAAAAAAAATGAGTCTGTAGGAAAGTTACAGCATCCACAAACTAAGGGATATATATTTGCAAATTGATCAATTTTGATGTACTGATGAAAGACCTCATTTCTTGAGGCCCTTAAAATGTCAGAACAGTACAAATATGCCCCAACTTACCCAGACAGTCCGAAGTCTTGGGTTAAGTAAGAGGCATGGAAAGTTTTTTGAAGTTATAATTTTTGTCTCAGTTTTTTAAGAAATTAAATAAAATTTGTTTTTCTTTTCAACATTTTTTTAATGGCATCATGATATGACTGGTGTGGCAGTGACCAGGGACACTGACTGGTGAAAGAAGGATGTTAAAAAAAAATTGTTATTTAATATTTTATTATATTTTCACAATATCTTTTATTTTTCTAGTTTTTTAAAAATATTTTCATTAGAGTAGTTCAGTGTTACCATAGTAACATTGTACTACCCAGGGAGGGGGTGATCATGTTCTGTTTTTTTTTAATTTTGCTGATACAATGAACATCATTGTACCAGCAATGCTTTAAATTGTCATGAATCAGTTAAGCTCATGACAGCTGTGAATACCAGTGATCTGTGATTGGATATAGCTAATCACATGGTACAGGGTACTGTGATTGGCCCAGGCACCATGTGACAGCTGTGGGCCAATCACAGCTCACTAGTACAGAAAGCAAAGCTGTTATGAATCACATTGATTCTTAACAGCTTTGTGGATATTGTGATCATGTGATCTTCGGTCACGGGGGGGGGGGGAGTCTGTACAGGTACAAAGATGGACGGGTAGATCATTGTGGCTCTATCTGCCCGCAGTAAATGTACTGTGGGCGGTTGGCAAGTAAATACATGTATTTTTACCAAAGTTTGATAAAGTAATCTCTATCCATTTACCATAACTCTGTGTCAAGATTAGTAATGTATACTGCAACCAGGGGCGGACTGACCATTTGGAAATTTGGGCACTGCCTGAGGGCCCGGGGTCAGTAGGGGGCCCCATGAGATGCCCCTGGTATCTTTTTCATAGGCTATTTTGAGTTTGGGCAAGGACACAGGAGCCCCATGATCCCCTATTGCACGGGGGCCCCATGAGTTGTCAGTTCGCCCCTGACTGCAACATCATTTGTTTGAATCCACATCCAACAACCCCCTGACCCCCAAAGGCTTGGCAATAGAGGGCACAGGGTACCAGTGAACTTGGTAGATACTTGGCAGATATCAGATGAGGGTCAAAAAATACTTACAGTCTTCAAAAATATATGACCTTCAAGCCAACCCAGCATTCTGTGAAATAAGCTACTAACTGCGTGACACTAGTTGTTTCAGCTACTGATTACTAGATACCCAAGATTCATCCAGCTTCTCAGGTACCCCAATTTCCTCTATGGTGCTTTGAACTTTTTTCTCAGTATTCTAGTTCTAAAACCTAGACCTCTTTCAAGGTATGGTCCCTCTTCTCAGGCATTATGCCTGAGAGGATCCCTAAGCAGAAGGCCCGGGCAGGACCGCTGATAAAGGGGTACCACCAGACTTCCTGTAAGGTGCCCGGGTCCCATCACTTAACAGAGGAGGCTGGCAGCTTTCAGACCCCCATCTCTCTTACCCCCCCCATCTCATCTCCTTCTCCATCCCCTCACCTCAGGGTGTGGGGTCAGAGGTGAGGTTGAGGGTTGGTAGGCTGTACAGGGCCCCATGACTTCTGACAGCAGCCCTGGGCCCGGGGGTAGACTGACATACCAAGATTACTTCTGAATTATTATTTCCACATTATTTTTATCAGCAAGAGCCAGTGAAAGGTAAATATAAATAGTCACATGGCATGAAATAATTATTGTTTTGGAAAACTATACATGTGTTAAAGCTTGTTAAATTAAGCCTTATATGTATTAATACACAAATAAAGTGAACAATGCCCATAGCTATCATCAACATAGATTTCTTTATTGAAAGTGGTTATACTTTCTACCACATTTTTCATTTAAACATTGCTTGATTTAGCAACTTTTTAATGTTCTACAGCAGTGGTTTCTTTTTTCTAAGTTTTCCTTTCTGCCAGTAAAGCATGAGCTCATTGTACACATATCCTACTAAAAAAGTGTAGGTGATTCATCGTGTTGATATTTTTGGCTCTCTGCACTACATTCTGTTTGTTGAAAATAAGTAATCCTTCCAATCTGTCAGAGTTGATATTAAAACTCTTTCAACTGTTGAAGTTTGATTTTATTTAATAAGGTAGTCAAATTAAGACAATATCATTTGTGTACTATTATTGCACAAATTGGCGCCATTTTAAAAATGATCTTTTCTTCAGAAAAATAAAAGGTGACTTAAATTTTAGAGTAATTACTATCATAGCTTCCAGTAATAGGTACATGTGATATATTTGTGGAGCTGTATCTCTAAAAAGGACGAATAGATCTTTGGAAAGGCTGTAGAGATTTTTCCTGAGCAACACATCCGATATTAAGTCATGGTACTACACCACCAAAAACATACTATGAACAGCTGCATTGTTGTCTAAAGTACGGTAAGTCACTATTTGTTATCTAATAGAGGTCCATGAGATATAATCTGCATGTTGTAGAGCAGGGGTAGGCAACCTTTCAGAGATTGAGATCTACCTGGACAACATGGAGGAAATCAAAGATCCTCGGGAGGAGCCCTTAAGGAGAAAAAAAAAATATCAAGCTCCCAATGAAAAGATGGCATGAAGAACACATAGAGATTGATTTGCTAAAGGCAAATAGGCTGTCCGCTGCAAGTGAAATCCAAGTGCACTGAAAGTGCAGTTGCTCTAGATCTGAAGAGAAAATGCAAAGAAAATAAAAACAACATCATTTTTGCTTGCACATGATTGGATGAAAGAAATCAGCAGAGTTTTGTCTCATTTCAGAGCTCCCACTTGGATATAAAGCAACTGCACTTGCAGAGCACAGTATATTTACCTTTAGTAAATCAATCACATAATGTGTCACAGTAGTGTCCTCTGCCTCCTTTCACATCACCACCCCCCCACAGGAGTGTCCTCTGCCCCCTTCACATCACCCTCCTACTGTAGTGTCCTCTGCCCCCCATAGCAGTGTCCTCTTCACCCCTCAGTAGTGTCCTGTATCCCCCCAATGTAGTGTCCTCTGCCCCTTCACATCACCCTTCTCCCCCTCTACTGTAGTGTTCTCTCCTCCCCCCGAACTCAGTGTTCTCTGCCCCTTCACATAACCCGCATTATAGTGTCCTCTGCTCCACATAGTAGTGTCTTCCACCCCCTCCCTCCCACAGTAGTTTCCTGTACCACCCCCAAAGCAGTGTCCTCTGCCCCCTTCACATTGCCCCCCCCCCTACTGTAGTGCCCTGTCCCCCCCTCCATTGTATTGACCTGTACCACCCAAACCAGTTTCCTCTGCCCGCTTCACATCACCCCCTCTGTAGTGTCCTCTGCCCCCAAATACAATGACCTCTGCCCCCCAATACAATGACCTCTGCCCCCACAAAGTGTCCTCTGCCCCTCTGCTGCCCACTGAAAGCAATGTCCTCTGCATTCCCATCTCCCAAAGCAGTGCCCTCTGTCCCTTTCACATCACTCCACCCCCACTGTGGTGTCCTCTGTCCCCCCCCCTAAGCAGTGTCCTCTGTACCTTTCACATCACCCCCCCCCAGTGTGGTGTCCTCTGCCCCCCCCTAAGCAGTGTCCTCTGCCCCCCTCCAACAGTGGCTCCCCTGTCCCTTCACATTGCCCACCCCCTACTGTAGTTTACTCTGCTTCCCACAAAGTGTCCTCTGCCCCTCTACTGACCCTCAGAGCGGTGTCCCCTTTCCCTTTCACATCATAACCACCCCTGCACTGTAGTGTCCTTTTTGCCCTCCAACAGTGTCTCCTCTGTCCCCTTCACATCATCCCCCTCCCACACACAGCACTGTGTGGGTAGCACTCTCCTACCTGACAGCGTGTGTACAGCAGAGCAGAGAACAGGAGACAGTATAGTGCTGGATGGACGGCAGAAACTGCTGGAGTTAGCTTTTTATACTAACAAGCTAGTGATTGGTTGCTAGGACCACCTAGCAGCCAATCACTTGCTGGTTAATTCAAAAGGTTAACTGAGGCAGCTCCTGCCCCCACCTTCCATTCAGCACTATGCTGGCTCCCGCTCTTTGCTGAACATGAGAGCAGTAGAGGCAGAGCCAAGCTCACAATCTACCTGTCGACTCCCTGTGGTCGACTCGCAGATCGCCATCAAAGGCTTGCCAATCCCCTTGTAGAGAGACAGAAATAATTGTAACAAATGTTCCTGTGATTGACTGCGGCTATTTGTTATTATGTGGTTGTCTTCAACTATTCATTTTGTGCAACAACTAAATCAGTATTCAGAAGAGATATGTAGCACTACCCCCGTAGGTGTTGCCCGGGTTCATTTCGGGCTCCCTGTCACTCTGAAAGCCCAACCCCTGCTGACGCCACAGTACTCCTCCGACCAGAGTAAATTATCACCAGAAAGTAGACTCACACACAGACTGGAGTGAACTGATATGATGTCTATATTAAACTTAGATGTAAACTCAGTCAAACAGCAAAAAGTGGTATATGTGTACATAATGGCAATTACCACTCTTAGTAACTCTAAACAAAGCAAAAAAACACAGCAAAATCTCAATCAGTGTTGGCTGACCTGCTACTCAGAAGTTAACCCAAAACCTCAAACCTGATGAGCTTCTAGTCCCCAGTGAGCAGGAAACTATCAAAGGTGCAACTAGGTCACTTTGGGCCCTCGGGATCTGATGGCAAGGTTTAAATCTGAAATAGAAAGGAGCTCCTTTAATTAAATGCAGTAAGGAATCTTCTTCAAAAGCATGTTGGGGCCCAGTTGGTGTGCACTACAATGATCCAGACTTTTTAAGTAGGAAAATATGAAAGTTGCAGTCCCTCGAAGGAATAATACAGGGAAGAAAAAAGGAAAACAGATACTATCCCTTTAAGTGGCACTTAACTTTGGTGGTGCTTCTTTAATGCACTTAGCAGATAGCAAACGTTTGCCAAAAAGGTGTCAGAAATTGGCAGAAGCACTTGCTGGCAAAGGGCAACTCCTCTCTGGGCTGCAGTAACTAATAGCAATGGTGGTAGATGTTCCTGTAAGAGGGTAGGCCTATGGTTAAGGGAACAGTAATGTGGTTTGGCCTGCAGAAGGCGTGCACTGTGGCCAGCTCTGATGATTGGACTGTGCTGCAAATGTGTTCAATAGCAGAAGCTGGGGAACTAGGCCGCAACATGCATTAAAGTGGTTGTAAAGGCTCAAGATTTTTTACCTTCATGCACTCTATGCTTGAAGGTAAAAAAATCTTCCCTGTGCAGCATCCCCTTAAGGCCCCCCTAATACTCATCTAAGCCCCCTCTCAAACCAGTGGTGTAAACTGGAGTCTCGGCTATCCCTCTCCTCATTAGATGAGACATTGTCTGCCACTGCTGTCAATCACAGCCAGTGAGCTAATGAGAACAGAGAGGGCGATGGGCCGAGCAACAATTGCGTGTATGAATGCAAATGTACAATCCAAATGCACACGTTCCTGCGTTAAAAATGGCTGTGTGTATAAGTAGGTGCTGCAGCGACCGTTGGCGGGAACTGAACAGAATCAGCAAGGGAGAATGTCACCATGTCACATGCCTGATGAAGGGGTCCTGCGAGACTCTGAAACACTGCCTTGCTGTAACTATGTGATCATTTATTAAAACTTTTGAACCCATATTGGTGATCCTCGGTGTGCTGGTGACATTCTCCCTCCGTGTATGAATGTACACATGGCGCACTTCTTCGCCTGGCTGCTGAAGAGGCGGATGTCTCCCCCCGTTCCTGACCGCCCTCTGTTAGCTCTTCCTCACTGTACAGTGGGGCTGAGCCCACAGCATGCGATACTTCGCTTGGTGAGGGAACACCAAAGGACAGGGGCAGGTCGAGGACACGTGATTTCAGTGGGCTTGCTCCCGGGCCATGCCAACTAACAGTTGTGTCTGACGTACCCACCGACCGTTGGCTGTAGGTGTCAGAGGTGACCTGGGAAGAGGAAGACGACCGAGTCAACCAATCGATGACGGCAGGGTTGTCGGTGGAGACACGACTGCTGGATGACACCGGGAGCACTGGCCTCTGGCTGCGACTAGTGCTGCCTCGACCCCTTCCTCTTCTGCCACGTCTGCTCGCTCCTGAAACATTGCCTCCTCTGCCACTCCTCTGCGTGTTGTCTGACATACTCTTTAATTCAATAAGCACCCCAAAAATAAAACCGGATTTAACTCTTTGAACGTACAATAGTGGTTGTGAAGCAGAAAGTCAGTTTATTTAGCACAATCGGTCAATTGCAGCTTGCCGTTGGCTGGAAACTGTACGTTTATGTCACTGGAATGCACTAATCACCCAAAAAATATTACCGCCAGCCGGCGTGTAAATGGATTTAACTCTTTGAACGTACAATAGTGGTTGTGAAGCAGAAAGTCAGTTTATTGTACACAATCGGTCAATTGCAGCTTGCCGTTGGCTGGAAACTGTACGTTTATGTCACTGGAATGCACTAATCACCCAAAAAATATTACCGCCAGCCGGCGTGTAAATGGATTTAACTCTTTGAACGTACAATAGTGGTTGTGAAGCAGAAAGTCGGTTTATTTAGCACAATCGTTCAATTGCAGCTTGCCGTTGGCTGGAAACTGTACGTTTATGTCACTGGAATGCACTAATCACCCAAAAAATATTACCGCCACCCGGCGTGTATATGGATTTAACTCTTTGAACGTACAATAGTGGTTGTGAAGCAGAAAGTCAGTTTATTTAGCACAATCGGTCAATTGCAGCTTGCCGTTGGCTGGAAACTGTACGTTTATGTCACTGGAATGCACTAATCACCCAAAAAATATTACCGCCACCCGGCGTGTAAATGGATCTAACTCTTTGAACGTACAATAGTGGTTGTGAAGCAGAAAGTCAGTTTATTGTACACAATCGGTCAATTGCAGCTTGCCGTTGGCTGGAAACTGTACGTTTGTGTCACTGGAATGCACTAATCACCCAAAAAATATTACCGCCAGCCGGCGTGTAAATGGATTTAACTCTTTGAACGTACAATAGTGGTTGTGAAGCAGAAAGTCAGTTTATTTAGCACAATCGGTCAATTGCAGCTTGCCGTTGGCTGGAAACTGTACGTTTATGTCACTGGAATGCACTAATCACCCAAAAAATATTACCGCCAGCCGGCGTGTAAATGGATTTAACTCTTTGAACGTACAATAGTGGTTGTGAAGCAGAAAGTCAGTTTATTTAGCACAATCGGTCAATTGCAGCTTGCCGTTGGCTGGAAACTGTACGTTTATGTCACTGGAATGCACTAATCACCCAAAAAATATTACCGCCACCCTGGCGTGTATATGGATTTAACTCTTTGAACGTACAATAGTGGTTGTGAAGCAGAAAGTCAGTTTATTTAGCACAATCGGTCAATTGCAGCTTGCCGTTGGCTGGAAACTGTACGTTTATGTCACTGGAATGCACTAATCACCCAATAAATATTACCGCCACCCGGCGTGTAAATGGATCTAACTCTTTGAACGTACAATAGTGGTTGTGAAGCAGAAAGTCAGTTTATTGTACACAATCGGTCAATTGCAGCTTGCCGTTGGCTGGAAACTGTACGTTTCTGTCACTGGAATGCACTAATCACCCAAAAAATATTACCACCAGCCGGCGTGTAAATGGATTTAACTCTTTGAACGTACAATAGTGGTTGTGAAGCAGAAAGTCAGTTTATTTAGCACAATCGGTCAATTGCAGCTTGCCGTTGGCTGGAAACTGTACGTTTATGTCACTGGAATGCACTAATCACCCAAAAAATATTACCGCCACCCGGCGTGTAAATGGATCTAACTCTTTGAACGTACAATAGTGGTTGTGAAGCAGAAAGTCAGTTTATTGTACACAATCGGTCAATTGCAGCTTGCCGTTGGCTGGAAACTGTACGTTTGTGTCACTGGAATGCACTAATCACCCAAAAAATATTACCGCCAGCCGGCGTGTAAATGGATTTAACTCTTTGAACGTACAATAGTGGTTGTGAAGCAGAAAGTCAGTTTATTTAGCACAATCGGTCAATTGCAGCTTGCCGTTGGCTGGAAACTGTACGTTTATGTCACTGGAATGCACTAATCACCCAAAAAATATTACCGCCAGCCGGCGTGTAAATGGATCTAACTCTTTGAACGTACAATAGTGGTTGTGAAGCAGAAAGTCAGTTTATTGTACACAATCGGTCAATTGCAGCTTGCCGTTGGCTGGAAACTGTACGTTTGTGTCACTGGAATGCACTAATCACCCAAAAAATATTACCGCCAGCCGGCGTGTAAATGGATTTAACTCTTTGAACGTACAATAGTGGTTGTGAAGCAGAAAGTCAGTTTATTTTGCACAATCGGCAAACTGCAGCACCAACTGTGCACGACAGCCACCAAAAAAAAAAAGGGTGTATGTCACTTTAAATTTTCGATTCTTTGATAGCTGTGGCCCTAAGTAACGATTCTGTGTCCCTGAGTAACGATTCTGTGTCCCTGAGTAACGATTCTGTGTCCCTGAGTAACGATTCTGTGGCCCTAAAGTCTCTGTGGCCCTAACTCTGTCCCTTAATACACACAGGTCTGTCTCTCTTGAATGACCGGAGGCTAATGGAGAATTCTAAGATGGCCGCGATTTATAGCTCCACCATTACACAGTGCTGGCTGGCTGCTGATTGGCTAATGCGATCACATGTCATGAATGCATTATGGGTCAGCGCGCCTTGTCTGCGCGCCTTCCCAGAGATCACCGCCCCATCTTCTCTGTCCATTTTCTCCGTCGCCACACATGTCGCCGCCATTTTTGGGAAAATTCGATTCGTGCATCCGAAGTTTGCTAATCTTGGGATTCGTCGCGAATAGAATTTTTCCAAATCTTCGGAACGAATTCCACTTCATCATGTTCGATTCGCTCATCTCTAACCAGAAGCAATAAAGGCATACCAGCTAAACATCTGTCCTATGTTGCTCATGTAGCATTAAAACCAAAGCCAGATTCATGGGATGAGATGTAAAGGCTACCAAGCCATAAGAAACAAAAGTAGAGCTGCTGATGAAGAGTGTCACAAGTTAGCCTGCAGTTATTGTTTGTGTTCTTACCTCCTTGCTGCAGTCCTGTTCCTGATCCTTTCTCATGTGTTTGTCTGTGCTCATCTATGGGCATTGTCTGCTGTCCTCTGGGTTTTATTTCCTTCCCTTCCATCACTTCCTGGCCCGCCTCCTTTTTTGCCTGTCTATATAAGACACGATCAGACTAGGCTACTTTGCCTGAGCAACTTCCTAGTTGTTGGAGCTTCTGTGTGTTGCTACTGCCTGAATCCTACATTGTCTACTTGTGTACCTACCCCGGCTTCGTTCTCTGACCTTGCTGGTTTTCCGCCTGTCCTGACCTCGGCTAGCCTATCGGATTCCGTTTGTCTCCTGCCATTATACTCTGCTCCCGCGAGAACTCTCCCCAACCTCAGCTGGGCGTACCTGGGGACCGCTACCTGGTCCCAGCTTGCTGCAAGTACATCCCCACCATCAGGGGCTCTGGTGAAGAAGCAGGCTGGGGCTTAGACTCCGTGCCCTGGGGAACCCCAAGTTGAGTATCAACAAGAGCTCACTACCACAGGTGCTGACAAAGAGATTGACAAAACCAATTACAAAAAACAGTTTTATAGAACTGATATCCAAAATGGGACTAATATAAGAAGTAGTTGTTGAGTGGGGTTGTTGGAATACAGTGTTCATGTATTTTGTGCAACAGCAACATCAGTATCCAATAGAGATATATTCCTCCATCAGTGGATGACACCGTTTATAAGTTTGTAGCTGCATCTATGATATACTCTATGATTTTTCTCTAAATAAAATAAAGTTTTCTGGTTGCAGTGAAGCAGATAAACATATGTGGACTGCACACTGTTGGAGCTATATGTAGGGCTATATACAGAATCTCTAACACTCTGAAAGAAGAGACATACTAAGTATGTTCTCAAAAATTATGTCTTTGAAATGCAGTGTTTTTCCTTTCCATAAACATTTTTTTTGTTAACATGCAATGTGCCTTTGAACTTACTAAGGAATTCTATCACTCCAGTATAGTAGTACTATGCTCTGCATAGCCATTCATTTTGAACTACCTAAATACAATCAAAGATATACAGCGCTGCATATCTTTGATTGTATTTAGGAAGGTATAGAGGATTTTGCCTTTATGTCAGCTGCTTATTCCCTGTACTACCTAGCGCTCGTACACCTTTGCTATTATTCATTTTTAACTGCACACCAACATGTCTACTGTGCGTTGTGGTTCACTGCATTACCAAAAACTCAGCCAGTACTATCTTAACTCTATCGTGGTGCGTTAATCAGCCCAATGAAACAAAAGACCTCCTAAATGTAATGCACAGAATTTAAACTGGTCAGGCTATGTTAATTGGGCCCTTATAAGTCAATATAAAATGCCCCTCCTCCTGCCTACTGAGACCCGAGCAAGCAGCTTGCTATGGGTGCACCAGAACCACTGCTCTGTCTGTCCATTAATACACAGGGCCCTGGCTTGACCCTGCCCCCTCTCTCTTCCTTTGGCTCTTGGGCTGTGATTGACAGCAGCGAGAGCCAATGGCTCCTGCTGCTGTCTCAGCCAATGAGGAGGGAGAGTCCCCAGAGAGCCAAGGCTCTCGTGCACATTGCTGGATCTCGATGGGGCTCAGATAAGTATAAGGGGGTGCTGGGGGAGCTGCTGCACATAGAAGATTTGTGAGCCTTTAGAACCACTTTAAATTTTACAAAAGAGAACATTTTCAGTACAAATCCATAGCAGCCAGAATTCAGCTTACTGGATGCAGCCAATATTTCTTATTTCTGATTTCTGGTTGCTATGGGTTCCTGTACACCATCATTACTCTGTGCTGACTTATTGATTGACTTTGGCAAAAAGCAGATGTCTGGGAAGGATTATATCCCAGTGCACCAATCCAAATTACCATCATAGAGCCAACAAAAAATTGCTAGTGACTACAATAATTATAGAGTGACTTTCAGCAGCCATACTGCTGAAATTAATAAAATCTGTATCCTTTGCCATCCTATTGTCATTCACTTTATTTCACCTTGTTAACTCCAGCACTCTGACCCAATTATATAAAACTGACATTAATACTACTGAATGTAAAGTACACCTAAACTGAAAATGATACACAACACAATGATAATTGTAAAATGGAATCTATTGATCTCAGTTCAATTTGAAGGAGAAAAATATTTTTGCTGATCTTCATTTCCAAATGTTAATCATCCCAGACAGATGTTTTTGTTTTATCATGAGTCACTTTAATCAAATTTAACTGTAGTGGTATGACATAAAAATATTTAAAGTGATAGTAAACCCTCTGTTTTTAAGCACTTTCAGCAGCTTATTTAATCACTTAGTGAATCTGCAGCTTCTTTATCTTTTAATCCTTGCCTATGCTACAGTTTAAGCTGGTGCCATGATCGCTGCCCTAGGTTTCCTGTTTGGATGGTGGCTACTTTCTCTTGCAGCGTCCTATGGAGCCACCCTTGCATGCAGGGACTAGAGTTATGTCTCCCTACACTGTTTGCATCAAAAGTAACACACAGCCCCATGGCCTAGAATGGCAAGGAACTTCTCTGCTTCTCCCTTCTCCAACCCTTTCCTAGGATGGCAAGGAACGTCTCTGCTTCTCCCTCCTCCAACCCTTAACTGGGATGGCAAGGAACTTCTCTGCTTCTCCCTCCTCCAACCCTTAACTGGGATGGCAAGGAACGTCTCTGCTTCTCCCTTCTCCAACCCTTACCTAGGATGGCAAGGAACTTCTCTGCTTCTCCCTTCTCCAACCCTTTCCTAGGATGGCAAGGAACTTCTCTGCTTCTCCCTCCTCCAACCCTTTCCTAGGATGGCAAGGAACTTCTCTGCTTCTCCCTCCTCCAACCCTTAACTAGGATGGCAAGGAACTTCTCTGCTTCTCTCTCCTCCAACCCTTAACTAGGATGGCAAGGAACTTCTCTGCTTCTCTCTCCTCCTACCCTTTTCCTTCACCAAGATAAAAGACTAGCTTCAGATTGCACTGTTCACTGTTAACGTTTTCTTGAGAGAGGAGAGCTAGAAGCTTTAAAAGTTGTAAATTGCAAGTGCTGGTGTAAGAATTTTAACAAATAATTAATTTCCTTGTGCTTCATGTGTTAAGCTAAAAGACACTGAGGGTTTCTTGCTACTTTAATGTGTATCTATACCCAACACTTTTCCCCTCACCTTTTGTCTTATGGACAACCTTTCTGTTTAATACCATCCGCTATTGAATCTTCCCTGTGTTTTTCAGGAATCCAAGCTAATTGGTTTCAAATGAGCTGGATTTTTAACTCAACCTGTTTCAATGTCAATATAAACATCTTACCATATCCTTGTCACATGGTGCAATATCAGGGGTCGCAGGGGTCACAACAGCAGCTCTGCCCTTGTTCTAGGGGTCCTACATGGTTTCCCTGTCATATTACACCAGACATCATGGTGAACTGCGGTCCCGCCATTTAGGAGCCGCTGTAACCACTGTCATTCTCTCAGAGCTGTAAATGAGAGACAAGACGGCTCTGGGTGGAGGGTGGGGGCTGCCTGAGTTAATGAGCAGGTGATTGGTTGTTAGGATGCAGGGAGGTCCTAGCCTGCTGTGCCTCCCACACTCCACACGGTCTGTGTATGGTAAGACAAGGAGTAAGGGGCAATGAGGGGGTGATGTGGAGTGGGGTAGGGTGGGGGAGCTGAGGACATTAATAGAGGGGGGCTGAGGACATTAGTGGGCAAGCTGTGGACATTAATAGGGGAACTGAGGACATTAATGGGGTACTGAGGACAGTAATAGGAGGGTCTGAGGAGAGTAATGGGGACAGCATTGGGGGGAGCTGAGGACATTAATGGGGTCACTAAGGACCATAGTGGGGGGGAACTGAGGACATTAATGGGGGGCTGAAGACAGCAATGGAAGGCTGAGGACAATAATGGGGTCACTGAGGACAGTAATGGAGGGGGGGCTTAGAACTGTAATGGGGGGCTGATGACATTGATGGGGAACTGAGAACTGTAATTGGGGGAGTTGAGGACATTAATGGAGGGGCTGAGGACAGTAGTGGGGGCTGAGGACAGTAAAGGGGTTTCTGATAACAGCAATAGGGGGGAGTTCAGGACAACAATTGAGGGCCTGAGGACAGTAGTGGGGTCACTGAGGACAGTAATGGAGGGAGCTGCAGACATTAATGAGAGGCTGAGGAAAGTAATGGGGGGCTGAGGATTTTAATGAGGGGCGGCTGAGGACAGTAATAGGGTGAATGAGGACAGTAATGGGGGGGGGCTGAGGACAGTAATGGGGTTGCTGAGGACAGTAATGGAGTGGGGGCTGAGGACAATAATGGGGGACTGAGGACATTAATGAAGACAGCAATGGGGGGAGCTGAGGACATTAAGGGAGGGCTGAGGACAGTAATGGGGTTTCAGAGGACAGCAATGGGATGGAGTTGAGAACATTAATTGGGGGGCTGAGGACAGTAATGTGGTCACTGAGGACAGTAATGGGGGGAGCTGTGGACATTAATGGTGGGCTGGGGACATTAATGAGGAGTGGATGAGGACAGTAATGGGGTCATTGAGGTCAGTAACAGGGGCCTAGGACAGTCATGGGGGCCTGTTATGATCCGCCAGGTGGTGCCTCAGGCTGCCAACTGACAGACCTACTCAGAGCGTGGGGTCTAAGCCCAGGCTGTGCTTTCACCAGGGCCCCTGATGGTGGGGATGGACTTGAAACAGTCCCGGGCCAGGTCACGACCTCCGAGCAGGCCCACCAGTGGCTGAGGAGACCTTTGGGGACAGGTACCGGGAGAGCCAGATATGAAGAGGATGGCGGCCCCAGCAGGGTAGTAACGGATCGTGGGCCCGTGAGGGTAAGCGGGGTACAGAATCGGTAGGCGAAGAGTAGTCGGGTCACACGCAGGGTCAGCAGGGAAGTCAGTCCGTAGAATGGTCAGGGCAATCCGGGTAAAATGCAGGAGCAGGCAGAGTAGTCAGGGCAATCCGGGTCAATCACAGGGGCAGGCAGCGTAGTCAGGGTCAATCAGGGTCACTAGACGGGTGCAGGAACTCAGGATCACAGGAAGACCTTGCGGCAATCTGTGACAGTGCAGGGCATCTTTAAATAGTGCGCCCTGCACTGTAATTGGCCGGCTAGGACGCGCCCCCGGCTGTCATTGGACGCCTGAGGCGCGCCCGCGGCTCCTACTGCGCATGCGCGGCGTCCTGTCAGCCGCGGCTCGCCGGGACCTAGTGCCTGTGTCCTGGCGCGATCTGCCGCCAATGCGCATGCGCGGGGGACAGAGTGCCGCGATCGTGGACCACGGAGCCGCGATCCCTGACATTGCCCCCCCCCCCAACGGGCACCCTCCGGGAGCCCCACTGATCTCTCCACCGCGGGTGACCACGACAAAATTCCCGGATGAGCCTGGGTGCGTGAACGTTCTGGGCAGGTTCCCATGAGTTCTCCTCAGGGCCATAACCCTTCCATTTTATCAGGAACTGTGTCTGGCCCCCCCTCCTTCGGCAACTGAGGATAGTCTCCACTTCATATTCCTCCTGGTCACCTATGGTGACTGCCTCGGGAGGTCTGGATTCACGGTCCGGGAAGGGATCCGGTCTGGATGGCTTCAGGAGAGACACATGGAACACAGGATGTATCTTGAAGGTCTGTGGAAGCTCGAGTTCGTAAGCCACCTCGTTGACTACTCGTTTTACCGGAAATGGGCCAATGTACTTGGGTCCCAGCTTCCTTGAAGGGCACAGCATCTTCAAGTTGGTTGTTGCTAGCCAAACCTGATCCCCTGGTTGAAGCAGTAATTCTCCTCTTCTCTTCCTGTCGAATGCCCTTTTACTGTCCTCTTGGGCTTTAGCGATGGCTTCCTGAATTGTCTTGTTATTGACAGAAAAGAAGTTCAAGATGTCTTGAGACGCCGGTACCGGATTCTCAGGCATAAGATCAGGGAGGAATGTGGGATGATACCCGTAATTGGAAAAGAACGGGGATTGACCCGTAGCTGAGTGACTCGAGTTGTTGTATGAGAATTCTGCGGAAGGCAGCAACGACAGCCAGTCATCCTGAAGGTAGGATGTGTAAGTACTGTTCCAGCGTCTGGTTGATCCTCTCAGTTTGGCCGTTGGTCTGTGGATGGTAGGCGGATGAAAGCGACAGCTTGATTCCCAGCGATTTACATAAGGCGTTCCAGAACCTGGAGGTGAATTGGACCCCCCGATCTGACACTATATCTTCGGGAACCCCATGAAGCCTCACCACTTCCTTGATGAAGATCCGTGCCGTTTCCGGTGCTGATGGGGTCTTCTCCAGGGGCACGAAATGTGCCATCTTTGAGAAGCGGTCGACGATCACCATTATTGCAGTGTAGCCCTGGGATGGTGGAAGTTCGACCACGAAATCCATGGCTATCATTTGCCAGGCCCGCTTGGGTATGGGTAATGGACGTAACAATCCCCATGCCCTGCTCCTGGAGGGCTTGTTCCTTTGACAGGTGGGACAAGTCCGGACGTAATGCTCACAATCCTTGATCATGTCCGGCCACCAGAACGAGCGCCGTAGTAGATCCAGAGTTTTCGTTACCCCGAAGTGGCCCGCCATTAGATGGTCGTGGCAGTGCCCTAGGACCAAGGTTCGCACTTCTTCTGGGACCATGATCCGGTCTTCCTTCCAAAATAGCCCACCATGGCTCTGGAGGGGTGACCCAGACGGAACTGGTAGTCCTACAGAAGCATCGAGAAGCCGGGAGCGAAGTTCCGTTTGTAGAGCGAGGAAACTCCCAGAAGGTAAGATGGTGTCAGGTACCACGGCGTCGTCGGGGACCTCAAACATGCGGGACAGAGCGTCTGGTTTAGTGTTCTTAGTACCGGGTCGGTACGTTATATGGAATGTGAATCGAGAAAAGAAAAGAGCCCATCTCGCTTGGCGAGGTCTCAGTCGTTTTGCCGTTCTTAAATATTCAAGGTTTTTGTGATCTGTGAATATTAGGATTGGGTGCGTGGCTCCTTCCAGTAAATACCTCCATTCTTCTAGAGCAGTTTTAATGGCCAGGAGCTCCCGATCTCCAATGTCATAGTTACGTTCCGCTGGTGTCAACTTCCTGGAGAAGAACGCCACAGGGTGCAGTAGTTCCTTGGTACCATTCCTTTGGGACAAAACCGCTCCTACCGCATTTTCGGAGGCGTCCACTTCCAAAACATATGGGAGAGAAGAATCTGGATGGCAGAGAATGGGAGCAGAGGTGAACAATTTTTTGAGCTTTTCGAATGCCGTCTGAGCTTCGGGAGTCCACTTAAAGCGGACCCCTTGTTTCGTCAGTTGCGTGATCGGGGAGACCAGACCGGAGAAGTTCCTAATAAACTTCCTGTAAAAGTTAGAAAAACCGATGAAACGCTGTACCCCCTTTTTGTCGGCGGGTATTGGCCAATCTAAGATCGCCGTGACTCTCTGGGGATCCATCGCGACCCCCGCGGAAGAGAGAACCAGTCCCAAGAACGTGATTTCGTGCTGTTCGAAACAGCACTTTTCTGCCTTCGCGTATAGCCCGTGTTGACGCAACCGTTCTAATACCCATATCATGTGACCCCGATGAACCTCCAGTGAGGGGGAAAAAATTAGGATGTCATCCAAATAAACCACCACGAAAATATCGAGAAAATCACGAAAAACATCGTTGATAAAGTGCTGAAAGGTCGCCGGAGCATTACAGAGCCCGAACGGCATCACCAAATATTCATAGTGACCGAATCTCGTACGGAACGCCGTCTTCCACTCATCCCCCTCCCTGATACGGACAAGGTTATAGGCCCCCCGCAGGTCTAATTTAGTAAATATCGTTGCCGATCTCAATCTCTGGAGGAGCTCGGGGACTAGGGGTAAGGGATAACGATTCTTTACCGTTATTTTGTTCAGATCACGGTAGTCTATGCAGGGCCGTAACGATTTGTCCTTCTTCTCTACGAAGAACAACCCGGCCCCGGCTGGGGATGTGGATGGACGAATAAATCCCTTCCGAAGGTTTTCGTCAATGTATTCCCTCAGCACTCCCGATTCCGTTTCGGACAAGGGAAGGATACGGCCGAATGAGATTTCAGATCCGGGTAGGAGGTCTATGGGGCAATCGTAGGAACGGTGCGGAGGAAGAATGTCAGCTCCTCGCTTACTAAAGACGTCTAAGAAGTCATGGTAGGCCAGAGGAATAACCTGGGATAGATTGGTGTCGCCATCCAAGCACAGGAGGAACCAGGGAACCACGGATCCTGTGACGTGGCAGTGACTCAAACAATAAGGTGAGCGAAATTGAATTGTTCCCTTTTCCCAGTCAATCTGGGGGTTATGGGCCCTCAGCCAAGGGAGCCCCAGAATGACTGGAAAAAGGGGGGATGCGATGGCATCCAAACGGAGGAACTCCTGGTGATGGTCTGCCATTGTGGTGAAAATGGGTGGTGTCTCCTGGTCCACCACCCCTGATTTTATACGGGACCCATCTGCCAAGAAGATGTTGAACCCCCTTTCTTTGGTCTGGAGAGGGATTATTTGCCGGTGGGCAAAAGTCAGATCGATGAAGCAACTACAGGCTCCTGAGTCAACGATTGCGGTCACCGAAAATGTTCCTCCGGGGAGCTGTAAAGACACAGGAATGGCCAGGTAACTCGACTGATCATCCCTTCCTGCAGGTAAAGTAAAAGAAACGGGCGTGGACTTACTCATTTTTGCAGGACAGGAGCGCACCTGATGACCAGCTTCCCCGCAGTACAGACATAGGTTCTGTGATCGTCTCCTCTGACGTTCCTCGACCGATAAGTGGGAACGGGCCAGTCCCAGTTGCATGGGTTCCGGGTTGTCCCCTGCTTGCATGCTTCACGGATGGTTCCCTGGGGTTGGAGCTGTATCTCTGGATGGATTCCATGCCACCCTTTGACCCTGGCTGCTCCTTTCCAGCCGACGTTCCCTTAGTCTACGGTCAATTTGAATGGCCAACTCAATCAGTTTTTCCAGGGAGTCAGGTAGGCCTACTCGTGCTAGTTCGTCTTTGAGAGACTCAGACAGCCCGATGCGGAACTGGTGACATAAGGCCGCATCGTTCCATCTGGTGTCTCCCATGCAACGCCTAAAATCGGACGCGTATTCTTCGGCTGTCCGGCGGCCCTGCCGCAGAGAGTATAGGGTAGCCTCTGCGGAAGCAGCCCGCTGAGGGTCGTCATACAAAACGGCCATGGCCCGAAAGAACTCGGTCACGGAGTCAAGATGGGGGTCGTGCTTCTCCATCAGACGGTGAGCCCAATCCTGGGGCTCATCCTGAAGGAGGGAGACTATAAACCCCACCTTGACGGTCTCGGTGGTGAACGTGCGGGGCTGTAAGTCGAAGTACAGGGTGCAAGCGTTCCGGAAGGCTCGGAAGCGGCTCCGGTCACCACGGAATCGTTCCGGCAGAGGAACGCGGGGTTCAGGAGCTAGGGGTGTGGCAACCGCTCCGGATACCGGGTTAGCGGGAGGTTCTGCAGATGGAGGACTCTGAGCAGGGGGAGTCAGGGGAGCTAATGACTCCATGCGGTCCTCCAGTCGGGCGCAGCGACTGTGGAAATTCTGGAAAGCCTGGGTCAAGGTTGCCAGGTGCTGACAAATATCCTCTAGGGACGCCGGTCCACTTCCTGGCTCTGTCATGGCCGCAAGGTACTGTTATGATCCGCCAGGTGGTGCCTCAGGCTGCCAACTGACAGACCTACTCAGAGCGTGGGGTCTAAGCCCGGGCTGTGCTTTCACCAGGGCCCCTGATGGTGGGGATGGACTTGAAACAGTCCCGGGCCAGGTCACGACCTCCGAGCAGGCCCACCAGTGGCTGAGGAGACCTTTGGGGACAGGTACCGGGAGAGCCAGATATGAAGAGGATGGCGGCCCCAGCAGGGTAGTAACGGATCGTGGGCCCGTGAGGGTAAGCGGGGTACAGAATCGGTAGGCGAAGAGTAGTCGGGTCACACGCAGGGTCAGCAGGGAAGTCAGTCCGTAGAATGGTCAGGGCAATCCGGGTCAAACGCAGGAGCAGGCAGAGTAGTCAGGACAATCCGGGTCAATCACAGGAGCAGGCAGAGTAGTCAGGGCAATCCGGGTCAATCACAGGGGCAGGAAGCGTAGTCAGGGTCAATCAGGGTCACTAGACGGGTGCAGGAACTCAGGATCACAGGAAGACCTTGCGGCAATCTGTGACAGTGCAGGGCATCTTTAAATAGTGCGCCCTGCACTGTCATTGGCCGGCTAGGACGCGCCCCCGGCTGTCATTGGACGCCTGAGGCGCGCCCGCGGCTCCTACTGCGCATGCGCGGCATCCTGTCAGCCGCGGCTCGCCGGGACCTAGTGCCTGTGTCCCGGCGCGATCTGCCGCCATTGCGCATGCGCGGGGGACAGAGCCGTGATCGTGGACCACGGAGCCGCGATCCCTGACAGGGCCTGAGGACATTAGTGGGGAGCTGAGGACAGTAATAGGGGGGCTGAGGACATTAACGAAGGGCAGCTGAGGACAGTAATGGGGTCACTAAGGACAGTAATGGGGGGGCTGAGGACAGTAATGAGGGGGGCAAAGGACAGTAATGAGGGGGGCTGAGGACAGTAATGTAGTAGGTGAGGACAGTAATGGAGAGGGGGATGAGGACATTAATGGGGGGGTGAGGACAGTAATGGAGATTCTGAGGACAGCAATGGGGCAGAGTTGAGGACACTAATGGAGGGCTGAGGATAGTAATGGGGTTGCTAAGGACAGCAATGGGGGGTGGCTGAGGACATTAATGGGGGGCTCGGGACAGTAATGTGGGGCTGAGGACATTAATGAGGGGTGGCTGAGGACAGTAATGGGGTCACTGAGGACAATAATGGGGGGCTAAGGACATTCATTGGGGGGAACTGAGGACAGTAATGGGGGGGCTGATGAAGGGGTAGCCCTGAAACATGTAGTCATGACAACCAGCTGTTCTGACATATCACGCTACATGCCTGTGATTCTTGTATTTAATTTTAATGTCCATGTATAGGTTTCATTTAGGATCAAAGTGGCTTCACAGGGACACACTGCAACTGCAGGAGCTGAGACCAGAAGGTCCAGAATTGGAGTGCTGGAAGTATAGGTCGAGCTATGCTGCCAGTGCTCAGTAAAAATGTAAATTCTAAATTAAAGTGATAAGTCCACAAGGTTGAATGCACCTTGTTAGATTTACCCTATAGCAATCCTACACATTTTAGAAAGTGGCTGAATTCCTGGAGTTCAGATTTAAGCCCTAAGGAAGGAACATTGGCTGTTTGTTGTCATTTACAGAACCTATAAACCATTGTTGGACTCTTGGATTTTTTGTTTGATGCTCTTTATGGCACAATTGGTATTTATTGGTGTGTGATTGCACTGGTGAGACAGGAAGGAAGGATGAACATAGGCTACTGCAATAGGTAGCTGCATCTGAATTGTATCAGCTTGAGGAATTATTCTTCTTAGTTCCCAACCCAAATCCTTTTTGCTTTTATGTTCATGAGAACTCCAAGCACTGGTAAAGGAGGAACATCAGAGCCCCTGAAACACATTGGCTGTCCTACTTTGGATTCTTTGATTTAATGATCTGGCTCTTTTGTTGAAGTTCTTGCTTTTTGGTCTTTCAGTCAGTGTTTTCCAGGTAGGGGTTCATAGAACAAGTGAGCTTCATAGATATGAGTGACTTGAATTAGGAGGTATGGGAGGTCCAGTGCCTTCCCCACACACTTTCTAAATTCTCCAACACAAATACTGTAAATAAACATTTGACAGGGGTTTAATCTTTCCCTTATCTATCTAAAACAACAAGAAAAATCTGGGCTAGACCTTAGCGTGTGTTTTTGTGCTCACTATGCTATTCTATTTTCTATTCAGAAATTAAATATTGTTAGTTGTCAGGGTAATATAATCCCGAGGGAGATTACATCATAGTCCATATACACTTTCTATTGATATTAAAGTACAAATAGATGACATCAAAACAAAAAGGCTCAAACTAAGCAAAATATACATTCCACACAATACAACATCACTGATGGGGTATGCAGTTCCAACCAACATATAACCAAGGAAAG
The DNA here is from genome assembly GCF_062004578.1 of Staurois parvus. Taxonomy (NCBI): domain Eukaryota; kingdom Metazoa; phylum Chordata; class Amphibia; order Anura; family Ranidae; genus Staurois; species Staurois parvus. The sequence goes on from NW_028318083.1 coordinate 4,389,758, forward strand.
GTAAGCCAGTTCATGTTCAGTTCTGTCTCATGGCCTCCAGGGGATTTTTTTTAAAACAGTAAAAAAAAATGTAATTTTTTCACATATTACTGTATAATTAACTTTCTTCTTGGCTACTGTTGCATGCACATAGATGTATTACATTACTGCCAATTATATGTTAGCTTCCTGCCTGCTGTGAAAATGTTCCTGGGATTGACCACTGCAGACACAACCAAAACCAAGCAATGTTCCAAAGGAAAGAACACAGAGTTCTAATTTTGGTAATATCCACGCCATTTCATTCCTAAATTGACAAATTATTTAAAAAAATGGTCTGCGGTTTATTTTCTTATTGCAAACTATTGGAACAAGGAATGAAATTATGCAATTGGTGTGATACATTATTTTTCCAATACATGGCAGCTACTATCTATGCAAAAACTACTAATATAATGGCTAGTTATTTTGCTTTGGACAATATATAAATATACACTGCTTAAAAAAATTAAAGGAACACTTTGAAAACACATCAGATCTCAATGGGGAAAAATATCATGCTAGATATCTATACAGATAAGGACTGTGTAATGTGTTAGGAACATAAGGATGCCCCATCGTTTGATGGCAATGAAAATTATCAACCTACAGAGGACTGAATTCAAAGACACCCCAAAAATCAGAGTGAAAAAATTATGCAGCAGGCTAGTCCATTTTGCTGAAATTTCATTGCAGCAACTCAAAATAGTATAGTAATAATTGTATGGTCCCCACGTGCTTGTATGCATGCGTGACAATGTTGGGGCATGCTTCTAATGAGACAACGGATGGTGTCCTGGGGTACCAGTCAGGGTGCCATTATCTAACCTGTAGAGGTCTGTGCGTCCCTCCATGGATATGCCTCCCTAGACCATCACTGACCCACCACCAATACTGTCATGCTGAATGATGTTACAGGCAATATAACGTTCTCCACAGCTTCTCAAATCCCTTTCACGTCTGTCACATGTGCTCAGGGTGAACCTGCTCTCATATGTGAACAGCACAGGGCACCAGTGGCGGACCTGCCTATTCTTGTGTTCAATGGCAAATGCCAATTGAGCTCTATGGTGCCGGGCAGTGAGCACAGGGCCCACTAGAGGACATTGAGCCCTCAGGCCACCCTCACGAAGTCTGTTTCTGAGTAGCCTGCTGGAGGTTATTTTGTAGGGCTCTGACAATGCTCATCTTGTTCCTCCTTGCACAAAGGAGCAGATACTGGTCCTGCTGATGGGTTAAGGACATTCTACGGCCCTGCCCAGCTCTCCTGGAGTAACTGGCTGTTTCCTGGAATCTCCTCCATGCTCTTGAGACTGTGCTGGAGCACACAGAAAACCTTCTGGCAATGGCACATATTGATGTGCCATCCTGGAGGAGTTAGACTGCCTGTGCAACCTTTGTATGGTCCAGGTATCACCTCATGCATAGGACTGACCATAGCCAAATGTAAAACTAGTGAAAAACAATCAGAAAAGATGAATAGGAAAAAAAAATGTCATTCGCCTCCACCATTCCTGTTTTGGGGGTGGTCTCATTGTTAGCCATCTAGTGCACCTGCTGTTAATTTAATTAACACCAAAGCAGCTGAAAAGAAACTGATTAACAACCCCCTCTGCTACTTAACTGACCAGAGCAATATCCCAGGAATTTAATTGGCTTGATGCTATACTCTAATTAAAAAGTGCTCCTTTAATTTTCTCGAGCAGTGTATATTGGTGGATGAGACATGAGATTTTACACAAGGAACCAAAGATTAAATTGTGTGTCGTTTTGGTGGGAGGAACCCAATCTATAACAAAACAACCAGCAATGGTAATGAAAACGTATTAAATATCCTAACACTTCTATCTCCCTGCTCTACATGTGATAATACCACCCACAGTGAAAAACACAAGAGCTTGTCAGTTGTGAAACCACTATGAACATCAGTATAAATACTGTCAAACACATACTCATCAGATAATAATATACAAAACAAAGGCAAATGATGTTTAAAATGAACAACAGATGATTATCAAAAGAGTATACAAAAGAATATACTGTATAACAATGCATTGTAATACTAAAAGTGAAAGGATCTTGAAAATACAGCTGTCAATAAAAGAAATCCAAACTCACCCAACAGATCAACACTGTCCATTAATTGCGGGCAGCCCGCAGGTCATATTCCAAAACCTCTGTGTTTTCAGGGAGACCAATCAGACAGAAAGTACTAGGGTACCTGACACATGTAAAGTAAACTAAGCATGTATAAACCAATATTTCATAATGTATGGTTGCAGTAGTGAATGCTGTCAGTGACTACAAGAATATTGCTGTGGCTGAATAAATGAGCAGGTTCCTTATAAACAAACAAAAAGGGCAGAGATACAAATAGTAAAACTACAAAATTGCCTGTAAATATAGTAAATGTAGTCAGCCAGACTAATACATTTAAGAAAACTATAAGCAATTAGGTTTTAAAAGTTGCTATAAATCAAGTGAGATTGAAAGTTTGTGCTAAACCACCATAGAAATTCTGATTCACACAGTTATAAGAGAAAAAGTAATGTATGCTGAATGCCACCTTCGGCCTTATCGTATCGAATGAGGCAGACTGCAGCCACAAGCAACTGGGGACCAAGCACTGCAATCAACTCACCCACTTTCACCTCCATGTATACCAATTTAAAGGTAACTATGCTTAAACTCATCACAAAATACAGGTCTAGTGCCACCTGCAGAAGAGCCGCTGGCTTGTTTGGGTCACTTATGCCCTGTACCAGTGATAACTTGGACCCAAGACCACAAGCATACCTGCTACATTTTAAATAGCCATTATTTAACGGCAAAATCCATGTAAGGAAAAGGATGGGTTAGACAAGATAACAATAAACCAAAAAAAGCATGTTATAACAGCAATTAAAAGAAGCATCTATCTAGAAGGCAGGTACACTTTTTGGATTACTGGGCAGTGAACAAACAGCTAATGTTCCGCTGGTGTTGGAGCCTTTGTGGTGGTGCCCTTGCTCCTTAGTGTAATCCCAGGAAAGGGGTAATTCAGCCTAAAAAATAAGAATCAAAGGAAGTTAATTGCCAAGAGACCTCTCGCCACTGTAGCGGTGCTCGAGTGGGTCAGCGGAAGAGTCCCACTGCTCAAGCAGATGTCAGGAGCAGTACCTCTGGAACAGGGGCGGACTGATCATTTAGAAACTCGGGCACTGCTCGAGGGCCCCGGGTCAGTAGGGGGCCCCATGAGATGCCCCTGGTACCTTTTTCATAGGCTTTTTTGAGTTTGGGCAAGGACACAGGGGCCCCATGATCCCCTATTGCCCAGGGGCCCCATGAGTTGTCAGTCCGTCCCTGCTCTGGAAGGAGTTAGTATAGCTCTCTGGAACAACATCTCTGGAACAGATCTAACAAGAGACTAGTGTGACTCTGGGCACAGCCCCAAAGGCACACCACACAAAGATATAAATGGAACAGCCCACGTGTCTTTGAGGGATTCTTAGCATGCTAACCCCAAAAGTAAAACACCAGCCAGGTGGTCCAGCAGATCTCTCTCAGTGGCAGGTGTGTTTCTCCTGGCTCCTGACAGCTATTGGAATTAAAGTGGTCGTAAACCCTTATATATACTCACTGAAGCAAATAGCCTCACGTGATACACAAAGATTAAACAAATCCTCCTAGATAAGTTGTACCTGTTTATCTGCATTCCCTTCTTCTCCTTAGCTTTCTAAAACCCACATATCAAAGGCAATTTCTCAACTCCAGCAGGCATGGAGCAGGGATGTGACATCACACACTGCACAGCATAGAGAGGAGAGTTGAATGTAATTTGAGACCTAAGCGCTTGTTTACCAGCTATCTACCTAGGTCTCTCCCCAGGCTCTGACAGCAGCTTGACAGCCCCTTGGGCACACACAACTGGTTTATTAGGCACACAGCACTCCCCTAGACACCCCATGTGGGTCTTGCAGCATTCCTCTGCTTTCCCACTCTGCCCGTGGGTCCTCAGACACTATCCTGTACCCCATGTGGGTCCCAGCACTTCTGTTGTGCTGTTGGTGGGACAAAAACCCATCAGCCAATCAACTCTCATCTTGGTCCTGGCAACCCAAAGGATGTCCTTGGGTTCCATGTTTGCCAGGGTTATCCAGGATAAGGAACTGGTATAGATAAATGAAATCTCTGGTCACTTTGTTTACCGATAGAATTAGGCAGCCAACAGTTGTCATTTGCTAGCAATTTAAAAACAGTATTTTTTACCTTGTAAATGTAAATTTTTCTGTAATAGGTTGTATACATTGTACAGATGTGAAACTGCACAGGAAGGTTTAGGGTATCCTCCAGGTATGTTATTTAAAGAAAGTGTGCATTTTTAATATATTATTTAGTTAGGAAATTACCATATTTTTCTCTCCATAAGACTTACCTGACCATAAGACACACCTAGATTTTAGAGGAGGAAAACAAGAAAAAAAAAATCTGAACCAATGGACTGCAGACATAGTACAGGAGATGACCAGAGACTGCAGACATAGTTCAGGAGATGACCAGAGACTGCAGACATACTACAGGAGATGACCAGAGACTGCAGACACAGTACAAGAGATGACTAGAGACTGCAGACATAGTTCAGGAGATGACCAGAGACTGCAGACACAGTACAGGGGATGACCAGAGACTGCGGACACAGTACAGGAGATGACCAGAGACTGCAGTCATAGTACAGGAGATGACCAGAGACTGCAGACATAGTTCAGGAGATGACCAGAGACTGCAGACATAGTTCAGGAGATGACCAGAGACTGCAGACATACTACAGGAGATGACTAGAGACTGCAGACATAGTTCAGGAGAGGACCAGAGATTGCAGACATAGTTCAGGAGATGACCAGAGACTGCAGACATACTACAGGAGATGACTAGAGACTGCAGACATACTACAGGAGATTACTAGAGCCTGCAGACATAGTACAGGAGATGACCAGAGACTGCAGACACATAATTCACAAAAGAAAAGTTGGGTTAAAATGGAAAGTATTATAGGCAATACACAATTGGAGAAGATCATTTGGATCCCACGTAAATATAGAGTAATAGATGTAAATAGTAGCACGTTGACAAAGGAAGTGTTGAGAATATGGGATGGGTTGCACAAGTCTATGGGATGGGAGTATAATTCACTATTGTTACCATTGGTTGACACAAAATTTTTCCCTCCTGGGAGAGAGGAGGTATCGGGAAAATGGTTTAAAGATAGAAATACATGTTTGGGAGACATAATAGATAAAGGGAAAATACACGCTTTTCAGGGATTAAAGAATAAATTTGTTACACTAGATAAAAAGAGATATAGCCAATTAACACATTTTGTCTTAACTCTCCCCCAGCCACTGAGGATGGTGGAAGAGATGCTACCATTTGAAAAATTGATGAGTTCGAAGATGAATTGTGAACATATAACATCAAGGATTTATAAGATCCTATCTGAACTCATGGGAGCTGGAATTCTGACATTCTTAGAAAAATGGGAAAGAGAACTGGGTATAAAAATCAATGATCAACAGAAAAGAAAAGTGTTAAAATTAATACACGGGGTGAGGAATATGAACATAGTTGAAATGAATTATACATGTTTGTCTAGATGGTACTGTACACGGAGTGTGGCACATAAACAGCGAGAGGAGGCATCACCATTATGTTGGAGGGAATGTGGGGCATTAGGGACGATGACGCACATTTGGTGGGAATGTCAAAAGATACAGGTATTTTGGCAAGAAATAATCCAAAATATACAGGAGATTTGGGGGACTTCAATCCAGAAGGACCCGTTGGTGTGTCTTTTCCATAAAACAGAGTTGCCCGTAAAACAATATAAAAATAATATATTGTATTATCTATTGAGTGCGGCAAAGAGCTTGATTCCTAAATATTGGCAATCCCAGGATCCCCCAACAATGAAGGACTGGATAAATAGAACTGGGTATATCAATAGCATGGGGGAGTTGTGTTGTATTGAGGAGGATAAAGTGGAAGTGTTTAGAGAAAAATGGAAAGGGTGGTATGATTTCAAAACATTGGGAAAATATGTTAAAATGAAAGGTGATTTAGTAACAGAGTTGGAGAAGTGAAACGATTAAACAGATAAATAGGAATAGGTTGGTATACAGAAAGGCAAAAGAGAAGCTAAGACAGGAATGGACATAGGTTTTTAAGGGGGGGGGGGTGGAGAGGACGGGGAGGGAGGAAATGGGGGAAAAAGGGAGTGTACTTGATGTATTTGATGTGAATTATTGTAACTTGTACTGTCTCTATTCCTAAGGAAAAAATTTATAAAATATATAGTAACAAAAAAAAAGAGACTGCGGACATAGTACAGGAAATGACCAGAGACTGCGGACATACTACAGATGATCAGAGACTGCAGATATACTACAGGAGATGACCAGAGACTGTGGACATAGTACAAGAGTTGACCAGAGACTGCAGACCTATTACAGGAGATGACCAGAGACTGGGGACAACCTCTTCCTCAGAGCCAACCTGTTGTTTGGATCATACATCTTGTTCAGTTTGACATGCCTGTGTTTTTATGTCTATTGTGCGTATGATACTTACTTTATTTCTTCAATAAATATTTTAAACGATAATGCACTAGGTCGGTGCGCCCTTTTTCTGTTTCTCCATTTGCATCTAGTGTATTTGGACCACCCCGGTCTGTTGAGGGCAGCAAGCAGTGCATATTCCAGAAAATTCCAGAACACTCCTGTTGGGTCTACTAAGTCTTTTCCTAGCGCAGGAGAAAAGTGTTTGTTGTGTTGTACAAAATATGATACATAAGGAGAAAATAGGCGAGCAACACAATAACTATTTTTCCATACCACCAGACACAAAACCCTGTAAAAAAGGGTTCGTAACTAATGGATTCATTCAAGCCTGGAGAGGATGTTGCACGTAATTGGAAAATCCACCAGAGTTCCAATTGTAGTAGCAGTTTGTTCCAATCCACTCCCCTAGGGCTTGGATGTACTGTATCCAATCAAGGATAAGAAATTGGATTCTCAGAAATCTGCCACCATGCACAGAGGTTTTATGTCGTCCCAAAGGCAATTCGGGACCATATATGTAGTTCACCTCTGTTGCTGTTTGTGCAGCCCCAGTGCCTCTTTGGAGGGGTCCTGCCTGGTCGGTGCTTGTCTGGATATGGCCTGGGGAGGATAGGCAGACTTGGCTATACACCAAATGCTTTTAAATGTAGCAGAAATCTTTTCTTCTTTTTTCTTTGGCTCTCACTGTACTATGTTGTGAGTATTACATTTTTTTATGTCTGCACAATGATGTTGTATATAATTGCAGATAGAATTGCTGTATGATTTAAATATATATGTTTCAGCTTCTAGAGGCTCTATCACTTATACACAGAGTCTCGTCCCTGTAGAAAAAGTAGACTTACTCTGAAACGCGTTGGATGTTACACAGAAACTCTGTAATGTTGATATACCTTTGTACCCTTGTATGATGATATTGTAATTACTTTTTAGTAACCGTCTACACAATATTTTATAGCTGATCATTTTTTAAACATATTATTATTATTATATTATTATTATACAGTATTTATAAAGCGCCAATAGTTCGCTCAGTGCTGTACATTACAGAGGGGAACAGAACATGTGACAGAACAATACCAATACAATGCAAAACATGAGGGGATCGAGGGCCCTGCTCTTTCGAGCTTACAATCTAGGATCTAGATCTATGTTCAATAAAGATTGATATAATTCTTATTTATTCATTTGATGCCTTTAAAGTCCCAACCATGGGGTGTTTCTCTAATACAACTTTATAGGAAACTTTGACTCCAAATGAGTTAACTTCTGTACTTATAATAAAATATTCACAACATTGTGACCAGATGTTAATGAAGCATGTTACTTTTCACGTTGTCCTTTTGGCTGACAGAGTTCATTTGGATAATTATGAGTTAAAGTGAACAACTGCAACATTTCCCCTGGGTAGTTCTAGCTGTGTTTTATCAAATGTATATTTTTAGCCTCTAAACTGCAGTTTTGTGTCAACTATGTCACAGCAAAAAAGAAAACAGCTGTATATTTCCCTCTGTCTCTCTCACCTAAAGTTTACCACATGTCTTATGGACAACTGCATTCCAACACTTGACCTAGGAAATTCCAGTCTTCAGCACACAGCTCTCCAGTGCTGGGCTATGTAGATATATATTAAAAAGAAACATTGTCCCTTACAGACAAACTACTATACACTGTTACAATATTTAATTAGGTAGCTACAACTTTGAAAATGTAAATCACAAGTGTTTTGCAAAGAGACTAAGTGCATAAGAATTGTAAAACAAAGCAATTAGGTGAATGAGCTAAATTGTCCCAAATTTCCAAAACTAAAAGCAGTCCAGATCTTCCTTATACTGTTACCTAGGTTCCAACTGTCAGGGATCTGTGCCCCATCTAGGTGCTCTGTCCTTATGATGCTGTGTCCCAGGATGGGTCTCAAAATCACAGCATCTCCCTCATTTGAGTTACTGATCATGACAGCAACTCAAAAAAAGATATTAGCTGAGGGAAACATGACAGCAAGTAGGCGGCTCCTGCGTAATTGGGGTGGAACCACTTCTCAAAGAGGATGATTTGGGAGGGACATCTGAAAAGCTGGGGTGATCTGGATGGCACCGCCGAAGAGGTGGGTGTGTTAAGTGTGCACTGTAGGAGGGAGTGACAGTGTCCCAAGGCTGGGACAAATACGTTAGCAAGTACAGTACTGTATATTGTTACAACATACAGTACATCTATAAAATTTAATTTCCCAGCTTGTAGGCACCATGTCAGTAGCATCTGTTCCTGATGAAGTGAATGCATATTCATGAAACGTGTACAGATTTACAATGTTTTACTTTTGAGTTGTAATTGATACCTTGTAGAATCGTAAGATAAATGCTTGTAAATAAGATTGAAAACATAAATATAACGTGTTCATAGTAAGTCAACTTATTGTTTTTAACTACCAAGAATTTTTTTTATTGTGCTGACGTGTATAATGAAAAAACATTTTTATGAATTTTGTTTGTTTTTTATGTTCCTCAGAAAAGTCCGATGGGCATTTACAATTTTTTTTTGTTAAATTAGCAAGTATATTGTTACTTTGGTATTGTCAGGGACCCCAGGCTTTACCGCGGCGCTCGAGTCTGCGCATGCGCGGTATGCCGGGGCGCATTAGCGTGCGGGCACTAGGGCCTGGGTGCCCGCGACGGCAACGGCAGTCGCGCATGCGCACTCGTGATCGCGGACGCGCGCCTGACACCAATGAGAATGCAGGGCGCCCTATTTAAACAGACTCTGACTATGCTCAAATTGCCGTATGGTCCTTTCCCTGTTATCCTGTGTTCTGAGAGATTGCCTTGTTGCCGACCCTGCCTGACCCTGATCCATTGACTGTCTCCTGCTCTGATCCCCGGCTTGTCTGACCATTCTCCTGTCTCATCCTGTACGTTGACCTCCTGTTGCTGAACCTGGCCTGTGACCCGTTTATCCTTCTGCCTGTCGCTTGTACCATTCTGCCTCCACTGTTACCGACCTGGCCTGTCTGACTTCGCTCACTCCACCTCCTCACATCAGGCTCTCACCTGCTACGTACCACCGGCAAGTGTCTCTACCACGGCTGGTTGCACCCAGGGGCCGCAACCTGGTTTCGGCTTGCTCCAAGTCCATCCCCACTATCAGGGGCTTTGGTGAACAAGCAGGTCGGAGCTGCGGGAATCCCAGTCTGTGGGACGCTAGAGGATACTACCGGTCGGTCCCTAACAGGTATAAATGCTTGAACTATATTTGCTGTTCTTCCGTTATTGCATATTCACATCATTTATTGTATTTTACTGATTCCTTTACAGGGAAATGCACCATTCACTCCAGTCCCTACATCAAAAGAGCATACAATCTAATTAGTTTTGTTGGAAGCAGTTAACTTTACAGTTTAAGCAGAAAATACCCACAGTCACATAGAGATTGTTTTTATGTTGGCAGATAAACTCAGTACATCTAAGGCAAGAGTCCACCACTAAGCCACCATTTTATACTATTAATGCAGTAGGTGCACATACTTAGGACAGCTTCTCAGTCACATGGAAGTCAGACTTGGTAGACATAAGCAACCTAGGATAAGGCTGAGTTATCAGATTTGATGCCTGTGTGTTTCAGCATGTGTATGACTTGAGATCTGAATTTAATTAGCTATTGCAAATAAATCTATAAAAAATAAATCCCAATTGATCTTGAGCCAGGGATTCTCTACTACATCTTTTCCCAACATTTTTTTTACCCACGTTTTGGAACCCTTGAAATAACTATCAGGAACCCCTTATAACAATTAATATATAATGATTAACAGTAAGTTGTAGAAGAAAGTGTTAAATACAAGAACAAGGAATGAGGTGCCGCAGAGTATATGACACGCAGGGCTGTAAAATGACAAATCCATTTTCCATAATAGTTTTGTACAACTCTGTTAGAAATTCAGAGCTGTCCTTTGTCATCTGCATACCTCTTATGTTACCTCAAAGAGCCCTCTTAGTTCTTATCTACAGAATGATTAACCATTATGTTGTAGAGATCTGAGAGTGCGCAGGTCTCAATAGTTCAGCAAAAGATACCATGCATGTCTAGCAGAACAACAGTTATTTTTCTGTACTTGCAGGGTCTATTGTGGAAATGTGCATGTATTTCAGAAATTTACTGCATATATTTTTTATTATGCCTTGATATACACTTTAAGAAACCCATAGCAACATCAAGAGGCTTCCTCAGGGTTATTATTATATTATTATACAGTATTTATAAAGCGCCAATGGTTCGCTCAGCGCTGTACATTACAAAGGGGGACAGAACAATACCAATACAATGCAATACACGAGTTGTTCGAGGGCCCTGCTCTTTCGAGCTTACAATCTAGGAGGGAGGGGATAGTGGTACAGGAAGAGATAGCTATGGGGGATGGAGTGGTAGGAAGAGTGCAGGAAGTCGGCAGGTTAGCAGGGGGTGGGGTAGGCTGAAGAGATGGGTTTTCAGGGTGCACCTAAAGGAGAGGAGAGTAGGTGATAATCTGATGGGTTGGGGCAGGGAGTTCCAGAGGATGGGTGACACCCTGGAGAAGTCCTGGAGGCGAACATAGGAGGAGGAGACCAGGGAACTAGAGAGAAGGAGGTCTTGTGAGGAGCGGAGTGTGCGTGCTGGGCGGTACTTGGATATTAGGGCAGTATGGTGGACAGCTTTGTACATCCGCGTTAGGATTTTAAATTTGATCCGTTGCGCAATCGGAAGCCAGTGGAGGGATTGGCAGAGGGGGGTGGCGGAGACAGAGCAGTTGGAAAGGTGAATGAGTCTGGAAGCCGTATTCAGGATAGACTGAAGTGGGGATAGCCTGCGGTGAGGCAGGCCAGTGAGGAGGGAGTTGCAGTAGTCGAGTCGTGATATGATGAGGGAGTGGAAGAGCTGTTTAGTGGTTTCTGGGGTTAGGAACGTGCGTATTTTGGCGAAGTTGCGGAGGTGGAGTCTGCATGAGTTTGTTAAAGATTGGACTTGGGGCTGGAAGGATAGGTTGGAGTCCAGAATGACAACAAGTACTCTGGCCTGCGGGGCGGGTTTGATGGTGGCGTTGTTGGATGTGACGGAGAAGTCAATGGGGGGTGGTGTCCGGGCTGGGGGGAAGACAAGAAACTCGGTTTTGGAGAGGTTCAGTTTAAGGAAGTGGAGCGACATCCAGTCTGATATGTCGCTCAGTAGGTGTGTGATTCGGGTGGAGACCGAGGGGGTGAGGTGGGGGGTTGAGAGATAGATTTGTGTGTCGTCGGCATAGAGGTGGTAGTCGAAGCCGTGAGAGTGTATGAGTTGGCCAGGGGTTCCTTGGTACTCTGGTTATATCAAGGCTGTTCTAAAGACTATATTGTAGGTCTTTTCAAGTGGGTATCATCAGTTCAGTCATTTTTTTTTTGCTACAAAAAATTATAAATATTGAATTAGTTTAAAACTGTTTTCATCAGTTTGCACATCCATTCAGTTCAGTTCAACTTGTGAATGTTTACAGGAGTTTACATGTGTTTATATCCACAGAAACAGAAAAGGATGCAGACCCTTTTCTTTTTTTCTGTGGAAATAAAATGACTTGTAATGTAGTAAGTAGATGTAAATGGAAGTACTTTTAATGTGTAGTTTTTTTATGAATAAAAATAATAGCTGCAGCAATTTGTGCCTTTTATATAAGGGTTTCTGCTCCGTGGGAGTTTGCCTAATGCATGTAAACTGTTATATTCCCTGGACCACTTTTTTTCAGTTGTACAACTAGTCAAAATTACTATTTGTTTAGCACTATCCCCTTAGGAGTCACTGTGCTTTGGTTCCCTCGTAGCTATGCACGGCCAGGCAACATGAATTTTTCCACACTTTGCACGCTGGAGTCAAAGAACAGTTCTTGAGCTTGGGTTTGTGAATTTATTAAGGGGCTAAACTTGGATGGGGTCTAGGTGTATATGGGCTGCCCAAGGAACTGTAGAAACTGAGGACAAACTCCTTAGCAACGATGTACAAAAAATGTGGATAGCAACAGTCTCTCTTTAATGGGGTGCTAAAGCTCCTTCACTGTACCTCCTCAGACCCTGGATGATTCCTTCTCTTCACCCAGCTGCTTTGAGGGTATCCCTGGGCAAGGGGGCCCAGAAGCTGCCAATTTAGAGCAGTCCTGTATGAGAAGCTAGTTGGGTTTGCCACCTGACTGCCCTCTCCCCTCTCAGGCCCAAGGGGTGCAAGAGTACTCACACTGTCCTTTCCTGTCAGTGGTTGGTGGATCGGTGGCTGCATTCAGGCCTTATGCTGGGCTGGCTCCTTCCCTGCTGCTCAGGATGTCCTCCCTAGGAGATGGTGGAACAGTAGAGGTCCTCTCTTCCAGCAACCTGTTTGTAGGTAGGCCCTCTCCAAGGCTCCAAACTCCAACTCCTCACTCCATCTTCCACCCGACACTCACTGACTCTGCTCCCAGGATCCTCCACATTTGAGGATTGCCCTGGTCATCATGCCCAGCCTCCTGCCAGGGGATTGGCCAAGGTCCCTCAAACACGAAGATCTGGGCCTCCTCCTCTCCTCCACCAGAAAGGTCTCAGGTTTCTGGAGAGGTGGGAGGGCTCCAGAATCCCTGACCTGACAGAGCCTCCCAGCCTATCCTGAGGTGACCTCACTGCCTCACTCCCCAGGTTGACTCATCCCCAGGCTGCTACTCAGCCTCTATCTAACAAAAACTACCTAAGTAACCTGGAGGGTGTTACACCTGTTTAGGAGAGTGAATAATTGCTATTTATTTGCCATTATTTCCTTCTTCCGTTTACTAACCTACATTTGAAATAATTTTTAGCTTTAATTTACCCCAAATTTCTTAGTGTTATCGGTGTTTACCATGACCTCTGAAGCCTCCCCAGCCCATCCAATAATCTATCAATCTGATTTGATCCATTATAGTTTGAAACCACTGAGGCATTCACAGACAGACAACATAGTACTTTTTCTGCTTGTGCACATATCCTGTGATGTCATTGCTAATCATAAACTTAAATTCTGAATAGCAACCAAATCTGCATATTTATTAGGGTATCAGTTTAGAACTGTGCTTCCTGACTTTCTTTAATCCCCTTTTATAATTGTATCCCAGGTCCCCAAATCCGGATGCTGAACTTGCTCATCTTCATGCACCTGTTGTCCAGCTGGGTAATTATAGTGAGCAACAAACTCTTGAATCTGTCAATTCATTGTGCTGTTGCAAGCCATTTATTTAAATCTGATCTCGTGGCTCTAAGAAAGGAGGTTACAGTTAACTATTACTGCTACTTTACAACTCAAGTCTACTGTTTGCTACAAGCACAGAATACCTAAGTCCTCAAGTGTACATAGTTACATAGTTAGTCTGGCTGAAAAAAGACAAATGTCAATCCAGTTCAACCATAGAAAAAAAAAAAAAGTTATAATCCTATACCCACAGTTGATCCAGAGGAAGGCAAAAAAACCCCCAGCAAAGCACGATCCAATTTGCTCCTGCTAGGAAAAAAATTACTTCCTGATCCCCGAAGAGGCAATCGGATATTCCCTGGATCAACTTTACCTATAACTGTTAGTATCCAGTTATATTCTGTGTATCTAAGAAACAATCCAGGCCTTTTTTGAAGCAATCCACTGAGCTGGCCAGAACCAACTCTTGAGGGAGTCTATTCCACATTTCACAGCTCTCACTGTGAAGAAACCTTTCCGTGTTTGGAGATTAAATTTCTTTTCCTCCAGATGTAAATAGTGCTCCCTTGCCCTCTGTGATGACCTCAGGGTGAATAGCTCTACACCGAGTTCACTATACGAACCACTGATGTATTTATACATGTTGATCATATCTCGCCTTAATCTCCTCTTCTCAAGAGAGAATAAATTCAGTTCCTCTAATCTTTCCTCATAGCTGAGCTCCTCCATGCCTCGTATCAGTTTAGTTGCCCTTCTCTGTACTTTCTCAAGTTCCCCAATATTCTTTTTGTGAATTGGTGCCCAAAACTGAACTGCATATTCCGGATGAGGTCTTACTAATGATTTGTACAGGGGTAATATGATATCTCTCTCTCTGGAGTCTATACCTCTTTTAATACAAGAGAGGATTTTGCTCGCTTTAGAAACCGCAGCTTGGCATTGCATGCCATTATTAAGCTTGTGATCTACCAGAACTCCCAGATCCTTCTCCACCATTGATTCCCCCAGTTGTACTCCCCCTAGTATGTATGATGCATGAATATTCTTAGCCCCCAAGTGCATAATCTTACATTTATCATCATTAAACCTCATTTGCCACATAGTTGCCCAATTAAACATCGCATTGAGGTCAGCTTGTAAGTTGGAGACATCCTGTAAGGACGTTATTCTACTGCACAGCTTGGTGACATCTGCAAAGACTGAAATGGGATTTTCAATCTCAGACCCTATATCGTTTATAAATATATTAAAAAGTAAGGGTCCCAACACTGTACATAGTTCTTGTTTTTGGAGTATCCCACCTAATTCCCTTAATACTATCCAAACAACAAAAACAATACCCCTAGACTGGTCATTGAATATGAGCCAAAATGAGCCTATGTGCCTGGCTACGGGGAGAAGATTCTGAGCGCAACACTGCAATTAGACATATTCAAACTTTCAGGGGCACTGCCACCATAGATGTATTAAAGTATTACATTCTGACACTGGGTGAGCTGACTTGGTGACTCCCCAGTGTCCCCAATACAGTGATCAGTGCTAATAAAAAGCACTGACACTGTACTAATGACACCGGGCAGGAAGGGGTTAACATGTGGGGCGATCAAAAGGTTAACTGTGTGCTGTGTGTGTTTTACTACGGGGCTGTGTCTGTGCTTTCCACTGTAAGCACACTGCTTTGTATGGATCTGCTATGCAGAGCCATACAGAGCAGTGTACTGGAACTGACAGGTGAGAGAACTGTATTGTTCACAGTTCTCTCCCCCTGTTGGTATTACTAGGCGATCACTGGGTGCCAGCGAGTAATCACTGGTCGGGACCTGGCGATTGACAGCCGAGGCCACGAATGTCTCTCACACGCCCTCTACCCGCAAATGCAAAATCACATATATATATTTTGTATTTCTGCTATATGTCGGTGGTAAAGTGGTTAAACTATGCAGTTAAAAAGATTATCACATTTGCACAGATACATATCTTGATAAAGCTTGATTGTGATCAGCTTTGAGAAGCCAAACACATTAGGCTAATGTGTTAGATGTGAATTTTCTGAAAATTACAGTGTTAGGTCAAGATTTATTGGGAAACCCCTTGCTCTGTAAAGCCATTAGTATTATCATGTAACATAAGTAAGTGACTGAAAAGCAAAAGGATTGAATATGGCTTTTTTTTCTAAATTTGTAAGGACATTTTCGCAGCTTTAAAGCTGTTCATTTTTTACACAGATTTACTAATCTAATTGCAATCCACACTTATATATACAATATTTCTAAAAAAAAAACAAAAAAAACAAGAACAATGAAAATCTTAATTTTAAAACAAGTAAAATGAACATAAAACATGGAGAAAAACACTGTAAATGAATAAAGATTTGAATACTTTTATTATTCACTCTCATTTGTCTTTGATAGATTACTTTCAAGACTGGCAGAGGACTACTGGCCAAAGATGGTGGAGTTGGAGACTCCTTGTACTGGAGCTAGGGGAATGCAGTGGGGGAAATAATTATTTGATCCCCTTCAGATTTTGTAAGTTTGTCCACTTGCTAAGAAATGAAGGGTCTGTATTTTTTTTTATCAGAGGTGTATTTTAAATGATAGAGATATAATATCAAACAAAAAATCCAAAGAGGAACACGATACATACTGTATGATATAAATTGAGTTGCAGTTTAGTGAGTCAAATAAGTATTTAATCCCCAAACAAAACATGACTTAATAGAGAAACCCTTGCTGGCAAGCACAGAGGTAAGATGTAGTTGGTAACCTTGGTTCACCAGGTTGCATACATCTCAGGAGGGATTTTGGTCCACTCTTCTTTACAGATCTTCTCTAAATTTTATTTATTTATTTCAGGTACTTATATAGCACTATCAATTTATGCAGCACTTTACATACTGTATATATATTGTATATTCACATCAGTCCCTAACCCCCAAGGGATGTACAATCTAAGGTCCCTAACTTTACATTCATACATACAAATACTAGGACCAAGAGACAGGATCCAATTAACCTACCAGTATGTCTTTGGAGTTTGGGAAGAAACACACACAGGCACAGGGAGAACATGCAAACTCCAGGCAGGTGGTGCCATGGCTGGGATTTGAACCAATGACCCTAGTACTGCCAGGTGGAAGTAATAACCATTTAGCCACTGTGCTGCCCTTAAGGTTTCTTGGATATTGCTTGGCAACTTGAGGTTTCAGCTCCCTCCATACATTTTCTATAAGATAAAGGTCTGAAGACTGGCTAGGCCACTCCATGACCTCAGTGTGCTTTTTCTTGAGCCACTCCTTTGTTGCATTAGTGATATGTTTTGGGTCATTGTCATGCTGAAAGACCGATCAACAACCATCTTCAGTGTTCTGGCTGAGGGAAGAAAGTTCTCATCCAAAATTTTACAATACATGGCGCCATCCATTGGCCCCTCAGTGCAGCAAAGTTGGCCTGTACCTTTATCATAGAAACTGCCCCAAAGCATAATGTTTTCACTTCAGTGCTTCACTGTAGGGATGGTGTTCTTAGGGTCATAGACAGCATTTTTCTGACTCCAAGTACAGCAAGTCGAGTTAATGCCGAAGAGCTCAATTTTGGTCTCATCTGACCACAGCACTTTCTCCAATCCTTCCCTGAATCATTTAGATGTACATTGGCAAACTTCAGACAGGCCTGTACATGTGCCTTCTTGAGGAGGAGGACCTTGTGGGCACTGAAGGATTTCAATCCAAGGTGGCATATTGTGTTACCAATGGTTTGTTTGGTTATTGTGGTCCCAACTGTCTTGAGATCATTAACAAGCTCCTCCGTGTACTTCTGGGCTGATCCCTCACTTTTGTCATGATGATCCTTACCCCATGAGGTGAAATCTTGCATGGAGCTCCAGACTGAGGGCGATTGATGGTTATTTTGTATTTCTTCCATTTGTGAATAATGGCTCCAACAGTTGTCTCCTTCTCACCAAGCTTCTTGCTGATGAACATGTAGCCCATTCCAGTCTTGTGCAGGTCTACAATCTTGTCCTTGACGTCCCTTGACAGCTCTTTGGGCTTGCCCATGGTGGTGAGGTTTGAATGGAAGAAAGAGATTCTGTTCTACAGTTGTCTTTTATACACATAGCGAGTTGTCGTTAGGAACACCTTCTTAAATTGACTGAACTAATCTGTGTACCACATGAGCACATAGCCAGTCTGTGGGAGCCAGAATTATTGTTGGTTGGTAGGGAAAAAATACTTATTTTACTCACTGAACTGCAATTCAATTTATAACATAACTCTGACACTACTGTGCAGGGGCAGCAGGAGGTCAGACTGTGGCTTCCCAGTGGCTGAAGGGCTCTGAGTTGAGAGAGTCTCTCTCTCACAGCCCAGTGCTAGCACTGACATTTCCCCCCTCCCCCCTGCATGGATGGGAGAGGAGAGAGAGAGCTGCCACCCTCTCACATTGTGTCTGCCCCAAAAACACTGATGCCTATGAAAAGCCGATGTGTGAGCAGGAAATTTGAAGCCCAGCAGCCAGAAGGGGAAAGGTGATGATCCATCCATCCACTAAGAGTGAAGTCTCGCCCCCTCCCTTCTATTTCCTGCCTCCCAGTGAGTATTCTAATGTAAGATTCCTTTCTTTCTTCTCTCTTGAGATTTGGGGTGCACACCCTAATGGAACAGGCTGTACACACCTATGCCTAAAGGCTTCCTAGTGAAAAGGAGTAAAAAGTCCCCGCTGCGGCCCCAGTTAGCCTTAGCCTTAGCTTGGGATGGGGGTTGGGAAGAGGAAGGGAAGAGGGAGAGCAGGTGGGGGGGTGGGCGATTTGTTGCGCGATGGACCTCTAGGTTGTACTTGCCCCCTGGACCAAAAGTTGCCAGTCAGCCCTTGCTTGCAATCAAGCCAAGATAGCACAGGACAATGAAACAGACACAAGAACAAAAGGAATGGCCTACATTGTGAATATTCTGCTGTCACTGGGATGGTTCTGACATATATGGGATGAATCATGTTGGTGTTTTCCATTTTGTTATGCAGTAGTCCTCTGCAAGTGTTGCTGATTTTGAGCCCCTCCCCACGGGTCGCATGTCGTTGGACACACATTGTGGCACATGTGAACACAAGGTAATACATTTATGTGTATTATGTTTTTTTTTTTCTTTTCTTCTTTCTTTGTGACCTTTTTAATTTTTCCTTGCAATTTAGAGCGAGTATTTATCAAACGGGGTTAATTACATCAACTATGTTTATGTCATGTAATTTTTACATATGATTGCTATGACTGTTATATGATGTCAATAATTATATATATTTTGTCCTAGTTTTTGTACAAACGAGATCCAGGGCCCTGAGAAAGCTGTTTTTCTGTGAAACGCGTCAGACAATTTAGACTAGGATCTTTTGGATAGTTATATGGTTATATTCCAAGCGACATTATTAATTGTTTTTTTCATGATGTGTTTTTGCGATACTAATATGAATAGTAAAATATTGCTTTTATGTACTGATATCTGTTCTTGTTTTATACCTCGGGAGGTACATTTACAGTCCCAACTCTAGGTGCTGTTATCTCACATAAATATTGAGGGATGGTACCTCCAGAGGGAATATTAACCCTATACCCATCCTCCACATATGCTTTTTGATTTCATTGTGAATATTCTAGGAAAGGATTTGTAGTCTTAGCCTCTGATCCATGACACCTGATGTGATAACCAGTGGGTTGCCCCAGGAATTCCCACTCAAAGAAGAACCTTAGCAATTGAAGATACCAGAATCTGGAACATGAAACAATGGAACACACAAGGGTAGCAAGCAAGCCAATACACAGAGAAGGAGACAGATACACACAAAAACAGCAAGTGAGGAGTCAGTAGCTAATAAAGAAAGGCTAGCCATCAAAACAAGTAAAAAGGCACACAGAGAAAATTGGGGTCTAGGGCTAAATCTAAATAGAGGCCTACAGGTATGTTTTTGGGCAACATAGGGGTTCTCTTACAAATTAGTGGAAACATTTAATCTATGGATACAGGTCTGAAAATTCTATTTGTTTTTTGTTGATGATAGCATTAATCATATTTAGCATAACAACTAAATAAATTAATTTTTGCTTTTTCTTTTATTTTCATTACACTGTGGAAAGGTTAGAACCTCGATCAAGGCCTCTGTTCCAGGATTTTTTTCCTGTCCCAGTAGCACTGAAACAGGAAATGAGGGTATCATCTTAACAAAATGTAGACAACAATACAAACCAGGAAGATGTTCCCTACTCTGTTAAACAATGTTTTTTTTATTGTTTTTATGTATTCTCAGTTTAGAGAGATCTCATAAAAATAATATTTTATAACACTGAGAGGTGCTTACAATGGTCACTTATTTTTGTTAGTGAAATGTACTCTACTTAAGCCCTTCTGGCAATTTGATAAAATCTGAATAACATCAGAACTGCATTTGCTATAAACCAAAGGCTTCAAAGACAAAATACTGTTTTACTCCCCAAACATGTTACATAGGCTTGTCTCACTGCCGGGACTTGTCTGTATTTATAAATCTGAAAGCTATGCCGTCGGTAGTTTCACTACCAGCAGAGTCTCCAAAGGCAGACAGATTCTGGTGGAGATACCAGACTAATGATGTACCACCCATCTGGGCAGCAGCAGATGGGCAGTTTTGAAGGCAGAAGATCACGTTTGATGTGACAATGGCGACAACATCGAATTTACACTGCGCAAAAGAAAGGCCCGTCAATCTACTTCTGTATTATGCTAAGAAAACTTGATGAGACAACAAAGAGAACTGCCGTATAATGTTGGAAAATGGTCCCCTAGGTTGAAAGATACTCATCATGCTACTACAGAAGAGCTGATGGATTAAATCCGACAGGATGTCCCGATGTTGATGTTGCTGGACAGAAAAGGGAAATCTAAAGCTGTAAAGACATTATCAACATATGAACATAGAATGTAAGATGTATGAACCAAGGAAAATTAGAAATAGTTAAAAAAACAAACGGATAAAGCCACCATCAATTTATTAGGAATCAGTGAACTCAAATGGACAGGATACTAAAGAAAGGCAATGCCAAAGACTGTAACAACTACAGAACAATTGCATTAATTCCACATGCCAGCAAAGTATTGCTGCTAATAATACAATGAGGAATAGGAAGAGCTACCTGAAGCTCAGGCTGGGTTCAGTGAAGGAACAAGAGACATTATTGCCAATGTTAGATGGATATTAGCGAATTGCAAAGAATACCAAATGTATTGCATATTTGTCTTTATTGACTAAAGAAAATCGTTTGATTGTGTGGATCATGATAAATTGTGGAGGACTCTGTTGCAAATGGAAATACCTAAACACATGACTCATTTGATCAAGGGTCTCCACAAAAATCAAGAAACTGCAGTGAGAACTGACTATGGCAACACTGAGTGGTTTTAAATAGCACGAGACATCAGGCAGGGATGCATCTTGTCACCCTACCTGTTCAACCTATATGGTGAAGCCATCTTTAGAAATGCAAATTTGAAAGAAGAGTCTGTTGGTATCAAAGTTGGCGGCTGAAACATAAAAAACCTGCGCTATGCAGACGACCCAACGCTCATCACCAGCAGCAAAGCAGATATGCTGTATTTGCTAAGAAAAGTCAAAACTGAAAGTTGAAACATGGGATTAGAACTGAAATTAAAAAAAGACGAAGATCATGAACACAGAAAATGATGGCGATTTTGAGCTTGATGGTGATAGAATAGAAGTTGTAAAGCATTTTAATCTTTTGAGCTTTTTCATAAACAAAGAAGCAACTAGTAGTGATTAAATACTCCACAGAATAGCACTTGGTAGTCACACAATGAAGACTCTTGACAAAGTATTCAAAGGAAAAGAAATTGCAATCAAAATGAAGATCAGACTTGTCGATGCAACCATTTTCACAGTTGTCAATTATGGCTGTGAAAGCTGGACAAATGTTAATGGGACAGAAAGATCAATTCATGTGAGCTTTGGTGCTGCAGAGGGATTTTATGTATGCCGTGGGCAGCCCACAGGACTAATATTTCAATTTTGAAAGAGATCAAACTGGCTACGTCACTAGAAGTCCAAATGAAGTTAGAACTGTCCTATTTTGGTCACACTGTTAGAAGAGAGAAATCACTGCAAAGGGAAATAATGTCTGGGAAGATCGAAGGCAGCAGGAGAAGAGGGAGACCAGGTATTAGATGGTTGGACACAATGACTACAGCTGTTGGGATAACACACTAGAAGATCTCACCAGACCAGCACAAAACCAACTTCTTTTTAGAACTCCCCTTCATCAAGCCACTAGGACTCGAGTTGAGGGCATTTAAAAAAAAAACTATTTTACTAATCATATATAAATATGCTTGATTATACAAGATTACATATAGTGGGGAAAATAATTATTTGATCCCCTGCAGATTTCGTAGGTTTGCCCACTTACAGAGAAATGAAGGGTCTATAATTTTTATCATAGGTGTATTTTAACCGCTTAAGGATCGCCCTATAGCAGATATACTGCTACAGGGTGGCACCTGTGTGCAGAATCACATATATATACGTCATTCTGCATTTCCGGGTAGGGGGCGCGCGAGAGCTGTGTGTGTGCCCTACCCACACCGCCATTCACGGCCGTGGATGTCAATCACGGTGATTACCGAGCATCTCCGAAGGGGAGGAAGATTGTTTTGTTTACAAACACACTGCACAGTACAACTATACTGATCAGTGTGCTTACAGTGAAGAACACACCCCCCACCCCCTAGTAAAACACTCTCAGCACACAGTTAACCCTTTGATCGCCCCCACATTAACCCCTCCCTGCCCAGTGTCATTAGTACAGTGTCAGTGTTTTTTTAGCACTGATCACTGTATTGGTGTCACTGGGGATGTTAGTGACAGAAGTTAGTTCCCCCCCCCCCCCAGTGTCAGAATGTCTGCTGCAGCCCTGCTAAAAGTCGCTGATCGCCGCCATTACTGGTAGCGAAAAAAAAATCCCATTATCTATACTGCCATTTATAAACACTACACCTTTCACATAAACCAATTGATTTACACGTATTGGGATTTTTTTTAGCAAAGACATGTCGCGGAATACATTTTGGTCTAAATTTATGATGAACTTTTTATTATTGATGAACTATTGATATGATGATTTTTTAAATGTTTTTACTGGACATGTTTAATAGCAAAAAGTCCAAAATATTGTTTTTTTCTCAAAATTGTTGGTCTTTTTTTGCTTATAGCGCAAAAAATTAAAAATGCACATTTGGGTGCAGCCTTGTATGACCGCGCAATTGTCAGTTAAAGTAACGCAGTGCCGTAAAACGAAAAAAATGGCCCGGTCAGGAAGGGGAGTAAATCCTCAGGAGGGCAAGTGGATAAATGACAAAGACAGAATATAAACCAAAAAAACTACATGATACAAATGTTATAAATTGAGTTGCAGTTCAGTGAGTAAAATAAGTATTTGATCCCCTACCAACCAACAATAATTCTGGCTCCCACAGACCATGCTCATGTGGTACACAGATTAGTTCTGTCAATTTAAAAAGGTGCTCCTAACAACAACAATTTTGTATATAAAAGACACCTGTCCAGTATCCAGTTTGTCCATGACATTCCCATCTAGGTTTAGGCATCCTTCTCCAAGCTCAGTAAGTACTGTATAACTTTGTTTTGTGAATTCCACAACTAAGGCATCACAAACTGGTCATTCTCATAGCTGGTTCTGTTGCACAACCTTTCCGTGCTGCACTATACATTTACATGTTAAAGAGAACTTATTTATTTTTCTGCTAAATTCACACTTCATATTGTTTTGGGAGTGCACCGTACAGTATATACTAGCTTGATCAGGGTCCTACACAGTAAGTTTTTTTTAGATTTTTAGACAAAAGTCTTATCATGATTAATATTATTTAGATAATAGCTTTTAACCCCTTCACTGCCAAGTCCAGCAGGCCAGGACCGTATACCGTACAGACCACCATTCCTCCTCTGCTATAAGCTCATAGTCACTTCAGTGACCGTGAACCTATAGCAGAACTGTTCAGCAGACTCTGCTGAACAAGCAGATAGCTCTGATTAGTGGCTAATAAGCAGCAGAGCTTCATACCTCAAATGTAACCATCCCGTCCCCCCATCACTGCAGCAGCTTCCTTCACTTCCGTGTCTTCAGCCTCTCCACCATTCATCACCGCTGTTTTTTTTTAATTAAATGCCCCCCCCCCTCTGCTGTCACCCCCCCTGGCACCGATTCCCCCCCACGATCCTTAGTCCCCCCACTGGCAAACCCGATCCCTGCCAGCTTCCCTCCTCTTGAAGAAAAGCAAAAACAGGGCGCACTCTCTTCATGCATTACCGTGGTGAAACAAGAGTTTATTAAATGCATAAAAGTGCATACTCACAAACCAAAGGGGATTAAAACAGAGACATGGAGTCAGTGGTGACAGTCCCAAGTGATGGGAGACCCTTAATGACGTAGGCTGACACGTTTTGGGAGACGTACTCCCTACTTTAGAGCTCTGACGAAGAGCTCTAAAGCTCTTTAGAGCTCTGACGAAGAGCTCTAAAACTCCCTAGTAGGGAGTTTTTGCTTTTCTTCACCAGTACCAAGGTTTCCTGATCTTCCAAGGGCTGCACCTCAGTGAATGACAGTTACAGTGTCCCTAGTCAGCATGAACATTTGAGCTCTGGTTTCATTTTTTTGGACAGCTACCCTCCTCTGCCTCTCCCGCCGGCTTGCTGCAGAGGCTTTGGAGCCTAAAAAAATGTCCCCCCCACCACTCTGACCCCCCCTCCTTGCTGATGGCCCCCCACTCACTGATCCTCTGCTGCTGGGCGGCATTTTCTCCTCTCCCTCCCACTGCCTGCAGCTGCTGCTCTGGCTCCGGCTCCAAGCTGTCAGGTTGAAAGGGGGGATTGTTAAACATATATTTACCAGCCCCCTCCCTTTCCTTCAGTGGATACAGAGACCAATCACTACTGATCGCTCAACTATATCCATTGCTGAGCATAGTAAACACAGTTGTGTCAGTGGCAGTTTGTGAATGAAAAGGAGGCTCTATACAGACTCCTCATTCATTCATACATGTAATGTGCAGCTCACGCTGCAGAGAAAGGGACTGTCTTCAGTCCCTTTTTCTGTCTCAAAAAAGAGACACCAGGGGTCTGTTTTGACCCCGATATCTCGCCAAAGCCCCCCCCCCAATAAAAGTATAAAATATTTAAAAATGAAATTGTGGAATAAATAAATAATTTAAAAAACCCATAGTAAGTAGGGATGCACCGATACTCTTATTTTTCTTTAAATTGGCGAGTACGTGTACTGATACTTTCAGTCAAGTACTCACCGATACCGAGTACCGATACTTTATGACATGATTGGCGTCCATACAAAATCAATGGGTGCAAATCGCACTGCAAAGAATGCCATGCAAATTGAACAGGAATGGGGTTGAATGGCATGCAAATTGAACAGGAATGCGGTGCAATTCCTGACCAAATCGCATTCGGTTTCCTCGCCGCTCCTGTGTGAAGCCAGGCTTGTCATAATTATTGCAGCTTGGGTTCACACAGTAGCTGTGCAGGAAACCACATTCGATTCAGACAGGAATCACACCGCATTTCTGTTCACATCACATGCCATTTCTTGCAGTGCGATTTGCTCCCAGTCATTTTCTATGGACGCATATCACCCCACTAAGTATCGGTTTCGGGCATCATTTTCATGAGTACGAGTACTTATGCAAGTACTCGGTATTGGCAGCGCTACCAATACCGGTATTGTTGCATCCCTAACTGTAAGGCCTTGTTTACACAGGGTATACACAGTGTCAGGGACGGACTGACAACTCATGGGCCCCCGGGCAATAGGAGATAATGGGGCCCCCTGTGTCTACACTAAAGCCACACCCACACAACACCCCACCTACATATTGCAACTCAGCTACATAGAAAGGGCATTATTATTATTATACAGGATTTATGTAGCGCCAACAGTTAGCGCAGCGCTTTACAAAATGAAGGTAGACATTACAGTTACAATACAATTTGGTACAAGAGGAAACAGAGGACCCTGCTCGTTAGAGCTTACAATCTAGGAGATAATAAAACAACATTGTGGGAACCTCCCTCCATTCATACCAAGCCCTTTGGGTCTGGTATGGGTTTTGAGAGGAACAGGAGACAGTCTTTGACAAGTCCTTTATTAAAAGAAGAAAAATAAAAGTGTTTCCCGAAGTAGATTCAACGTCAATCACAATTCCAGCCACCACTACCCAAAAAAGAAAAAATAGGCTCCGCTTATGACGCTGACTCCCGGCCGTCTGTCCACTGGCTCCATTGGCTTGACAGTTCCTAAATATGTAAGAGGCGAGGCCACCTGGGGACATCACGTGTGTGACACTGTCCCTTGTGACGTCATCAACCTGGGCATGCTGGGTCAATGATGTCACAAAAAGGAGGGGTCACAAATGTGATGTCACTGGGTGGCCCCGCCCCTTACATATGTAAGAACTGTCAAGCCAGCGGAGCAGTCAGACGGCCGGGAGCCAGCGTCAGAAGCAGATCCTTTTTTTTTTCTTTTTTCGGGTAGAGGCAGCGGCGGGCATCATGATTGACATTGGATCTACTTCGGGGGACATTCTTTTATTTTTCTTCTTTCAAAAAGGACTTGTCAAAGACTGTCACCTGTCTTTTTCACACTACAATTTTTTTGTGAATGGGTAGCGGTACCATGTACACCATACTCATTCACATGATGGGGGGGCTGGGATCTGGGGGCCCCTTTGCTAAAGGGGGCTTCCAGATTCTGATAAGCCCCCCACCCACAGACCCCCACAACCACTGGCCAGGGTTGTGAGGAAGAGGGACCCCACAACCACTGGCCAGGGTTGTGGGGAAGAGGCCCCTGTCCTCATCAACATGGGAACAAGGTGCTTTGGGGGGGAAGCCCCACAAAGCACCCCCCCAATGTTGAGGGCATGTGGCCTGGTATGGTTCGGGGGGGGCGCTTGCTCTTCTCCCCCCCTTTACTGACCTGCCGAGCTGCATGCTCAGATAAGGGTCTAGTATGGATTTTTTTTTTAAATATTGGCGTGGGTGTTCCCCTCTAAATCCATACCAGATCCGAAGGGCTTGATATGGATTGAGGGGGAACCCCACAATGTTTTCTTAATTATTTTTTTAGCAATTGTCAGCAATTCTTCCTTTTACATTCAGCTGTCAGTGGGGAACCCTGTTGACAGCTGAAACATTAACGCATGGTTTTCACTACTAAAATACCGCATGACTTGATAAAATTACTAATGCGGTATTTTAGTAGCATTTTTTGGTGAATTCAAACGTTTTTTTAAAAAATGCTATGCGGTATCCTACTGATTTGTGTCCAGTGAGCCTTTCACCGGGCTTCCTTTACCATCTAATATCCAACAAGCCAGATCATTTCCTGGAATCATTTGGGAAACTGGGAAAACTACAATATGTGTTATGAATAATACCCTTGTGCTGAAACATGCTGTAAGTCACCATGCTGTAGGAAGCTGAATTAGATAATTGTCATAGATGGCATCATGTAAGCTAATGCTTCCTATCGGGGGGATAGTAAATGTTATCTGCTCCGACGTGGGCATTTGTAGCCCTTATTATGACTGATGATCTTGATGAAAAAGCTTAAAATTGGGTAAAACTAATTTCCTGGTAATTCTCCTAACTGCTAGAAAATACTAGATAATTCTTATTATTGTACTGAAATATATTTAGAATTCTTCATTACAGTTAGTGCTTAGCATTTCAGAAATATCCACTTTAATAGTAACTATCTCCTAGATTGTAAGCTCCAAGGAGCAGGGCCCCCCAATCCCTCTTGTATTGAACTGTATTGTTGCTGTATTGTCTCCCGTTATATTGTAAAGCACTGAGCAATCTGTTGGCGCTATATAAATCCTGTATAATAATTCTGAGCCAGTGTGCAGCTTGTCATAGCTGGTGTTTGCTAATGATTCATACTTGAGATTATATTAAGTTCTTTGTAATTAGCATGAGAAGTAGGTGCTTAAGGATTTATAGCACAGCAACCACTACTCACACTGCTCCAAATGTCAAGCATGGACCTATGACCGAAACACATTACCACTAAGTCAATCCCAATCAAAGAGATTGTGGATGACTTTATTAGTCTATAAATACATCTAGCATGATTACTTTGCAAATACTTCAGCCATTATATTATTTTTAATCAATAGTCATGGTTTGTTATAACAACAGCAGAAATTAAAACAAACTTTTACTGTAGAGATAGTTTTTGAGCTTCAAAGCAATCAGACAGAAATTAGAGAAATATGCAAGTGTACAGTACGAGTCACTTTTCATAAGCCTATCCTGAGGTGCTATGGGTTCCAAAACCGGAATCTGTGGGGAGCAATGCACTGGGACACTGATACTAAGATATTCGTTAGACAAATTAATTATTGAATGTCTGACTAAAAAAACCTAACTTTTGAATATTATTATTATTATACAGGATTTATATTGCGCCAACAGTTTGCTCAGCGTTTTACAATATAATGGGAGACAATACAGCAACAATACAGTTCAATACAAGAGGGATAGGAGGGCCCTGCTCCTTGAGCTTACAATCTAGGAGTATATGCCATAAAGATACAGAAGTGTGCTCAATGCTCACCAAACCATATAGTAATATTATTATATTATTATACAGGATTTATATAGCGCCAACAGTTTGCTCAGCGCTTTACAATATAACGGGAGACAATACAGCAACAATACAGTTCAATACAAGAGGGTTAGGATCAACAAACATTCTGAAGGCTTCATTTTCTTGTCTGTCTCTCACCAGATCATAAAAACAAATGCAAATGGAGAGGGATAAAGGAGAAAAAGTCTTGATTTATTAAAGGCATAGTCCACTTTAAAAGGGAAGATGCACTTTGCAAGGGAATTTCCACAGAGCTTAGTGAATGTGGTGAAGCTCTGCTGACTTTTGTATTCCATACATGTGCACAAAAAATACTGTTTTTTTTATTTTCCTTGCTTGTGATTCGGTATTCCAGGACAAAGTGAAATTTCTGGGATAAATTGCAATGCAAACTGCAACTTCCCTTGCAAAGTAAACAGCTTAATTGCCTTTAGCAAATCTATTCAATTTGTTCATCTATTTCTTTCAGTATGCACAACTGACCAGGAGAGTACTTTTGCTTTACAAAAATGGAGTTAGACTTTTAATTGCAGTGTATAGACCAGGGGCAGACTAATAACTCATGGGGCCCCCGGACAAAGAGGATCATGGGGCCCCTGTGTCCTTGCCCAAACTCAAAAAAGCCTATGAAAAAGGTACCAGGGGCATCTCATGGGGCCCCCTACTGACCCCGGGCCCTCGGGCAGTGCCCGAGTTTCCAAATGGTCAGTCCACCCCTAGAATAGACTAACCACAAGAGCAAATGGCTCCTGACAAAGCAGCTGAGCCATGTCATCCACTGAGCAGTATCATGACTGCTGGACATGAGACAACCATCAACCAAATACCCAAATATAACACAAAAGCAAATTAATATGGAAAGAGCAAGGCCATGGCTTTAACGATTTAGTGAAAATTAAATTCTCCAGCATAACAATCAGTCATGAAAAAAAAACTATTCTGATCACAGATATACTGTGAACATACCCGAAGAACAACATGAAAATAGCCTAAATGTCTATTTTTTCCATTATGAACTACCCTATATGGTGTCCATTGATGAAACTGAGAAGAGCTGCGATCCTGAGGATCTCAGCTCATCTCCGATCATTAGCAATTTATGAAACTAAGGTGATCAGTGGGGACATGTTCTCTGCTGATCATCTCAGCACAAAGAGAATCTGGTGCAATATCAGCACCTCACTGTGGAAATTCTCCCTCCCAGATCCTCCAACCCAGAGGTGGAGAATCAGGGGGAAAAGAGAATATTGCTGGAGAATTGAGGAGGAAGGAGAATATTGACTTTCTTCTTGTTCCTTTAGAGCCACCAAGAAAGTGAAACAGCTTCTCTTCCTCTTCACAAACCCCCAAAAACCCTAGAGCAGGTTAGAAACAGTATGGAATTAAAATAAAATAATATATATAAATTATTACTGAATATATAATATAGAATACATGTGCATCCCTGTGAGGCAAATATGGCCCAGAGACATACACTGTAGTACGCCAATATAAACAAAGCTATACAAGTGTGTGTGTGTGTATTAAAATATTCATTCATACATACATACAGTGGATATAAAAAGTCTACATACCCCTGTTAAAATGTCAGGTTTCTGTGATGTAAAAAAATGAGGCAAAGATAAATCATTTCAGAACTTTTTCCACCTTTAATGTAACCTATATGTGTGTAAAACAAAAACAGTGTGCGTATACACTCACTGGTCACATTATTAGGTACACCTTGCTAGTACTGAGTTGGACCCCCTTTTGCCTTCAGAACTGCCTTAATTCTTTGTGGCATAGATTCAACAAGGCGTTGGAAACATTCCGCACAGATTTTGGTCCATATTGACATGATAGCATTAGACAGTTGCTTCAGATTTGTCAGCTGCACATCCATGATGTGAAGCTCCTGTTAAACCACATCCCAAAGGTGCTCTATTGAATTAATATCTGGCGACTGTGGAGGCCATTGGAGTACAGTGAACTCATTGTCATGTTCAAGAAACCAGTTGGAGATGATTTGAGCTTTGTGACATGGTGCATTATCCTGCTAGAAGAAGCCATCAGAAGATGGGTACACTGTAGTCATAAAGGGGTGGACATGGTCACCAACAATACTCACGTAGGCCGTGGTGTTTAAATGATGCTCAATTGGTACTAAGGGGCCCAAAGTGTGCCAAGAAAATATCCCCCACACCATTACACCACCACCACCAGCCTGAACCATTGATACACGGCAGGATGGATCCATGCTTTTATGTTGTTTACGCCAAATTCTGACCATGCCATCTGAATGTTGCAGCTGAAATCGAGACTCATCAGACCAGACAAGGTCTTCACCACGTCTAGATGCCTAAATGTATTAAAGAATAAGGTCAACTTGGAATATGTTACATGTTCCAAACGTTTTTAGGGTGGAACATGGGTGGAACATGTAACATGTTCCCATAGCCGCAGCCATGCCCACTGCCCCCCCTCCCTCTGACAGATAGTATGGGGAGAAGTTTCCCCGTAATATCTGTCAGATTTGAAAACAGCATGGCCGTATGGGTCTCCGCCCACACGGTTGCATCATTCATTCACAGACTTCCGTGAATGAACTACAAGTCCTGGCAGCCTTAGCGGCTGTGGTCTTGTAGTTTTCAATGAACAACCACAGTGTTCTGGAGCGCCATGGTAGTACATGCACCCATACGCCTGTGAATTTAGGACCTGTGGCTTTGTTTATACAGCTGCTGTATCCCCATAGTGTAACAAACTTTAGGTTTTAGATATAACAGGAATTCTGTTGTGTTTATGTCCGTTAATAGTGATTTTTCTGTATTTAAAGTGAAAATATCATTTGATATTTTCAGGAGGAGGGGAGGAGGTTGTTGGCCCTTTCAGCAAGACTCTACAGGGCCACATGATTTCTAACAGTAGCCCTGGTCACAGCAATAGATTTGCTTGTGCACTCATATGACACTGAATCAGTCAACAGCTGATGTCACGTAGCAAGTCTCTGGAAGGATACTGTCAAAAATGTTGGGATCCACTCAGATCCCTGCTGGCATCTGGCTAAGCCTCTCATGGCACTGTGCAGAGACGGAATCAGCTGCTCCCTCTCCCTCCATATCCTGCTGCTCTGGTGAGTGCTGGAGGGGGCAGAGCAGAGGGCAGTGACTAACAGTCATAGCCAGGCCTGGCCATAGGACTCCAGTGAAGAGCAGGAAAGAGCAAGGACACACAGACACCTCCTCTGCCAGCCGCTGCACACAGCCGCACTGAAGGGACAACGGTGGCCTCTCTACTTCATTGGCGGGCACACTGTGACAGGTCTGTAGTGGCGGTGCATTGGGCTGTCTCTTTGCTGGACGGGCTGTCTTTTTGCTGGTTGAGCTGTCTCTTTGCTGGACGAGCTGTCTCTTTAGTGGATGGGCTGTCTCCTTGCTGGTTGGGCTGTCTCTTTGCTGGACGGGCTGTCTTTTTGCTGGTTGAGCTGTCTCTTTGCTGGACGAGCTGTCTCTTTGGTGGATGGGCTGTCTCCTTGCTCGTTGGGCTGTCTCTTTGCTGGATCGGCTTTCTCTTTGCTTGTTGAGCGGTCTCTTTGCTGGACGGGCTGTCTCTTTCCTGGATGGGCTGTCTCTTTGCTGGTTGAGCTGTCTCTTTGCTGGACGAGCTGTCTCTTTGCTGGATGAGCTGTCTCTTTGCTGGATGAGCTGTCTCTTTGCTGGACGGGCTGTCTCCTTGCTGGACAGGCTGTTTCTTTGCTGGACGGAGATGTCTCTTTGCTGGAATGGGCTGTCTATTTGCTCAGCTGGGTCAAGCAAACAGACATTACTGTCCAGAAAAGAGACATCCTGTCACGTACCTGATAGGAGACTGAATTGATGAGGTCGGCCTCACTTGTGTCACTAGCCCTGACCCCGCTGAGGTTGGAACAGAGGGAGTCTAGGGACCAGAGGACAAGAGCACCAGTAGTTGTTGCTTGTGGCTCTTGCAGATGATGACCTTGGTAGGCAGAGTATCCTCTGATTTGGAGACCGTAGTAGCAGACAGAGCAGGTTCTGGGTAATGCCCGGTGTGCAGCAGAGCAATGTAGGTAGCCAGGACACAGGACAGGAGCAGGGTCATAGGATAGCCAGGGTCATCAACAGTCGGGCAGCGCGGTACAGAATCAGTAGGAAAAGCCAAAGTCAGGAGCAGAACCGAAGTCAGGAACCAGGAGCAGGAGAGTAATCGGAGCAGGGTCAGGAACAAGCCGGGTCAGCAACAAAGGAATCGTACAGGAGCAAGTAGGACACAGGGGGGAGCTGAAGACCAGTCAGCACTGAACCAGAGCAGAGACCATCTTTAAATAGCCCATCTGGTGCCAATCTTTGCCATGCGTGTGTACGTGTGCGTGCATGTGCGCGATCGTGCATTCCTGCGCGCCTGCATAATCTCTTTCGCGCATACACGTTCCCGATAGCGATTCTCTTTGCCGGAAATCCCTTACACATCCTGTCTCTTTGTGGATTGGGATGTCTCTTTGCTGGATGGGGATGTTTCTTTGCTATATGGGGATGTCTCTTTGCTGGACAGGGATGCCTCCTATGTCTCTTTGCTGGATGGGGATGTCTCTTTGATGGATTGGGCCATCTCTTTGAATATATAGGGGGCACTGTGATTAGATTTCTAGGGGCACTGTGATATAAAGGGGACTGTACTGTAAAAAGGCACTGTAATCAATACAGTGCCCCTTTACAGTGCAGTCCCCTTTATATTACAGTGCGGAGGACCGACTTCGTGAATATTCCATCACACACACATCCCCTGGAAATTGGATGTTCAGTCTAAAATGCCCGGGCCTATTTTTTTTCCCAGGCCGGGCCTGGTCATAGCTCTCTGCTTTGGGATGTCTGTGAAGTGAGCAATCAATGGTCATGTGATCACTCATTTCCCTGTGTTAGAACTGTTTACTAATACATACACACACACATATATCTATACACACACACTATATTGCCAAGAGTATTAAGACACCCCTCCAACACCTTTGGAATCAGGTGTTCCAATCACCTCCTCGGTCACAGTTGTTTAAATTCAAGCACCTAGGTGTGCAGACTGTCTCTACAAACATTTGTGAAAGAATGGTTCGCTCTCAAGAGTTCAGTGAATTCAAGCGTGGTACCGTGATAGGTTGCCACCTGTGCAATAAGTCAATCCGTGAAATTTCCTTGCTACTAAATATTCCACAGTCAACTGTTAGTGGTATAACGAAGTGGAAGCAACTGGAAACATCTGCAACTCAGATATGTAGTGGTAGGCCACGTAAAATGACAGCGCAAGGTCAGCGCATGCTGAAGTGAACAGTGTGCAGAAGTCAAAAACCTTTTCAGAAGAGATGAAGCTGATATAGCTGCAAAGGGTGGGCCACTCAATACTGAACCCTAGAGACTAAGACTGGGATGCCATTAAAGTTCAGGTGTCGCAATGCTTTTGGCAATATAGTGTATATACAGGTGAAACTCGAAAAATTAGAATATCGTGCAAAAGTTCATTTATTTCAGTAATGTAACTTAAAAGGTGAAACTAATATATAAGATAGACTCATTACATGCAAAGCAAAATAGTTCAAGCCATGATTTGTCATAATTGTGATGATTATGAATTACAGCTCATGAAAACCCCAAATCCACAATCTCAGAAAATTAGAATATTGGGAAAAGGTGCAATATTCTAGGCTCAAAGTGTCCCACTCTAATCAGCTAATTAAGCCATAACACCTGCAAAGGGTTCCTGAGCCTTTAAATGGTCTCTCAGTCTAGTTCAGTAGGAATCACAATCATGGGAAAAACTGCTGACCTGACAGTTGTGCAGAAAACTATCATTGACACCCTCCATAAGGAGGGAAAGCCTCAAAAGGTAATTGCAAAAGAAGTTAGATGTTCCCAAAGTGCTGCATCAAAGCACATTAATAGAAAGTTATGTGGAAGGGAAAAGTGTGGAAGAAAAAGGCGCCCAAGCAGCAGGGATAACCGCAGCCTGGAGAGGATTATCAGGAAAAGGCCATTCAAAAGTGTTGGGGACTTTCACAAGGAGTGGACTGAGGCTGGAGTCAGTGCATGAAGAGCCACCACACACAGACGGATCCTGGACATGGGCTTCTAATGTCATATTCCTCTTGTCAAGCCGCTCCTGAACAACAAACAACGTCAGAAGCATCTTACCTGGGCTAAAGAAAAACAGACCTGGTCTGTTGCTCAGTAGTCCAAAGTCCTCTTTTCTGATGAGAGCAACTTTTGCATCTCATTTGGAAACCAAGGACCCAGAGTATGGAGGAAGAATGGAGAGGCACACACTGCAAGATGCTTGAAATCCAGTGTGAAGTTTCCACAGTCTGTGTTGATTTGAGGATCCATGTCATCTGCTGGTCTTGGTCCACTGTGCTTCATTAAGTCCAGGGTTAACGCAGCCGTCTACCAGGAGATTTTGGAGCACTTCATGCTTCCTTCCGCAGACGAGCTTTATGGGGATGCTGACTTCATTTTCCAGCAGGACCTGGCACCTGCCCACACTGCCAAAAGCACCAAAACCTGGTTCAATGACAGTGGGATTACTGTGCTTGATTGGCCAGCAAACTCGCTTGACCCCCCCAGAGAATCTATGGGGCATTACCAAGAGAAAGATGAGAGACATGAGACCGAACAATGCAGGAGAGCTGAAGGCCGCTATTGAAGCATCCTGGTCTTCCATAACACCTCAGCAGTGCCACAGGCTGATAGCTTCCATGCCACGCCGCATTGAGGCAGTAATTGCTACAAAAGGGGCCCAAACCAAGTACTGATGCATGCTTATACTTTTCAGAAGTCCGATATTGTTCTATGTACAATTCTTGTTTTATTGATTGCATGTAATATTCTAATTTTCTGAGATTGTGGATTTGGGGTTTTCATGAGCTGTAAACCATAATTATGACAAATAATGGCTTGAACTATCCTTTGCATGTAATGAGTCTATCTCATATATTAGTTTCACCTTTTAAGTTGCATTACTGAAATAAATGAAGTTTTGCACAATATTCTAATTTTTTAGAGTTTCACCTGTACTATGTGTTTGTGTGTATATATATATATATATATATATATATACACACACACATATACACAGTGCTCAGCATAAATGAGTACACCCCAACAGATTTTTCAGAAAACCTTTCCTTTCCATTCAGAATCAACATTTTGTATGGGACACTATACTACAAAATACACCCAAAAATCAAGGCCATTGATTGCAAACAAGATTTGTTAATTTGCACACACGAAAAAGTATTTTTCCCAACAAATTAATTTAAGACCTTGTTGCAAAAATGAATACACCGCAATGAAAGTCTTAGGAGCAAAGCTAAATTTTAGACAGCAAAATCCTAATTAGCAAGAATTCAACTACAGGTGAGTCTAATTATTCACTAAACAAGTGTCCAGCAGACAGTTGATTATAGAAGGGCATTATTTAACAAAGAAAACCCCTTCCCATTTCATGCTGTCAGCAGTGGCACCACATGGAAGAAAAATGTCACAGGGCCTGAGAAAGAAAATAATTTCTTTACACAAGAAAGGTGAAGGCTACAAGAAGATCAGCAAAGCTTTACATATCAGTCAGAATACTGTAGCAAAAGTGATATAAAAATTTAACAAAGATGAAACTGCAACCATCTCACAGAGACGTCCAGGCCATCCATGGAAGTTAACACCTTGACAGGAACATCTGCTGTCAAGGTGCAGATTAATTGCAGATTCATTGCAGTTAGCTAAAAAAGTAGAAAGCCAAACTGGGGTGATTGTTTCCTGTGACACAATACGGTGTACCCCCACGATCCTATAGAGGTCCCTATTCCTAATATATTTTGCATAGAGACCCGTTCCCCATCACAATATATGGCTCTCAATGCGGTAGAAAAGTATTAGGTTGCACAATTCATGATGATGAATAAGGCAGTTCTTCAGTATTCCCTATTACTGCCGGTAAAATGGCGCCGCACTAAGGGAGACTGTTTTCTTATTAGAGATCGCATATGCGATCCACGACAAAATGGCGCCAATGACCCGCGCATGCGCCGATAGCCGGCAAGATGGCGGGCGCTTCAAGCCTAATCTGCCACTGCAGGATATAAATAGCACCACTATAGATGCCCATGCTGTAAGCCCTTATCCCTATGACTACGTGCATCGCACGAAACGCGTCAGGGGGGCTGCAGCAACTGGACATCTAACCACAACCTATCCTGAATACATGGTCAGTAACTTTTTGGAACTTTTTTGAGAATTTGAAATTTACCATTACACCCATTATCTTTGAATAAAAGGTACCTTATGCAATATCACACTATGTGGTCTCTTATTGGGCACTCTGTGTGAGTGTCATCATTCACAGTGCCCATTTGTAGGAAAGATGACCCTGATGGTGATACCTGGTAGCGGTTTCTGGTGACCTTTTCTGTGGAGCTTGGATGGGGATTCGTATGGTAGCCTGACCCGAGACCTGATGACCTATCTATAGCCTGGTGACGCAGGATTAATTATTGTGCATTTTAAACGCACATCTGGTGAGTGCGTTTTTTATCCATTCGTTTGGCTTGCACCTGTTGTCACTCCCGGATCAGGACGTCCACACACTTGGAATTGTGATCTCTTCATGATCCACACAATCATATTGAAGTAATTATATCACTATTAATCACCTTAAGGTGATACCACGTATCCACATATGTTTGAAATGGCATGTCATTGTGTATATTAAAGTGTATTACCATTTAGCGCTGCACCAACTTACTTGAATATATATTTTTTATTACAATACGGTGTACACTGCAGAGGAATGACATGCAAGGGTGTCATTCACAAATGAAGCCTCTTCTGAAGCCCAAAATGCACAAAAAAACCAAACTAGAATTTGCCAGGGCCCATGCTGAAAAAGGAGACGACTACTAGGACTCTGTACTCTGGGGTGATGAGACCAAAATAAATGTTTTTGGAAGTGATGGCTTCAAAACTGTATGGCATCACAATGGTGAGGAGTACAAAGAAGAATGCACGGTGCCTACATTGAAAGCAAGTTGAGCATCACTCTCCATCCAGCATCCAGACTCTAAAAGAGGTCGTTCTTGAAGAATGGAAAAATACTGATGTTGCAATATGTCGCTAACCTGTTCATTCCATGCCTAGAAGACTTGGTGCTGTCCTTACAAATCATGTAGGTCATACAAAATATTACATGGAGTAGTTTTTGTTGTGGGGTGTATTCATCATTGCATCAATTCATTTGAGTAAAACTGAAGATTTTATAATCTAAGTTATATTATTAACCTTACGTTCATGTAATGAGCTAAAAAAAATGTTCTATAACACTCAGTTTTGTAAAAATTTTGGAAATTGTTCTTGTGTTCATAGAGATATTGATTAAAAACCTTATTTTTCAAAAGGGGTGTGCTCATGCATATTTTTTATATATACTGTGTGTGTGTATATATATATATATATTTATTTATTTTTTTTATATATATTCTTCTTTTTTAAAACCCTAAGGCAGTGGTCTCCAAATTGCGGCCCGAGGGCCAGATGCGGCCCTTAGCTTGCTTTTATCTGGCCTTGGGGTACTATTTCATCCACTGATACCAACAGTGGGGCATAATTACTCCCACTGACACCAATGATGGGGCACAATTCCTCCCAGTGACACTAACAACAGGGCACAATTTCTCTCAATTACACCAACAATGGAGCCCACTAACACCAACGATGGGGCATAAATCCCCCTACTGACACAAATGATGGGATGCTTCTCCTCCATATGACACCAATTACGAGGCACAATTCCTCCCAATAACACTAACGATGGGACACAATGTCTCCTAATGACACCAACAATGGGGCCCAATGACACCGCTGACAGGGCACAATTCCTCTCACTGACACCAAAGATGAAACATTGTTTTTTTCTCCACCAATATCAGGACCTTTTCTACTCTTAAAGGTTACAGCCCAGCTCTCCTAAAGTCTGAAGGGCTGTAAACTGGCCCTTTGTCTGGAAAGTTTGGAGACCCTGCCCTAAGGCATGGTTCTAATTCATAGACTGTTCTATTTCTATTATATGGTTAATTAATTTTTTTATTTTCATTAATAATTCCATATTATTGTTTTTATACTTTTTAAATGATTTATTTATATTTATTTTTAAATGTTATGAATGGTGTATAGCTGTATGTCAGGTCAGGTGCAATGCTTTGGCCAATCACAGCTAAGTTCACAGGAAGAGCCATGATTGGCCAAAGTCTCTGTGACTTTGACCAATCATGGCTCAGGGGCTACGTTCGTTAGCTCCGCCCAATTGTACGTCTGACTGGCAACTGTCAGAACTGTCATTAATAATTGGACGGAGCTATCCGTGACGTCACCGCTATCTCCACCCAATTGTGGATGACAGTTTTGACAGTTGCCCATCAGACATACACAATTGGTCGGAGCTAGCGGTGACGTTATTGCTAGCTCCGCCCAATTGCTTACCTCTGACTTGCAAATGTCAGATAGCTGCAAGTACTCGGCAGGTGCAGATGGGTCAGCTGGCAGTGTTTTTTTTTTATCTTGGCGAATCTTCGTCATCGTGACAATGCTGGACGCCGTGATTGACAATGGATTACAACACTGAAACCATATTTATTTTGTTTTTTTTCCTTTTTTTAAGTAAAGGACTTGTCAAAACAGTTTTTTTTCTTTTTGTTCAATAAAGGATTTTTTCAAAAGTCTGGTTTCTTTATTTTTTCACACTTTTAACCCTTTACTGTAGGGGTAAAAGTATCCCTTACTCATTCACAAGGGCAGGGGGGAAGCATCAGGGTGCCCCCTTATTTAAAGGGGTACCCTGATGTTAATGAGCCCCCCTGCCCGCATACCTCCACAACCACTGGGCCAGGGTTGTGGCTAAGAGGCCCTTGTCCTCATCGGCATGGGGACACCATCACCATGCTGTGGGCACATGGTCTGGTAAGACCCAGGGAGGGAAGGGCGCTCGTTCGTGCCAGGCCTGCGCTCGGATCAAGGGTCTGGTAGGAATTTAGGTGGGACCCACATGCTTTTCTTCCCCCATTTTGTGGGAATGGAGCTCCCCTTAAAAGTCCTACCAGGCCTAAAGGGCCTGGTATGGCTTTTAGGGGGAACCCCACGCACTCCCCCCCCCAATTTTGGGAGGTGGAGTTCTCCTTAAAGGTCCTACCAGGCCTAAAGAATCTGGTATGGATTTTAGGGGGAACCCCACGCACTTTTTAAAAAAATATTTTATACTGTGGGGTCCCTCCTAATCTTCCTGCCAGACCTAAAGGGTCTAGTATAGATTGGGGGGGGGGGAACTCCACGCTGTTGTTTTGTTTTTATAAAAATGTAATTTTTTTTTAAATGTCAGTCCTGCTGCAGCAAGTTCTATACATTGTACAGATGTTCAACTTTGCAGGTAGTTTAAGGGGACTCCCAAGGCATGTTATTTAAAGGAATTTTTCACTTCTTGTTTTTACTTTTAGCAATTAAAACTGTACTTTTAAAAAAAAAAAACTGTCACTGATTAATGTCCCTCAGGGCAGTACCCGAGTCCTCATACCCCTTTTATGGTCATTAACTTGCATATAAGCCTTCAAAATGGGCACGTTTGAATTTACAAGTTAAGAGTCCCATAGGCTTGCATTATGCTACATGTTCTCGGTAGAACTTTCTTTAGGTTCGAATGTTCTACCAGGAACCGAACAGGGGGGCGTTCAGACCATCACTAATGAGTATGCACCAACGTCCCCCTTTACACCAGAGTCCCTTTTTACATCAAGTTTCCATAAGAGTGCCCCCTTACATTGGGAATCCCCATCAGAGTGCCTCCTTACATCAGGTGTCTTCATTGGAGTGCCCCCTTACATCAGGTGTCCCCTTCAGACTGCCCCCTTATATCATATCTTCCCAGAGTGCCCACTTACATAAATTGTCTGCATCAGACTGGCTCATGGATCAGTGTATGCACTCTCAGAGACCTGGAGGGCACTGCTCAAATTTGTGGGGGCACAGCCCACCCTAGCACCCCCCTGAAGAGAGCTTGCTCTTTTGAAAAGCAACAGACTTACTGACTGGATCACCATATTTCAAGGTATCTTACTCCTAACACGAGTTGTATATGTTTATGTCATATTAGGTATATTGCATTGCATAGTGCATTGTGAGTTTCTTCACTCTTAGTTATTTTTAGCTTTGAATGCACATTTACTTGAATAGTTGATGATTTAGAGAACCACGGATTTGACCCATTATCAGAATATCAGAGAATCAGGGGTCTGACCCATTATCTACACTCTGGGATGTGACCTAAGTTGCTTATTGCATGATCTAGTTATAGTCATGGTAGAAGAGATACTATAGAAATTCTCTGGTTTTAAAGTTTCTTAGGGTTAGGCTTTTTGATTTTCAATAATGATTTTGTATGTAGTTCTACTGATAACGTTTGTGTACACTATGTTTTATGTGGTTGTACATCTCTGTTGTATTAATCCACATCTTTAGCTGTATCACAATTTATTTAGTCATTTTATAATTGGTTACAGGAAATTCCTGATCATTCTGTTTGACATGGTATGTTATATTGGGCTGCTATGAGAGAAGGCTATATTATACGGCATACTGGACTCCCAGTGCTTATCTCATTGTATCATTTAAATAGCTATCAACAAGTTATTAGGTATTTAGAAAGGCTGGTTAGGTGGTTTGAAGTGTTTTCTGGAAGTGGTGGTTACCAGTGCATATGTTAGACTATAGCAAAGTGCCCTTGGTGGTTGTTTTAGAATGATCTCTGCTTAAGGTTCCCAAACAATTGCTGAAGAAAGGAACCGTAAGGAGAGTAATTAAGGCCATTAATCCAGCACAGAGATGCTTTTGATTAGCTGCAGGATGTATTAGCTAATGGGATTCTGCAAACATCTGCCCTACCTTTTAGTGAACATTTGGCATGAATTTCAGTAGAAGAGGTATAGTCACTGGGAGGATTCTATTTCAGGTATTAACACACACCAGCAGGGATGATGTCACTGATGTTTACTTATTTCCTTGTCTGGCATTTGCTATTAGGCCATTGTATTGATATATGGAATGGGATTAACGTACTAGCAATTACATGTTTCCTAGTGCTATTTCGTAAGATCAATTCCTAACAATATTCACTAATGAATTAATTCAGCTCAACAAGAATAATGCATTCAAAAGTACTTTAAGTAAGAAACATGTTAGGATTAGTCTGTATACTCAATCATTTGTAACTGGTTGATTCTAAGTTGTTTAACTTGTAAGCTCACAGTTGAAGCAAAAAATCCAAACATGCTTAAAGCAGAATTCTGAACAATTTTTTTTGGCCGTGCAGTGGGGCTGTGCCCACACTGCATAAATCTACTGCTCGTTTTGTTCTAGGGGAGAGGACAGCGAAGATATACTTACCTGAACCACCGATCCTCCCCACCCCCCACAAGACCAGTCCCTTCGCCCCCGGGTCCAGTGGTCTTGTAAATGGACTGTTGCTGACATCAGCATGCTCAACACATGCTTCCTAAACAGAAACATTCCACCGCTGGACCATGGGGGAGTGTGGTTTTCTGGCGGGATAGGCAAGTATGAGCCTTGCACAGCCCCATTGCATGGTAGGGAAAATAATTTGGTGGGAGTTCTGCTTTAAGGCTGAAGTCCAAGCAAAAATGGACACCCAGCAAATAAAAGTTAAAGTTCTGTGTAAATATGAAACTGACTCGCCTGATAAACTTATCTATCATGAAAATCAAAAGCATAGTTCTGGAGCTACCCTGTTATTTTTCTGTCAGCTGGCAGTCCACAGGACCTTCTATTGCAGACCTTGAGGGTCGCCTTCATTATCCTTCCCTCCCTGAAGTTCTTACTTGCTTATCCTGGCTTCCAAAACATGTCAGGACCAGCTCTGTAATTGCAGCTACAACATCAGCTAATATGAGAGACAAAGATTCTGAGGGGTGTTTGGAACACTGTTCAGAAGCTTCATTTAGAAATACCATATACAATATTATTATCACATGGTATTTACTCTGTTTCATTCATCTGCAGATCAATTTTGATCTGCATATATTGTCAATTAAAACAAACCTACTGATAAAATACATAAATAAATAAATAAATAAATAAATAAATAAATAAATAAAATTTGTTACTTTTTAAGTTTTTTTCCTGTTCATCAAACAGCAAAGTGTACAAAGACTGTGGCCGATCATGCAGTAGCAGTAGATAGTACAACGCCAATGGAGACACCAAGACAGGCAGACCGACAATGTCTACAGCCTTTGTTTGCAGTTGAAGATACAGCCAGTCTGCCCACCTTGGTTTCTCCATTGGTGTTGTACTTCTCTTGCTACTGCACGATTGGCCACAGTCTTTGTGCACTTTGCTGTTTGATGATTCCTTCATGCTTCACCTCAGGCTGGATATAGTGCTTTTAATGTGTAAGTGTGCAATTGTTTAATAAATTGTGTTTGATGCCATTACCTCCAGGTCCTGCTTGTGCTTTCTACTGCTTTGACATCCCAAGAAATCCCACATCACCTACTCATACGTGCCCACAAGAGAATGTTCATGGATGCCCATGTTATTAGCTGCCAGACCAGGAAACTACAATTACATTACAAGAATAAGCAGTTTTCATATTTTATTGAACTAGTAAAACCAACATCAGCTTTAGCAAACAGTATGGGTGGCTGCTTGACACCACTGGGGAGGGATACATCTAGTGGCAGTGTAGTAGTCAATAGTCCTGGTTAGTCTATTCATTAGAATTGAGGGAGATGTAATTAAAAATGGTCACTTATTCATATTTTTTTATTTCAATTTACACTCTTTAAGATTTGTGGCTGATCGTTTTGTATGTTTTTGGGGAACAGAGCTGGATTTCCACATACCCACCATAAGCTTTGTTCTAGGACATGTCATCTATGTTGATAAAAATGCCAGTTCAATGGAAGATGAAACAGATTGTGAGGTAAAGCCCAAAAATAGTCTACAGACTTGGTTCCAGTAAGATCTCAAAAACTGTAGTGCCTTAGCATACAGTATATATTAAGATCCCAATTAAGCCACAGATTTTCCAACAGCGAGGTGGGTTGCAGTACATTCCAATGGGTAGTTTGTTGAATAGCTTAATATGATAGTCTGATAGCTCTGTTATCAGAAAAGGTTTTAACTAAATCAAAAATAGTCTGCAGACTTTACACACAAAAAAAAAAAATTGGGGCCCCGGGAGGTTAAAGTCATAATGTGCTAGTATGCACCGCATACTAGCACATTATGACAGACTTACCAGCAAATGAAGCGCTCCTGCGCAGCGCTGTCATGGCTCGCGGGCGCTTCTATCTTCACCTGGTCTTCCTTCTGGGTGACGTCACCGGCTGTATCCCATGTGAATATCTCCTAAACAGTGCAAGTTTAGGAGATATCCACTGTACCTACAGGTAAGCAATATTGTAGGCTTACCTGTAAGTACAAGTTAAAAACTGGACTTCACTTCCACTTTAATCCACATACTGTCTGTTTAAATGTAACTTTGGACCACTTGAAACTTCAATAAAAATAATTGAACAAAAATACGTATGTATATATATAAATATATATATATATATATATATATATATATATATACAGTCATGGCCGAAATTGTTGGCACCCTTGATATTTCTCCAGGAAATCATGTATTTCTCACGAAACGTATTGCATTAACACATGTTTTGCTATACACATGTTTATTCCCTTTGTGTGTATTGGGACAAAACAAAAAAAGGGAGGAAAGAAAGCAAATTCGACATAATGTCACACAAACCTCCAAAAATGGGCTGGACAAAAGTATTGGCACCCTTTCACAACTGCGGATAAATAAGAATGTTACAAGCATGTGATGCTCCTGTAAACTCACCTGGGGCAAGTAACAGGTGTGGGCAATATAGAAATCACACCTGAAAGCAGATAAAAAGGAGAGACGTTCACTTAACCTTTGCATTGTGTGTCTGTCTGTGCCACACTAAGCATGGACAACAGAAAGAGGAGACGAGAACTGTCTGAGGACCTGAGAACCAAAATTGTGGCAAAATATCAACAATCTCAAGGTTACAAGTCCATCTCCAGAGAACTAGATTTGCCTTTGTCCACAGTGCGCAACATTATCAAGAAGTTTGCAACCCATGGCACTGTAGCTAATCTCCCTGGTCGTGGACGGATGAGGAAAATTGATGAAAGATTGCAACGCAGAATAGTCCGGATGGTGGATAAGCAGCCCCAAACATGTTCCAAAGACATTCAAGCTGTCCTGCAG
Organism: Staurois parvus; assembly: GCF_062004578.1. Classification (NCBI taxonomy): domain Eukaryota; kingdom Metazoa; phylum Chordata; class Amphibia; order Anura; family Ranidae; genus Staurois; species Staurois parvus. Next base: position 4,434,607 of record NW_028318083.1, read on the forward strand.
GCTCAGGGAGCATCAGTGTCAGCGCGAACTATCCGTCGACATTTAAATGAAATGAAACGCTATGGCAGGAGACCCAGGAGGACCCCACTGCTGACACAGAGACATAAAAAAGCAAGACTACAGTTTGCCAAAATGTACTTGAGTAAGCCAAAAGCCTTCTGGGAAAACGTCTTGTGGACAGATGAGACCAAGATAGAGCTTTTCGGTAAAGCACATCATTCTACTGTTTACCGAAAACGGAATGAGGCCTACAAAGAACAAAACACAGTACCTACGGTAAAATATGGTGGAGGTTCAATGATGTTTTGGGGTTGTTTTGCTGCCTCTGGCACTGGGTGCCTTGACTGTGTGCAAGGCATCATGAAATCTGAGGATTACCAAAGGATTTTGGGTCGCACTGTAGGGCCCAGTGTCAGAAAGCTGGGTTTGCGTCCAAGATCCTGGGTCTTCCAGCAGGACAATGACCCCAAACATACGTCAAAAAGCACTCAGAAATGGATGGCAAAGAAGCGCTGGAGAGTTCTGAAGTGGCCAGCAATGAGCCCAGATCTAAATCCCATTGAACACCTGTGGAGAGATCTTAAAATTGCTGTTGGGAAAAGGTGTCCTTCCAATAAGAGAGACCTGGAGCTGTTTGCAAAGGAAGAGTGGTCCAAAATTCCGGGTGAGAGGTGTCAGAAGCTTATTGATGGTTATAGGAAGCGACTGATTTCAGTTATGTTTTCCAAAGGGTGTGCAACCAAATATTAAGTTAAGGGTGCCAATACTTTTGTCCAGCCCATTTTTGGGGTTTTGTGTGACATTATGTCATATTTGCTTTTCTGCCTCTGTTTTATATTTGTTCCAATACATACAAAGGGAATAAACATGTGTATAGCAAAACATGTGTTAATGCAATACCTTTTTTGTGTGAAATACTTGATTTTCAGGAAAAATATCAAGGGTGCCAACAATTTCGGCCATGACTGTATATATATACTCACTTTAACCTAATCCCTTGACTGGTACCAGAAACTGACTGATTATGTTTATTCCTGTTAAACTATTAGTCCAGATGTTTATTCAATGTTTTGTAAAACTCCGCGTCTCATTGCTTCCACCCAGCATGTTAACTCATTGAAAGCGCCATGCTTTCAACTATAAGACTTGAGCAATTTCTGTTTCTTATTCCATTGTTCTCTTCTGTACATTTTTCCCTTATGTCCAACCACGTTAAACTTCAGAAAAAAATTATTGCATATAAATGTAACTTTAGGGAAGACGGGCCAAAAATGTCAGCTATAATAAATCACTGATGTTTTCAAAACAGAAAATACCTTCAAAATACTGATAAATACCCCTTTCCCACAACACCCCTCCCCTCCCCCCCCCAAAAAAAAAAATACAAACTCATACACTTTTACTTTAGTTTAACAGATAAAGTGACTTTCGGTACAGTACTTTAGAAGATTTGATATTGTCTGCTCATTAATAATCAAGGGCCTGTACTGTCCATATAACCAAACAGTTCAGTGTACATCTTATAAATATAAACTGTCAAACGTTCAGTAGCGGTCATGCTGTATATAAGTTTTAATTTGTATCAGTGACATTATGCTAAAAATATTCATATGTCATTGTTATATTATTACAAATTCATAATTCATTTCAATACAGATTGACTTTCTTATAGTATTGGTTTGATTTTAGGCTAAATATTGGTTTCATCTTAGGTGATTGTATAAATAAAACTGAAAATTAGAAGGTCAGTATTAAAAGCTTCATAGAGTATGTTGGAATGGTAATATGAGTGGCACTACAGAGTAAAAGTGAAATTTTGATTTGAAGAACCCAAGAAAAACAAACTACTCCATTCTGGGAGAAGTGGTATGCAGAGCTCTCTCCAATATCATGAATTGAGGTTAAGCCACATTACTTTTTTATGATGGAAATATCTATAGTCTGTATATGACCTTACGCCTTGAATTCCCTAAAGGAGGTCTTTCACTGAATAGTGGATAATTTGTTCATTGAATTCTGCTTGTATGTCTCAGAGGAATCGCTTTAAGGAACAGCTCAAGAAGGGTGTCAGTGTCACTAATACCAAGCTGTTATTCCAGGCACTGGGAAGGTCAGATTTGAGTGGGGCTCTCAAAGAGTGACTTTACAGGTCTGGTATTTTAGTGGGGTGTGTCCAAAGTTTGCAAAGAAGCCCCGTCTTTTTCAAAAGACCATGCCGTGTCTTTAGCTAACATTACATTTAATAGTGTCCCAATAGGCTCAAAGCAGGAATGATTGAAGAAGTTTCCATGGGTCTCTTTCAACCATGTGTTGATTGTACTGAGACAAAGATATTTTTGTGTGCAGATGGTCTATTTTTAACAGATATTTGTACAGCAGCCTTTTACAGAAACTCTATGTTTGCAGGTGACACTTTGTAGAATTTTCAGCTTTAGTACTGACAATTCTCCCATGACTTTTATATGCACAGTAATGAGATCATGCTTCAAATACATTATGGCAATTCATTATATTGACCAGAAAATATAATAAAGATACCTAGGTTTTTCCCCAAATAATTTTTAGAAAGCATGAATATATAAGTGGTTTTCTTTAGTACAAAACATTTTTGAAGTTCACTTTGACATTGTTTTTCTGATGGTAACTGACATTAATGGCAATATCAAGGCATGATCTGACAACTGGAAGATTATTTTTGATAACAACATTAGACACATGCTGTATATAATCTATATAATCATTTATGCATGCTTGGATGAATATACTTCTGTAGCAGGAAGGACAAATCTGGCCAGTCAACCACAATACCAGCTTATTCAATGGTAAATCAATAGGAATTGATGAAAATTTCCAACAGATCTAAATGAAATTAATTTATGGACCTCTTGCAGGCATTTAGATAGCAACTCACAATGTTCCTAGCATTTGTAAAAAAAAAAGGTGGTGAATTGCAATATATGTTAACAAACAATAATAAACAAATTACCTATCCTTTGTTTAATGTATATCTAGAGAAAATATTTGCTGAAACATTACATTTTTTAACTTTTATGAAAATAAACTAAAGTAACAATATAGAATATTATACTTACATTATTCCAGAAATATAGACATGTTGCAACTGTTTTTATTATTTTATTTTTCTTTTCCTGAAATGATTTACTAGATGATGATTTTTCTATTATTATTGTTATTAATATTACTATTTTCCACACTTCAAAGACATGCTGGCATTTTTTGTGTTTATTAAAAGTCAGCAGCTGCTGACTTTTAATAAACACACTTACTTGTCCCAGAATCCAGCGATTTTCTCACCTGCGCCATCCCTTCTCCCCTTCTGTCCTCCATGGTGTCAGCATGTCAACTGTGGGCACCAGACTGTGACAGCGCTGTGCATCCTAATTGGTCTGGCAGTCTCCTGGGACCTGTGAAAGTTCCCAGGAGACTGTGGGAGGGAGGAGGGAGCTGAACTTCCGGCTCACTTCGCTGCGGCAAACTGACCTGGAAGTGGGAGCGGGTACCTATCAAAGACAAATATCCGCTCCCCCCAAAAGGTGCCAAATATGGCAGTGGAGGGGGGAAGGAGGCAAATAGGTGGAGCTTCTGCTTTTGAGTGGAACTCCGCTTTAACTGACTTGTCTAAATTGGCCCTAATATGCATGAATGTGAGTTAGGGACCTTAGATTGTAGGCTCCTTGAGGGCAGGAACTGATGCAAATGTACAATATACTGTATATGTGTAAAGTGCTGCGTAAATTGATGGCTCTATATAAGTACCTGTAAAAAAAATGATTATTATACAGGATTTATATAGCGCCAACAGTTTACAACATAAGGGCAGACAGTACAACTACAATACAATTTAACACAGTCGTATTTACCATCCATAAATTAAAATTATCTTAATGGAAAGATTATCATCCACAGACAAATTGCCATTTGTTTGCCATATAAATCACAAATCTATTAGTGTTTAGCATTGCTTTTCAGTGCCATGTATTTGATGGGAATCAATGGCCTTTAAAATGTAAAAAAAAAAAAGCAAAACAAAACTGCTAACCGTGCTCTGTCCAGAATGACATATGGATGACATCTGTGAATGAAAACAGGCCTTTAATCGTGCTTTTTATGGGCCTTTTGTCTACCTTTTTCTACATCTGTTAGCCTATAATTGACTGTCCCAAGGTTGATCATCATGATGACAACAGGTGTCCTTTAGTAAGGTTCAGCGTCACTCTACTATACAAAGGTTTCTAAGTCTTTTATATAACACTTGTATATTCAAGTTCTCCAAGCTTTGTCCTTATAAAATGGCTACTTGTTCTACTCCTGATTTAGGTCTTAGACTAATATTTTTGCAAATGTCCTCAAAGCTTAAAATATACAAAACAGAAAAACCAAACAAAACAGTGAGTTACAGAAAAAAAAAATGAAACTGTCAGGTGCACTATTTTCAACTGTGTACAAAGCAGTGCACTTATTCTTAAAGTGTATTTATAGCCCAATTTGTATTTTTATTTTTCTGAATAGGGGAAGAGTTGGATTCCCTCTCTATGTTCTAAAGGGGAGATTCACCCTATTTAAATATCCTGAGGACCACTGTCCTCATGACATATCCCAAAATCCTAAAAGGCCCTATTCACACTATGCATTACTTCAAGGTGCACTGGGTTACAGCAGGACAATAATTGTGAATGGATTCCCAGTGCATTCTAATGCCGAAAAAACATTGGACATGACAGAAGAAGTGTACATGTGTTACCTGCTATTTTAATAGTGAATTGGGGCACAGCAGTATAAAGGGAGTTTTAGAGAAGAACTAAACTCTTTTTCTCCAATTGCAGCCAAAGAAGGCACCATCTTAGCCTCTATATAGATCTACAATTGCTATGGTGCTGCACATGTGATCAGCATTGACATCAGCCATTTGAGGGCTTGAAAGATCAGTTGAAAGCTGAAATGAGCACACTGGCAACTCCGAGTTATCTCCAGATGCATGCCTTGAATGAAGCATACTCTGCGCCTGCACTAGTAGGCAAAATGTATATAAATACACTGCAGTAAACAACATTTTTCATTAGGGATTTAATAACATTAATTTCTAACTTGAGTTGATTTGGGTAGTTTAGGGGTTTTTTTACGTGCTTTCTCATATGAGTATAATGACCCATATGGATAGTGTGCCAGGCTAGTAACAGAAGAAAAAGAATTAAACAATCTTGTAGTAAAACATATTTTTGGATTAGTGACAGATAAGGTAAATGTCAACAAATCTCTACTAAGTGATATTCATTCCAATCCAAGTTGGATTTTAAGCTTGAGAACAGACCTTTTAACTTTCCTTAGCATACGGTATGTACTCTATTATTTTTGTGTCTCCCTTTATGATTCTGCAATATTGATGCAATATACATGTATTTTTTTTTTTATATTGATTTAGAAAGGTGAAAGCGGAATTAAACCCAAAAGCAAACATTTACAATATTGCAGCTTACCAAATCTTTGGTGTGATTGCTGCATTAGTTTTATTTTTTAAGCTTTTGTTCCTTTATTTTCATCTGGTAAGTCTTGTTTTTCAACAAAACAAATTGTGCTGCAGATGTAGCTGTTAGATGGTTGAAACAAGCCATTTACCACTGACAGGGGTGCTTACAATAGTCAGCTTTTATTTATGTAAAATCTTTATCCCAAAAGGATAAAAAAACTGTTTGCTGTAACTGCTGATGAAGTGTTATCTGGAGTTCAGCTTCATTGTGTTAGTGTAGCTACAATTGCTAGTCCATCTAACACTCCCTTCTCCTCAAACTGAAAATGCTGCTGCCTGCTGTGCCCCCTATGCTCCTTCATCCAGAGTGGGGGTGCTCTAACACAGGAGGTGTGGTACTAGTCAGATCACCAGGTGAAAAGAGGGGAAAAGACAACCTCCCTGGCGGTATTCCTGAGTGTAGCACCGGGTAAAGTTTCAGCACCACAAGCGGTAACCCCGAGCTACACTCGGGCTTACCATGTGGCGCTGCTCCCGGATCTCTTCTGCACTTACCTTGGCCTGCGCTCCCACGATGTCCCTCCTGCAGTGTCCCCTGCAATGTCCTCCGGCCGATGCCGGCATCTGTCTTCTGGGTTCTGTTCCCTGAGACATCGGGATGTACGGGGGACGAGACTGGCGGGAAATTTGAAAGTTGACATTCACTAAATTCACTAAAATCACATAGTAAAACATTACTGTATCAAAGCATTTCACATACATTTTGTCCCAAGCAGGGGCGGACTGACCATTTGGAAACTCAGGCACTGCCCGAGGGCCCGGGGTCAGTAGGGGGCCCCATGAGATGCCCCTGGTACCTTTTTTATATGCTTTTGTGAGTTTGGGCAAGGACACAAGGGCCCCATGATCCCCTATTGCCCGGGGGCCCCATGAGTTGTCAGTCCGCCCCTGGTCCCGAGTGCTTTGTCCTGTGCCCTGCCTACATTTTTACTGTTCTTTCTGCCTGGAAACTGAGAAATGTCCATGGCGTCCAAAAAGCATCCCAAAAGCTAGAGAACAGCGATAGTAAATTAGAGTCACTTGCAGAATTGAGTGATAATGATTTGTGGGGAAATTCGTCATCAGACACTGAAAACGATTTTGCAACTTTGTTCAGTGATGTTAGAACTTGGCGCTATATTTAAAATTTCAGTGTTTTTGGTTTGATTATATTATTGAATTAAATTTATTATTATATTATTATTTTTTATGATTATTTATTAAATTATAATTTATGATTTCGTGTTTAAAATTTTATCATACCCGGGATGTATACTAGACTCATGTTCGGACAGATTTCAGTAAGTTATTCCTAAAAATTACAGGCCTACAATAAAAAAATACATATTTCCATGCAAAAAAATGTACTACTTTGAGCTCAGAAATATGGACATAATCAGACCGCTAGGGAGGTTAAAGCAGTCGTAAACCGCAGAAAAAAAAAAAAAAAAAGAAAAAGTCCCCTGCAAGGTAATATCATTGCATACTAGCACCTTAGGTAAAACTTACCTTAAAACAAAGCCCTCCAGCGGCACACTGTCACCGCTGTAGAGGCTTTCATGTTCACCCATTTTCCTTCCGGGTTCACGAGCTCCAACATTCTGACAGGCCGGGCCACGATGACGTCACTCCCGCACATGCGCTCGTGAGTCCTGGGCCACGGCACACAGCCCCATGTCGTTCCTTCAGAGCTCCTACGCCAGATGAAATGAAGACAGAATATCTCCTAAACGGTGGACGTTTAAGAGATATTCATTTGACCTACAGGTAAGCTTTATTATAAGCTTACCTGTAGGTACAATTAAAAAACAGAGTTTACAACCACTTTAAAAAAGAAAAAGAATGCAGCCGCCACAGCTAAATATTGGTAAGCTGTAATGTATTTTTTGGTTTGGATTTAATACCACTTTAATGGTTCTGTAGTTGTAGTTGTTACTGTATCCAATGCTCTAGTCAGCATGGAAGTAAAGTAAATATAAACACACATTTTATACATACCTTTTTTTTTATTTGTTTGCAAAATCTCAAATATAATGTCTTTCATGTTAGGTCATGATGATTAAGTGTTTGGAAAATCAATTTGCAAGATGCTTTGAAGATGCAGTATTTGACAAGTGAGGTGAGACAGGAAATGCATTATATTCACCACCTAGCAGCATAGTGCCTAGGTGGAAACAAAGAAGTGTGTAAAACAGCAGTAATATATACATCATGTTGTCACCTATCCAGTATGTTCAAATAAAGGAATGACCAGTTTCACATGGATAAATCTGTAAGAGTAACATAAAATGGTTTCATTACATAATGTTATTCCCCAACTGAAACTGAAGAGAAAGTAAACTGTCCTGTTTGTATGTAATATTCTAAATCCTCATTGCATATGAAACAATTTTATACAATATGCGGTATATTTTTTCCCTCAAACCTCTGACCCCTGCATTGCTTTTCTGAACTTGTCCAATGTGATAAAAAAAAATACACACACATATATATATATATATATATATATATATATACAAAATTTTAATTATTATTTATTTATTTTTTTAAGTGTGTAAGCTTTTTGCAGGATCCTCATATTATTTTCTAAAGGTCTTCAAATAATGGAGTTTACCAAAGTGTATAGACATTGCTTGATTATTTTTTCAGTTCCAGAAAGATATTGTCAAGTGGAGATGTGGCATATCATTTCATTTCTATGGTATGTTTTCAAGGGAGCAAAGTACATTCAAACTCAGGATCCAGTAGAATATATCTCGTCACCAAATCTCAGTGGAACAGAAATCAAACCATTAAAATCATTATGTGCGTGTTAACTATTATTGGTGCAGTGGCTATATATTATACTTTACATCTACGCTTAATACAGCAAAGCTAAGCAGCAAAGTACATAGAACCTATAGCATACAATCATCTTTCTTTTGATTTTCTATGACTGCTTTTAAGCAACAAAACCCACTGGATTCCATTATTTCCTATTACCATTCATGACAAAGTGACAAGTCCTCTTGAAGAATAAATACCTTCCTACAGATACCTACCTTCCCCATCATTGGTCTGTTGCTCTAACAAGTTTTTCGTAAACACCTAGTGATATCTGATATGAGGCAGCTTTGATCCAATGGCTAGGCTGAGCCCCATCTCCATCTAGCAATGTGCATAAGAGCAGCAGCTCTCTCTTAACTCATTGGCTCAGAGACAGCCAATTTCTTCCGCTGCTGTCAATCAGACAGCCAATGAGAAGAGCGGGAGCAGGGATGAGCCATGCTCTGTCTATAGACTGTCACACTTATTCCAAATGCAGGTGGTCAGACACTATAGTAGGCTTATGTGTTCTTCATCTATAGCAGTCCCCTTTCCCATAAAGCAAAGTGGCCTACCGGTACTCGGTTGCCCCCAGGATTTATACACAATGCTATAGTGCCTGGCTACCATGCCAGGGCAGGCGTGAACTGAGCACAGTATACAAGTACTTGCAGTTGGCAAACAGGCAGAGTGGTTCAATGACAGTCCAGGTTCAAGGCAGGCAAGGTTCAGAATAGTCAGGGTCAAATCTGTAGTTAAATGGCAGACAGAGTTCAAAGAATGGTCGATATCCAATCTGAGGTCATCAACAAGGAAATCCAAACTGAGATTCACAAGCATGAGACTGCAGACTTGGCTGGCTTAAATTAGGTTTGGTCTCCATCCAGAGACTGACCACATCAATCAACTTGTAGGTGGACAGACAAACAGGGAGAATATATATCAACCAAAACCAGGATGCTGGAACAAGACCAGCAGTTATGATGGATCAGGAGCAGTACACTTCTGAAATGGACACACAGAGTTGGCTCGGGAGCGACATTAGCAGCTTTCTATGGAGGCACTTGGTGGGAGGAGGAGCCCATGAAGAGAACGATCAGGTCTGCTCTGTGCAAAACCATTGCAGAGAGCAGGTACATAGAACATGTTAGTTATTTAAAAAATAATCAAGGTTTACAATCCCTTTACGAAAACCTTATGCAGTGAGCCATGATGCCAAGCATACTCAAAAACAGATTTTGGGTTTACCTTCACTTAAAAATGTTAGCCTTCAGGACTTCTCCCAAGTCTATCACACCCTATGGAAATCCCGACCCCAATCTGTCTGACTATCTCCTACTCTGTCCACTTTTTTGGCGATCCCTGAAAACTTTTCTCTTCAGAGAAGCTTATCCTGCCTCCACCTAACAACTGTACATGTATTTTCTCCATCAGCTCATCCCTCACAGTTATTACCTTTTATATCTCTTGACCATTTCCTTTCAGACTGTAAGCTTTAACAAGCAGGGCCCACTCATTCCTCCTGTATTGAATTGTATTGTAACTGTATTGTTTGCCCTCACGTTGTAAAGCATTGCTTACACTGTTGGCGCTATAGAAATTCTGTATTATATAATAATAATGTTATCAATGACCACATATAGGATAGCACATATAGGATATTTCTGGATTATGGGACATACAAATCTTTCTACATACAACAATAAAACCTACTTTAGTGTTGGTTTAGCCACAAAAATGTAAAGGGTATATGAGCATCTTAAAATGTATATTAAATGTTAAGAAGTACTAAAACCTTTTTAAAATGATCCTAAGCACCAAGCATACTTCTGAGCTCCTCCTCTCACCATGCTTTCTTTAGCTGTGTGTTAGTAATTATGGTGACTGATGTATATTTCATTCTAGGTTTTGACAGGAGTGTCCTTTTAAGGACAGATCAACCCTGACACCCTTAAGGCTAGGGTCTTTTCAGTGACGTTCCATGCCATTCCCAGAAATGATATATTCCAGTAACTATATCCTAAACTAATAAACATGTAATTAAATCAGTAAACATGCATGTCTACAACATGTTATACAAAATAAAAAACAAAAAGTGCAGGTTGACTGGAATGCTGGTCCTGCAGGGAGAAAAGGAAATATAAGAGGTCAGCTTTGGAATTAAGGTACATGCCAGAACAGTTGATGGAATGCCAGGAATGCATAGAGAAACAGACCCAGGCTTGGGACATAAACATTCATGGTTTACAGGAAAGGGGACACAAAGAACACATGAATCAACATACTGAAATCAGATGTGCGCACAATTGAACACAGCAAATCCTAATCATGATGGCATTGTTACTTTTAAATAATGGCACGTGCATAAATTGTAGCCTGTATTCACACCACCTGCCTGGAGTTTGCATGTTCTCTCTGTGCCTGCGTGGGTTTCCTCCGGGCAAATCCGGTTTCCTCCCACACTCCAACAGGGCTGCTGTTAGAACCTGACAGCCCCCCCCCAAAAAAAAATCATAGTTTACTATGCTTCAGTTATGAATGAACACAGTGAGTGATGGGTACCGATCACTCATTGTGTTCATTCAGAAAAGAAAGGGGCTGGTAAATGTGAAATATTTACTGGACTCTTCCCCCACTCTCCATTATGAAGGATCCTATTGTGTACTTGCAGCTGCTGGTGGAAAGGAGAGGAAGGAACCCAGCAGCCCTGCAGGAGTGGAGGCACACAGGGGGGCCTGGGCAGCAGGGGAAAATGTATGGTGCACAATGAGGATGCTGGGTGCACTGAGGGGGGGCACTGGCAATTACTGGAACCAATCCCCTGTATGGTTCTCTCAGCAGCAGCTGAAAGTTAGCGGGAGGGAGAGGAGAAGAATCCAGCTTCAGCTGCTGCAGAGAGAGTCATAGAAGGGATCGGTTACAGTAATTGCCCCCCACTGTGCCGATCAACCTCCCTGCCCACATCTGATTCACCCAGCTGTCTGTCCCCCCTCGCTGGCCAGGGCCCCATACAGGAGGACTGGTGGTACCCCCACTCCTAGATTGTATACAAGTACCTGAAATAATATTAAATAACAAGGAACCTTGTCAGCCTTATCTTCTTTAGACAGATCTATGTCCATTAGATCACCTTTTATCTTGTTTGCTTTAGTTACCACTGAAAATATTTCTACACATACAATTCCATAGATGCAACTGAATGTCAGCACAGATGGGTAAATCATTTTGCCTATCGAATGCACTATCTACCTAACCTGTACGGGAATTTCAAGATAAAGGAAAACAGCACCCTGCCACAGACCTCTCTGTGTAGTTACAGAAAAGCACCTAAAGAGGATCTTTCCTCCATTTCTCCAAATATCACATTAGTATACAGTTCTACATGCTAATATGAAATCATCTTAAATTCATTAGTTAAAGCAATTCTAAGCCTGGGTTCACACTTCTGCGCTGCGGCATATTGCATGTGATTTGCGCAGGAACCGCGTCGCATGCCTGTGCATGTCATATGCGAATTCTGTGCAGTGTGATTTGAGCCATACATTTTGTATGGCTCAAATCGCACCACATCTGCACCAAAAAGGTGCAGGACTCCTTTTTTTGGTCCACACTAGAATCGGATCGCATGGGTATTCACACTCATGCAATCCAATTCTGCACATCGCACTGCGTTTTGTGAACTGATTACTGGGTGTTGTTAACACCCGCAGCGGTTTGCATGAACGGGGTGCGATTGTGGCGTGGTGTGGAATTCGCACAGAAACCAGTACGAATTCCGTACCGCATCAGTGTGAACCCAGGCTAAAGGTTCTTTTGTTTTGGAAAATAACAAACATGTTATAATTACCTACTGTGTGCAGTGGTTTTGCACAGAGCAGCCTGGATCCTCCTCTGCTTGGGTCCCCCGCAGGCTCTCCTGGCCCCTGCCTCCTATTGGATGCTCCCACAGCAAGCAGCTTGCTATGGAGGCACCCACTGCTCCATGTGTCCATTCACACATGGAGCCACGGTTTGCCCCCCCCCCCCCTTCCTCTCCTCACTGGCTTACTGGCTGTGATTGACAGCAGTGGGAGCAAATGGATCCCGCTTGCTTTCCCAGCCAATGAGGAGGCGGAGACCCAGGACAACCAAGACTGTTCACATCACTGGGGCTCAGGTAAGTATTGAGGAGGATGGGGGCACTGCTGCACAAAAAGTTTTTTACCTTCATACACAGAATGCATGAAAGTAAAAAACCTTGAGCCTTTACAACCACTTTAACTTTTCCTTGCCCTCCAGAACATTTACCCCCCTTCGTGACCAGGCCATTTTTTTGCTATGCAGTACTTCGCTACTTTAACTGACTATTGCGCAGTCATGCAATGCTGTATCCACACAAATAGAGCTTGCTTTTGGTGGTATTTGATCACCACTGTTTTTATTTCTGGCTGTAGCCATCTTGAGCAAGGGCAGATGATTCATGTAACATTTACTTCCTGGAATCCATTTGCCCTTAGCTTAGGCATGCAGGCAGGAGGGTGTGCTTAGCTGAGAAAACCCCTCCTCCCATCCTGAAGACTCCTGGGATGTATGACATAATTTACCTAGGCCTCGAAACCAGGAAGTCACTGAAGATATGTAAAAAAATAACAGTTTAAAACAAGTAAATATATTTATACTTTCCTATCTATTTTCTAATGCTGGCAGCATAAGGATTAAAAATAGTCAGTGTTGATTGAGAGAGTGAAGTTCCACTTTAAAATATGAGCTCTGAGGTCTGATGTGAATGTCTTCCTAACGTTTGGGGCAATGCAGGAGCATTGAATTGTGAGATCTTCAGGCTTGATGTGAATGGTATCAACATATGTGCAGTACAGTTGGTACATTAGAGTGCGATATTGTGATTTACTGATGTGAATGATTTTATACAAATACAGTAATTTGGTGCTGTGGAAGTCTGCAGGCTTTACCTGACCATGGAAGATATCCTTTCCTCAAATTTTTGTTGGGGTTGAGTCAGGTAGCAGTGTTGGGTTGGACTTAGTGTCCACTGCATGTATTGACACAAACGTGTCTACTAAATGTTAACATAAATAGTAATATATTTTGCCAAAAAGAGCTCTCAATATATGAATCATGCATACACTATTTCCCCGAATTTAAATATCTGTACATAGCTTTAAATTGTAAGATTCTTGGGGCAGGAACTGATCTGAATGCTTCACTGTTCTCTGTAAAGTGCTGCAGAAAAACCACTAGATCTATAAATACAAGTAAAACAAATAAATGAATAAATACAGTCAGGCAGTTAAGCTTTGGATTACTGTGAAATCTGATAGTCTTCCCTTAATAAGGCATGGTACATGTAATGCCAGGAGGATTTTAGGTCAGGGGATGATGACCCATAATCACATATTTAACAGCTCATAGAAACGTATGACAAATAATGCTTCTTTAACCTGAGCTGACCCTTCATATTTTTTTCCTTTTCAAGAGTGGGAGAACTCCAGAGCATTAACATTTCCAATTTTTGCAGTAGCTGGCCAAGCACCAGGAGCGGACTGACAACTCATGGGGCTCCCAGGCAATAGGGGATCATGGGGCCCCTGTGTCCTTGCCTAAACTCAAAAAAGCCTATGAAAAAGGTACCAGGGGCATCTCATGGGGCCCCCTACTGACCCCGGCCCTCAGGCAGTGCCCGAGCTTCCAAATAGTCAGTCTGCCCCTGCCAAGCACCATCCATTTGATTCAGTTAGCTAGGCATTCCCAATGTTTTATTTTTAGCTGAACCCCAGTCAAACATCTAAATATATAGATGTAATACATTTTAAGGAAAAGTACAGCCAAAGCTCGTTTGGCTGTATCTCTCTTGTGGATCACAGGAGTGCAGTTCATTCTGCACTCCTGTGACTTGTTTTCAGCAGATAGCGGGCTAAAGCCCACTGTTGGCTGACGTCACACTGCCACTCCAGGCCGGGAAAAGATCCTAACTTTAAAGTCAAGATCCACCCAGATGTCCAGACCAGCCCCTGGCTCAAGCTCTCAGCGAGCCACTGAGAGCCTGAGCCAGCTGCTCCCCGTCCCCTCTACAACCCAGTACTGCAGGGAGCACTGGGGGGGCAGAGTAGAGAGCGGTGACTAATAGTCACCGCTCTCTGCCCAGAGCGGCAGGAAGAACTGAGCAATCAGTGGTGTCTGAGGGTGTTCTCACCCTTAGAGACGGCAAGGGACAGATGCAGCATCCACCTAGGTAAGTATGATTATTTTTTTAAAAACTTACTTCTCTTTTAAGGAAGCTCATATAACGTCCTCCCAGTCACAATGAAATGGAGTTTGACATCCCTGATGTACATAGAGGTCAAACCCAATTACTGCATGTTCTCATGAAAAGAAAACAAAAACATTATTAATACACACTGTTATTAATTATAGTATGGGAAGTAATTCTGTTTCTAGGAATATTTCCTGTAGTCTCCTGTCTGAGTATATCTGATGTGCTCTGAAAAATCTGCTATGGCAGAAGAATTGCTCATTCACCTTAATAAAAAGCAGGTTTCCCATTTACAAACATAACCCTCTAGAAGTGGCCAGGAACAACTTCATTAACTCTGTCACTGCCAGAGACGTTTTTTGCATTTTTCGCACATGATAAAAAAAATCTTTTATGCTTGAAGATTAGCTGAAATGCCCAAACAATATATATTTTCTTAACGCAGAGACCCTGGAGAATAAAATTGTGCTAATTCCAATGTTTTTCTGAAAAATATTAGTGCAATAGTTTATCAAGTAAACCTTTTCAATAAAAATACCTTATGCTAAATTTAAAAGATTAGGTTGTGCTAAGTAAATAGGTATCCAATCTGTCAAGCCTTAAAACTGTGTACACTTGTGAAATGACGACACTCAAAATTTTCCAGGTCATCAGTTTAGAGTTAACCTTCGGAGGGTAAAGGTTCTTGCTGGCCCACAGAGAGCAGCAAGTTCTCCTATTCCTCCTGCTGCTGTGCCTTCAATGGCTGGTCTATCAGGCCACACAGTGTATGTTCCAGGAGAAAAATGGTAACATTGTGAGGGGTGTTACAGATGAAGCAGTTGGCAGACAGTTCATGTTAGTGCTGCATGTCAGTGCTGCATTTCTGACAGAAAAACCATGGCTAGGTATGACTTCCTAAATTGGCCCCAAACTATTCTGGGTACTTCATAATGAACTGCTGCACCACCAGGCTATGGACATGTGTTAAGCTAGATACATGTGTGCCTTTTCCCAGTTGAAGGGGGTCATCAGGTTAGTGCCATTGTCACACGTGACTTTGCCTGGATAAATATGACATGGGGTTAGCAACCTTTCAACCTGGAGAATGGCCCGCAGCTCTGGCTAAGTACGACTCCCATCCCTTAGGTATACGAGCTGCAAAACAGCGTACCCTGGGGTGCTTGGGGGACCTACTTATACCAAGGAGTGAGAAGATGAGGCCAGTGAGGAGGGAGTAGAGATACAAGGTACATGGTCACACACCAATTCCATAGATATGCCCCATCCTGCATTCTTTCTAGATGCCAGAAGACTGACCCAGTGAGCCATGCAGCATATGTAGCATCTTTGCCCATGGTCATGTGCAGTCTGCCAATGACAGTATGGTCTAGCAACACCAACGTGTTACATTCCACATGCTGGTGAAGGGCACGGAAGGTGTTCTAGGCAAAATAATGACAGCTGGGCTAAGCACTGTGGTGTAGCATGGGCCATAAACCCACTGGAAGGGGCTGATTCCTTTGGCTGGCAGTTTTACTGAGCTGGCAGTAAGTTGCTGGCATAGGGGTGATTTGAAGAAGTTTTTTCCTTCTGTTCCAGCAGCTGTAAAAGAGACACCTTCCTTGGGAAGGATTCTGCTGGAGACAGCAAGGTGGTTGTTGGAGAATTCTGAAAAGGTCTGAGTCTTTACTTGTCCCTTCTCAGCATTGTCCCGTGGCACTCTTCCTCACTTGATGTGGCATATGCTGTACTTCTGAAATCCCTTGTGAGATATCCCTGCCTGTCACTAGAAACCACAGATGCTGAGACAGATGCAGCAGGAGAATCTTATGGAGGAGGGAGATGTGGAAAGTAATGAACGAGAAGGAATGCGGTGCTTTTGCTGATGACTTGTCTCATTTCGGTGCTAATCCCATGGGGCTAATATGCTGCAGGCAAAGGCTGAAATCCACAACACAGCTGATAAGTTAAAAAAGTCCAAGCTGCTGAGTACTTTGGCTCTGAGCATAGCAGTGGTCTGTACCAGGTGGGTTAGAACAGCTGCTTTCCCCAGTCCCCAGCAGGTTGCCACTGCCCATGGATAAAACTGTCCCTTGCTGCTGTTCTGCCTCTTTCTCAGACGTTTCCTCCGCTGCACAAGGTGGCACCCACGAACAATCTGCCACCTCATTATTTATAATCCTCTCATTGCTGAAGTTTGATTTAACGGAAGGTTCAGCTGCTGCCTAATGCTGTTCCCTGTGTTATGCCCCCTCCCCCTCTATGGTCCTGGCACGCTCTCTTCCTCAGAAATAAGAAATGCTTGCACTTGACCCTACTACCTTTATGTGCAAAACCACTGCCTCTCACCTTAGGCCTGCCTTACATTTTTAATAATAGGATTTCCTAAATAAATGTGAGCTATGCAGGGAATAAATATGTGGTGCCAGGGGCAAAAGGGGCAGCTGCCCAGGGCCCAGTCATTGTTGTGGGGCCCAAAGCAGCTGCCCCTTGAGCCCACACTGCCCGCCTGAGTTTACCCGCCTGCACCCCTACATTCCAACTTTTAGTTGCCACCATCCTCTTTGGATCAATGGAGTCCCTAAAGGACAATTTTGTCAGATTAGAAGAATTTATTCAAGATTGGTAGATTACATAGAGCAATCTGAAATGATCAAATTACGCTTTATTAAGAAAGGCTATGATCCTGAAATATTGGAGAAATCCTGGTTTGAAGTTAGTAAAGAGTATATAGGAGGTAAAAGAGTGAATATTAAGACTAAAAATAAGCAGAATTAAAAAGATCAATTGGATTATGCATTTATTTCCAACTATAGCTGTCAGTTTAGAGATATGGAAGCGATCGTTAAGAAACACTGGCCTATTATAAGAAGAGATAGAATTTTTGGTCCCTCTGAGATGACATGTAAAGAATATGACATCAAAAAATGTATCACATGCACCACCTCTTGTGTTACATACTTATTGGAGTGTCCCTGCAAATTTCAATATGTGGGTTGAACAACACAACAGCTACAAATTAGGTTAAAAGAATATGTGGCTAACATTAGGAAGGGTAAAAAAGATCATAACCTATTGAAACATTTTAGAGATGCCCATAATTGTGACCCTTCCCTGTTGAAATTGTGTGGGATTTATCAAATTGAAGACCACTGGGGGGGGGGGGGTCAATAAAACTAGAGAACTTTCTAAGAATGAAACTTTTTGGATTTATAAAACTGACACCATAAAACCTAGGGGGTTAAATGTTGAATTAGACCTGAATTGTTTCATTTCCAACATTTGATTATAAGACTCTGTTAGAGAATAGGTTGACTTATGGGCAGGGGCGGACTGACCATGCCCCATGAGATGCCCCTGGTACCTTTTTCATAGGCTTTTTTGAGTTTGGGCAAGGACACAGGGGCTCCATGATCCCCTATTACCTGGGGGCCCCACGAGTTGTCAGTCCGCCCCTGCTTATGGGTATATTTAAAAGGATTTCTAGCTACTGATTTTTGATATATGGTTATCCTAATAATATGATATCGTTCACTTTTTAATTATGGTGGGATGTCTATTGATATGGTATTGGTTTACTCATGTTGATATGGGACGTAATCTCCCCTCTATTGTTGTCCATAATTTTCACCCTTTTCCCTTGTAGGTAGGATTAAAGGGAGACCAATTGTGGGTCCCTACTTATGCTCAGCAAAAATATGGAGGTTATATTTGATTTAGGATGGACTCGATAGTCTGTAATATATCAAAGTATTCGAGGAGTAATAATATATGTATGTTAGGTACAATATTATATTAAGTTAAGGGCTATGCCTATTCTCACATATTATTCACTCCATCTGGAGGGAATAAGGAGTTTATCCATTTATAGCTCTTAGGAGGATGACTAAGTTCCCTATTAGAGGTTTTAGGTATTTTATCTTATTTTTTTTTTATTTTAATAATATTATGTTCACTCTCACTTATTTTTTCATCCCATATTGGGATTAATTAAGTTTAGGTAGAAATTTACACATTCACCACTAGATGTCAGTGGATTGTATGTATAGATATTCATATAAGTCCCGGTCCTTGGGGGTTTTGAAGACCCTTAACCACTTGAGCTCCTGAGGATTTACCCCCCTTAATGACCAGGCCTCTTTTTGCTACTCGGCACTGCACTAATTCAACTGATAATTGCGCGGTCATGCAATACTGCACCCAAACAAAATTTACGTCCTTTTTTTCACACAAATAGAGCTTTCTTTCGATGGTATTTGATCACCTGTGCGCTTTTTATTTTTCACGCTCTAAACAAAAAAAGGCCTAAAATTTTGAAGAAAAACAATATTTTTTACTTTCAGCTATAAAAAATATATAGTACACTCAAAGTTGGTTATAAATTTAGGCCAAAATGTATTCTGCTCCATGTTTTTGGTAAAAAAAATCCCAGTAAGTGTATATTGATTGCTTTGTGTGAAAGTTATAGCGTCTACAAACTATGGTATAGATACTGCAATTTACGCCATTTTTTTGCTATACAGCGCTGTGCTAGTTTAACGGACAATTGAGCTTTCTTTTGGTGGTATTTGATTGCCTGTGCGGTTTTTATTTTTTGCACTATAAAAAAAAAGGCTGACAATTTTGAGGAAAAAAAACAATATTTTGGACTTTTTGCTATAAAACATATCCAGTAGAAAAAAATTAAAAAATCAAATTTAGTCATACATTTCTGCCAAAATGCATTCTGCGATGTCTTTGATAAAAAAAAAAACCAATACGTGTAAATTAATTGGTTTACGTGAAAGTTATAGCATTTACAAATGGCGGGAAAGATACTGGGATTTTTAGTTTTTTTTTATACTAATAATGGCAGCGATCAGCGACTTATGGCAGCGATCAGTGACTTATGGCGGCGTTCAGCGACTTATGGAGGGACTGCAGGACTGCGGTGGACATTCTGACATTGGGGGGTACTGACTTGGGGTCACTGACATTCCCAGTGACACCAATACAGTGATCAGTGCAAAAAAAAAAACCACTGACACTGTACTAATGGCACTGGGGAGGAAGGGGTTAAGTTTATTTTTCAGGCAAAGGGTTAACTGTGTGAGGGGAGTGTTTTACTAGGGGGTGGGGGGGTGTACTGCAGGGAACACCGCTGATTGGGAGAGAGAAACTCTTCTGTCCCGATCAGCTTGTCCTGGAGCTGTCAGGGAACTGACAGAAAGCACAGCTACTGCAGCTGTGTGTCAGCGATTGCCGCCTCTCGCCGGGACATAGCCGGTTAACGACTGGCATCCGCGGCTGTGAACGGCAGGACAGGTAGGGCGGCAGCGTGCCTCGCGCACGCCCCCTACCTGTTTACAAAACACACGTTTTAAAAAGTGGTTTTGCCCAGCCGTGCCGCCCTGCCGCCGTATTTATACAGTGGCTGGGCGGCATGTGGTTAATACAAATTTTAAGGCTTGAATTTTAATATATATTATATTTTGTTTTATATTTTATTGTATTAGTCCATTTGCTTTGAGATGTGATAGGCAATTTATTACCAGTCTCAGCACATTAGCGCTCTAATAAGATGGCGATTTGTACTTACGAGAGGGCGGGTGGACACTGCATATAAGCCGACCGCACATCTGACAGACGCATCCTTTGACAAAGTCGTAATGACAAAACGCACCAGGAAGGCAACGTCAGATGCCAACCAGAAGTTTAGTGGCGGCCATTTTGGTTGAGGTCCATTCCAAGGAATTGTATACCAATGTTGATGTACATCTCATATGTGTAAACGCTTTTTACATTCAATAAATTTGATTGTTTTGGTTTGCTATGGGATGGTTGCCTATTCTGTGTTGATTTGCATACCAGCATTGTCATGGAAGTGGCAAGAGGGATGTTGCTTTGAATTGTCAAGAGGAGTCTATTTACTTAAGAATTTATTCTTTTACAAAGAATTTTATTATAGAATAGATAGGAGCAGAGAATCAGACAAAAACAGATACATTGACCAACAGGAATAAAACATACAAGGTATTCGTTGAATATTACAGAATACGTACTGATGGAGAGACATAGCAATAAACATCATACTTAAGTGTCGAGTACATCAAGACTTTATTCTTATGCAGTTTAGTGCATGAGCTGTGAAGTGGTGGATCACCTTATTGTCTCGGTTGTCGGTCGGTGGTCACTAGTTTGGGATAAAGCATGCACCGAGTGGCACAATATATAATTAATTTGTTAATAATACTACACTATATGAATTTAAAATTTCTTGGAGGGTTATTATTCACAAGGAGGATTACTGGAGGAAGAATTCACGTGTTGAAAATCCCTTTACAAAGCAAGCAACTTATATTCAGAGAGTAAAAGTAGGAATTACGGATATCACATGTTCAAATTTGGTGAAATTTTTGGCACTTTTTGAGCACTTTCATGTGAGTGTAATTTAGTAAAGTTAATATTCATGTGATAGAGGTAATGCACTATGTGCGGTTTATTTTATTTTTTTTTTCAGGGATAAAGAAGAAGAGGAAGACATCACTTTGAAGATCTAGAAATTGAGCACCCAGTGAGCCATGGTGGAAACCCATGAAATGGGATGTTACTTGCTGTTATAAATTGAGGACGTTGACTAAGTTTGGACGCTGAGCAACGGTTTAAAAGCCATATTACTATTTCTACGAATGTAAGAAAAAAACTTGCGGTCAGTTATAAAAGAAAAATCCATGAATATGCCTCTGCTGACAGAATCGTGATAACTTTAATAAGCTTATATTAAATGATTGAATTTCTTTTGCCGATGGATAAATTGTGTCATCAATAACAATACACAGAAAAATCACATCTTTCCCTATGCCAACTATAAGTCCTACTGTGTCTAATGTTAAATTCAGACCTGTATGTAGGAGTCAGTACACCAAAATTCACACATATAGTTTGAAATGTTATGGGAAACTTTAGTAGATACAATAGATCCATAACAAGAATATACCCTTGTTTAATAACTACTTCCAAGTTCAAATGCTACAATTATCATGGACTCATTCTGCAAAGTGCAGGTAGCTTTTTTTTTTCTTCTCCTAAAGCGGATCTTTGTCCTCTTAATGAAATTCCTTCAGTTCATCCCTCTTCCCATCCTGTAAATGAATAGTACTGTTGTATGGGGTTTTTTGGTTACTTTTTTTTTTTTAAAGAAGTGTCTGCCCCCTCCCCATGCACGTCACTTGTCTAGGCGAATAACATTAAAAGTGCCTGTTGTGCCTCCTGGGATATGCAAGTCACATAACCCAGGAGGTATATTGTTTATGTCACAAAGCAGGAGGGGGGCGGGCTTAGTGGCACATCATTTCAGGTGGGCCTCTCGATGATGTTAGAAAAAACATGGCAGACCGGGACTCAGCTGTGGCAGGGGATCAGATGATCTCAGTGGGACAATGCTGGATCTGCTGGGTGGGTGAATATCTAGAATGTGCAGAACCCAACTTCCAGTAAGTGGGAACGGGTGGGGGGTTGTATGAAAATATGATTTAAAGCAGAACTACACCACATCTGAGCACCACACACTAAAAATGCTATTTAATTAATTTATAATATTCAAAGCAAACTCACCAATCCACCGATGTCTCCATACTTTATTTTGCTGAGAAACTACTTTGAAAAACACACCCTTTTCCGGCTGTGGCAATCTGGAGTAAGGGCACATGATTCATGTAGCATTTACTTCCTTGAATCTATCTGCCTTTAGCTCAGGTATGCAGGCAGGAATGTGTGCTTAGCTGAAAAAACCTGTCTTTCCCTCCTGAAGACTCCTGGGATGTATGACATAATTGTCTAGGCATGGAAACCAGGAAGCAACTAAAGAACTGTAAAAAAAAAGTTTAAAACAAGTAAATATGATATACTTTTATTTCTAATTATGAATTCTAACAGCATATGGATTAAAAATAGTTAAATGTGAGAGTGAAGTTCCGCTTTAATATGTGCACAACTTTGTACAGTCTGCCTATGTTTTCCATTAAATCAAGAAAACAAATGCTATCCAACTAGGGCAGGAGCAATACTGGATCAAGCATCAAAGGCAATTAAATCTTTAATAAGAAGCAGTCAGTGTGTCTGGCTTTATACGTTGTACAATTTGCATACAGTGTAGACTTACTACATATTTCTAGTATAATGTAAGCCAAATAGATAGAGAATGTTGGAGAAAGTGATGGAAAATATGAAATATAGCTTTCTCTCATTTTTAAGTTGAGTGCTTCTTGAAAAATGAATATATATGTAATTAATTCCATTGCAATATTTACTTAGAACATTTTTCACATAGTTTATAAACTGCAAAAATCAGAGGATCTTGGCCTTATATTAAACAACTTTCTGAAAATGTTTGGGGCCAATAAGAACTTGTTCAGGAATGTCATTCAATTTCTTCCAAACAGAAAAGTTCAACTTTTTACCAAGTATCCTTTTTATTATCTCACCAGAAATTAAAAAAGGTAAATAAACCCCCCAGGAGACCCTGTCCACATATGACTTATCTAATTAAATCTGTGCAGTGGATTAGAAATGAAATGACTATCTTTTTGACAGTTCTGGCTGTAAGCACCCAACCTAAAATATGGATGTTCCTATGGGGTTGTTCCAAGCATGTTTGTCCTACACTTTTGAGTGTAGGACAAAAGTGATATTAAAGGCAGATTTTTGTTTTTTAACCACTTGCATACAGGGCCCTTATACCCCATTCCTGCCCAGGCCAATTTTCAGCTTTCAGCGCTGTCACACATTGAATGACAATTGCGCAGTCATGCAACACTGTACCCATATGAAATTGTTATCATTTTTTTGAGACGCATAGAATTTTCTTTTGGTGGTATTTAATCACCCCTGTTTTTTTTTTATTTTTTGCTAAACAAACCAAAAAGAACTGAAAATTTTGAAAATAAAACGTTTTTTATTAGTTTCCGTTATAAAATTTTGTAAATAAGTGATTTTTCTCCTTCACTGATGTGCGCTAATGAGGCTGCAGTGATGGGCACTGTTAGGCTGCACTGATAGGCACTGATAAGGAGGCACTGGTTGGTGGCACTGATGGGCATTGACAGGCATAACTGATGGGCACTGAAAGGCAGCACTGATATGAGGCACTGATAGGCGGCACTGACAGGTGGCACTGATAGGCGGCCCTGACTGGCACTGATAGGTGGCACTGACTGGCACTGTTAGGTAGAACTGCCGGGCACTGATAGGCGGCACTGACTGGCACTGATAGGCTGCACTGACTGGCACTGATAGGCGGCACTGAAAGGCAGCTCAGATGGGCACTGATATGTGGCATTGATATGCACTGGTGGCACTGATATGTGGCACTGATGGGCACTGATAGGTGCAATTGATGAGCACTGACAGCTGACAATGATGGACACTGACAGGTGGCATTGATGGGGCTACACTGATCATCAGGGCACACTGATCTTCAGTGTCCTGATGATAAGTGTAGATGTCCCCTCTGAGGAAAGCCGATTACCGGCTCTCCTCTCCTCATGAGCTGTCAGCGTGACAGCTCATGATTAGAGAAAATGTGATAACCGGCATTTCTTTATTTACATGCGATCAGCTGTGATTGGACACAGCTGATCACATGACAGAGCTGACGTCTTCAGCTCTTTCCATTGATCCGTGATCCGTGTGTCTGAGGGACACAACTCACCACCTATTGCCGTGCATGCGCGGTTAGAGTGGGAGGAGGTCATGTGATGTCCTCCCAGAACGAGAGAACCGCCTTGTGCCCGTCATTTCCTTATATGGTGGGTGGGAGGCAGTTAAATAACAAACATGTCATACTTACCTGCTCTGTGCAGTGGTTTTGTATAAAACACCCCCGATCCTACTCTTCCCAGGTCCCCTGCCAACACTCCTAGCCCCTCCTTCCTTCCATGTGCACACATAGCAAGCAGCTTGTTATAGACACTGCTGTCATGCACATCGCTGGATCAGGATCAGGCTCAGGTAAGTATTAGGGGGTGTTGGGGCAAGCTACTGCATATAGAAGGTTTTTTACCTTCACACATAGAATGCAAGAAGGTAAATAACTTTGAGCCTTTACAACCACTTTAAGCACAGCTAACAAACACAGCTTCAAAGCAGGGAGGCCTTGTACAGCAAGTCCAAAGCATAAAACAAACAAATTGCCCAAGCCACTAACTAAACTCAGGTCAGTTCTTGACTAACAGGGTGCCCTCTAATTGGTTCCCCAACAAAAGCAGGCATTACTTTTTTTTGTGTCCTATCAGTCTTTTCATCCAGCAACAGGCACCCACAGCAGAGAGAATGAGAGAGAGAACCCTGAGCATCAGACAGCTCACATATATACAGGCCCATGGACAACTGAAACTAATAATGAAGTCTGACTACCAGGTAAAATGTGGACCTGAGAATGGATGGTTTATCCCAGCCAAAAGCTCCACAAAGCCTTCGGGCTCCAGGAGTAGAACAGAACTTACGAAGTGTCTGTTTTTTCCACATCAGCCAAAAACCCTGGAGCCATCACCAAGTGTATGTGAGAAACCTATGTGACACATACACACCATCTAAAATCCTGCCAGCAAGTGCTTCCCAATATTTTTTGTATTACTATTTATTACAGTCATTTATGTAGGACCATCAATTTATGCAGAACTTTTTAAACTGAACATTCATATCAGTACCTGTCCTCAGGAGCTTACAGTCTCAGGTCCTTATCTCACATGAATACTGTGTATATATGCATAGACATACTAGGGCCAATATAGAGAGGAGCCAATATCCTACCAGTATGTCTTGTGAGTATGTAGTGTGGGAGGAAAGTTGTAGTACTTAGAGGAAACCCATACAAGCACAGGGTGGGAACACAGTAGGATATTTTGGGGTCATTAAAAGGAGTACCCACTCTAATGGAAAACTAGTAATTGTGAGCCAATCCCTTGACTAAAGATCAGGGTATCTATGAATTGGCACATTCTTCAACTTCTCCTACCATAAATGTATGAGAGTGGATCATTCAATCTGATGTCTCAGGGCCACAGCTCCAAAATGGTACACTTTCCATTCAGAGTGAATAGAGGTACAAGCTGAAGTGGTACAATGACTGAAAAGAAACCACAGCATGTTGAAGGCTAATCCTGTAAAATGATATAACATTTTACAATATAATTTTCCACTGACCACTCAATATCAAGAACATGGTCTGCTGCACCCAAATTAAGACTAAGAGAATCAGTGACTGTTGCAATTTCTGAGGAGTATGCACAGTCCAGGACTTGTTTCTCTTTTGAATTGATCTTATGAGGATGTAGGCCTTCTCTTTTGCATATTTCATCAGCTTCAGTAATCAGTTTCTTGGTTATTTCCATTGGTGGGATGTTAGTCAACGCATTGTTCTGGGACATATTCTGAGGAGTGTGCACAGTCCAGGACTTGTTTCTCTTTTGAGTTGATCTTATGAAGATGTAGGCCTTCTCTTTTGCATATTTCATCAGCTTCAGTAATCTGTTTCTTGGTTATTTCCATTGATGGGATGCTAGTCAACTCATTGTTCTGGGACATATACAGCAATTGTCCTCATAGATGTTCTCATTGAAGGCTCACCCTAGGGTTTTTTTGAATGTCAGAGATAGATGAGAACGGTATTGCTTTTGTCACAACTCGTATAAAATTCTGGCTTTCCTGTCTATCCAGATGGGGATTGGCTTATTATACTCCAAACAAGATCAGTTCTTTGTGTAAATGGTTTATTTTCACAACCAGTGATGGCTTCTATTGGGAAGAACATGGGGTAGAACCAATAGACAAATATATCCAATTAACATTCCCACGTCACAGCTTTGAAGTGGTAGTGAATTGTTTGCTATGTGTTGGAGCTGAGGCAACTGCAGCACTGGCATATGAGTTAGAACGTATGACTTGTCAACAGCAATGCAGTCACTAGTGTAGGCTAGCTGTTGTTGAATGTGGTGTTTAGAGCTGAGTCCTTGCATTTGCAGGCCATGGCCATTCTTGCTTGCTATAACAGTGTCAACGGCAGTTATTGTACTAAGCTTCAGTTGGACATATTTCTACTCATCAATCAGATATTCTAAAATGAATGTTAAATTGCTTGGTGTGTCAAATTACTTTGTAAGTTAAATACTCTTTCTGTGGCCTTTCTATGATGACACAAGGACAGGAACAATACTGGAGGTGACAGTTGCATGTTACATCAGAACATGGGACTTTATATTGTGGACCTTTTGAATAACTTCAGACCAGGCATGGCAAAGTTTCAACACTTTACTGAAGGACTTTAGCATACAGGTAACAGAAGGCAAATGGTCTTTGCCCTATCTATTTCCTAACTGCAATTGTGGCTGCGCCAGCATACCTGCACAGTTAATAGTCCATCAGCCCACAGTGGCAGAACCCAAGAGCTGGTGTCTTCAGGGCAAACTGTAAGTCCCAGCAGTTCCCCTACATTTGGAAGGTTTCAGGACGTTCGGCTCCAGTAGAACGGAATGGGCCAAAGCAGGTGACAGCCAGTGGGAACTTCAGCTCTTCACAGTGCACATCCAATTTGAACCGGACCATGTCCCTTTTATAACACAAGACCAGTGGTTCAGGCCCAGAAAGCCCACAAAGATAATCCCAGGAACAGATGCATAAGACATTAGCCCTCTCCCTCCCGGCTGGGGCAGCAACTCACCACCTACCAGTAGGCAACCTGCCTAAAAGTGGCTCATACACTGCCAAGATTTCTTTGACAGTCAGCTCCTTCTGTCTGTGCTAAGTGTCAATAGTCAGTAGGAAAAACCTAGAAGAGTATAGGATTCTGCATACCTAGAGCAGTAATTTGAAATACTGATAAAGGTAAAAATAAAGGTTTTGTTAGTTTGACCACAAGGCCTGCAAGCTGCCAGGATTCACTCTGAAGCTGATAACATAACAAGTGCAACTCAAGTGGCACTAAACATATCCTTTTTTCTCCAGAAATAAGTCATACACATCCACTACTTAATGTAACTATAATCTATTTTTCATTAAATTGTTTATTGTGTTTTTCTGTCTCCTCATAATGATCTCTGTGAGCTCCCGAACTTCTCATTTTTCACCCATCCCTTCAGATTGTTTGGAATGAGCAGTTCACATTAGTTGTGGTCACATGCACTTCTCTATGCACACTACAAATCCCATAGCCCATAGTCCATCTTGGGAGCAAGCAAGAGAGGGTGGCTATGTTCCTATCTAAAGTGGGATTATGGAGAATGAACATAGCCTCCCTCTAACAGGAAGTCAGATCACAGGAGCAAAAATAAATTATTTGGAGATTTGGAGACTGAGAGCAATAGAATATACTTTTCTGAGTTAAAGTGGTTCTAAAGTCAAGACATTTTTTACTTTAATGCATTCCCTGTGCCAGTTGTATTGCCCCCCCCCCCCCTCCTTCCACTTTTCTAAACACTTACCTTATTCGATCCAGCACTGTGCCCATCTACAACAGTTCTCTCCTCTCTTCCAGGTCAGTAGCAGGACCTACTGTGAGGAGGGAGTATGGGGGGGGGGGGGGCAAGTCATGCTGTGTGTGTGTGTCTATGGGCACACACAGGCTGGCTAAGGAGAGTGCCCGCAGGAGTGCCCCCACAGCAGCTGGCTTGCAATGGGGGCACTCATAGAAGAGAAGGGACAGAGAGCGCCTGTGGGGGACCCTAGAAATGGAGGTAAGGGACTGCTCTGCGCAATACCATTGCACAGAACACATAAGTATAGATTATTTTTTATTTTAGAGAAAAGATTTATAACCACTTTAGCCTTTATAACCACTTTAAGAATACATACTGTACTTTAACAGATTTTTTTAAACCAGAATTTAGTGTCACTTTCAGTTTCAGGTTACCAGATTTTTAAAACTGAAATCAGGAGACACTCTACTGACCAGACCACTAACCCAGAAAGCCACACCCCCATTTTTAACATGCCCACAAAGAAGTGATCACAGACTTTTGGGACAAGAGAGGCATACATTCAAGATAAAATGACAAAAAAACCCCAGTTAAAACAGAAGGCATTAAGATATGCATGGAAGGATGCACTGAAGGATGAAAAATGGGGCCTGTAAGAAAACTGGAGGCCTGGCCAAAAAGGTAGGTTTTCCTTCACAGTATTATAGTGTGTAGGAGTAAAAAATGCATCAGCATTGGTGTTGTTGGCAGTAATAGTACACCTCATTTGGGTACATTTTCTCTTGCTGTTTCAAATCTTTGAGGTTGAAACTGCAGGAAACTGAAAAGCAGTTTGAAGTAATAATAAGCACCTAAAAAGGAATCATTAGCAGGACAAAACAACTAATTGCAAGTCAAAGCAACACAAAAGCCTACTGCATTTGACTTGTTTCTAAGCCTAAGCCTGTATACAAGAGCCCCTAATCTGTATGGACAGTCAAAAAAGGGTGGATCATGGCTAGGGGTACATGATGACAAGTTGTATTTATTTACAGTATCTCCCTTTCCTCTCTCACCCTAAACATTTATTCATACAAATGTGTAACTAGCTGCTTAATTTATATTTTTAGAACGATTTCCTTTATACACTTGTGTGAAATACACCCAAAGAAATAGAGATGAATCATTTTTTTGTTTAATTTTTTTAAAAACTGTTATTTTGGTCTTGTGCCACAAAAGCAGGAAACAGCATGTGTTGTTCTAGTGTCCCTACTAGTCTACAATACGTGAAAAGCACATAGAAGTCTCCATTGGAATCACATTGGACAGGGGTGGAGTAGTTTCCTTTGCGTTTTGTACTCAGTTCCTCTCTTTCTCTTGATTTCAATGCCACATTGAAACATGCAGGCCAGGATCATTGTGATGACCTTTTTTCCCCTGTTACAATTGTTCTAACTTTTGCTGTCTGCTTATGTTATTATATCCACTTTTTGCTTATAGTATGCACAGAATCTTTAATCTAGCAAAAGATTGCCAGATTGGGACAGGTCAGGATCTAAGCTCTGAGTATGAACTCTGGGGTTGATAATTTAATATGTAGCCAGGTGGCAACCTTTGAACCTCATTGTTCCTGGAGGATTTTTTTTAAAGCAAATATCATCATTATGTTAGTCACAATGACATACCAGTTTGCTCCTTGTTAACCGTGGTACCTTTGCAATCAAATGTATATTGCCAGAATTGGGAAGCTAAGAAAGGGCTAAATACCTGTACACGGTCAATCAAGACTCTGGTATCAATAATTGACACTATTCAGAAAACCTAATATCTAATGTCCACAAAATTATTTAAAAAAGGTGTTTAAACATATATTTTAAAATTGCCTTGCCCAAAGTAATACCAGCTATGTATTTTAGCATATTGGTACATATCCCTATAGTTTTTCTTGCTGATTCTCTTCCTGTGTCAATTGTCTGATGTTGAGGTGGGAGAAATGTTGGGTTCTAGTGATCAGCAATGTCTTTGGTTTGATATTAAAAGAAAAAACGGGAAAAAAATATACAAAAACAAAAGTTTTAGATTTCAAAAGGACACATTTTGCTGAAATGGGGGAATTTCTAAAAATTAATTGAAAGTTTGACGTAAAATGACAGGAGTAAGTAATCAGTGGGAACTTTTAAAGTCTCCTGTCCTGGAGGCAACTAGATTATATGTCGGGCAAATTAGTAAGAATAAACAGAAGAAAAAACAATATGGTTCACTAAAGAGGTAATTAGGATAGTAAAGAAAAAAAAACAGCA
This sequence comes from Staurois parvus, assembly GCF_062004578.1. Lineage (NCBI taxonomy): Eukaryota > Metazoa > Chordata > Amphibia > Anura > Ranidae > Staurois > Staurois parvus. The sequence continues at coordinate 4,464,895 of NW_028318083.1, forward strand.
TATAGGAGATTCAAGGTAACAGGAGGTGTAACTGACAAAGAAGATTATAAAATTAGACAAAAGAAAGCCAAACACATCAGTGCTGCCAAAGCACAGAAAGAGGAGGAAGTTGCTAAATCTATTAAGAAAGGAGGTAAAACCTTTTTTAGGTACATTAGCAATAGAATGAAAAAATACAATGTTATTACTAAAATGAAAACTGGGCACAACACTTATGTTGAGGGAGGCCTAGATGTAGCACACCATTTAAACAATTACCTTGGTTCAAGTAGTGACGGTTCATTTTTAGGAGGCAGGACGCAACCTCCATTTTGTTAAGAATCTCCATTTTCTCCCCTCACTCCCTCCCCCTCCCTGAGAGGCACAGAGACATTTGGCCAGTGTGTGTGTGCTGGTTGTGTGTCACTGGCAGGCTAGGGCACAGCAGGGAACCCCAGAGCTATAAAACATTTTTGAGCTAGATGCCTGGCTGTCTGGGTGAGGTGTACCATATAACATCTCGTATAAGATAAGGCAAGCTTTCCCAGGAGTTCAAGGCATGCCAACGAAGCATGAATGAGATAAACACTTTTCAAAATCCATTTTTCCCCTATGTCTCATATCTTGGAATATGAGAGATTTACATAAAAACCAGACATATCGTCAGATTGGCTAAGAGGAGACGAACAATTTGATGGGTCACTCTCCTTGTTTCAAATACACAGGAAAGCAGGAAAGTAGATCTCAGGAACCATTCAGTGTATAATTTCATAATTCATATCTAATCAATCCTCAGACGTGGCTGCATAATAATCTACCCACGGGTGGAATGTCACTTGTGCATAGCTAAAGTTATGACCAAAATATGAGTTATGAGAGATTCTGGTTCTAGTTGAGGTATCCGCCCGACGACCCCTCCCTAAATGGGGCATTGGTCCTGGACATCAGAGACACCCCCTGCTAGGGAACTACAAAATGGGCTGTCAGGCCTAAGAGAGTTCGTTGAAGAATTCTCCCATTTAACATCAATACCACCTGGGGAGATCCATACCCTTTCGCTCTGAAACTTGATCTGCTAACCCAGGACTTTGGCAAGTACTTTAACCCTTTAAGCTCTCTCTGTTATCTCTGTGCTGTTGTTCTCTGTATATTTATATATATATTGGTTACATCTTTGTTCTGTAAATATTTTATTGCACCCCTTTTTGATTTTTCAGTAATAAATATTTCCTTCTGAAGTCTTGAACTGTTTCTATAACTCTTAATTGCAATTTACGAATTCCTGCCTCTAAAGAGAATGCTACTGTGTTTGTTTAACCCTCTGTATAACCGGCCTGCGGTGACCGTGTTATCCAGACGATTACCTCAACCATTATAGTGTTATTGCGGATATCGCCGAGTTTCCTCTTTCTCTGTACAAAAAGGAGGTGGTGGCAGTGTGAAGGGTTAATTGCGTAATTAACCTGAACCAGTAACAATCGCTCAGGCTGCTGGTACATCGATTGTGGTCCAATTAGCTGGAAAATCGTTGTGCAGGGTGCAGCTGGGTGTGGCATTGTTACGCACATGACATCGCGGTTTTAGATTGGCTAGTCCTTCGGTCACGAGTTTGGTGAGAAGGGCTGGGGTCTGACACCATGGTCGTCACATATTGGTGACAGTGATCCTGGGATCGTCGTATATTGGTGGCAGCGATCCCGCGCCCGTCACAAGAGGAAGCAGAGGAACTGGCTCGGTTAAAGCTTAATAAAGCAATGTATACTGGTTGTATTCATCCCAGAGTTCTAAAAGAACTTCAAGGTATTGTTGTTGGACCACTAATGGATCTTTTTAATCAATCTCTTCTAATAGGAGAAGTTCCCTATAACTGGCAGACAGCTAATATCGTATCTTTCCACAAGAAAGGCAGCAAGGTAAAAGCTGGATATTACAGGCCAGTGAGTTTAACGTCAGTTGTAGTCAGGTTAATTGAATCAGTCCTGTGAAGAAGGATCCTTGATCACTTAAAAAGACACGACTTACTGGACCCAAAGCAGCATGGCTTTACTGAGGGAAGATCATGTCAGACTAATCTGACTGGATTGTTTGGCTATATTACCAATGTTTTAGACCAGTGTGGCGCTGTGGACATAACATATCTTGATCTCAGCAAGGCATTTGATACAGTTCCACATAATGATCTAGTACAAAGGTTGTATAAGCTAGGGCTTAACCCTTGGGTGGTTCAGTGGGCATGTAGTTGACTAAAGGATAGATACCAGAGTGTGGTTGTAAATGGGGTTAATTCTGAACAGAGACCAGTCACTAGTGGTGTACCACAAGGCTCTGTAATAGGTCCTGTTCTATTTAATCTATATCTACATAATATAACAAAAGGGTGTCTGTAACATAAAACATGATTTGACATTGCTGGAAGATTGGTCAAAGTAATGAAAGCTGCAGTTCAATGTTTCTAAATGTAAAATAATGTACCTAGGGAAAAAGAATCTCTTAAGAGAGTACAGCATTGGGGCTACACTGTTGGCCAGCACTACAGAGGAAAAAGATTTGGGAGTACTAATTTCAGATGATTGCAAAATAATCAAACAGCGTGACCAGGCAGTGGGAAAAATAAATAGAATTCTAGGATGCACCACTGGAGGGGTTACCAGCAGGAGGAAGGAGGTCCTGATTCCCCTATATAGATCTTTAGTAAGACCTCATATAGAATACTGTGTCCAGTTCTGGAGACTTACAAAAATATATTGATAAGATAGAATGAGTCCACAGACAGGTAACACAATTGTGAAAGGTCTGAGGTATAAAACATATCAAGAGCGACTTCAGGAACCTAATATGTACAGTCTGGAAGAAAGAAGGAAAAGAGGAGACATGAATGAAACCTTTAAATACAAGGGGGTTGAATAAGGTTTAATATTTTCAATATGAAAAGGATATCAAGAACACGGGGACATGACCTCAAACTAACTGGAGGAAACTTCAAAACTAATCTTAGAAAGTATTATTTTACTGAAAGGGTAGTTGATGCTTGTGCTCTGCCCTCACTATACGTGGCTGAGGTATAATTAGACAGACAGCTAACCCTACTCCCTTTACAACTCATTGATGGCGTTAGGTTCTCTTTTCAACTTTTATTGCAGGGGAGTTAGAGCAAAACTACAAATGAAAGAAATGACATTCAATCAGTGTATACAATATACAAAATATACGGTCCTGACACACTAGTCTAACTAGAGAAAGGGTTTTAAACATACCGGCGATGTTTCCAATAGGCTGACGACAGAACTGCAGCTGAATAAGTGTGGAGTCCTCTCGAGGAGATGTAAGATGGCTGCTAGGAAATGTCTCTAAGACCTCATGGTTAAGACCATAGGATGATGGGAAAACTACGGTGGCTTTTAAGCAACAAAATGTGTAACTACAGAAAATAATCTATAAAACTGTAATTATACACTAGATGGCGATATTACAATTTACCTTACATTCCATAGCATAATAAACTAACAAAGGACATGACATAAGCATATGCTGAAGGCATAACAGCTTGAAATATACTTCCAGCAGAGGTAGTGAGAGAGTGAACAGTAAGCGGTTTCAAACATGCTTGGGAAAAATATAGATCTATACTCAGACAAAAAAGTAAATGAACAAAAACCAAAAAAATGCACACAAAAAACAAAACAAAAACAAACAAAAAAAATGTGCAGACTCGATGGACCACTTAGTCTTTTTTCAGCCATCACTTTTCTATGTTTCTACAAATGTGTGAGACCCTTCTGTATTGATATAAACCTTTACATCTTGGATTGCTAACCAGGAGGGTGTTATATCTATATCTATGCACAAATGGTTTGCCTTTCATTTCTATTTTAACCACTTCCTGTTCTCCTTATAGCAGAAGTACTGCTAGAGGGCGGCACGGGTGCGCAAAATCACGCATATATACGTGATCTTGCAATACCGGATAGGGGGCACACGCACTCCCTACCCACGCCGCCATTCGTAGCCATGGTTGTCAATCACCGGATCCCAGCTGGTGATTACTTTTTGGCACCCAGTGATTGCCAAGCATCTCCGACGGGGGGAGAACTGTTTGTAAACAAAACAGTTCTCTCCCCTGTCAGCTCTTGTACACTTCTTTGCATGGCTGTGCATAGCACATGCATAGCCATGCAAAGCACTGTGCTTACAGTGAAGCACAAACACAGCACACAGTTATAAATGGCACACAGCACACAGTTATTCCTTTGATCACCCCATATGTTATCCCCTTCCTGCCCAGTGCCATTAGTACAGTGTCAGTGCTTTTTATTAGCACTGATCACTTGTCAGTGCCCCCCAGTGTCAGAATGCCCGCCACAGTCCTACAGTCCCACTATGTATCACTGATCGCTGCCATTACTAGTAAAAATTAAAAATATAAATCCCAGTATATATACTGCCATTTGTAAACGCTATAACTTTCACGTAAACCAGTTAATTTACATGTTTTTGTGATTTTTTTTTATTAGCAAAGACATGTAGCAGAATACATTTTGGCCTAAATTTATGATAAAATGTGATTTTTCCAAATTTTTTTACTTGCCATGTTTAATACCAAAAAGTCAAGTTTTCTCAAAATTGTCAACCTTTTTTTTTATAGCACAAAAAATAAAAAACGCACAGGAAATCAAATACCACCAAAAGAAAGCTTGATTCATGAGAAAAAAAGGATGTAAATTTAATTTGGGTGCAGCGTTGCATGACTGCACAATTTGTTTAAGTAATGCAGCGCCGTAACGCAAAAAATGGTCTGGTCAGGAAGGGGGGTGGGGGGTAAATCCTCAGGAGGGCAAGTGGTTAAAATGAATGGGCTGTTTTACAAGGTGAGGATTTACATATATTTTAAGGCCAGGCTTCCCCTCGTAGTGACTGGGTTATGTCAGAATTGCAACTGCACCTTTCAGCAGGGTAACCCTGCAAGGATAAGAAAATTCAAATATAGGATGGTTGATATCCCAGGTCATATCTACTGCTCACTATTGCACAGTGCAACATCATAAGGAGAAATAGGAGGAAATTTCTACAAAGTGTCCCCACTAGAAGATTTCCCCCCTATTCCTATTCCAGTGACTCAAAATTGTGAATTTTCCTGTACCTTTAGCCTTGGTGAAAATGACCACCAGAAGATGTAGAGTGTGAATATCCCTAGAGGGGACACAAATGAATAAATAAGTAAACAAACCTGAAAGAGGTTCTAAACCTTCTGTGTTTTAAAATGCAGTGGCTCATTTACAAGGCTGCAAAGGGCCGTAAACCTAGAATAGAGGCATATACTGTATTTCTGCACCCGGAGTAAAGGTGTTTGCTTACAGCTGCCTGTACAAATTGATGACAGGCTGGGGCCTTAGTCCCCTGTCAGTTTTTTAGGCAAACTTGATTGGACCCTCCATTATCCTCTATGGAGCATCCACCTACATCCAATTCGATCCCATCCCCTAAAAACAGATAGATGGGGATCTGTTCCCCATCCATCTGGCATCTATCTGGTAACACACCACTTGTATTATTTATGTATGTGCCTTTGTACAATACTTGCTGGTTCTTTACTGTCTCTGCTCTAATACAGTGACAATAAAAATGACCCAATTTTCTTTGGCAAATACTTTAGTTTTCACAAGTTTTCTGGCTTCCAGATTCATCACATTTGTTAGAGTGGAAAGATCAATAAATTGATTACAGACTTCAGAGAATGGAACTCTTTGATTTGTATCCACATTTCTATCATTTTTGTTAGGCTAGACAAAAAACAAAGGAAATTTTAATGTTCCCTCCATATGACATTTAATGCATGAAGTTCCACAATTTGAACTTAGCAAAAACAAGTAAGGCCATTTAATTGAATTTCCCTGGTTCAGATTTCTACTTTGCAGCATTCACAGTTTCAAAGCATGTAAAGATATACTCCTTGATTAAGAAATAAAAATCTTGCTTTCATGCGTGGGAGTTATTTTATGCCGAGCCGGCCATTCAAGGTTGTTGAAGATGCCAAATCCAGAAAAAGACCTAAATACAGAGGTCCTCATAATAGACTTAGGTTGCCAGAAATGCAGTCTGTGGAAGTGAATGTTGTATCACGTATGAACAGTCTTTTGTAAATTTTCTTCATATTAAAAACTGTTTTAAATGCCACTTTATGTATTGACATACCTCCACAGACTCAGTCTATCCAGACAGTATGGTCACATGTTAACTTGGCACCACGGGCGGACTGACCATTTGGAAACTCAGGCACTGCCCGAGGGCCCGGGGTCAGTAGGGGGGCCATGAGATGCCCCTGGTACCTTTTTGATAGGCTTTTTTGAGTTTGGGCAAGGACACAGGGGCCCCATGATCCCCTATTGCCCGGGGACCCCATGAGTTGTCAGTCCGCCCCTGCTTGGCACCATCCACAGGCAATGTGAATCTTCAATAAGATTCAGAAGCTGATAGGGCAATGGGGGTTATTTACTAAAACTGGAGAGTGCAAAATCTGGTTCAGCTCTACATAGAAACAAATCAGCTTCCAGGTTTTATTGCCAAAGCTTAATTGAACAAGCTGAATTTAGAAGCTGATTGGGTAGTATGCACAGCTGCACAAGATTCACTGGAGTGCTCCAGTTTTAGTAAATCTCCCCCAATGACTATCATAAGCCCTGTCTCTGCGAAGAACAAACACTGACTGAGGGAACGTGGATGAGACATGGGGGAATCTAGATAGCACTGAACTAACTAGCATTAAACAGGAGCGAAGAAAATAAGGAGATGCCAAATCACATAAGTAAACAAGTTGTAGTGACTGAAAAACCAACATTAGATGTCAGCATTCAACAAAACAGTAGAAACTAATACAGTTCACTACAACAACAATTGTAGTACACATATAGGTGGGGCAAAGCAAAGGTAATAAAACAATCACATACTATCATATATTGCTGTGACATTTACAACCTTTCCTAATCATTGTGGCTGATTAACAATGAATTGAATGAATGGAGTATGTTCACTTTGTAAGGTGTAAGCTGTTAGGTGAGGTGTAAGTATGTCAAAGCTGTATTCACCTTAAAGTGTATCTAAGATCAAAATGTAAAATCATATATTAATATCCATGTTCTATTTCAATTATTTATAGGCTTCTCCTCCTTCTCAGAATGATCTTGAAGCTTGCAAACTTACTTTGTGAAGATCTCCACACATTTACTTCCTTGAATTCTATGACACATATTCATTGCATATTGTGAGTAGGCACTGCTGTGTCACACATTTCACAGAACCTACCTTCTGAACTACAAAGGTGTTGAGAGGAGGAGTTTCAGGAGGTGGAATCAGTACAGGAATCACTGTTTTGTAGGCAGCAAAGTACCATGGGATGTGTAGTCCTCAGAAATTGAAGTTGTGGAAAGAGGCGGCCAGCAGACAGGCAAAACTCACAACATGAAAGGAGGTAAGCTTATTTTGGATTGTCAAGTATAACTATTGTTTATATTGCTATTACAATGCTGATGATATAAAATGAGAGATCATTTTCTCAGAGTGGGTGGTGCAGTGCCTACCCCACCCCCGCCGGTGAAGGGCAAGCCCAGACAAAAGCCTGGGAAACTAAGATGCTAGCAGTTAAAACCTACCCAGCCTGGGCAGACCAGCTACCTAAGCAAAATAATCACTTGTAGGCACCTACAGGTTGATACAGGTCTTAAATCTATGTATCTAGTTGCGCTGATGCCATAATGATCCTCAATGTTCTACCTCCAGCAGGGAAAATTCAGCCTGCAATATTAAATTCAGCCATTAAATGGAGCTTCTAATACATTTACTGTTTTACAGAAACAAGAGATTTTTAGTTGACCACTAGCTAACCGCGCTATAGCCGAATGATGGCTACAGCACAGTTGTCCAGTTCTGGGAGGGCGTCATATGATGTCCTCCCAGAACGCGCCCTCCCGCGCGCCCCCAGCAGTGTGCACCCCGTGATCTCTGTGATTGCTGTGTCCTACAGACACAGCTGATCAGGTGATAAGGTAAAAGGCCAATCACAGCGGCCTTTTACCATGTGATCAGCTGTGTCCAATGACACAGCAGATCACGGAGTAAATACAGTTTCCGGTTATCTGCAGCACTTTCCTCACGGTGTCACAGCATGAAAAAAGTACTGCCGATAACCGGCAGCTATCACTGAGCAGATCGGCACTGATCATCAGGGCACTGCTGATCAGTGCCCTGCAGTGCCGCCCAGCAGTGCCACACACCAGTGCCCAGCAGTGCCACTCACTATTGCCTAGCAGTGCCTCCCACCAGTATCCATCAGTACCCAGCAGTGCCACCCATCAGTGCCCCCTATCATTGCCGCCCATCAGTGCTGCCCAGCAGTTGAGCCCATCAGTGCCGCCAGTCAATGCTGTCGGTCAGTGCCACCAGTCAGCGCCCCCTGTCAGTGTCACCCATCAGTGCCACCTATCAGTGTCCATCAGTGCCACCAATCAATGCCCATCAGTGCCGCCTATCAGTGACCATCATTGCTGCATATCAGTGCAGCATCATCAGTATCTCCTCATCAATGCCCACCAGTGGTGCCTCATCATTGCCACCTCATCAGTGCAGCCTATCAGTGCCCATCAGTGCTGCCTGTGTCACCTCATCAGTGCCCATCAGTGCTGCCTATCAGTACCCATCAATGCTGCCTCATCGACACACATCAGTGAAGGAGAAAAATTACCTGTTGGCAAAATTTTATAATAGAAACAAAGAAAAACTTTTTTTCACATTTTTTGCTTTTTTTGTTTATAGTGCAAAAAATAAAACACCCAGCGGCGATGAAAGACCACCAAAAGAAAGCTCTGTTTGTGTGAAAAAAATGATAAAAATTTCATATGGGTACAATGTTGCATGACCGCGCAATTGTCATTCAAAGTGCAACCGCGCTGAAAGCTGAAAATTGGCCTGGGCACGAAAAGAGTAAAAGTGCCTAGTAAGCAAGTGGTCGCTTTCAAACGAGCCAATTCCATCAGGGACCATCTGGTACATAGTGAATGCAAATCACAAGGGAGTCATGATCCCTGCAAATATCCAGGTACGTTTACATGTGGCGGATGTAACTATTGCCGCTATATAAATACCAACAAATCAGTTCTCTTACCCAATGGGGAAAAGTTCATGCCTAAACTTTATGGTAACTGCTAAATAAAAGGTGTGGTTTATCTGCTAACCTGTGATTGCAGTTGCTTTTATGTAGGAAAAACTAAATTGGAGTCTTGGTGTCGGGCTTATCATCATAACTCCAGTATAAAATCTAATAATGTTGAGGTACCATTGGGACGCCATACAGCTGGTCTTCATGGAGGTGTTATTCCTAAGATTCAATTTCTAATGTTGGATAGAATTCATCCCAGTCCACGAGGAGGTGATTGGAATAAGAGTTTGCTTCAGAGAGAGCTTAGATGGATTCATAGACTAAATGCCACCACTTTCCCTGACTTGAATAAATCAATGTCTTTCAAGCCTTTTTTGGAAGGCTTTGTTTCAGGATGGTGTGAAAAGGATTTTTGATTTCCCACTAACCTTTATGGGCTTTCATGTTATCCTATATTTCCCACTATGCTATAGTTATTTTTCTCCCCATCCCCCCCCCCCTTCTTTTGCCATTTCACATACAACAATTTTGGGGTGATTGCTGCATTTAAGTTTAAAAAGTTTAAAAAGTATTTTTGTTCTTTGTTTTTCTATTTTCATTTTGATATTGCTTTGCTATTTATTCTAAGGTGCGATTTATTGTATATCATATCATGTAGATTTGATTGCCGTATTTCCAATTCCTCTCCCTTCCTTTTCTTTTTCCTTTTTTTTTTCCTTTTTCATCAGGTTTTTTTCTTTTTTCTTTGGTGTCTTATTTTTATTGTATTGTTTTGTTCTTTTGCTGTCCCTTTTTCTTTCCATGGTGCACTGGGGCTGCTATTCCTGTTTCTCCGGTTTGGGTGTCCTCTATGACCCAGGAGAGAGCGCGGTGTTGGTTTCCACCAGGGAGAGGCCTGGTTGTGCTCTACCCTCCCGCTGTTCTCTCTGGGTCAATGTTGGTGCGTCGGCATGACGTGTCATGTCATTGCGCCGATGTTGTGTGTGGTGACGCCGTGCTCCTCATGGCTGGGGAGAGACCGTCACGGCCCTCCATGTGGTGATAGGCTGCCCTTATCAAGTTTACTCCTTGTAAACACCGATTGGTGCAATCCTAAACCATCTATGTGTTATATAAACACCATCTTAGTGTCATTGCACCGATGTTGTGTGTGGTGACACCGCGCTCCTCGTGGCTGGGGAGAGACCGTCGCGGCCCTCCATGTGGTGATAGGCTGCCCTTATCAAGTTTACTCATTGTAAACGCTGATTGGTGCAATCCTAAACCATCTATGTGTTATATAAACACCATCTTGGTGGTCTTCAAATTTCATGTGTAGCCACCGGACAGGTTATATACCATCTCCTCTGACTTGGTAGGTTATACTCATTGGATTGGTTTGGCAACTTTTCAAGTGGCATATTGAAACGCCATCTATTGAATTACATTTTTGTGATTTTTTTTACAGATTCAGCAATATCAGAGAACTTTCCTATCCCGTTAGGACTTTTGATAATATCTCATTACTTAATATTGAGCACGATCTGCCACTTTTCCATTTTCAGTAAGCAATCTTTTTTCTCTGTACCCAATAGTGACGTCGGCTTTTTTATATATATGTGCATTACCATTTTTTGTCTGATTTATTATTGTTCATTTATATATTTCCATAGAAGTCATCATGTAAATTGGGCATCCCCTATGGTTGCCCCTTTGGGACCGTGAAAGGGGTTTTCTATTGGAGGCAAGTGGGCAGCATCTTTGTTTCCTTTTCCCTGTTTATCTTCATCTGTCTGCGAGGTCCTTGGAAATATTGGCCACATCTACTTAATTTATGGTTTTAGCCAATTGGCAGTTTTCTCATGTTCTTCGCCCCTACGTGGGGCTATCTAAGTAAAATTTACACATTTGAGATTGTCATTCTTATTTAGAGATATATGAATATGTGATAATAATTATATATCTATTATAGGTGTCATGCTTTTTAAGCACTTCTGAAGAAGAGATTACTGTTGATCTTGAAACGCGTCAAGTACATATATGGTTTGTTTCCTGTTTCTTCCGTATATCTATTGTGACAGCTGTATCATGTATTACCACTACATTTTGTGTTTACGTGTTGTTTTTAATCTTCTGTATAAATAAAACATGGTGTATTAAGGTTATTTTTCTAATATGAAGTTATTGGTTCTGTTTGTGCCCTTAAAGTCCCACAAAAGGAGGGTCTTTCCATATTTGTTCTGATAGGGATGATGGCACTACTTGTTATTACACCCATTATCTTTCTGGCAAGTGGTTAACGAGGTATTAAAGCCTTGTTTTTTTTTTTTTTTTTAAAAAGAAACATGTCACACTTACGTGCTCTGTGCAGTGGCTTTGCACAGAACAGCCCCGATCCTCCTCTTCTCAGGTCCTTCGTCGGTGCTCCTGGCTCCTCCCCCTCGAGTAGTGCCCCAGGAGCAAGCTGCACTGATGCGTGCTCGCTCCCGAGCCGCTGCTCTATGCATCCATAAGATGCATAGAGCCGCGGCTTGGCCCTGCCCCCTGATCTCTCCTCATTGGCTCACTGGCAGCAATTGACAGCAGGGGGAACCAATGGTCTCCTGCTGCTGTCTCAGCCAATGAGAAGGGAGAGTCCCTGTAGAGCAGAGGCTCTCATGAACATCATTGGATCAGGGGGGCTCAGGTAAGGATTGGGGGGTGCTGCACAAAGAAAGTTTTTTTTTAAAAAAAAAACCTTTAGCCTTTAATATCACTTTAAGAGTTAATAAAAATACCCATAATTCTGGGAGAAAGAAAAGAAATGATCTTGGGAGCTCAGGCTCCATCTTAGAGACTGGGAGAGAAAGAGCCAGCTATCAGAGCACATGTTGAAGTGGAACTTGCATCCTCTCTAACGGAGCATCGCTGGTGAGATTCACCTATCACTTTCTCATCTATTTTTTCCTAATAGTCTCACCCATCCCCTTCCTGTTTTGGTAATAAAGCTTCAAGATTAGACTCAGTCTGGCTTATTGCAGAATAGGAATATTTAGCTGCATGTCGAGCTACACACAGGGAAACATGTAGCAAGGGCAACACTCATGCTTTGATAATTTCCTGTTCCTCATACTTATTTCCAGTGATTGACTCAGGAAGTATTGCGCCAGTTGTTTAGCCTAACAGCCAGGCAACTAACATTTTCAAGCACAAGCTCAGCAACAGCAGCTCCCTTATCTTTCATACGGCAGATTTATTTGAAGTTTATCTAGCTTGGTGAAAGTGCATAGGATAGTAAACACAATATTAGTAGCATGCTTGCAGTCATAAAAACATACATAATACTGTATGCCAAAACAAATATTCATAATACTCCCTGGGGCATCGATTTCTTGGAACACACATTTCGAACAGTGTCATGACTAAGGGAGTCTCATTGAAATATAGCAACTACGTTATGTTTTCTTTTATTTTGCCGAAAGTCCCTTTTCCCATACATGTGCATGTATTTCTTGAAAAGAACAAAAATGCATTCATTTTGCAAATGTTTGTGGGAAGACATCTCCATCTAGTGGCCAGTTTGTAGGTAGCTGAATCTAGTAGGAACCACAAACTTGTGAAATCATTAGCACTTTTAATTGAGCACTTTTAAATGCATGGTTTATTTGGTTTTAATATTTTAAGAGGAGTTGTTGAAATCATTAAATACAAACAATATTTTTTATACTTTTGTTTGCAATTTAAAAAAAAAAATAGGCATGCAAATTCTTTAGCTGACATACTCACTAAGAGCATATTTATTAAACCAGACCTTTCAGTACAATTCAAGGTTCGCATATGTTGATAAGGTTCCTTCCCGCTGTGTAAACTGTCTGCTGATATTAGGTACAAGTTACTTGTGGTGATAAAACTTACATATTTTACTTACCATGTTATGGTCTTCCACGCATAGTGCCTAGGCAAAGGTGACATCCAGAGCCGTATTTAACGCAGGGAAAAAGGGGTAGCTGCTGTGGGGCCTAAAGCAACTGTCTCTTGAGCCCTTTGTCTTGGAGGGTACCGGTCTTGGTGGTGGCGAGCAGGGGCAGACTGACCATTTAGAAACTCAGGCACTGCTCGAGGGCCCGGGGTCAGTAGGGGGCCCCATGAGATGCCCCTGGTACCTTTTTGATAGGCTTTTTTGAGTTTGGGCAAGGACACAGGGGCCCCATGATCCCCTATTGCCTGGGGACCCCATGAGTTGTCAGTCCGCCCCTGGTGGCAAGAGTAGGGGGAAGGTGAACATCGAGGGCGGCTAGGGTTGAGAGCCAGTGAGTGGGAAGACCTCCACTGACATCCAGAGAGGCAAGCAGTAGCAGGCGCAGTATTCCCAGTGGTGGCGCCTCCCAAAACATGGACTCCTCTAATCTCCCATCTTGCTGCTCCAACAATTGGAGGACAGGCTGACAATGAGGACAAGGACAGGCGGGAGCGCAGATAGCCAGGTACCACAGAGCAGAGGAAGGAGCAGATCACCCAGAATGGGAACGGACAGCCCACTGTTATTATGCCAGGTACCAAACATCACACACACCTACCGGCAGACAGGGACTGGGACAGGGAGGCACAGGAGGAACTGCAGACAGGGCTAGGGGTCTCCCTCTCATCCTCCCCCTCTCTATCTTTCTCACACCCCTCACAAAATTGCATGTGGGGGGGGCAAGAAAATGTTTGCCCAGGGTCCAATAAATATTAAAGATGGTCCTGAATACTTCTGCCAAGATCTTGAGGAATACAGAGCAGCCCAAATCATGTATGAACTATGACAGGACTATGTAGGGTTGACTGAGTTTAAATGGACTGCCATTACCCTGAGACACTGTAGATAATGATCATAATGAGCAATTGGTCCTGAGTGTCTATGTTTCCCCTTAATGCAAGTCACATTACAGATGGATGTTAGTATTTTTCTTAATGATACAGGAAATTATTGGGGGTTATAGTGAAATAATATAAAGAAGATAATACAAAGAATAAATTCATACATTGAAAGAGAACTACCTGAAGCTCAGGCTGGGTTCAGAGAGAGCTGAGGAACAAGAGACATTATTGTCAATGTTAGATGGATATTAGAGAAGTGAAAAGAATACCAAAAGTCTGAATATTTTTGCTTCATTGACTACAGCAAAGCGTTTGATTGTGTGGATCATGATAAATTATGGAGGACTCTTTTGCAAATGGGAATACCTAAACACATAACACAGTTAATAAAAAAAACTCTGCAAAAATCAAGAAGCTGCAGTGAGAATTTAATTTGGCTACACTGACCAGGGGCGGACTGACAGCTCATGGGGCCCCTGTGTCCTCACCCACACTCAAACCACATCCAAAAAAGCCTATGAAAGGTACCAGGGGCATCTCATGGGGCCCCCTACTGACCCCAGGCCCTCGGGCAGTGCCTGAGCGCCCAAATGCTCAGTCCGCCCCTGACACTGACTGGTTTCCAATAAAACTTTGTGTCAGACAGGGATGTATCTTGTCACCTTACATGTTCAACCTATATGGTGAGGCCATCTTCAGAAAAATAAATTTGGAAGAACAGTCTGTTGGTATCAAAGTTGGCTGCTGAAGCATGAACAACCTGCGCTATGCAGATTACACAATGCTCATCACAACCAGCAAAGAAGATATGCTGTATTTACTGAGAAGAGTTAAAACTGAAAGTCGTAACATGGGATAAGAACTGAGTATACACAAGACAAGTCATGAACACAGAAATGATGACAATTTTGAGATTGATGGTGACAGAATAGAAGATGTGAAGCATTTTCATCTCCTGGGCTGGGAGGGAGGCAGTGAGGTTACCTCAAATCAAGCTGGGAGGCTCTACAGGTCAGGGCTTCTGGAGTCCTCCCACCCTTATAGAAACTACAGAAACTTTATAGAAGAGGGGTGGAGGAGGTGAGGAGGCCTAGATTTGCATGTTTAAGGGAATCTGGCTAATCCCCAGGCAGGAAACCTATAGGACAGCCTTTAAATGTGAGAGAGCCTGAACAGCAGGGGAGTTGCTGGAGTTGGGTGGAAGATATACTGAAGGAAGGTACTGGAATGTGGAGCCTGGAAGGGGGCCTATTTAGAGACCAAAGAAAACAGAAGTATCTGCACTGCTTTACAGTCTCCTTGGGAGGACAGCCAGTCAGCAGGGAAGGAGCCAGCCCAGACCTGAAAGCAGCTGCAACCCACTAAGCTACATGACAGTACTTCTGCACTTCTTCACCCCTTGGGCCACAGAAGGGAGAGGGTGGTCAGATGTAATACCCAACTAGTCCTTATCTGGGACTGCTTCATCGTAGATTCTGGAATTCCTTGCTCTCAGGACACTCAGGTGGATGAGGAGGATTCATCTGGGGTCTAAGGAGGTACACCAAAGAGGACTCAGTGCTCCTTAAAGAGACTTTTGCTGATTTTTGATCCACATTTTGTATAGTGTTTGCTAAGAAGTTGTACTCAAGTTTTACACTTCCTTGAGCATCCCATATACCCTTGACCCCATCAAAGCTGTTAACTCCCAATAAAAACAAGCTCAAGGACTGTTTTCCTGACTCTGGGAGAAAGTGTGGAAAATGCATGTTGCATGGCAATGCAGATCTTAGAGGGACTCAGCAAAATCCAGTGGCTCTCAAGGGGCTAGCGTTACAGTTATTTGAAAATATATACATGTCAGGGGCGGACTGACCATTCGGGTACTCGGGCACTGCCCGAGGGCCCGGGGTCAATAGGGGGCCCCATGAGATGCCCCTGGTACCTTTCATAGGCTTATTTGAGTGTGGGCAAGGACACAGGGGCCCCATGATCCCCTATTGCGTGGGGGCCCCATGAGTTGTCAGTCCACCCCTGATACATGTTTAAGCTCTTCTTTCAGAGCTCTTTACTTGATTGCTGTCTTCTTTTTCTGCCTTAAAGGGTTAAGTTTACCAGAAAATGCCTATGCAGATAAGGGGCATCTATAGATAACAAATTATGCCCTTGCTAAAGGTGTTGGCCATTTATGTACCTCATGAAACCTGTATGGAATAAATCTAGGATGTTGCTACGGATGTTTCTAAGAGAAGCATAGTGTTACTGATTACCTTCACCATCACAAGAGTACATATTTTGGGAGCTAATGCCCAACAACTGTGCAGTTCATTTAGTTCCGATTCGAAATTTCCGAATTACAATAGTAACAAATCCAAAATAATGAAATGAAAATTCAGGCGAACTTCAAATTGAATTCGAATTGAATTTAAATCGAATAATTTGAAAATGAAAAGAATAGAGTAAACATACAGGAATAGAATACAATAGAAAAACAATAGAATAGACTAGATTATAATAGAAAAGAATAGAAGAGAATAGAAAAAACAACAGATCAAAATAGAATATAACCATCTTTTGAAATTCGAATTTGAATAAAATAGAACAGAAAGAATATAACTGTCTTCCAAAATTCGAATTTCGAATAGAATGAATTCAAATTCAAGTAGAATAGATTACAATATAATAGAATAGAATAGAAAAAATAGAGCAGAATTTAATAGATTAGAATGAAATAGGAAGAATGCAACCGTCTTCTGAAATTTGAATAGAATAAATTTGAATAGATTAGAATGGAATAGAAAAAGAATAGACTAGAATAGAAAAAAAACAATAGAATAGAATTCAACAGAATAAAATAGATAAAATATAACCGTCTTCTGAAATTCGAATTTGGAATAGAATAAATTAGAATTTGAGTAGATTAAAATAGAATATTTTCATTCTGCACATATCTACCAACAACTGCTGTGCCCTGGAAATAATCCAAAATGTAGCAATGTCAATACTGGGATTATTTCAGCCAGGCTTCTATGCAAGGGATGACAGAAAGCTGATATAAAGACAGATTAAGGTACCTATGCCAGTTGTATGTAAAATACATTTAGCTGTTTTAAAGGAATACAAAACATTAAAAATGTGTTTTTGTTTTTATACAAAATCAGCTATGACTTGGGAGATGCACGTACAATTAAAAATTGTCAGATAATGACCAAAAGCCAACTTTTTGTAGGGGAAACCTTGCTAAAAAATAAAACAGTTTGACCTAAATGCCTATTAACATAATATAAAAGAAATACACTTCTAAAATAAATTGAAACCAAATATATTGCTACCATGAAGCAAAACACGATTTTTAAAGGAAAGCCATGCAGCAAAAAAAAATGCTAAGGATAAGACAGCATCTTAACAAGTTCCTGCCCGGCCAATAGCAAAATGACGGCCAAGCAGGACTCTTGTCGATCTGGGTGGCCAACACAGCCAGTGTCAACTCTGTGTACAGGCCCATTGCCAGTGCCATGTGACCTGCTGTGACAAATCACAGCAGGTCACATAACAATTGTAAACAATGGATGGCTTCCTTTCATGTCATCCATTGTATACAATTGTGTCACTAGCTGTGATTGGTCACAGTAATCACATGGTGCATACTGGGCCAATCTGTCCAACCCATCTGTGTTATGTGATTAGCTGTGGCCAATCACAGCTAATCACAACCAAAAAACCTGAATTAATCAATTTCATTCAATTAAATGCTTGCTTATAGCAATGAAATTCTTTTCTATATGCAATCATGTGTAAAATAAATACTAATTTGAGTTATTTTCACCAAAGAAATGTAGCAGAATACATATTGGTGAAAATATATGAGTAACAATTATTTATTTGCAAAACTGTATAACAGAAACAAAGAAAAATTTTTTTTTTTATTTCAAAGTTTTTGGTCTTTTTTCGTTAATGTAGCAAAAAATTAAAAACCCAATGGTGATTAACCGGTTGCCGACCAGCCACAGTACATTTACTGAGGCAGGGCGGCACTGCTGCGCAAAATCACGTATATATACGTGATGTTGCATATCGGGTAGGGGGCGCGCGCGAGGTGCGGGTGTCAATCACCGGGTCCCAGCCAGTGATTACCCGCTGGAGTCAGGCGATTATCAACAATCACTGACAGAGAGGACGGCTGCAGTGTTTATACTGCAGCTCTCCTCCCTGTCAGTTTCCAGCACACTGTTCTGGATAACAGAGTTCAGCTTTCCGGATCAGTGTGTTCCTTTGAAGAACACACCCCCCCGCCCCCTAGTGAAACACTCCCCTCACACAGTTAACCCATTGATTGCCTCCAAAAGTTAACCCCTTCCTCCCCAGTGCCATTAGTACAGTGTCAGTGGGGTTTTTTTTGCACTGATCACTGCATTGGTGTCACTGGGGATGTCAGTGAGCCTAAGTCAGTTCCTTCCCAATGTCAGAATGTCCACCGCAGTCCTGCAGTCTTGCTGATTGCCTTCATAAGTCGCTGATCACCACTATTATCAGTATAAAAAAAAAATTTCAGTATATACAGTATACCGCCATTTGTAAACACTATAACGTTCAAGTAAACCAATTCATTTACACGTATTGGGATTTTTTTTTTTAGCAAAGACATGTCGCAAGAATACATTTTGGCCTAAATTTATGACGAACTTTGATTTTTACATTTTTTTACTGGACATGTTTTATAGCAAAAAGTCCAAAATATTGTTTTTTTTTCTCAAAATTTTTTTTTTCTCAAATAATAAAAAACGCACAGGCAATCAATTACCACTGAAAGAAAGCTTAATTCGAGGGAAAAAAAGGACATAAATTTAATTTGGGTGCAACGTTGGATGACTACACAATTGTCAGTTAAAGTAACGCAGCGCCATAACACAAACTGCTTCTGTAACCACTTCCTGACCGCCCTATAGCAGAAATACTGCTACAGGGCGGCGCGTGTGTGCAAAATCACATATATATATATATATACACGTGTTTCGCGCTCCCGTGGTTTTCATGCCCACTCCCAGATAGCGTCAAATTGCCCGTCAGTACACCAGTAATAACATTTAACCCCTTGATTGCTAGGAAGACGCTCATACACAATACACCTCCATTGCTAGTATAGTGTCGGAATGGATCAATATCTTTGATCAGATCAGCACTATCCCAGCGTTCACATTAGTGTAGTGTCCCCAAAAATGCAGCGTTAGCAGGATCAGCCCCGGCACCTGCATTTAGCCCCTACGCTTACCCCCCCCCCTTCTCCCTCAGCAAGTGCAGTGTCAGTAGGTCACTGTCACTTGATACATTGTATGCAAAACCGCAATGTTCGCAGAATCAGGCCCGATCTCTGTTAGCACTTTTCGTTAAATTATGATGACTCTCATATGCAGCAGATTGCCAGTACTAGTGCCACGCTACCTTTTATTGAACTGGCGAGCACCAGCGACCTAGTACATCCTGGTCTTTCACATACCTCTTAGATTGTAAGCTCCAAGGAGCAGGGCCCTCCTAACCCTCTTGTATTGAACTGTATTGTTGCTGTATTGTCTTCCGTTATATTGTAAAGCTCTGAGCAAACTGCAGTATCACTTGGTGATGTGACAAGTCCCAAAAGTACAGTACAAGCTGGTACGGTGTCGAGCACAAGTATTGTCCCACAGCCACCAAGAATTCGCACACAGGCCTGTAGAGCCCCTAGTATCCTTCAGGATGTGCTTGCAAATCCCACAAATTCTGCAGCTCCCGTACTTCCCCCATTCACTGCCCAACCCGGAATTCAGGTGGAAACAGCAAATTTAACTACTCCCCTTGATTTTTTTGGAGCTGTTTTTCACGGAAGATCTGTATGCATCGATTGTGGATCAAAGCAATTTATATGCACAACAATTTATCGCCGCCAACCCAAATTCAAACCTTGCCTGACCATTTGTATGGAAACTCATTACAGTTTCCGAATTTACATTTTTTTTGGGCCTAACCCTCAACATGGGCATTACTAAAAAAAAAATCAATTGAGGTTGTATTGGTCCACAGACCCGATTCATCATATGCCCATGTTCTCTGCTGCCATGGCCAGGCATAGATATGAGAGTATAAGGTGTTTTATTTGTAACCAATAAATAATATTTTGAAATAACAAAATATATATGGAGCGCTCTGTAAATCATAAAAAACTCATAAACAAAAAGTCCATCAATAAAGTCCTTTTTGAAATCACCATGTGAATTGAATTTTCAAAAATAAAATCACCACGTGACTGCAAATAAATATCCAAATTGTGCTGTGCTCCCCCTTTAGGTGTGCATTCACCAACTTTATTTGCCTCCCACTCTCATGGTTGGCAAAATTTGCTTTGGTATAAACATATATTTCTCCAGACCAGGATATTCGCTCATATACATTGATTATTCTCAGAATGGTTCCAACCCTCCAAATCAATAGCCTTTGTAACTGACTCTCCACAGTAACTTTCCCAGAATGGCTCCAACACTCCAGATCTACAATCTCTGGTAATGACTCTCCATATCATATGAAAGAAATGAAATAGAGACCCGACATGGTGCAGTATCGTTTAAAACCATTTAACCTCTGCTTTAAAGAAACTCACTTACAAGAACAAAATGCAAGATAAGCCCAAAGATATCTCTGCTTTAGTGAAGGTAATGTCAGAGAGGGAAGACCACGCAACGCTCTCACCACTGCCGGTCCTCGCTCTCAGACAACCCGCGTCACTTCCGGTTCCAAAGATCGTCACCTCCGGTTTTTGCTCAGCCAATCACTGACGCATTTCGTCACTTCCGAACTTATTCATAGGGAGTGGCTAAGCGATGTGACTCCATGCTTTTATAGCGACATTGCATATCTACCGTGCACGCTAAAAAAAAAATGTTTTTGTCATTTTCCAGAAACTTGTGGAAAAAAATAAATCTTCCATGGACTCAATATGCCTCTCAGCAGATAGCTTAGGTTGTCTACTTTCTGAAAAGAGGTCATTTGGAGGTGTTTGTACTATCCTGGTATATTAGCACCTCAAGAAATGTGATAAGCAGTCAGAAAGTAACAGCTGTGTAAATTCCATTATCTATACCATAGTTTGTGGATGCTATAACTTTCACACAAAGCTATCAATATACACATATTGTGATTTTTTTCACCAAAAACATGTAGCAGAATACATTTTGGCCGAAATTTTAGTTTTTTTGGATATGAGACCGAAATGAGAAAATATCGTTTTTTTAAAAAAAAAAAATTTTTGTTTACAGCTCCAAAAATAAAAAGCACACAGGTGATCAAATACCACCAAAAGAAAGCTCTATTCATGTGAAAAAAAGACATAAATTTTAATTTATGTACAGTATTGCATGACTGCACAATTGCCCATTAAACTAGTGCAGCGCTGTATAGCAAAAAAAAGTTGTAAATTGCAGTATCTATACCATAGTTTGTAGACACTATAACTTTCACACAAAGAAATCAATATACACTTATTAGGATTTTTTACCAAAAACATGTAGCAGAATACATTTTGGCCTAAATTTATAACTAACTTTGAGTTTACTATATATTTTGTATAGCCGAAAGTAAAAAATATTGTTTTTCTTCAAAATTTTGGGACTTTTTTGTGTATAGCGCGAAAAATAAAAAGCGCACAGGTGATCAAATACCACCAAAAGAAAGCTCTAATTGTGTGAAAAAAAGGATGCAAATTTTGTTTCGGTGCAGCATTGCATGACCGCGCAATTATTAGTTGAATTAGTGCAGCGCCGAGTAGCAAAAAGAGGCCTTGTCATTAAGGGGGATAAATTCTCTGGAGGGCAAGTGGTTAAATACCACCAAAATAACAAGATTATAAAAAATGTAGTTTGTGTGACACCACAGCACTGCAGTCTACATTCACAGTGGCTTAGTAGTTAACACTTCTACCTAGCAGTACTAGGGTTGCTGGTTCAAATCATCATGTTCTAATTTGGTGGGCTGCACAAGAACACACTGCACTGGGGTGAACTAGAGCCATTGGAATAGATGGGAAATACTGGACATGTGTTTTGGATGACAAATGTACTTTGCAGCAATTTTGCTGAAGCAGCCATCACATATGTGAGATTTCCTGCTCTGTACCCTGCACATGCCCAAGAACGTAAAACTTATATATTATTTTTAGCATTCAGCATGCCCAGAGACTTTGACATTTCACATTTTCTGTTGTACACTGCAAAGGTACATATGCTTAGATAACTGTTGCTTTCTTTCTATGCATGCTGATGGGCTTAGATCTTTGGCCTCTTTGGCCTTCAGTCTGTGAATTGATGCACGTAGCCAAGGGCTAGCATAGTTGGAAGGAGTATTTACCTGCTAATCAGGTGCAATCACTTGAGGTATACATAAAGAGAGATTAAATGGGTGTGTCCTTCATGGGTGTGTGGAGTTGTTTGACATGCTAACAATACAATCCATATTGTAGGACTGCAGTAGTGGGGTTGCTTGCCCTAAGACAAGGCCAGATTATTTGCTGGTAGTCTTTGGGGGTTTTATTATTTTTTGGGGGGTATTGTGCATAATGATCAACAACCTATGTTTGATGTTTGTTTTTGTGTGTTTGCAGTAATTGTTGTGCATTTGTCCCTCAAAAAGGGTTTTTGTGGCTTCAATTTTGTGTGTATATTTCCAGTCTGACCATGTGTTTATGAATTGTGAGCTTCTGCTGCCCCTTGTTACTAACAAATGACATTTGTTCTACTCTTACAACTCCTAACTTTGATATAGTTTTGCTTTATCATATAGACCAGGGGTCTCCAAACTTTCTAAACAAAGGGCCAGTTTACTGGCTTTCAGAGTTTAGGGGGGCCAGACTGTGGACATTGGGAGCAGAAATTATCCTGTGTTATTGGGAGTAAACAATGCTTTTTTGGCATTAGGAGGAGGAATAGTGCCCTATTCTTGGTATAAGTTGGAGAAGTGGTGTCAGTGGGAAGTACAATGCCCTGTTGTTAGTGTCAATGGGGGGGAAATAGTGCCCCATCCTAGGTGTCAATGGGAGGAATAGTGTCTTGTATCAGTGGGAGAAACAGCGCCCCAAGGGCTGGATAAGGGCAAGCAAAGGGCTGCATCCAACCCCCTGGCTGTAGTTTGGAGACCACTGATATAGACAGAAATGCAGCTTACTGCTTACCATAATCAGTGTATTTGTGGGAACTAGGGGGTGTTGGCGCTATGTTTTGCTTTTTTTGTTTTGTTTTTTTTTTACCTACTTTTGTCTTTGAGAATCTTGCACCTAACAAATTGGGGTGGTGAGATCTGTTTTAACTTTAAAATGTGTTGCCTGGTTAATATTGGCTTTATTTTGTTCCCAGTTGTACACTGTGAAAGTTGTGATCCCTTTTAGACTGTAAGCTCTTATGAGCAGGGCCCTTCTAACCCTTTTGTAAACTGCTGTCCAATGTAGCACCATAAATACTGCTGATTCTTTTTACGAAAGTAAGTGTACCTAATTGTGTTGCTACTGTCAAAATAAATGTTTAATATTGAACTATTTTTGTATTTGTTGGATCAATAAACTTTTTTTTTTTTTCTCGAATGTAATGTTAACATCCATCCATACAAACAATAGTCTACACCTGCAAGGTGTTAAATAAATATAACCCCCACCCCTTAAAAAAAAAAAAACCCTTTTAACAGCTCCAAAGCAAAATTTCAGGGACCATTGCATTCAGCTGGTAGATAGGTATAGTCTTTAACCTGGGTCTTTGTTTTTCTTTACTTCACCAGCTGCACTCTGAGGAACACTAGTCAATTTGTAAATAAATTCAAATAGTTTTCATAATAAGTGTATTGCACACTAAAGCAAATCTATTTGCATGTGTGGGAGCCATGCTTGTGCATAAAAATTAGTTATCACACACAAATGGTCTCAGGACCAGCTCTTGGTGCAGAATTGCATCATCAAATTTGCAGAAAGACATAAGAAAATTAGGTCAGTTCCTTGGCCAAAAGTAAACACATCCTTTATGGGCTCTTGTACCCAACAGTAGAACAAGCAGATCCCAACAATGTTCTCCCAATGGGGAATTCGATATCAAACATTTTTCACACTGAATCTTGTTCTTGGTAAATGTTTCTTTATTCAACAGCACAACAGACTTTAAAGGGGAAGTAGGACCAAATCTGTTTTTACCCTACTTCTGCATCTGTCCCCGACACTTCAGCAGAACGAAGTGCACTCCTGTGACACGTTTTCAGCTGACAGCAGGCTAAAAATCCACTGTTTGACATCACTCAGCTGATCCAGACTATGGAAAGGTCCTGATTTTAATGTTGGAACTCACCCAGATCCCTGACCAGCAGCTGACTCAGCCTCTCAGCATGCCTCTGAGAGCCTGAGCCAGCTACTTCCACCCCCTCCACAGTCCGGCACTCCAGTGAGCACTGGTGGTGCAGACCACTGACACTCACTGGCTCTCTGCTCACTGAAGACTGAGAACTGAACAATCAGCAGTCTTTGATCATTCAGTTCTCGGTCTTAGAGGCAGCAGGGGACAGATGCAGCATTGAACCAATGCTGCATCCACCTAGGTGAGTATGATTGCTTTTTGTAACACTACCCCCTTAGGAGTCGCTATAGATTTGGATTCCCCTATAGTCCTGCACAGCCAGGCAAAATGCATTTTCACAAAGACTTGCATTCAGAGTCAGAAATCAGTCCTTGAGCTTTAGCTTCGGGGGGGGGGGGGGGGGCCATAACTAGTAAGAGGCAGGGATGGCAAGGAATAACGTATCCAAGGTTCCCAAATCTTATGGAATCTTGGATGAGAATCATGAAGAATGCTAGACATCTGTTCATTGAACAACATAGCATTCATCCGAGTCTTCACCCCCTGGAAGACTACCGAAGGGGTTCTCCAAGCTTGAGCTGTAGCACGTTTGGCCGAAATGAATAGGTAGGATGCCAATTTCTGCTGAGACCTAGACAGACCCAAAATTGGGCAATGCAGGAGGGCCACCTTTACATCCCTACAGACCGTAATATGAAATAGCGTTTGTAGCAAACCAAAAACCCTAGACCAGAAGCCTATCAATCGTGGGCACGACCACCAAATGTGCAAGATGTCCCCGCGTAGATCACAGTTCCGGAAACACCTATCTCCGCCAGTCGGATTAAAGTGAGCAGTCCAAGCCGGGACCCAGTACCACCGCAGTAGAACTTTGTAGGCTGCCTCAAGAGTGACTGTATTGAATGAACATTTTGCCACCATCCCCCAGGCGCTACGCCAATCC
Source organism: Staurois parvus (assembly GCF_062004578.1). Lineage (NCBI taxonomy): Eukaryota > Metazoa > Chordata > Amphibia > Anura > Ranidae > Staurois > Staurois parvus. The sequence goes on from NW_028318083.1 coordinate 4,490,108, forward strand.
TCCACCGCAATCGAGACACCCAGATCTCACTCCCATTGAGAGACATAAGACGGGTGGTGAGGAAGACCTACTGTTAAGGGAGGCATAAATTACAGAAATGAGACCAGGGGACTCTGGGGAATGCTGACAAGCGTGTTCAAAGGGTGTTTTGCGGTAAGGGTATGTAGAGGTACGATGGAGGGATAGGACCCAGTGGCGCAATTGCAAATACCGATAATATTCCCGTGGCAGGACCCCTCTTGATTCTCGAAGAGACTCCCAAGATGGAAGCGTATGAGCGCTCAGAAAATCATGTACAATAACAAAGCCATGGGAGGTCCACCAAGAGAAAGAAGGGGGATGTGCTAGGCTTGGCGGAAATAAAGGATTATGCATAATCAACAAAAGAGGTAGAAATTATGAAATCAAATTACCCGAATATATTACAGAATCCCAGGTTCTTAAATTGTGAAGCATGATAGGGCTCAAATCCGGAGGGCGCAACTTAAGCGGGAGCCAAAGCAATGTAGTTAAGGAAAGTGGAGCACAGTTGGGTAATTCTAAGAGTACCCATAACGGGATATCTGTCGTGGCATGTAGCATAGACAACTGGGAAATCAGAGCAGCCAAAAATAGTATCTAGAAACATGTGGAACTCCCAAACCTCCCTGTAATCTATGAGTATACAGAGTGGCTCTAGGTACTCTGGGACGTTTATGAGCCCAAATAAAACTAAGAATCCGGCTCTGTAGTACACGAAGAAAAGACGCAGGGACATGAATAGGGAGAGTACAGAAAAAGTACAGGATCTTCGGCAAGATAGTCATCTTGACAGCATGTACCCGGCCAATCCATGATAAAGAAGGAAACTGCCAAGAATTAAGCAGGGAAGTAACAGAGTGCAATAAGGGGTAATAATTAGCCGAAAATAAGGCAGAGTAGGAGGAAGTAAGTGTAACGCCAAGATAAGCCAGAGAATGGGATGCCCAATGGTAGGGAAATTGTGTCTGCAACCGGTCAACCAAGTCGGCAGGGAGTGTAATATTCAATGCCGTGGTTTTAGACAAATTTATGCGAAGGCCAGATATAGTCGAAAAACAGTCCAGTATGACCTGAAGATTGGGGAGAGTGACGAAAGGATTGGTTAAAACCAAAAGGGCATCATCCGCATAAAAGTTGGCCTTGTATTGAGTGCCGGCATAGGGGACACCAGAAATTTCGAATGGCTGCAGCTAAAGGTTCAAGAGCGAGAACAAAAAGAGCGGTGATAATGAGCATCCCTGTCTCATGCCCCTGAACATAGGGAAGAATGAGGAAAAAAAACCTGCATATTTAACAGAGGATGAATATAAAGCCAAGATCCAAGCCAGAAATGCGTCACCAAACCCCCATCTTGACAGCGTATATGTCAAATATTCCCAAGAAAGTGAATAAAAGCGAATTAAGTTTCTTGGCCAACATTGGCCTCGGTTTATTGGCGCATGTATAAAACCTATTCTCGGGGATCCGGGTATGACCAGAGATGTGTGGACTGACACAGGGAAACGCAGGCTTCAAGTAAGGTGTAAACAATATAATTTATTAAAGGCTATAGAATACACAAACGCAGTGCGAACAAACCAAACCTAAACTAATATAAATATGTACAACGAAGTGCAAACAAAACCCAAACCTTAACTGATATAAATATGTATGGAGCACAAACGTAGTCAGGCAGGCTGGGTCGGTAGCTAACGGGCAGACAAGGTACAAAGGAGCAGGCAGAAGAGTGGTCAGGAATAGCCGGGGTCGGTACGGGCAGAGTTCAAGCAGTGTCAGAGTCCAGCAGGAGCGTCAGGCAGGCAGGAGGCAGGATACAAGACACAAGGGAGCAATACACCAAGGCCCTGACTGCAGGCCTGGTCCTGCTTTAATACACCTCCTGCAATCAGCCTCAGGTGATGGCCTGATTGTAGGAGTGAGATACTGGCTGCTGAGAGCACCCGCTGGTCAGCACTGGTACTGCAGCCCACAAGGCAGGTAAGCCCCAGCACTACCAGAGATAAGATCATTCCTGACAGTACCCCCCCCCTCAAGGAGCGGTCTCAGGACGCTCCAAACAGTCCGTAATGGCCCAAATGTTCCACCGCCTGGGTCCAGTAACTGGCTGGACATCCCACTGCCGGAATCAAGCGATAGGCTGGGCAGCAAGCGGAGGCACATCAGGCTGGGCAGCAGGCGGAGGCACATCAGGCTGGGCAGCAGGCGGAGGAATATCAGGCTGGACACAGGGCACCAGGCCATCAGGTGAAGCAGCGGGTACCGGGCCATCAGGCACGACAGCGGGCACCAAGCCATCAGGCACGACAGCGGGCACCGGGTCACCAAGCTCGACAGTGGGCACCGAGTCTTCTGGCACGACAGTGGGCACCGAGTCATCCGGCATGACAGTGGGCACCGAGTCATCTGGCACGACAGCGGGCACTGAGTCACCAAGCTCGACAGCGGGCACCGAGTCATCTGGCAGGACAGCGGGCACCGAGTCATCTGGCAGGACAGCGACACCGAGTCATCCGGCAGGACAGCAGGCACCGGGTCATCCGGCAGGACAGCGGGCACCGGGTCATCTAGCAGGACAGCGGGCACCAGGTCATCAGGCTGGACAGCGGGCGTCAAGGCATCTGGCATGACAGCGGGCACCGGGTCATCTGGCAGGACAGCGGGCACCGGGTCATCAGGCTGGATAGCCGACATTGGTTCCTCAGGCTGGGCAGCGGGCACCGGGTCATCAGGCAGGACAGCGGGCACTGGGGCATCCGGCAGGACAGCGGGCACCCGGCAGGACAGCGGGCACCGGGGCATCCGGCTGGACAGCGGGCACCGGGGCATCTGGCTAGATAGCAGGCACCGGGGCATCCGGCTGGATAGCGGGCACCGGGGCATCCAGCTGGATAACGGACACCGGGGCATCCGGCTGGATAACAGGCATCAGGTCATCCGGCTGGAAAGCGGGCATCGGGTCATCAGGCTGGATAACGGGCATCGGGTCATCAGGCCGGATAGGATTGTTAAGCTGGGTAGCGGGCACCAGATCATCAGGCTGGGTAGGATCATCAGGCTGGGTAGGATCATTAGGCTGGATAGGATCATCAGGCTGACACAGGGAAACGCAGGCTTCAAGTAAGGTGTAAACAATATAATTTATTAAAGGCTATACAATACACAAACGCAGTGCGAACAAACCAAACCTAAACTAATATAAATATGTACAACGAAGTGCAAACAAAACCCAAACCTTAACTGATATAAATATGTATGGAGCACAAACGTAGTCAGGCAGGCCGGGTCGGTAGCTAACGGGCAGACAAGGTACGAAGGAGCAGGCAAAAGAGTGGTCAGGAATAGCTGGGGTCGGTACGGGAAGAGTTGAAGCAGTGTCAGAGTCCAGCAGGAGCATCAGGCAGGCAGGATACAGGGCACAAGGGAGCAATACACCAAGGCCCTGACTGCAGGCCTGATCCTGCTTTAATACACCTCCTGCAATCAGCCTCAGGTGATGGCCTGATTGCAGGAGTCAGACACTGGCTGCTGAGAGCACCCGCTGGCCAGCACTGGTACTGCAGCCCACAAGGCAGGTAAGCCCCAGCACTACCAGAGATAAGACCATTCCTGACACCTATGTCCGGCCCAACGTAAGGCCTTCTCAGATCATTTAGTGGAGAGAAGATCAAGTTCAGCAGCCACCACATCTCAAGCTTTGCTTTTGGCCGTAGTTGGGCAGGCTTTCCAAGTAGCATCTACCATGGCCAATCTCAAGGTCAATTCAAACATCCTCTTCTCTCTGGCCCGTTTCCTTGATGAGGCGATTTGAATCAAATGACCCCTAATGGTGGCTATGTGAGCCTCCCACAGAGAAACGGCCGAGGATACAGAACCCACATTGTCTGTAAAATAGGACTGAATGTGCGAAAGAACCTGGGAGCAAGAAGCCTGAGTGGTGAGCAGGGATTCGTTGAGTCTCCACAGAAAAGAGGGCCCAGCCATACCAGAAAGACACAGTGAAAAGACCAATGGGTCATGATCAGACCAGTGTGAGGTCGAGATGACAATCTTCTGAATTAAAGATAAATGTGGGAAGGAAATGAAAACGTGATCTATTCTACAAAAGCTCAAGTATGGGGCTGAAAAAAAAGTGTATTCCCACGACGTAGGATGCATTTCCCGCCAGACATCAACCAAACCATAAGCTTGCAGCGTAGCATGCAATTTAGATTCCTGAGAAAGGTTGTGGCTAGGGGTACCTCCCGTTGGGTAATGGCGGTTGACAGAGGAATTAAGAGCAACATTCAAATCACCAAGCAATAAGAGGATACCACGTTGGTATCAGCTTGGGGCTGCTTGGTATCAGCTTGGGGCTGCTCCTTCCTTCTTTCTCTATTTCCCTCCTTCCTTCTTTCCCTCCTTCCTCCTTCTTTATTTCCCTCCTTCTTTCTTTTCTTCTTTCCCTCCTTTCTTCTTTCCCTCCTTCTTTTCCTCCTTCTTTATTTCCCTCTTTCTTTCCCTCCTTCTTTCATTCCCTCTTTTCTTCTTTCCCTCCTTCCTTCTTTCCCTCTTTCTTTCCATCCTTCCTTCTTTCCCTCCTTCCTCCTTATTTATTTCCCTCCCTCTTTCCCTCCTTCCTTCTTTCCCTCCTTCTTTAACTCCTTCCTTATTTCCCTCTTTCTTTCCCTCCTTCCTTCTTTCCCTCCTGCATCCTTTCCCTCCTTCCTTCTTTTCCTCCTTCTGTCCCTCTTTCTTTCCCTCCTTCCTTCTTTCTCTCTTTCTTTCCCTCCTTCCTCCTTCTTTATTTCCCTCCTTCTTTCTTTCCTTCTTTCCCTCCTTCTTTTCCTCCATCTTTCCCTCCTTCCTTATTTCCCTCTTTCTTTCCCTCCTTCTTTTATTCCCTCTTTTCTTCTTCCCCTCCTTCCTTCTTTCCCTCTTTCTTTTCCTCCTTACTTATTTCCCTCCTTCCTCCTTCTTTATTTCCCTCCTTCTTTCTTTCCCTCCTTCCTTCTTTCCCTCCTTCCTTATTTCCCTCTTTCTTTCCCTCCTTCTTTCATTCCCTCCTTCCTTCTTTCCCTCCGGCATCCTTTCCCTCCTTCCTTCTTTCCCTCCTTCTTTCCCTCTTTCCCTCCTTCCTTTTTTCCCTCCTTCCTACTTTCCATTCGTTCTTCTTTCCCTCCTTCCTTCTTTCCCTCTTTCCCCTCTTTCCTTATTTCCCTCTTTCTTTCCCTCCATATTTCATTCCCTCATTTTCCTCCCTCATATGTTCTTTTCTTCCTTCTTTCCCTCCTTCCTTCTCTCCTTTCCTTTTTTCCCTCCTTCCTTCATTCCCTCTTTCCTTCTCTCCCTCCTTCCTTCCTTCTTTCCCTCCTTCCTTCTCTCCCTCCTTCCTTCTCTCCCACCTTCTCTCTTTCTCTTCTTCTTTCCCTCCTTCCTTTCTTCTTTCACTCCTTCCTTCTTTTCTCTCTCTCCTTCTCTTTCTTTCTTTCTTTCCTTCTCCCTTTCTTTCTTTCTAAAATATAAAATTGTAAAAAATTAAATAAAAATCTGCTGACACTAGAGGCAGAACTTCCAGGATCGCAAAGGTCTCTCTTGCGACCGATCCTGGTCTTCCGCCACTGGAAAGGGTCCCCGGGCTTGGGGCTGCTCAGTCCATAATGCCCGGGCTTATTTTTTGTCCCATTCCGGGCCTGACACCATACATGCAGAAAAATTGATTGAAACTGACACACGGATTTTACTTGCAGAGACATCAGTTTTCATGCTTGCTCCTATAAGTTTTATACATGTTGCAGATTACTGCGCGTTAAAAAATCTTTGCGTGTTGTGGTGTGAACAGGGCATATAGAGAACAATTGATTTTGTTGTGCCCTTGCAGAACATATTCATATTCATATATTTTTCATACTGTCACCAGTCAGTGTCCCTGTTCACCGCCATGCCAGTTATATGATGATGCTGTACTGTACTGGTGACAGTATGTAAAAAAGAAATAGTGAAAATAATTTTTTTTATTTTTTCATTTTCTGAAAAATTATGACAAAAAAATACAACTTCAAAAAACTCGCCATTCCTCTTATGAAGTACGTCCGACTGTCTACTCTGCAAAAAGGGGTCATTTCGGGATATCTGTACTATTCCGACATTCTTGGATCCAAAGAAATTAGATTGGCCGTCAGTACTTCAGGATTGATCAATATTCAGATCTATACCATAGTTTGTGAACTCTATAACTTTACAACAAACTAAAAAATACATCCTAATTTGGGTTATTTTTACCAAAGACATGTAGCAGAATACATCTCGGCCTAAATTTATGAAGAACAATTATTTATTTGTAAACTTTTATAACAGAAACAAAGAAAAACGTGGTTTTTTTTCAAACGTTTTGGTCTTTTTTTGTTAATTTAGCAAAAAATAAAAACCCCAGCGATGATTAAATAACACCAAAAGAAAGCTCTAGTTGTGTGAAGAAAATGATAAAATTTTAGTTTGGGTACAATGTTGTATGACCACGCAATTGTCATTCAAAGTGTGAGAGCGCTGAAACCTGAAAAATGGCCTGGGCAGGAAGGGGGTAAAATTGCCAGGTATTGAAATGGTTAAAAAGTGACAGGCTTTGAGATGGTTGTCTTTGCACAACAATACCTAGATTGTAAGATTGTAAGCTCGAAAGAGCAGGGCCCTCGATCCCCTCATGTTTTGCATTATATTGTTATTGTTCTGTCACATGTTCTGTCACCCATTGTAATGTACAGCGCTGAGCGAACTATTGGTGCTTTATAAATACTGTATAATAATAATACACATTTGAAACTTGAATCTAGTTTCCCTGAGTATCAGTGACCACAATTCAGATGTGTAGAAATACTATCTGGTGCCGCACGAGAGCGCTATATGAAACACTCAATGGAAACTAGAGCGTCGTTGTCCTAACTTTACAGCAGTCGTACGTAGCTAGTAGTACTCGGCGCATGCGCAGAATACAAGCAGAGCGGTAAGCGAGGGGGATTTGCTAAGCAAGATGGCTACTTCCCTTGGATCAAATACTTACAACCGGCAGAACTGGGAGGACGCGGTAAGTAGACGGATGTGTGTGCACTGACGGTGATCGGTCAGGCACTTCGGGGGACTACTGATAGGAGGAAGTGGCCACAATGCGCCGGGCTGGTGAAGTCTGAGTTGTAGGCCCCAGCTCGTCTGTGTACACATCGTGGTCAGTAGGGTGGAAGGAGTAGTGTTCATTACATGTGTGGTGCTGGGCGGTGGAGGTTTGTCCTACGTACGTACTAGGTGTACAGGGACCTTCAGCGCCTGTGTGTGCGTCATGTGGGTATGATAGTCCTCGATCCATGACAGGGATGGATTGCTTCAACTTGTGACCCCACATTTCAGGTATCCTGATGTATGCTGTGGTGACTTTGCCCAAGCCCCTTACTAGTTTAACCACTTCAATACCGGCCAGCTTTCAGCGCTCACACTTTAACCACTTCAATACCGGCCAGCTTTCAGCGCTCTCACACTTTAACCACTTCAATACCGGCCAGCTTTCAGCGCTCTCACACTTTAACCACTTCAATACCGGCCAGCTTTCAGCGCTCACACTTTAACCATTTCAATACCGGCCAGCTTTCAGCGCTCTCACACTTTAACCATTTCAATACCGGCCAGCTTTCAGCGCTCTCACACTTTAACCATTTCAATACCGGCCAGCTTTCAGCGCTCTCACACTTTAACCATTTCAATACCGGCCAGCTTTCAGCGCTCACACTTTAACCATTTCAATACCGGCCAGCTTTCAGCGCTCACACTTTAACCATTTCAATACCGGCCAGCTTTCAGCGCTCTCACACTTTAACCATTTCAATACCGGCCAGCTTTCAGCGCTCACACTTTAACCACTTCAATACCGGCCAGCTTTCAGCGCTCTCACACTTTAACCATTTCAATACCGGCCAGCTTTCAGCGCTCTCACACTTTACTTCAAAACTGGGAACTTTCACCCCTTCCTGGCAATTTTCAGCTTTCAGCGCTCTCACACTTTGAATGACAATTGCACGGTCATGCAACGTTGTACCCAAGCTAACTTTTGATCATTTTGTTCACTCAACTAGAGATTTCTTTTGGTGGTATGTATTCACCACTGGGTTTTTTTACTTTTTGCTAAATAAACAAAAAAAGACCAAAAAAGAAAAAAAAACCCATATTTTTCTTTTTCTGGGCAGCAGTGGCTAAAAGGGTTAGCACTTCCACCTAGCAGTACTAGGGCAATTGGTTGGAATCTCAACCACGACACCACCTGCCTGGAGTGTGCATGTTCTCCCTGTGCATGTGTGGGTTTCCTCCCACACTCCAAAGACATGCTGGTAAGTTAATTGGCCCTAGTATGTAAGATTGTAAGTTAGGGACCTTAGATTGTACGCCCCTTGAGGGTTAGGGACTGATGTGAATGTACAATATATATGAAAAGTGCTGTGTAAAATTGACTGCCTGTAATAATAAAATTAAAGTTTGCAAATAAATGTTCTTCATAAATTCAGGGCAAGATGTATTCTGCTACGTTTCTTTGTAAATAACCCAAATCAGTTTTTTATTTAGTTTTGTAGGAAAGTTTTTTTTTTTTTTTTTTTTTTTTTTTTTTTTTTTTTTTTTTAATAGTGTCCACAAACTATGGGCTATATCTGAAAATGGATCAGTTCTCAAGTACTGACAGGCGACCTAATTTCTTGTGGCCCAAAAATGTCAGAACAGTACAGATATCCCCCAAAATGGCCCCTTTTTGCAAAGTAGACAGTTCAAGGTATTTAATAAGAGGCATGACAAGTTTTTTCAAGTTGTAATTTTTTTTTTTGGAAAATGAAGAAATTAAAAAAAAAAGGTTTTCACAATTTGTTTTTTGTTTTTTTTCATACTGTCACCAGTGCAGCATATGCAGCCTCATCATATAACTGATGTGTTAGTGATCAGGGACACTGACTGGTGACATTACCGGGAAAAAAAAGTGTTTTTTTTTATAGTTGATTTTTGTTTTTTCTTATTACACTATGACCAGAGTAGTATAATGTTACCATAGTAACATTGTACTACTTTGGGGAAGTGATCAGTTTTTTTTTTACACATTATGATTGCTTATAGCAAAGGATTTCTTTGCTATAAGCAAGCATTTACTTGAAGGAAATCAATTCTTTCAGGTTATTTTGTTGTGATTAGCTGTGATTGACCACGTCTAATCACATGACACAGATGGGCTGTGATTGGCCCATTCTGTGCATGTGATCACTGTGACCAATCACAGCTAGTGACACAATTGTATACAATGATTAGCATAAAAGGAAGCCATTCATTGTTTACAATTGTCATGTGACCTGCTGTGATTGGTCACATGGTACTGGCAATGGCTCGGTGACAGATCTTGCCACAGCGCGGCCAGATCCGGGAAGGACGTCATATGACGCCCGCCCCCCCCCCGGATCGATGAGTCCCGCTCAGCTGTCATTCTGCTGTTGGATGGGTGTGAACTGGTTAAATGAGAATTACGTGGTCATGCGACACTGTACCCATATAAAAAAAATTTCATATGACTAGAGCTTTATTTTGGTGGTATTTAATCACCATGGGGTTTTCCATTTTGTACCAAATAAACAAAAAAAGTCAAACAAAGAAAAACGTTTTTTTTTTTTTTCCAAAAACTTTGTTATAACATCAAATAAATAATCCATCATACATTTAGGCAAAAAATGTATTCTGCTACATTTCTTTGGTAAAAATAACCCAAATCAGTGTATATTATTTAGTCTTTAGGAAAGTTATGAAGTTCAAAAACTATGGGATATATTTGAAAATTGATCAGTCTTGATGTACTGATGGCAAATCCCATTTCCTGAGGCCCGAAAATACCAGGATAGTACAAAAATCTCCCAAATAACCCCTTTTGGAAAGTAGGCAGTCCATAGTATTTTGCAAAAAGCATAAAGGTATGGTGAGTTATTTCAAGTTGCAATTTATTGACATTTTAAAAAATTGTGGGTTTTTTCCTCAGTTTTTTTTTTTTTTTTTTAAATACACTATGATTGCTTATACCAGTAAATTTTCCTGTTATAAACAATCCTTTTTACTGAATGAAATCGATTTATTCAGTATTTACTATTGTTAGCTGTGATTGGCCACAACTAATCACATGGCATAGATGGGCTGTAATTGGCCCTGTCTGCACCATGTGATAACTCTGATCAATCACAGAGATCAACACAATGGATGGCATGAATGAATGCCATCCATTGTGTACGATTCTCATGTGATCTGTTGTGATTGGTCACAGCGATCACATGGTACAGGCAGCGGCTGTACACTGATCTGTCATCCACTGTGTCTGGTGGGCATAGCAGGTCACAGATCATGCCGCAGCATGGCCCGTTTTGGGAAGGACGTTGTATGACATCCACCCAGAACTATGAATGTCCCACCCAGCTGTCATTTGACAATAGGCCAGGCAGGAACTGTTTAATGAGGAACCCATACCACCATCTTTGAAAATCTCTAGTCTTTGGGACCTGGCAGAGATCTGCAGGACTTATGTGTGGGGAGGGGTTCCTGGCGCATGTGTACACATTGACTTTAACCTTGTTACCTGCGACATCTGTGTACATATCTGGGAAACGCTTCCCACACACTTCACAGAAATAATGTAGATCTCTACTGGATCCCACAAACCTGCAGCATGTGCAGAATCCCACAGCGCGCCTGTATGGTAATAGGGGAGGGGGAGGGGGAGGGTGGGGGAAAATGAAGGAGAAAAAAAAAAGCAAGGGAGGAAATAGTCCCAATTTAGGAAGCTGCTAGCAGGAAAAAAGTTATTTTAAAGTGTGATGGGCTGCTTTAGGCCTCATGCACACTGGTTTGTAAATGCTGTTTCTCCTAACAGAATATCAGCGTTAAAAACTCACCTAAGCTGCATTTTTTTTTCAAACCAGTTTAGCAGCATTTGGTGTTTGGTCAGGGTGGATAAAAATTGATTTAAAAAAAATTAAAATCTGTTTTTTTTTTTGTTTTGTTTTTTTCAATTTAAATCGGGTTTTTATTTATTTTTTATCAAATTTATTTTAATAAAATGCTTTTGGAGTAAAAATCTATTTAAGATACATTAATGATTTAGTTTATTCAGCATGAAATGGAGCTTAGTCATGTAGCATGAAGCTGTATATTCTGCAATATTTACATTTTTGGTAAACTCATTCAATGAATGCAAGCTGAGATAACATGCACTGCATTGATGCATTTGCACAATTTCACAGTAACCGTGAGAAAAAACATGAAATAAAAGCATTTAAAGCGGAGTTCCGCCTGAAAAAAGAGTCAGCAGCTACAAAAACTGTAGCTGCTGACTTAAAAGAGATATAAATCAGTGAGCGTTCTTGGTAAAAGCAGCTATGCACAAAAGGTAACCAGATAAAATCTTAAAAAATTCATAAATCTAAGTGCAGCGCTTAAACAATCATAGAAGTGTCCGTTTATATGACCCAATAATATGTAATTCTGATAAAATGAATAAAGTTAAAATAAAGGATAAAAGTTCATAAAGTGACAATAAAATATGATAAAAGTTCATAAGGTGACAATCTGTGCTTTAAAGTGCCAACTCCAACAGTACATTCAGTGCTTGTGTTTGTAGGTGTAGTAAAATTACCCCAAAGTAATTCTTTGCTATAAGCAAATTGTGTAAAAAAAAAAAAAAAAAAAAAAAAATACTGATCACTTCCCCAAAGTAGTACAATGTTACTATGGTAAAAAAAATCCATTCCATGTATGGCCTGCTTTAGTGTCACTTAACCCTTTCGCCACCAAGTCTGTATGACATTCGGACCTACAGCACCGTTTTCAGGTTGCCAGGTCCGTACGGCGTATGGACCTAGCATTCCTCTTCCTGCTATAAGCTTATGGTCCATTCCTTTCCTGAATGAACACAGTGATTGATCCGTTCCAATTACTCATGCCTTTATTTATCACTTAAGTATAGTAAACCGTGTTTACTATGCTTCAGTTTGTGAAAGTACAGGAATCTCTATACAGAAACCTCTCACATTCTTCTACAGTGCAGCTGCAGACAAAGGGACTGTCTTCTGTTCCTTTCTCTGTCTCAAGAATGAGACCTTAGAGGTCTGTTTAAAACCCCTCATATCTCACCAAAGACACCCCCAAAAAAAATATATTAAAAATAAAACATACTAAGGGTAGATTTAGACATGCCTCTAAATCTCCCTTGCCTCTGAAGCCTGATTTGTGTGCGGATCATGCTCCAGTTGCTACTGACATGCAGTGAGGAGGCATCGCATCATTTTTTTGCTGTTTTAAACCACATTTTCGCTGATAAATGTGCCGCAGCCATATGCATTTCACTTGGTTGTGAGGCGTTTGCTGCGCTTCTTTACCTTAAACTTAACTTTAACTTGCTTTAACTTAAATGTGTAGCATGCAACGGGCTTACCACCTGACAATCATTACAAGTCGGGTCAACTTTGCCGCAGACGCAAAACACCCCCGTCTGCTGCCTTTTGAGGCCTAAAGGGGGCACAGTTGGCGGTTGGCAAAAACGCAGTTCCGCTGTGCATTTTTGCCATTCTCAACTGCAAGTCTAAATGAGGCCTAAGGCCTTGTTCTTGCAGGGCATACTACAGTAAGGTGATCTTTAGCTGCACAGCGATGTCTACGTGTTCCATGCATCCCCATGTATGCAGGCAGTCATATTCAATTGTCAGTTGAGACACAGGAGCTGCACGGGAATGCACAGGTGTTCCGTTCATTCCTGCACAGTCCAATTCATTTCAGTTGAATGCAGTAGCTGCCTGGACACAGCCACTGCTCCCAAATTAGAATTCCATGTAGGTGCATGTCCCTGAACTTACACTGCATTTGGGGCCATGCACCAACACCCGCATGGATGTCAGATGGTGAGCAGTGGCTCTGTCCTTGCAGCTGCTGTGCCCCAATTGTCATGAATGGGACTGCGTGCTCAAGGATGCACAAAATACCAATGTATCCCCGTGCTGGTAAACACTGCCCTCCATAGGCGTACACTTTAGTACACCCCATGTGAACAAGGCCTTAGTAGGAATTTAGCAGGAATTTTGTAAGTTATGTTGTGTTTATGTGTGCATGTAAGGATTAACTTTGTTTTAGTGAACATTGTAATTGATAAACATCTCTTGGTTCTATGCTTTCAGAAAATGTATGGTTGGGGGGGGGGGTCACCATTACCAAGTGCCTCTATAGGAAGCAGCTTCCTATAGGGGCACTTGTGCGTACTAGATCCCAAGCTGGGCTGTTTGTGTCTATTCAGATAAACAGCCCTGCTTGGTCCCATCCCACGTTCTCTGGTCACAGGTTTTGATTGACAGCAGGAGCCAATGGCTCCTGTTGCTCTCAGCCAAGCCTGCGGCAGTCCGGAGAGGGGAGAAGAGCTGCTGCAGCTGTGCACAGCTCTGGATCTAGTTCGGGTTCAGGGGTGATTTTATGTGTGTGTGTGGGGGGCGGGGGAGGCTGTGCTACTATTAAAAGGTTTTGCAGAGAGTGCATTAAGGTGAAAAGTATACCTTTTTACTACCACTTTAATTTAATGTTTATTAAAGTGTTACTAAACCCACAACAGTAAAATCAGTCTTATATGCAGTAAAGCATACTTACTCACTATGGAACCTAAGAGGGTAATCCTGCACATTGTGTAAAAAGGATGTTTGATCCTCTCTGCTCTGATTCTCTCCGTCTTCCAGTGTCTCTTAAATCTCTTGATAGAACAGTGGCTTAGCTTCTCATGCTCCTTTTGCTGTGTACTGCTAAAGAGTTTTTGTTTCTTGAGAGAGTGCATGTGATCAGCACAGGGCTAATCAGCACTGTCTAAACAGAGGTCAGGGGTCCTGCATCCTCCTACAGGAGAATGAAAACTCCCCCTACAAGCTGTAATCAGTGCTCTGCTGGACACTGATAGAAGTCACAAGACTGCTATATACTGCTGATGAGAAAAGGTACTTAGCAGTTTATATTTACTATAATAATTCCATTTCCATGTTCTGTATTCTGTGGGAGACCAGATATAGTGAATGCAGGGTCCTGGGTTTAGTAACACTTTTTAAGTGTTGTTAGTCAAGGAGAAGTGTGTTTCTGACCGGAACACCAGGTGAAAGTAACAAATCAAAGGATGAAATAAGAAAACTAATGCTGCCACTACTTCTAAGGAATGGTGTGCTGCAATATTACATATTTCATTTTTAGGTTTTATATAAATTAATCTTATTTTTTATTGGTGTTTTCTTAGGACTTCCCAATTCTTTGTCAGACATGCCTGGGAGAGAATCCATATATCAGAATGGTAAGTCATTACTAAACAATTGATTATATTAACATTCCTTAATTGACATTCAGGAAATCAATACAACTTTTAATAAATATTCCAGAAAATTAAAGCTTAATTCCAAATATAGCTATTTTTACATAGTTACATTGATCTAGCTTGGACCAATGTGAGTATGTATGTGCCATCCCTAGCTGATTCCTGTGGAAGCTGGAAAGCACTGTAGTTGACACCGTTAAGACAGTGTTTGCCCCGGTCTTCCAGGTCCCATGCTGAGCGGCTACCCTGCTGCTTGCTGAACACAGGCGGTCACTTGTTCAGCATGGGCGCCATTCAGACAACACTGCATTTTCTTGCTAAACATCTATGAAAACTGCTGAAGCGCACCCTTCAAATATAAGACAGCTGGAGCAGTTTGCTCAATATTCGGTCCAACTATTTGTTGGTAAGTGCAGAAGTCTCATCGAGAGCTACAGAAATTGCTTGTTTATAGCAATTGTCTCTAAAGGTCTATTCGGTTAAGGGACCCATTGTTTTTGTCCATGTCATTTTCATTGTTTTAAAATATCAAAAAATCAAAAGCAAATCTGATTTTATTACAGTGTTACCAAACGTTAAAATAAATAAACATGGTTTGCTCACCTGCTCTGTGTAATGGTATTGTAGAGTGGCCCTGATTCTCCTCCTTCTGGGGTTCCTTGCTGGCAATCAGAGCTCCTCATCTTTTCTGTGTGCCCTGATAGCAAACCATTTGCTATGGTGTCACATATGCATGCTTGCTCCTGAGCTGTGAGTGTCTATGGAGCTATGGTCCATAGACACAGACAATGTGACTTGGCCCTGCACTCCACTTCCTCCGCACAGATTTTGATTGACAGCACTAGGAGCCATTGGCTTCTGCCGCTGCCTGAGTACCTGTGTGAATAGGAAGAGAGGAGATAAGAGATCCAGCCGCTCACTGTGCTGGATCAGATGAGGACACAATGAGGTAAGTATTTAGGTAGATGAGCAAACTGTAGATATTTTCTTACCTTAATGCAGGGAATGCATTAAAGTAAAAAATATTTTGCCTTTAGAACCACTTTAAAGGCTAAGTTCACCTTTGTTAAAACAAAAAATAGAAGCATATGTTTTTGCAGGTAAAAAAAAGTGCTTTTATTATTTTTTTTTTTTACACAAGAGCCTGCGAAGCATTGCAACTATGGTCAGTGGATCGTGGGTGCAATGTCAGGCTACTGAAGACATTTCCTACAGCTCTCTGCCTGTACCTTCATATGGGCTGTCGGTTACTGCTCTGCATGAAGTGCTAGTGGACTGTGAGGGTGCTGATCAATAGATGCCGATGATTATTGATGGGAGACGATGATGAGGCCATCGTTGTCATCACTGATGAGTTCATCGATGATGTCTTTGCCACTGATGTCATCACCAATGACCTCCTCAATTATGACAATGGTGTAATTGATTATATCTTTGCAGATTATGTAATAGATGATGTCATCACAGATTGTCATTGCTAATGATGTCCTCGATGATGTGATCAATGATTGTCATTGATCATGTCACCATGGATAAAGATGTCACCATTGTCATTGATGGCATCATGGATGGTGATGATGCCATCAATGACATTACCAATGGCGATGTCGTTATTGATGGTGACGACGATGATGATGATGATGTTTATGATGAGGTCATCTTTGATGCAGTTGCTTATGATGAGGTCATCTGTGATAACATAATTAATGATTATAGTGATCATCGCCCTCATAGTCTCATGAGAACTACAAGTCTGTCTGTCATGGTGGCAGTTTATTTATTCACAGATTGCTGTGAATGAATGATGCAACTGTGTGGGTGGAGCCCCACACAGCAGCACCATTTTTTTTTTTTTTTTTTTTTTAATTGTTACAGCCACTGTTGCATAGCAATGTATTAACACCCTAAATAAGGGAATAAATAGTTTCAAAAGGTGAACTTATCTAAATGTGGAATAATCAATGATGAATGTCTAGTACATTGGTCAGTTTCAAGTTATTTCAGAGAAAAAATGTAGTGGTTCTTCTTTCATACATGCCTTAAAGTGGTTGTAAAGGCTGAAGTTTTTTTACCTTCATGCATTGTATGCATGAAGGTAAAAAATCTTCTCTGTGCAGCAGTGCCCCCAGCCTCCTCAATACTTACCTGAGCCCCATCGCGATCCAGCAATGTGAATAACAGCCTTGGTTTTCCTGGGTCTCTGCCTCCTCATTGGCTGAGGCAGCAAGCGGAATCCATTGGCTCCCGCTGCAGGCAGTCAGCCAATGAGAGGGGTAGGGCCAAACCACAGGTCCGTGTGTGAATGGACACACAGAGCAACGGGTGCCCCCATAGCAAGCTGCTTGCTGTGGGGGCACCCGACAGGAGGGAGGGGCCAGGAGAGCCTGCGGGGGACCCAAGAAGAGGAGGATCCAGGCTTCTCTGTGCAAAACCACTGCACACAGCAGGTAAGTATAGACATGTTTGTTGTTTTACAAAAAAAAAAATGAACCTTTACAATCGTGTTAAGGTTCAAGAAGGGGACATTTATTGATACCAGTGTGGATAAAAAGGTTTTAGATTAGTAGAAGAATACAACATGCTCTAATCTACATTTTGTTACATCATTTTACTGGAAAAGGTAATTTGGTACTTTTAGATAGGTATGGGTTCTCTGTAAAGTAATCATTCTTCAGTTTGAAATGGGAACAGCTCTGAAATGAAGAGTTCCTGGTACAGATCCATTGCTGTAGTAAACTAAAGGCTGCGTTATTCTAGTGGTTGCAGCAATCTGACTTTATTCATCTCTTCAATTGTAAGCTCCAAGGAGCAGGGCCCTCCTCACCCTCTTGTATTGAACTGTACTGTTGCTGTATTGTATCCCGTTATATTGTAAAGCACTGAGCAAACTGTTGGCGCTATATAAATCCTGTATAATAATTGCAAGATTTTGTTTTTTTTATCAGACCAAAGAGAAGTATGGAAAAGAATGCAAGGTAAGATGAAATCCACTCAGAATATAAATGCATCCTTTACATTTGTTGTTATCCTGATAATTGCATGCAGCAGGTTGTCTTGTTAGTGTCACTACTAAATGATGGAAATCGATATAGTGAAAGTATCACATTTCTGGGTTTTTTTTTATTATTATTTTTCATGTACAATACGAAAGTAAAAAAGATTACAAAACACAGAAAACCAGAGTTAGACTTACCGGTAACTCCTTTTCTGTGAGTCTTCCAGGACAGCCTCCTTGAGACGTAGAGCTCCTCCCTCCGGGACAGGAAACACAAAAGCACAGTACTGTAAAAGGCGGACCTCCAGGCCTCCCTCTTCAGTTTTACTCAAGAATGACAGGAAGACACTAAAAGACATAACCATTTATGCATAAACATACATTACAGTACAACCTTAGGGGAGGAAATCCTGGCTGACCTGGAAAACTCGTAGAAAAGAAGTTACTGGTAAGTCTAACTCTGGTTTTCTCCAAACTTCTTCCAGGACAGCCTCCTTGAGACTATAATCAAGAACCTACCCACTAGGGTGGGGCTAGTGCCTGGAGGCTTTGCGCCCAAATGCCTGATCCTTTCTAGAAAGGAGATCTAGGCGATAATGCTTCACGAAGGTAGAAAAGCTGGACCGGGTGGCCGCCTTACAGATCTGTTCTGGCGAGGCACCAGCTCTCTCTGCCCAGGACATCGACAAGGATCTGGTTGAATGCGCCTTAACAAACGGGGTAGAATTTCCAGTAAACTATATGATTTCGTGATAGCCATCCTAATTCATCTAGCTATGGTGGATTTGGAAGCCTTAGAACCCTTACGTGCTCCTGCAAAAAGAGAATCCGAATTCCTGAATTCTCTGGATCTACTAAGATAGACGAAAAGGCTCCTTCTAATGTCCAATAAACATAATCTTTTCTCCTCCCTGCTAGCGGGAGCAGAATAGAGGGTCAGTAAAATTATATCTTGGGACCTATGAAAGGAGGAGGAAACCTTGGGAAGAAATCCAGGATCTGTTTTGAGCACAATTTTATCCTCAAACTGCCAAAAGGCTCCCTGGAAAGTGCCTGCAGTTTCCTCACCCTACGGGCCGACATGATTTGCTATAAAAAAAAAAAAAAACGTTTTTAGAGTTAAAACTTGATTGAAGATTTCTCCAGAGGGACAAAGGACCAAAGCTTTTAGAACCAAAGATAGATCCCAGACTGGACAAGACCTGACCGCTGCCAGCCTGGACTTGGAAAGGACCCTGAAAAAATTTGTTCTAAAGGGATCTTGCTGGAGGGAGCTCTGAAGAAAAACTTTAAAGGGCCGAGGCGTGCACCTTTAAAGTGCTAACCGAAAGGCGCTGATCTGCCCCATCCTGAAACAAATCTAACACCCCTGGGATATTCAGAGGGTCCCGCACCTTACCTAGCAGCCAGGAGTTTTTTTTCCAGACCTTAGCGAAATAACTTTAACTGGTTTGCGGCCGTTCACTAAAGTCCTTATTACTCTGTCAGAAAACCCCTGAGCTTTCAGGAGGAGTTCTTCAGAAGCCACGCTGCCAACCTGAAGGCTGACTTGAGTGTGTAGCACAGGACCCGGAGAGATCAGATCTTTCCTTTCTGGAAGGGGTAGCGGGGGAACTGAGGCCAGGCTCCACAGCAAAGAAAACCATGGCCTCTTCAGCCAGAATGGTGCTACCAGCATAAGGTTTGTTTTTTTCTAACAAATTTCTGCAGGACTGCTGGGATCAGCCTCACTGGAGGGAACGCATAACAGAGATTGAACTCCCACGCGCTCGCATCTACACCCAAAGCCTGATCTCACGGATTTAGGGAGAAGAGCCGGCTGACTTTCCTGGTTTCCTGGGAAGCAGAGATCGGCCTCCGGCATGCCCTACCTGAGAATGATGGTCATGAATACTTCATGGTATTCGTCATGTTTGACTGGATGCCGACTTAGGAAGTCCGCTAGGGAATTTTGCACCCCTTTCAGATGAATGGCAGATATCAAAAGCAAGTTTTGCTTGGCCCAGGATAGAATCCTGTCTGCGATTACTTGAAGAAGAGGGCTTCACGTACTCCCCTGCTTGTTGATGTATGCCACCATAGCCATATTGTCTGAACGGATCTGCAGGTGATGGTCCAAAAATTCTGCCTGGAAGGCATCCAACGCTCGTTGGACTACTAGAAGCTCTCTCTGATTTGAAGATCTCTGAGCCTCCTCCACAGACCATGACCCCTGGGTTGCTTTGTTGTCTAGATGGGCTCCCCAACCAAAGCTGCTGGCATCAGTCGTAATGATAGCTGGACAAGAAGAGTTCCTCTCCAGACCCTTGGCTAGATTGACTTCTTTCCGCCACCACCAAAGAGACCTCTTGATCCTGGGCGGGAGATGGACTGCCAGATCCAAACTAGATCTGTCCCCGTTCCAAACCCTCAGAAGAAAGGCCTGCAGTGGCCGCTGGTGGAATCTCACCCAGGGGACACCTGGAAAACGTGAAGTCATGAGACTCATTGCCCTCATAATATCCCTTATTGTTGATAGATTGCTCTGCAATTTTGCCAGCATCTGACCTATCCTGAGAAACTTTTCTCGTGGAAGGAGGAAGATCTTTCTCTCTACTAAGGGAATCTCGTACCCCAGATAGGTAACTCTCTGGGAGGGGGTTGAGCATGATTTTGTCTCTGTTTACGAGCCACCCCAGACTCAGAAGGAAGTCATGCGCAACCTGCAGATCTTCCGTCAGCTGTTGGTGAGACCTGGCCACTAAGATGAGATCGTTCAGATAGGGAACGATCGTAATAGACCTCATTCTCAGGGGATCTAAGGCCTCCGCAAGTACCTTTTTGTAAAAATTCTTGGTGCTGAGGCCATACCGAAAGGTAGAGCCCCACACTGCCAGTGGTGGATCTCTGAACCCATCCTTACCGTTATTCTTAGGTATGTCTGACACGCATGATGAATGGGAAAATGAAGATACGCATCCCTCAGATCCAGCTTATCCATGAAACAACCTGGGTAAAGGATGTTCCTTACAGAGAAAATTGGTTCCATCCTGAAGTGTTTGTACCTTGGAGACTGATTGAGGGGGCACAGGTTTAGGATAAGGCGAAACGTTCTTGAGGGGCTTTTTCACTACAAAAACATGGTAATAACATTTCCTCCCCTGCTCGCTCCAGGGAACTCGAGTAAGGACCTGCTGATCTATCAGGTCTCCAATTAGGCCACACAGGGCCTGTGCCTTTTCCTGATCCATGGGAAGGTAGGTTACCAGATACCTGGCGGGGGGACTGGAGTCAAACTCCAACCTGTACCCTTTCTCTATCAAGTCCAGGATGTACGGGTTCGAGGAGATTGAAGCCCACTGAGGGAGAAATGTTCCCAGTCTTCCTCCCACTGGGACGCTCAAGTCGTTGAGACTTGGCGGGGATCTGAGGAGGATTGAATAAGATCCCCCCCCTTTTCCCCTGTTGTTGTGCCTTGTCTGTTTCTTGGGCTGAACATCCTTAACCTGCTGGGCCTGTGTCTTCTACCCTCTTGGAGTAAGATCTCTTCTTACTCTCTGGAAACGCTCTTTTTATCGGCCATGCGCTGCAGCGCCTCTTCGAGACCTGGACCGAAAAGATTATCGCCAGTAAAGGGTAAGGTAATGGCCATGGCTGGGATCTGCCATCCTCAAAAGGAAATCTCCTATTAAGATTACATGAAAAAAGGGTTTCCTTTCAGGGTTTTCCCAATTTTGCTTAATGGTATCAACCAGGGCACTATGGATGGGAAAGACCCTAGTTTTTTTTTTTTATCATGTAGACCCTGATACATTAGGTCATGTTTAGACAGGCATACGTCGTCCTCGATTTCTAAGGTTTCGTAGATCGCCTTAAGGAGGTCATCTACATCATCAAAGGCCAATTTGCACCTGGAACCTCTGGAAGAGCAAACTTCACTGTCGTCCTCTTCTGAGCCTGAACACGCCCGTGAGGAAGCTAGGGACCTTGGATCCTCTTCCCCTCTTAATGTATCTGATACCTCTGTACCTGCCGACTGGGTGCATGGCCCCAGCGGTGACTGCATTTTTTCCAACAGGGATCTAAACGATTGAAATGTAGCTGTCTTTTCATCCTTAATGAAGGTGAGAACTTTATGACAGGCTGTAAATGACTCATCCTTTAATTGGCTATCCACACAATTGCGGCATAAAGGTTTTTCCCAAGCTGAACCCAATGTTGCCGCACAAACTGCACACTTCTTAGGGGCCTGACTCTACATCTTGTCCTGGGTTTTAATCTACAATGAGCAAGAAAACACAATGCAGAAGATAATCAGCTCGGGGCTCCTCATCCAACCACCACTGTGCTGGGGCAGCAAAACAAGGAAGTGTGCCCACCGTCACCTGCACTCAGAGACTGGGGAAAAAGAAAAAACCACCCCCATGGATCAGCAAGAGGGAATCCAGAGTCCCCAAGCCTACCTGAGAGGAGCCGGTGCCTGAAGAACCAGGGTCCGCTTGAGAAGGACCAGCGCCTTCCATCACATCCCTCGTGTGGAGCCGCAGCCTCAGCTGGATTTACACACCGCACTGGCTTCCCGACCTCATGCCTGTGCCGCTATGGAGACTGGAACCACAAGTCTCCGGCGCCCGCCAATTACGTCACTGCAATCGGAACTTCCGGCGTTTGGAGTGCACCTTCTAGAAATCGCGGCTGCTTGTACGCCTCCCAGTGGTCTCTCTGCCCCATTGTGCATCAACTGCTACCCTGGGGCCAGCGGAGTGACCCAGAGATCCCCCCCACCCCCCTGCGCTTGGGTCAAAGGGGGGCGGGGGGTTGGGAAGCTCCGCCCACACCCCGCTCAAAAGCCCCTGTCTCCAGAAAAGGAAAAGAAACGGAACTCTTCCGTGCTGGGCAGAATACATCACTGACAGTCATACTCTACTGAAGCCTGGAAGGACACCAAGAACGCATTCCCACTCCCCAAACATGGAGGGATCACTCTGGGCAGGTGGAAGTAAGCAGAACAGGAGCAACCAGCACCCCCCTGAGCTTAGGGCTTCCAAACAACAGGTTCATTAGAACTGTACCCGTCCCTCCAGAGGAAACACTAAAAACTGAAGAGGGAGGCCTGGAGATCCGCTTTTTAAAGTGCTGTGCTTTCATGTTTCCTGTCCCTGAGGGAGGAGCTCTACGTCTCAAGGAGGCTGTCCTGGAAGACGTTTGGAGAAACCTGTTTCTATCATTCAGCACTCTAAAGTGCATATTTTGGAGTAGATCAGCAAAATCCTTTTTGTTTGTTGATCAGAAAAGGCAAAAGTAAATGCTTACGGTAAGCATAAAACAAGCACTCACAAAACAAGCCTATCTCTCTTTTGGAGAAAAAGTGCAAAACGCAGCTGTAGGTTCTGGTAGTTTCACAGACATGCTCATATAGTACACTTGCGATATAAGATAATGTCTCCCACGATGTGCCTTATTTCTTACTCTTGCACAAACTAGTAACCAGAAACTTAACCAGTTGCCACCCAGCCTATAGCCAGATGGCAGCCGGGCAACCAGCTTGTCGCTCCGGGTGGACGCCATATGGCGTCCTTTCTGGAACGTGTATTGCGCATGCCTGCAGGGCCATGCTGTGCCGAGATCTGTCACCGGCCGTGTACTTTGGACACGGCTGATGACAGATCTGTGTACCAGCCCTGTTGCCAGTACCATGTGACCTGCTGTGACCAATAACAGCCGGTCACGTGACAGTTGTATACAATGGATGGCTTCCTTTCATGCCATCCATTGTATACAAGTGTGTCTAGCTGTGAATGGTCAGAGCGATCACATGCTGGGCCAATAACTAATCACAAAAGAAAACCCTGAATGAATCGATTTCATTCACGTAAATGCTTGCTTACAGCAATCAAAAAAAAAAAATACTGATCACTTCCCCAAAGTAGTACAATGTTACTATGGTAACATTATACTACTTTGGTCATAGTGCAATATGAAAACAAAATCTTAAAGAGAAACAATTATAAAAAAAATTGAAGAAAAATTATAAAAAAAAATTTTTCCGTACTGTCACCAGTCGGTGTCCCTGATCACCGCCATGCCAGTTATATGATGTTGCTGTACTGCACCGGTGACAGTATATAAAAAAAAATAGTGAAAATTCTTTTAATTTCTTCATTTTCCGAAAAAGTATGACAAAAAAATTACGACTTCAAAAAACTCGCCATGCCTCTTATGAAATATGTTGGACTGTCTACTTTGCAAAAAGGGGTCATTTGGGGGATATCTGTACTGTTCTGACATTCTTGGACCTCAAGAAATTACATTGGCCGTCAGTACTTCAGATTTGATCAATTTTCAGATATATCCCATAGTTTGTGAACTCTATAACTTTCCTACAAACTAAATAAATACTAATTTGGGTTATTTTCACCAAAGACATGTAGCAGAACACATCTTGGCCTAAATTTATGAAGAACAATTATTTATTTGCAAACTTTTGTAACAGAAACAAAGAGAAACATGGGTTTTTTTCCCCAAATTTTCGGTCTTTTTTTTGTTAATGTAGCAAAAAATAAAAACCCCAGTGGTTATTAAATACCACCAAAAGAAATCTCTAGTTGTGTGAAGAAAATTATAAAATTTTAGTTTGGGTACAGTGTTGTATGACTGCACAATTGTCATTCAAAGTGTGACAGTGCTGAAACCTCAAATTTGGCTTGGACAGGAAGGGGGTAAAAGTGCCTGGTATGGAAGTGGTTAACCATGTACCTCTAGGTCAAACAGGAAAAAGAGAATAAAGTATAAACACAGCACAAGTAGGGTGCAGACCTGTTTTGTGACTCTGTGACTTTCTTGGCTATGTAGTTAACACTACAGGCAGCACTGGTTGTGGGAGTGGCAGGCATTTGGGAAGACGCAGCAGAGACCCCTGGAATATGGGATCTATAATGTATCCAGGTGGCCCAGACTGCATGATAGGTTTCATATTTCACTTTACATGTAGCCAGCTATTCCTCAACATCCATTATATCTTTCATTGTCTTAAACCAATCTAATCGACTATTCACTTTGGATCTTTTCCAATAAATTAGGATCAGATATCTAGCAGCGTTCAAGAGGTGTGAGAACACCCGTTTCTTATAATGACTGAGCGGAATGGTGGTGACATGGAGCAGCAAATGTAACAGGGAATTTGGTATGTCCAAATTTGAACTGGGCTCTTCTACCTAACCAATAGGGGTGGATTCTGGGGCATTCCCACAATGGAAATTCATTTTTAAAATCATCTAAAAAATTACTTTTGGTATGCTTACTTTTGCCAGTTATGATCACTCTGCTACTGACTGGCTCAGCTTCCTGTTCATTGGGAGGAGATGATGATATTTCATTGCTCAATGAGTAAACAATCTGGAGGTGAAGAGATGACATGAGCTGCTTTGCTGAACCAGGAACCAAGCATGCCACTGTTAGACTGTTTAGTATGGTGAATGTGTATAATTATAAGACTGGCTCATCAGAATTACAAATCTTTTTCAGGTAATATGCTAAATGCGGTGACTCTCCTCTGTATTTGCTCTTTTGCCCAAAATTCCACTTCCAGGTGTGTCAAAGCCATTTCCCAGTAATTTGCTACAACTGTCAACCATTACTGCTATACAAATAGATGCGTTTTCCATTGGAACAGTTCAGGCACTTCAGCTTTTAACAGCCTTGTTTTCTACCTTTTCAGATCTGTGCTCGACCATTTACAGTTTTTCGCTGGTGTCCAGGGGTGCGCATGCGTTTTAAGAAGACAGAGGTATGCCAGACATGTAGCAAATTGAAAAATGTCTGTCAGACCTGTCTACTAGATCTGGAGTTTGGTGAGTGGCACTTTAGCAAGATGGCGACTGTTGAGTATTTATATATAATCCGCAGTTACTTTGGCCATATAAAACAAAATTATGGTTTCTGAGCATTATTTATTCTGAGCATACAACTATTATTCTGATAATTATAGGTGGTTAAAGTGTTACTAAACCCAGGACCCTGCATTCACTATATCTGGTCTTCCATAGTATACAGAAAATGGAAATGCAATTATTTTAATAAATATAAACTGCTAAATACCTTTTCCCATCGGCAGTTAGAGCAGTCTTGTGACTTCTGTCAGTGTCCAGCAGAGCACTGGTTAAAGTTTGTAGGAGGAGTTTTCATTCTCCCCTGATTCTCCTATGAGGCTGCATAACCCCTGACCCTCTGTCGGGACAGCTTTAATTGGCCCTGTGCTGATCACATGCACTCTTCCAAGGAAAGAAACAACTATTCTCTAGCATTACACACCAAAATGAGCATATGCAGCTTTCCCCCAAGGCTCTGTTCTATCAGCAGATGGATTGGGGACAGTAGAAGGGGAGGATCACAGAAGACATGATCAAACGTCCTTTTTACACACTGTGGAGGATTAACCCCCTTAGGTTCCACAGTGAGGATAACAAGCGTGCTTTACTGCATATACAGACTGATTTTACTGTTGTGGGTTTGGTAACACTTTAATACATGGAATTAGTACATGCCGATTCTTTCAAATTAAGTTATCTATACATTTTTCTCTGCGTTTTTACATTTAAACCAAATGGTGACCTTTTATTCATATGATTTAATCTTCTTTTAAATAAATTGTTCCTGCAAGTTCTCAAGCACCTTTTAAAGTATTAGGCCTTCATGCAGATGGACGCCTTGGGCCATACTACATTTAGATGTATTTCACGAGCCACAGGTGCTGCCTACAGCCCTCCATAGAGATCAATAGCTGTATGTTATTCACTGGTATTTGTGTAAACATATGTATAGATGTACAAACCTAGATGCAGATTATCTGTGTCTAGAAGTGTATGTCTGTATGCAAGTGTTGGCGTACAGCAGGGGTGCTCAATGTGTAGCCCGCAACCTCAAACTAGGGAAGTGCATACACGGGGTCGGAAACCTGTTGATTGCAATTTGAGCTTGCTGATCTGCCATCCCAGAGCATCAGAGTGCATCAAACCAGCAGCAGGAGGCTGCGGAGGGAGCAGGAGTCGCATAAACCAATGCTTTCTCTGCAGCTCCGGCTTCTGTCAGTGGTGGAGTGATACCAAGTGTCCTTTGCCTGGGACCATTCTAGCAGCCTGGAGACGGAGAGTGATGGCAGCAGAAGCTGGAGGAGGAAAAGAAGGTCATTGTGTTAAAGAATAGAATGTTTATATTAGCACCTATAAAAGGGTTAACAACTATTAAGGGTGCAGTGCACCTGTGGCTCTCTTGTGGTTTATCTGCATTTAGCAATAGATTTCAATTATATCCTGCGGGTTTGGTGCATTTCCTGAAAGTGCAGTAAGGATTCCTTTACATTTGCGGTTTTGGGATGGTAAAACCCCATAGTTGAGGCGTGTTCACATACATACATGATCACATACACAAAATACCACACAGGTTGAACTGGATGGACTATTATTTATTATTTTATTTTTATTTCAGGTACTTATATAGCACTGTCCATTTACGCAGCGCTTTTCTACATATATATATATTGTACATTCACATCAGTCCCTAACCCTCAAGGGGTGTACAATCTAAAGTCCCTAACTCACATTCATACATACACATATTAGGGCCAATTTAAACAGGAGCCAATTAACCTACCAGCATGTCTTTGGAATGTGGGAGGAAACCGGAGTACCCGGAGGAAACCCACGCAAGCACAGGGAGAACATGCAAACTCCATGCAGGAGGCGCCATGGTTGGGAACCCATGACCCATTTACTGCAAGGCAGATGTGCTAACCACTAAGCCACTGTGACAATTGTCTTTATTCAACCTTACCAATTATGTAACTATATATGTAACTTAAGTGGCGTCTTGCTCTTCAAAAGGTTGAGCACCCCTGGCGTACAGCCATTGATTTCTGTATCTATTTTTAAGCAGCATTCACCCATGTGCGTGAGTCCCTACTACGTGTCTTAACTCTGGCACTCTTGTTGCAGCTTGGTCTGTATATAAATGTATAGAAAAATATAAAGACGTGAAATCGTATTCAGTACATTAATTTAAATTTCCTTATTAGTTTGAATTTTATAGAGTTATTAGCATACAAAATTTGGTAGAACTATTCGATTTTGTGTAGCTGTTTCACTATAGATTTACAGTGACATGGGGTTATACTGTATTTCCAAAAACATTGAAAAACATTTTAAATGGTTATTTGTTCACTTACAATAATAAAAAAAATTTCTATAGGACTGCCAATTCAGGTACGAGATGCTGGGATTTCCCTAAAGGATGACATGCCTAGGTCTGATGTGAACAAAGAATACTACACTCAGAACATGGAGAGAGAGGTAAGTTTGAGAGCCAGCCTTGAAACTGCCATGTATATTTACAGTTAGGTCCATATATATTTGGACACAGGCACAATTTTTAGTTTTTTTTCAGGTATTTACCAAAACATATTCAAGCTATATTTATATAATGGATATGGGCTGAAAGTGCACACTCTCAGGTTTAATTTGAGGGTACGTATGTCGAAATTGGAGGAAGGGTTTAGGCATTACAGCTCTTAAGAGTAGCCATCCCCCCTTTTTCAATGGACCAAAAGTAATTAGACAATTGAATCAAAAGCTGTTTCATGGCCAGGTGTGGGCTACTCCTTCGTTATTTCTTCATCAGTTAAGCAGGGAAAAGGTCTGGAGTTGATTCTAAGTGTGGTATTTGCATGTGGAATCTATTGCTGTGAACCTACATCATGCGTTCAAAGGAGCTGTCCATGCAAGTGAAACAGGGCATTGTAAGGCTTCAAAACAAATACATCAGAGAGATAGCAGCAACATTAGGAGTGGCGAAATCAACAGTTTGGTACATTCTGAGGAGTATGGACGTCCACGGAAGACAACAGTGGTGTATGATCGCAGGATCCTCTCTATAATAAAGAAAACCTCACTAAAAAGTTAGTTACCAAAGAAATGTTCCAATAAATACAACACTTCTATTATACCAACATCATTGTGCCAATGTAATAAAGAGAGGAAATACACTCACTGGATGCTGCTATTATTAAAAAACTCAAAATAATAAAAATGTGAAAAATATACAAATCACAAATAGCGCAAAAAAACAAATCACACAACTAAATATAACCACCACCAAATAAGTGCATATTAATAGTGCAAACAAAAAATCAATAAATACTGCACTATGGCGAGTATTTTCTTTACCCACATGTGCTAATCTGGATATGAGAGGATCTTCACTGAAGTTTGTTTGGTGATATGCTGGATACACAGTAGTATGCTGAGTAATTACCAACACATGAGGATCGTCCTTTGAAGTCTGATTGGTGAATGCTGGATATATACTGACATGCTGGTTAATTACTAGCACATGGTGAGTGTGCATTTTGATGGGGTGTTTTTGAGCACTGAATACCACATTGCTTATGAAGGAGGATCTCATTACTTCATTTATTGAGGATCATGTTTATATGGACTTTTCTGAATGGACTATATTGAGATTCCCTATTTATTGATTTTTTTGTTTGCACTATTAATATGCACTTATTTGGTGGTGGTTATATTTAGTTGTGTGGTTTTTGTTTTTTGCGCTATTTGTGATTTGTATATTTTTCACATTTTTATTATAATAAAGAAAACCTCATTCACAACATCCAGACAAGTGAAGGACACTCTCCAGGAGGTGGGCGTATCATTGTCAAAGTCTACAATCAAGAGAAGACTTCAGGAGAGCAAATACAGAGGGTTCACCACAAGGTGCAAACCATTTATAAGCCTGAAGAATAGAAAAGCCAGATTAGACTTTGCCCAAAAAAATCTAAAAAAGCTGGAAAAGCATTCTTTGGATGGATAACACTAAGGCTGACCATACATTACACAATTTTCTTGAGAATTTTGCTTTAGCTTGACCAAAAACCACATACTATGAGGTCAAACCTAAACAACACTTTCAATTGTATCCAATTAGGCAGGCCCTTGTACTACATAGTTGAAGGCAAATCATAAGGCAATTGGGCAGAAATTGAACAGAAAATTGTATAATGTATGGCTAGCCTAAGATTAATCCGTACCAGAATGACGGGAAGAAAAAAGTGTGGAGAAGGCTTGAAACGGCTCATGATCCAAAACGCGCAACGCCATCTGTAAAGCATGGTGGAGACAGTGTGATGGCATGGGCATGCATGGCTTCCAGTGACACTGGGTCAATGGTGTTTATTGATGATGTGACAGAAGACCGAAGCAGTCGAATGAATTCTACAGTGTTTAGAGATATATTGTCAGCCCAGATTTAGCCAAATGCAGCAAAGTTGATTGGATGGTACTTCACAGTACAGATGGACAATGATCCAAAACACACTGCAAAAGCAACCCAGGACCTTTTGAAGGAAAAGAAGTGGAATATTTTGCAATCACTGAGTCAATGACCTGATCTCAACCCAATTGAGCATGCATTTCACTTGCTGAAGGCAAAACTAAAGGTAGAAAGACCCACAAAAAATAACTGACGACAGCTGCAGTTAGAGCCTGGCAAAGCATCAGAAAGGAGGAAGCCCAGTCTTTGGTAATGTCCATGGGTTCCAGACTTCAGGTAGTCATTGCCAATAAAGAATTCTCAACAAAATATTAAAAATTAACATTTTATTTATGATTGTATTAATTTGTCCAATTACATTTGAAAATGGAGGGCCTGTGTATAAAAATGCTTGCAGTTCCTAAAATTTGTACTTGATACCCCTTGAATTGATGCTGAAAGTCTGCACTTCAAATTCATTTTGGCTTGTTTCGTTTTAATTTATTCTGGTGGCATACAGAGCCAAAAGTATGAAAATTGTGCCTGTGTCCAAATATATATGGACCTAACTGTATAATTGTGTGTTGTGAAAGAGACTGAATCAAACAGGTTTACTTAGGAAATATACTAAAGAAGTAACTGTACTTTGAGACGTGTTCTACTTTAGAAAAACCTCAGTTTTATTTCCTGATAGATTTCAAATTCTGATGGCTCTCGCGCAGTTGGAGCATTAGGCAAAGCCACATCAAGCAGTGACATGCTCCTAAAACTGGCTCGTACTACCCCTTACTACAAGCGTAACCGTCCACACATCTGTTCTTTTTGGGTGAAAGGAGAATGTAAAAGAGGAGAGGAGTGCCCATACAGGTGAGTACAAATACCAAGCAGTTTGTTTATAGTTTTAAAAAAAATGCCATTTCTCTCTTTCAAAAAATGCTTGTGCTATGCTTGTTTTTTTTATCATCCGTCATACTGCTAATAAACACTGCAGCATTTCAAGTGTTTGGTTTTTTTTTAATTTTGTATCGCCTCACTGGGGAGATGTCCCATAGCTAAAACAGGAAGTGAGTGGAAATCTCTCCAAAATGAGGGGAGTCCTTGGTTGTTAACATAACTAGATGGTAAACAGGACAGATAGAGAAGGTGAATCCCTCTATGGGGGTACAGATTGCAAAAAAACAAAAACCTGACAGGCATTAAAATCTTTCTCTTCTCTATCCAAAACTAAGAATAAAGGTTTGCCTTTTAGTTATGCTTTAACCTGTGTTTTAAGAATCAATTGCCCATAGAAGATGTAGGGAGTGTATTCAAATTCTGGGTAGGAATTGTGATCATTTGCTGTACAGCTTCCCTTAGAGATTCCGATATTTGTCATGAAGCTTCAAGGGCTTTGAGAATTGGCAGTGCTTTAACAGGTGAACCTAACTTTATTGGCCAGCATTTTCACAGTACAGATTAAAGCTGATTCCGAAAATATGCATACTTGGAATGTATTTTACAAGGTAACCATTTTCAGAAAATAAATGTAATAGTAAAAATTAGAGCCATTTCATGTTTTCCTTATACTTGTACTCTGTGAGTGGATATATACAGTATCTCAATGGCTTTAAGGGTCCAGTATGCATCTACTGATACTGACTAGTGCATTACTTCCCTGTGTAGGATCTAGTGACAGATCTGAGCATACCATTTTATTGTAAAGTCTACTGGATTGAATTGTTCCTGTATGACTTGAAATCCATATATAAAGAATTTAAAAAAAAAAAAAATTCCTGTGTGCATAAAAGGACAAATATTCCTTTCCTGGTGGAGGGGGGAGATTTAATTTTGGTGCGCTATACGCCATGTCATCTCAAGAACATCAACACCTAGAAAGACAGAACAAAGTCACATTTGTCCCATTAAAAATATATGTGCTGCAGCACCTAATTTGCTCTTGACCCCTTCAAGCGTAAGGGTAAAACAAATCCTAATGCCTAAGCACAATTTTGCAACTTTGATATGTGTTAGTAAATCTGTACATATCATCACAACTACTTTGTACATCCAGGTGAATTGTACCTTGTGGGGGGGGGGGGGTTTCAGGACAAATTGGGCTTCATTTGGTGGTAAATGGTAACGGATATCTCCTGGGTTTTTTTTTTTTTTTTTAAATTATCAAAGGAAACCTTGCCCAAAATCATTTTCTTTTTCAAATCCTAGCTGTAAATGTCTTGTTACTACCATAACCTACCACCAAAGAACAACTCAAGATAAATTCTCCTGACAATTGCAACAATTCCGCATATGCGTGTTATTTGTTTGTACCCACAGTACAGCCCAGAAATAATAGTGCACATTTTGCTGTATATGTGTATATATATATATATATATATATATATATATATATATATATATATATATATATATATATATATATATATATATATAATTGTATTTCTTTTTTTTTTGGTCCTACCTAAAACACACTGACACTAACTGATATGAAATTAAAGGAAAAAAAATCCTGTCCAAAATATACTGACCTTGACCCAAACACTAACCCTGGCACTGACCTAGATCAAACTTTGATATAGGTATTTTTTTTTTATTTTTTTATTTTTTAATATTTTTTTATTTTACACAATGTTGTGTTTTTTTTACCCTCTCTCTGAAAGGCTATCACAGTGATCAGGTGGCCTGGAATCATGAATTCTGGCTGCTGATCATGCGTACGGGACCCAGGGCTCACAGTAAGACACTGGTCTGTGTGGCGCTCTCCCAGCACAAAGGGAGATACACAAATATGCGGCCCCACTGCATAAGGCCCGGTGTAATGAGGCAATTTATTTGTGTCTGGTCGATGTCTAGGTGTTAATCTGCCTGCAAACTTCTACAAAACTGTTGAGCCTGCCACTGAAGTCCACCAAATGCAGTAGCTATCAGCATTGTCACTGTAAATTCACAAATCTGTAGCTTGCTAATCAGCAGCTGACAATGCCTACTCCTGCCCACTGCCTTCTGAATTGACAGAACTGCCTCTGTTGCTGAAACCCTCCCAGTGTAAGCTGCATTTTGTGGGAGTGGGATCATTGAAGACACGGATGAGAGCTGATTTACACATATGCAGTGTGGATTGACGCTCAGGTTTCACAGCTAATTGATACAGTAGTTGGTCAGGTTTACATCAGGGTCAAGTTCAGGTCAGGATTTTATCCTGTTCACACATGTGCGGTTTAGAAATGGTTGCTATAGAAGTCAATAGCCTGTAATATGCACCTGAACCAGACTGCACTCTTTTTCAATCCACACTGCCAGTGCACCGGACATATATGAATAGGTAACTTAGGAAGCAATGTTATTTCACATGTCATGCAGATTGGATGCGGTTCAAACTGCATCCAATCCACATACATGTGAACAAGTACTTAGGAAAGGTAAATGGATGTGTGTTTTACCTGTGTGTGTGTGGCCTTTGCATCAAATAGTAAATGGATTTGGGACTTGTTTTAACTGTTATACAGAGATCTTCACATCTGGTGTTTTTCTTTTTTCTTTTTTTTTGTTTGCAGGCATGAGAAGCCAACAGATCCTGATGACCCTCTTGCAGATCAGAATATCAAAGACCGTTATTATGGTATTAATGACCCTGTAGCAGACAAATTATTAAAACGGGCTTCTACAATGCCCCGCCTAGACCCTCCAGAAGACAAAAGCATCACCACTCTATATGTTGGAGGGCTAGGTGATAACATCAGCGAGTCTGAGCTCAGGTAGATGTTTTGTTTCATCTATCTACGTCTTGGATTTTATAAAGTCTGGTGGTTTTCTATAGCTGATGAATAAAATAATGAACTCTCTCTTCCCATAGGAATCACTTTTACCAGTTTGGTGAAATCCGAACGATTACAGTAGTTCAGCGACAACAGTGTGCATTTATTCAGTTTGCTACCAGGCAGTCGGCAGAAATGGCAGCAGAGAAATCCTTTAACAAGCTAATTGTGAACGGTCGTCGACTCAATGTCAAGTGGGGAAGGTGAGTGACCTTGGAATAGGCACACTAAAAATTCAACTATTATAGTCCATGCCTATTTTATTTTAAGATGATAATTTGGGTATGCTAGAACCTACATTTTTTTTTTTTTTCTTCATCCGTTTTATTACCTCCATACATGTTTATTTAACCGGTTTTTAGCATCATATAATTTGAATATTGCCAGATGGCTTGGGTGTCTTGGCTAAGTATAGGAAATGCTCTTAACCCAAAACTGCAAATTTATATATAGATGGAGTAGCCTGAATCTTTAATACTGAAATCTTACCTTGTAATCAAAGTGTGGCTTAAGGGTTTTTTCTTTTCTTTTTTTTTGTTATTATTATTAAACCAACACCTGTCAGTATGGTGGGAAATGCATCAGAATGGATAGTCTGCAATGTCCATTTTTACAGTCTCCTGCAATACTATGTGTTTTTTCAGACTTAAGTTTATTTGCCAAAATAGATTTTGCCTACAATTTTAACACTAATAAATGAATCTAGAAGTTAAACCTTTACAAAACAAAAAGTTATCATTGTATTAATATTTGCTGTTAAGGTGATTATAAATTTTGTTGTACATCATGAGCCATTTTAGGATAGAAATGAACTGAGACAATTTAATAGTTTTTCAAAGTCAAGAGTGATTGGTTTTTCTCAAAGGGATGGGTAATTTAGAAATTGAGTATCCCAGTGATAAATTGTTTTAAAAGTCAAAGCATTTCATGGGCTGTTCCTCTGCCCCCTTCATCAGGGCCTGTGGAAAAATGAAACAACACATGTGGACCCAAAAGCAAACATATTGCAGCTTCTTAGATGTGATGGCTGCATTCATTTTCTTTTTTAGGCTTTCTTTCCTTTTTTACCTGGTGATCCTGCCAGTATGTCTGTTTAACAGAACAAGCTGTTCTGCAGATGTAGAAGTTAAAGGGTTAAGGCAAACCATTTACCACTGGCAAAAGTGCTTACAATGATCAGCTTTTACTTTATTTATGTAAAACCTTTATTCTGAAAGGAACAAAACTGTTTGCTTTGACTGCTTAAAAAAATGTTAGCTGGGGTTCAGCTTCATTTGTTAGTGTATCTAAATCTGCTAGTGCATCTAAAACTCCCCTCCCCAGATTATTAATGCTGCTGTCCAAAGGTGCCCTTGTGCTCCGTCGTCCAGAGTGGAAGAACTGTAGTACAGGAAGTGTGTTACTGACCAGCTCAGGCGAAAACAGGAAAAAAGCCTTACAAAAAGAATACCAATGTAGCCACCACATCTAATGATTGCTAAGCTGCAATATATTACGTTTTTTGGTTTTGGGTTTAATACCGCTTTAAGTTTGCATAGCATTCTATCAGCAGCTGGTTCAAGCATCTTGGTTTTTGTCACACATTATTTCCCTTCATATTGTAGATCTCAGGCTGCCCGAGGGAAAGAGCGAGAGCGAGAAGGTGTTACAGATTCTGGACTGAAACTTGAACCTGTCCCTGGTCTCCCTGGAGGTACAATTTTGATCAAAATCTTGCCAGTGTGTTTTTTTCATGTTCTGCTTTTTGTAGGGAAATTAGTAATTACTGCTGGGGATACTGAGAACATATTTAATGGCTTTTCACTTACAGTTCATATAGAGCACATGTGTAAGTGGCAGCCTCATACTCCTCTTCAGGCATCATAAGAACATTGCAACATTGGTTTCCAAGGTAGTATATTATTGTGGGGTTATCTAATTGAGTATATACACAACAGAGTTAGTGCCACAACTACACAAGGCAGGCTGGAGATTAACCTGTAATTTGCAGAAAGGAATAAGAACAAGATATATTTATATGGTAGAACTAACTTGTCAACAACACACATTATTTTGTCCTGGGATATTGGTGCAGTAAAATCTCAGTGTGGAGACTGTAAGGAGTTGGTGCAGGGTATTTCAAGCGTAGATGGTAGGTATCCATGTTTAGGGAGTGTTAGAGTTGGAAGGATGATTTTAAAAGGGTTAATGTAGAGTGTTCGTCTAAATATTATTCTTTAAAGTTTAACACTAGGCCCTGGTTCACATCAGTGCGACTTGTCATGCGAGTTCGAAGTTGCATGACAAGTTGCATCCCATATCTTTCAGTGGAACTGTTCTAATCACTGCAACTCAAAAAAGGGCTGCAATATTTTTTGTGCAACTTCATTGCGACTTGCATTGTCCTCTGTTATTAAAGTTTCACTGAGTGGCAGCAAGTGGCAATGAAGTCACGCACCGTAGTCCAATCTCAAAGTCGCATTAAACCGGGGATAAAAGTTGTCTGCAGTGCCTTGCATTAAAGCCGCTAAAAACCAGTGTACTGCAGTAACACGCTTCCATCTACTATAGCAGACTTTTATTTTTCTGTCACCAATATACATGAAACCTCTGCGCCAGACACAGTATTGAAAATAATATGAGCAATTTATTAGGCGATTCAGTAAAAAATCTGAAAATCCAGCTTGTACCCAACTTCCTGATATGATTTTGCTGAGTTTTGTCCTACAGCAAGGCTTTCCCAACGTGTCAAATTGAACATTGTATTTTATTTTTTTAATCTATAACAATTGAACATGAGACCGTGTTTTATATTGCCATAATCCTGCTTCACAAGGAGAGGATTTTGAAACTGCAATCTCATTGTAGATCCTTCAGAAAAAATGGGGGTTAATAATCAGTTTCAGCTTCTTTTGGTGTTAATGAAATTAACAGGTGCACTAGATGGGAAACAATGAGATGATCCCCAACGCAGCAATGGTTTTACAGGTGGAGTCCACTGACATTTGTTTCCCTACTCATCTTTTCTGTTTTTCACTAGTTTTGTATTTGGCTAGGGTCAGTGTCACTACTGGTAGCATGAGGCGATACCTAGACCCTACAGAGGTTGCACAGGCAGTCCAACTCCTCCAGGATAGCACATCAATATATGCCATTGCCAGAAGGCTTGCTGTGTCTCCCAGCACAGCCTCAAGACCATGGAGGAGATTCCAGGAGATGGGCAGTTACTCTAGGAGGTCTGGATAGGGCCGTAGAAGGTCTTTAACCCATTAACAGGACCG
Source organism: Staurois parvus (assembly GCF_062004578.1). NCBI lineage: Eukaryota > Metazoa > Chordata > Amphibia > Anura > Ranidae > Staurois > Staurois parvus. The sequence goes on from NW_028318083.1 coordinate 4,526,837, forward strand.
GTATCTGCTCCTTTTGTGCATATCCATGCTTCAGCATGCATTGACCCAGCTCTGTCATTTTACGTGGCCTACCTGCTGTTGTTCCCAGTTGCTTCCACTTTGTTATAATACCACTAACAGTTGACTGTGGAATATTTAGTAGCATGGAAATTTGGACTTATTGCACAGGTGGTAACCTATCACGGTACCACGCTTGAATTCACTGAGCTCCTGAGGGTGACCCATTCTTTCACAAATGTTTGTAGAAGCAGTCTGCATGCCTAGGTGCTTGATTTTATACACCTGTGGCCATGGAGGTGATTGGAACACCTGAATCCAATGCTTTGGAGGGGTGTCCCAATACTTTTGGCAATATAGTGTATACCATAGTTTGTAGACTCTATAATTTCTATTTTCATTACAATTCAAAATTTTCGGTATATTTTTGTTTATATAGCAAAAAAAAAAAAAACAGTGCTGATTACCACCAAAGGAAAGCTCTATCTATTTAAAAAAAAAAAAGTTTATTTGGGTACAGTGATACGTGACTGAGTAATTGTCATTCAAATTGTGACAGTGCTCAAAACTTGAAAATAGCCTGGGCAGGAAAGGAGTGACAGTGCCCCAGTATTGAAGTGGTTAAAGAGTATATTACCCCACCAGTTCATATTCCTGATGTGTCTGTTGTTCCACATACTTGTTTTAAAAAGAATCCTGTTCTCTTTGCATTGCTTCCTTTGTGTGAAATACCTGGAGATCCTGACAGTCTTCCTGCTTTCCTATTTAAAACTGACCATGCTAGGCATAGAAGCACATTCATCACACTGTGGTCAGTTTTCTGGCTTTGCTGGTAGCACAACCTGCCTGTCCTCCAGTGGCCAAGACTTATGCTAACCCACACCCCCTGCACAACTCTCTCTTCGAAGGATCAGTGTATTGCCATTTCTCTACCTCATGCTGACATGGCCCACTGCAGTATCCACCTATACCTCTATTGCAGCACACTTTAAAAAAAGACATCTACCCAATAGTTTTACAAAAGTCCTCTCTTTAGACAAAACTAGTAATCATAGTAGTGCTTTCCTCCACCACCTGTTGTACACAATCTCACCAACGTTTATTGCCAATCTCTCTCAAAAGCAAAATCGCTTTGGAAAAACTAGGCCACAGGTATATCTGTTGAAGCATTAAATCAAGTGGAGACCAGCTTGTCTGTGCTTGGGTTGCTCCTCCTCATGGTTTCTCAGAAAGCAAGTAAAAAGAAATCCCACATAGTGTAGAATTATAGAAGCACCTTCATTTAGAAGAAACAGAAATTCACTTGCATATTAACAGGATTCAGTAATGAACATAAGTTGTCAGCTTCCCCAGAATAGCAGAGGCACTGTCTGTGCACTGATTATACAGGCAGCCATGATGTGTGTGGTAAGCTGAGACTGAACACACATGTTAATATGTAAGTCCACTGCTGTGTTTAATAAATGAAGGTGCTTTTATAATACTGCACTTTGTGGGATTTTTTTACTTGCTTTCTGAGAAACGGAGGGGGGGTAGCAACCCTTGCACAGACGTACTGGTCTCCATCTGATTTAATGCTTCTTGAATTGATATACCTGTGGCCAAGTTTTCCCAAAGCAACTTAGCCTATGGGTGATATTGCGGCTCCGGGCGGGAAATCTCAGCCATTATCGAGCAATCCCTTACACAGATCTGCAAAATCACATGACCAGAGCAGTTTGAAATGGTAAGTACACAAATAATTTTTGAACAGGTTTAGGCAGGATAGATAGGAGGGAAATGTTTTAGGAATAGTTACAGTTAGGGTTTTCTTCCACTCTGACCTTGGTCCTCTGTGTTAGTTTGATACACTGCCACTGTTCTCCCTTTTATTTGCCAATAGAGTAAGTTTTTTACAGATCTGCTATGGTTTCATTGTTTATACTGTAAATATTTGTTTTGTCTACAGCATTGCCTCCTCCACCAACAGAAGAGGAAGCTACTGCTAATTACTTTAATCTTCCTCCAAATGGATCTCCTGCTTTGGTTAACATAGCACTGCCTCCTCCTGGCTTAACAGGTCCACCTCCAGGTAATATTGGTTTTTCCTTTTACAGTATGAACCAAAAACCCATGGATCATATTAATAAGTAATTTGGTAAATTAAGACAAGCTTTAGCTTGTATGCAACTATTATAAAGTTTTTGTTACAGGTTTAAAAAAAGTAACATTTCTAACATGCTTACCTTTTCTGTAGAAAATGTTGCCGTAGTCTTAGTCATTGTGGACTGACAGCAGAAAGCTTTTTTTTTTTTTTTTTTTTTTTTTTTGTGGACTTAGAGTTGTCAGCCCTACACAGTATTTTTGCTAAACTACCGAACCACTCCTACTGTCAGATATCCATAGCATAAAGGCTAATCATTCTGTAATCCATGATGAGAACCAGGACAACGATTTAAGATAACAGTGCACAGAGCAGATCTGAATTTCTGACAATCAAAAGGTTTTTTTTTTTTTTTTGTTTTTTTTTGTCACTTATTAAACATTCTTAAAGTGCTTCCAGTGGCATATTTGGATAGTCCAGAAGGAGGGAGCAAACAGGAATAGCTCATTGTTCGGATTACATACAATTTAACATAGCTTTGTGTTGATATTTGAGTGTTGTCTGCTTTATCTCAGTCAAAAATACCAAAATGCATTTAAACTGACTCAGGAGATACAACATAAGTGCTGAGTCTTCCTATCTAAAGTCTAAGCCTACAAAAGTGCAGGTCTTTTGAATTATGCAGTACCTTGGTGCTGCTTGCTATCTCACACACCACACATTAGAACATGAGTGGGATGTCACACAGACTCACGAGCAGAGGCTGCCAATAAGCTTTCTGAAAAACTTGCCAAATCTGGTAATTCTGACGAGGTTTAGCTTGACTTTTTTGCCAAGAGTGTTGATCCTAGTAACTTTTCAAATTCGAATCCAGTCCCTCTTTAAAGTGGTTGTAAATGCAATTATAAAAAAATTAACTTTTTGCCATAAATTAATACATTTTAATGTATAGATACAGCTGCGAGTGTACCTCAGCAAAATGTTCCCTTGGCTTGTCTCAGCCCTCCAAAAACTGCTGGTCTGTGGGCGTGGCTTAGGACCAGAGAATAGTAGGCAGAGATGTGATGTCACACAATCCCTCAGTTGTACACACTCTCCGGCCTCGGCTCAAGAACAATCACTGGTGCTGAGTTTTCAATCTTGCGAAGGCAGAGACCAGCAGGGAGAATACACCCACTCCCCCCCAATTTTGGTCTCATCTGACCAGAGCACCTTCTTCTACATGTTTGCTGTGTCCCCTACATGGCTTCTCGCAAAATGCAAACGGGACTTACGGCTTTTTTCAACAATGGCTTTCTTCTTGCCACTCCTCCATAACGGCCAGATTTGTAGAGTGCACAACTAATTAATGTCCTGTGGACAGATTCTCCCACCTGAGCGCCCGGTGATTACTGAGTATCTCCGACGAGTCCTTTGTTTACTAACAGTCCTCCTCCCTGTTGGCTTGCCAGCCAGCCAGAGCAGTGTGCTTACAGTGAAGCACACTGACACGGCCCCCGAGTAAAACACTCCAAGCACACAGTTAACCCTTTGATCGCCCTCTTGTTAACCCCTTCCTGCCCAGTGCCATTAGTATAGTGTCAGTGCTTTTTTTTTTTTTTTTAGCACTGATCACTGTATTGGTGTCTCTGGGGATGTCAGTGACACAAAGTTTGTTCCTCCCCAGTGTCAGAATGCCCGCCGCAGTCCCACTATAAGTCTCTGATCGCCGCCATTACTAGTAGAGAAAAAAAAAAAAAGGCCAAAAAGAAAAATGCTATGTGTGGTGGAAAACTAACACTGCACATCACCCTGAACACACCATCCCCACTGTGAAACGTGGTGGTAGCATCATGTTGTATGGATGCTTTTAATCAGACAGGGAAGCTGGTCAGAGTTGATGAAAGATGGATGAAGAAAACATGTCTACAAAAGACTGGAGCGGAGGTTCAACTTCCAGCAGGACAACGACCCTAAACATACAGCCAGAGCTACAATGGAATGGTTTAAATCAAATCATATTCATGTGTTAGAATGGCTCAGTCAAAGCCCAGACCTAAATTCAATCAAGAATCTGTGGCAAGGCTTGAAAATTGCTGTTCATAGATGTTCTCCATCCAATCTGACAGAGCCGGCGCTATTTTGCAAAGAAGAATGGGCAAACATTTCACTCTCTAGATGTGCAAAGCTGTTAGAGACATCCCCAAAAAGACTTGCAGCTGTAATTGCAGTCAAAGTTGGTTCTACAAAGTATTGACTCAGGGGGGCTGAATACAAATGCCTGCCACACTTTTCAGATATTTATTTGTAAACAATTTTGAAAACCATTTCATTTTCCTTCCACTTCTCAGTTATGTGCCACTTTGTGTTGATCTATCACATAAAATCCCAATAAAATACATTCATGTTTTTGGTTGTAACATGACAAAGGAGTATGGAATACTTTTTCAAGGTACTGTATTGGCGATGATCTTCCTGCTGATACATTTTTAGCTGGGAAATTCAGTAAAAATCAACAAGACTGCAATTCCCTAATACTGTAGTTTTCGTTTATATGAATGCAGTAAGTACATTTTTGTAATCCTTTTTATTGCTTGTGTTTGTATTTATTAACATAACGTAAAGTGGTACTAAAGGCAGAATAAAATATTACATATATAACAGTCTGTCACTAACATTCACAACACAGGCTTTGTTTTTCCCACTGTAGCATAGTTATTTTTTTAGTTGTTTTTTTTTACCTTTTCATCCTGCTATTATCTTTTCAGCTTCATTTGACAGACCAGGCTGTGCAGCAAAAGTGGGGGAAAGTTAGAGGGTTGAGAAAAACCATTTAAAAGAGGTGTTGTTTTTTTTGTTTTTTTTTCTCTCTATTAAAGAAATCATACTTATCTAGGTGGATGCAGCATTGTTCCCCCGCTGGCTCTGAGACTGAGAACAGAACAATCAAAGACCGCTTATTGCTCAGTGCTTCATGAGCAGAGAACCACTGTCTGCTCTGACCTTCAGCCTGCTGTCAGCTGAAAACAAGTGACAGGAGTGCAGAACGAACTGCACTCATGTGATCCACAGGAGAAGTACAGCCAAACAAGCTTTGGTTGTACTTCTCGTTTAACACTGACAGGGTTGCTTACAATGGTCAGCTTTTTATTAAAATCTTTATTCCTAAAAGGGGGAAAAACTGTTTCTGTAACTGCTTAAAAGGTGTTAGCACAATTTGCATACACACTGGTAAGAAGCTTTCATTGCAGAAAAACAGCACATTTGCTTGCATTTTTTTTTTAAATGGTTCCATTTTAAATAGATTGCCTTTTGTAAAACTTTACATGATGACGAAGTATTTTTATTTTAACAGGATTTGGCCCACATATGTTCCCTCCTATGGCACCACCTCCATTCCTTCGGGCTCCTGGCCATATACATTATCCATCTCAAGATCCCCAACGGATGGGCGCACACTCGGGCAAGCCCAGCAGTTCCTAGACCTAAGATCTTTCTTTGATCCAACTGTATGATGGCTTGGTAATCAAGCAATGTGCCCATTGCAAGCACAGACCTATTCCTTGTAATATAAAATCCACTGATGGTGCTGGTGTATTGTCTATCAGTGTACTAAGGACTATTCTAATAACTGAAGCAAAATAGTGACTTATTTTGGATGTGACAAGCTTTGAGAAATTTGTCTTCACATTGAGGAGAAGCAGAAATTGGAACATTAGCAGGATGTATTTGGGAAGTATTTTACAAGTGTGGCTGTATTTTCACACCCCCCCCCCCTTTTTTTTTTTTTTTTTTTCTTGTAATAAATTATCAGAACTTTCATGTCATTTATACTGTTAGTCAATAAACATCCATCAACTTACTGTCATTTTGTTAAAAAATACAAAATATTGTTTATCTCAAGCATGTCTCTGTAGCAAGAATGCACTGTTATTTTTACTTTTGAGTGTCACATGTTAAGGGTAGTCTTTGTATTATTTTTTTTTCTTTCTTTCATGCTACTTTTTAATTCACGTACTTAGCTACTTTTTATTTCTAAATGTCTAAAATGTTAGAATACCAGAATGAAGCCTTTCATGACTCAAGGTCACCAAAGCTTAGATGCCCAGAGTAAATATAGCTGTGTCTGTATGCATCAGTGAACTTGACAACAACTCTGACATATTTGCCTACCTAAATTAATTTCCTTTTATTTGATACAAATTTTAAATAAATATCCTGCTCATGGTTTTTTTTTTTTGTAATGTAAGCTGACAAATATGCATATTTTAGTAACAAGTTTCTCGTAATTTTTTTTATTTTTCTTCACACGTTAATCTTCAGTGATTTGTAAACAAACCTCATGATTTGGCTCTCATAGTGATCACATCATCAGAGCAAAGCTGATATTTTTTTTTATTTTTGGACTGTTGGGGCCAATTCACACCTGAGCTCTCCGAGAGCATGTGCATCCTTCTTGAGCTGCCATTAATTTTTTTTTTTTAATTTTTATTACATTTTTCATTACAATTCAAAACATAGAAAAGCTTAGCAGTATAATATATTCCTATAAAAAGTAACAGACACTTCACCTATGTCACCCACTCCCTTCTCCTCACCCCCCCCATACCTCAATTAACCCCAGTCCATATGCATCTTCTCGTTTCTTTCCGTAATTCCAGTCTATATTTTTGTTTCTTTCTAACCATCTTTTCCTACTCTTCCTCCCGTTCATCTTTTTCTTTCCTTTCCCTTCTCTTCCCTTTTTCTCTGCTTTCTCCCTTCTCTTTTCTTTTCCTTTTATTCCAATTAACTCTCCTACTTCAGGCCATTGGGGCTTTTCACTCATTCCAAATATTTCTCATGTTTTAAACTTGTACCATCTACCCCATTCTTCTCTAAACGTTTTCATTTTATCTTCATCTATGTGGTACAGTGCCTCCATCTTATTTATATATTCGACCCTATCTATCCAATCCCTCATTTTTGGGGGTTCCTGTCTCTGCCAAAATTTGGGGATAAGTCCTTTGGCCGCACTAATCAGGTGATATAACACACTTTTCTTATACTGTTTCACTGATGACTCTGGCTTATAAAATAAGCACACCCACGCATCTTTCTGTATATTATTCCCCAGGATCTCCTGTATTAGTAGAGGAAGATGAAAGAAAGAGCGCACAAACCTTGCGCATTACCTCAATAAATAGTAACTAATTTTATTAATAAGGAAATATACTCACAAAATGGTTGTATAACAGGCATAAGTAACCATAATCCAAACAGGGTTACAGGTAACTCAAAAAGGGGGGGTATGAAGGCTAACGCGTTTCGAAGGGTGCTCCCTTCTTCATCAGAGCTGGGTTTGGCAGATAGAAACTTCAGTATGGCAGAGTTCCCATGGCAAGGAGATATTCAGCCACTGAGTGTCAGTATTACAGCAGTTCAGCCTGTTTAGTGTCTAAACAGGCTGAACTGCTGTAATACTGACACTCAGTGGCTGAATATCTCCTTGCCATGGGAACTCTGCCATACTGAAGTTTCTATCTGCCAAACCCAGCTCTGATGAAGAAGGGAGCACCCTTCGAAACGCGTTAGCCTTCATACCCCCCCCCCTTTTTGAGTTACCTGTAACCCTGTTTGGATTATGGTTACTTATGCCTGTTATACAACCATTTTGTGAGTATATTTCCTTATTAATAAAATTAGTCACTATTTATTGAGGTAATGCGCAAGGTTTGTGCGCTCTTTTTCATCTTCCTCTACAGTTTTATTAAGCTTCCCCAGCTTCATGATAGAGCTGCACAACCTCTGATCACCAGTGGATGAATACACAACACGCTGCTTGTCACTGACGCCTGTTTGATCTGAGTCCTTGAGCGCAGGAGATAATGGATCTCCTGTATTAGTTGTATTATATCTTGCCAGAAAACATTTTTTTTTTGGACAGTCCCACCATATATGTGACATTGTTCCCTTAAGTCCACATCCTCTCCAACACAGCGGTGATACTTCTTCCTTCAATTTATGTACTACACTCGGTGTCAGATACCATCTTTTAAAACATTTATAATTCATTTCAACTGTGCTCATATTCGTTGCCCCCATGTGTTAATTTAAACATTTTATTTTTCTGTTGTTCACGCATTTTTTTTTCCCAGTTCCCCCTCCCACTTCTCTTAAGAATGCCGGAGGGGGGTAAGAATCTTATATATCCTAGAGGTGACATGTTTTGGGGCTATATCCGCACCCAACATTTTTTCAAATGGGAGCATGTCCTCCGGCACCCTCAGCGGTTGAGTCAACTCTGAAACAGTGTCTCAGTTGATGATATCTAAATTCATCTAATACTACAAATAACTCTTCTTTGTTTTTTAAATCTTAAAGTGCACAACTTCCCTTTATCTACTATATCCCTTAATCGTATATCCCCATCCTTAAACCATTTGCCCAAGATATTGTCTTTCCCTGGTAGATTAAATTCTATGCCCACCAGAGGAATCAATAATTAATTATATTTCCAACCCACTTGTTTTTGCATTCCATCCCATAATTTTAACATTTCGTGTCAAAGTGCTACTAATCTCATCTATAATACTAAACTTTCGTTGGACCCAAATAATCCTCTCTAATCGTGCTTTACTTAAAATTCCCTCTATTTTAACCCAACTTTTCCCCCGTGAATTAAATGTCCAGTCTACCCCTCTTGACAGCATCACCACTGTATAGTAGTTCCTAGTGTTGGGCAAGTTTAAACCCCCCTTCTATTTATTATTACACAAAACTTCATAACTAATTCTCTGTTTCTCTTTAGCCCATATATATTTAAGTATTAGTTTTTTTATGATCCCAAAAAAGGATCTTGGGATGTGGACTGGAGGCATATGAAATTTATATAACATTTTTGGGACTATCACCATCTTAACCAAGTTTATCCGCCCAATGCAGGAGACCCTGCCGCTTGAGAGTCTTCTCATCTCATCTTTTATTTAATTTAGTAATGGAATATAATTAGCCTGATATATATTATTTTATAGAAGGGGTCAATTTTACTCCTAAGTAACCCAGATCTTTCTCCCTCCATGTGAATGGAAAATCCATTTGTAGGGCCTGCCTCTCTTTCTTAGAAACATTAATATTCAGGATCTCTGACTTTGACGGGTTTATCTTCAGATTTGAGAGCTCTCCATATTGTTTTAATAATCTCATTAAATTAGGTAAGGATATTCTGGGGTTCACTATGTAAAACAGCATATCATCTGCATATGCTACTACCTTATGGTCTATCTCTTCTACCTTAATTCCTCTAATATCTACACTGTTTCTTACTGTTGCCCACAAAAGTTCCAGGGATATAACAAATAATGGGGATAATAAACATCCTTGTCTAGTACCGTTATACATCCTAAAAAAAACCAGAGAGGGACCCATTTACCTTAATCATTGGGCCATTTATAAAGCTCCTTTATCCACTTTAGCATCTTAGCTCCTATTCCTAAAACTTCTAGAGTATTTATCATAAACCCCCAATTTACCCTGTCAAAGGCTTTTTTGGCGTCAATCGACAGTAAAATTATCTAACTGTTCTCTTCACTTTTTGCAGGAGAAATGTGCTTAAGCCATTGTCCCTCCCCTCCCTACCTGGGATAAATCCAACTTGGTCTAAATGTATCCATTCCATCATCAGCCCTTTTAGCCTAGTGGCTAGCACTTTCGCAAACCGTTTTGTATCTGTATTTAATAAAGATATGGGTCTATAAGTAGCACATTGTGAGCGATCTTTTCCTTCTTTCAAAATAATTGTTATATGTGCTTGTAGCGATTTTTCTCTTTCCACATTCCCTCTCCCAGAGCATTCATATATGTACAAAGTTTCGGGATCATTAAATCTTTTTTAATACCCCACCGTATATCCATCAGGTCCTGGGCTCTTCCCTCCTCTTGTATTCTTCAGGGCCATATTTCCTCTTGGGAGATCTGTTGCTCTAAAGATGCTAATTTTTCTTCTGATATTTTTGGTAAATCTGCTGTCTCTACATAGTCCTGTATTTTCTTCCTATCCTCTGTACCTTCCTTGTTCTTAGAGCCCACATCATCCAGCCTACTATAATATTTTTGGAACACATTGGAGATGTCGGTGGTGGAATAAACCAGTTCTCTTTTTTCATCTTTAATCTTTTCAATGTAATTCTTCATTTTCTTTTCATGAAGTCTTTTCATCAGATATTTTCCTGGTCTATTCCCCCTCCGGTATCTTTTTTTTTGACACCCTATTAAATATCTTTCTTGTTCCATTAGGTCTTTTAACTCATCTATTTTCAGTGTGATCTTGTTATATATCTCCTTATCCTGTGTCTTTTTATGAGCCTGCTCTATAACATAAAACTCCTCCATCACTGCTTTTATTTTTCTCTCCCATTTTTTCTGGCCCATATAGCTATCAGAATTCCCCAAATATACGCCTTATGTGTTTCCCAAACAGTGGCTACCGAGACGTCTTCAGTTTCATTTAACAGAAAAAATTGTTCTATTTCCTCTCTCAATCTTCTTTCTGCCTCCAGGTCCTGTATAAGCACGTCATTTAATCTCCACCTAGCCCCTTTTTTTTTTTTTTTTTTTTTCTTCCAGTCACTTCCCACCTTTAGTCTTGTGACAGGTGCATGATGTGAAATAGACATAACTTCTATATTAGATTTAACCAGTAGGTCCGGCTGTCTATGCTCAATCGTTATATAATCCAGCCTTGAGTACGTCCTATGTGCTATAGAGAAGAAGGTATAATCTCTCTCTAGGATGTTTCACTCTCCATGTATCTATAAGTTGGTATTGATATAAATTTCTTTTTCAGTATTAATTTTTTACCTCCTTTCTGCTCACTTGAAGACGTATCCAACCATTGATCCATACAAAAATTAAAATCTCCTGCCCGACTAAGGCTACCCCTCTTAAAATCCATAATTTTTTACAGCATTCCGCTCATATATGATACTGGGTTTTGATTTGGACAGTAGATATTGATCAATGTACATTTTTGACCCCACATTTTCCCTCTTAAACATAAAAACCGTCCTTCTGGATCTACCAATTCCTTCTCCAAGTCAAAGACCGTATTTTATGAGAACCCAATTGCCACACCCTTGGCCCTCTTTATTCGTGAGTCCTCATAGTACCAAGTTGGATAATATCTCGAATATAATTTAATATTAGAGTAATATGATAAATGTGTCTCTTGCAAAAACACTACATCAGTGGCGAGTTTATGGATTTTCCTAAGTATCGTGCCGTTTAGCAGGAGATTTTCAACCTTTCACATTATATGTCGTTAAATTAATCGAATTCATGAAAATCTAAGTTTTCATTTTCTGTTTACAGAGGAAGAGATCTAAGCTCCTCAAGGACCTCTTCCCTACTCCCCCCACATCCCATCCCACTCCCCTCCCACCCAATCCTCCCTTCCCCGCCTACTCTACCCTTAAAACCCCTTGGCCTACATAATGCCCTGGAATCTGATGTAAGGCTCCCTCACTAATGATTCCGAATATGGGGTATTGCTCTGAACATGGACACCTACTCCTACCCCCTGCTCTCAGCATAGGGTCTAAATATTTAAGGTTTTTATCTATTTTACTTCCCGACATCTTGCCAACTTCTTTTCTATTACTTAAAGCCCTCCCATAGGGGGGAAGGGGGCCCAGAGAAAAAAAAAAAAGGGACCAAATAGGGAGACTACAATCCCCATGACTCCAGCTCTTCCCCCCACTGGACCTCTCCACCCCAACCAAATCTCTTTTTATTTACTAAATGCCATTTCTCTTTTTTAACCGTGCATTTTCATCAAACCCATCTGACCACCCCATGATGTCCATTTTCTGCAGTTCTAATTTTTCACAAAAATCACAGTTCCTCTGGGAATCTTAATCTTGTTGATTTCCCATCCTTCCACCCAATCAAGCATGCCGGAATTCCCCAGTTTTATATCGAATTCTTTTCTCTTTCATCTGATCCAGTAAAGGTTTCAGCAATATCCTTCTGGCTAATGTCTCGGATGATATACTTGCAAAAACTTGTAATTTCACATCTTCGTATTTTATTTCTGGGATTTCACGCAATTTTTTCTCTATCTTCATAATGGTGGAATCAAACAATTATGTCTCTAGAGATGTCTGATGCTACTCCTGGAGGGCTTCTTAATGTATGTATTCTCTCGATCTTCAAGGGGTCTGTGGCTAGTCTGCCTATCATAGGGTTAAACACTTTATTTTTTTCTCTGAGGTTTTCATCATGTGAATCTTCTGGCAGACCCCGAACTCTTAAATTATTTCTTCTCTCTCAATTTTCTTGATCCTCCAATTTAAAGGAGAGCTTCCCCTGTTCTCTTTTGATCTCCTCCAGCTGCATATCCAGTTAAATTTTCTGTTGGGCCTGAGTTTCCATCTTTTTTCCTTTTTTCTTCAACCCTTGTTAACACTCGTCCCAGGTCTTTGTGGATCACTGTCATTTCCTTTTTCAAAGATAATTCTAATTTTGTGAACATTTCTGCCATTTCCATTTTTGTGGGAATCTGATGTACCTTTCTGTTCCAAGTTCTTTTGATCCTGTTCATCATCAATATTTATTGATTCATTAGTCTCAACCTTCCCGTGTCCTAAATGACTGTTCACCGTCAAATTCTCTAATTCCTTCCTGTTGTTTCTCTATTCTCTCTGGAATTTTTCCTTGTAATGGCATGTATTTCTTTATTGTGCTGGTATTTGTACTAGATTGTGGGGCTTGTATACTCCTTCCTTTCGCGGATCTGTTCTTCATATTTTGATAGACTTGGCCGCAGATTTTCTACTCAATGTTCAAAAGAATTTTAATATCACACTTTGGAAAGAATCCCTCCTCCTTATGTCCCTCTAGTAGCTTTTCCAGGCCTGAATCGCTTGAACACATGTTATTAACATCCGTACTTGGCACTTAGATCCCCCCTTCTTTAATATTCTGCCTGCCCAGCCCCACCATTCAAATATTACATTCACTTGTAACAGTAAAAACTTAAGTCTCTGGCCATTAGCCATGGCAATTCCCCCTCCCCCACTGAACCTGGGGTTCTGGGACCAACCGTCATTGTATACTTCTCATTCCCCCACAAGGTCTCCTTTCTCTGCTTGCAGGGTCCCTTGAGGAGGGTTTGGGTGGGAACTCGGCCTCCTCTGTGTCCACTGTCTCCAGGCTTGGGATCTGTCAGCCACTCAGCCTTCCTCCTCTTGGCCAGCACCAATCCCTCCAAGGGCTCCGGGATCTCAGCACTGGCCTCCTGCAGCTCCACTCCATCCCCATCTGTCACGTCTCTCCCTCTGGGCACCACTGACTCCCCGCTCACTCACCGGCCGACATCTCAAGCCAAGGAGGACAGACTCCCAGGGACCTGGTCCACAGAGGACCGCTTCAAATGCTCCCACACTGGCCATGGTGGCAAGCTAAGGAGGTAGGATTTCAGGGATCCGGCCTATAGAAGACCAGCTCAGGCTTTTGGCTTTCCAATCTTTCTTCCTGTGGCAGGTGTCGGGAGCTCTTGAACTCATCAGTCTCCTGGTGCTATGTTCAGGCCCCTCCCCCTATGACCAGCTGCCATTAATTCTTAACGACACCCAAAACGCTGGTGGCATATGCAAGTTTTGTAATTGAACAAAAAAATGCCAAGCTTTGCGCCTGAACAAAATGCTGGAGCTTTTCTGGCTGGTTTGTTGGTGGTTGGGGCAGCCCATTCAAGTGAATGGACTGCCCTATGCTGTAGTGTGAAAATTGCACTATAAAAATATGCATTAGCGATTATGGCCTTAGTGTTAGATCGGAAGCTATCGGTGACCGTGAATTGTAAGTGGAAAGAAAAGTAGGTTAACATCCTTTCACCATGAAGAATCAAGCCTCTAAATACATTGAAGTATTAATACAACTCCAATAACAAACATGTTAGGACGCTGTGTAAAATTTACATAATACCAGAATGCAATGATTTGCAAACCTCAAACCCATATTTTATTAACAATAAAAAATATAGAACAATTCAAATGTTTAAACAGAAAATGTACTATTTTAGGAAATTAAATAAGGTAATTTTGAAATTGATGGCAACAACACATCTCAAATAAATTTGGGACACTGCAACAAAAAGATGGCAAGGCAAGTGGCGCTAACAAGGAAGAGCTGCAACTTTACAACTAATTAGATTAATTGATTTTAAACAGATCACTGACATAATTAGGTATAAAAAGGGCATCTTAGAGAGTCAGAGTGTCTCAGAAGTTCACAAATCTGCAAAGATGCATCTAACAATTGTCAAATAATTTCAAAATAATGTTCTTCAATATATAATTGCAAATACTTTAAATACATAATCTACAGAACATAATATAATCAAATGATTCAGAGAATCTGGAGAGATCTGTGTGCACAAGGGACAAGGCTGAAACACAGTATTCAGATGCTATTGCATTAAAAACAGGCATGACTGGACATCACTGCATGGGCCCTGGAATATGTTAAAAAAATCACTGTCTGAGGACACAGTTCATCATTCCATCTAAAAATGTATTTCAGGTACTTATATAGCACTGTCAATTTATGCAGCGCTTTACATATATATATATTGTACATTCACATCAGTCCCTAACCCTCAAGGGGTGTACAATCTAAGGTCCCTAACTCACATTCATACATACTATGGACAATTTAGACAGGATCCAATTAACCTACCAGCATGTCTTTGGAGTGTGGGAGGAAACCAGAGTACCTGGAGCAAACCCACACAGGCACAGGGAGAACATGCAAACTCCAGGCAGGTGGTGCCGTGGTTGGGATTTGAACCAACGACCCTAGTACTGCCAGGCATAAGTGCTAACTACTAAGCCACTGTGCCGCCCCTAAAAATGCAAGGTAAAGCCCTGTCATGTAAAGAAGAAGCCATATCTGAGCATGATCCAGAAACACCACAGTCTTCTCTGGGCTAAAGATCATTTAAAATAGTCTGTTGCGAAGTAGAAAAATGTTCTGTGGTTATACAAATCCAAATCTGACATTCTTTTTGGCAACCTTGGGTGAGACATTCTCCAGACTAAAGAGGGAGAGGGACCTTCCGGCTTATCAGCGCTCAGTTCAAAAGCCTGCAGCTCTGATGGTGTGGGGCTACATTAGTGTGTATGGAATGAGCAGCTTGCATATCTGGAAAGACACTATCAATGCTGAAAGATATATCCAGATTTTAGAGCGGCATATGCTCCCATCCAGATGACATCTTTTTCAGGGAAGACCGTGCATATTTCAGCAGCACAATGCTATACCACATAGTGAATCTAGGACAACATCATGGCTATGTAGTAGAGCCCAGGTGCTTAACTGGCCTTCTGGCAGTACAGATCTTTCACAAATTAAAAATATTTGCATCTTGAGATGAACAATATGAGAAAGAACACCCAGGACTGTTGAGTCCTATATCAAGCAAGAAGATGACAACATTCTGCTCCCAAAACTCCAGCAACTGGCCTCCGTTCCCAAACACAGAGTGTTGTTTAAAAAAGAGATGCTACACCGTAGTAAACATAGCCCTGTCCCAACTTTTCTTTATTTTTGTAATCTATCTTTATTAACATTTTCTGATGACAGAGTAAACAGTAAGTCAGCAGATATATCTCAATCTGACAAGGAAGCAGTAATAAACCGTATAACAACAAAGATAAACAAATTATTTCACCATCTTGTGTTGCGCTCCTTATTAATTAATATCTTTTTAAATAATTGTAGTGCCAAAATAAATAATAATATATTTCTTAATAATCAAATATAAAAAAATTTGCATAAACATAAATTCATAAGTTTCATAAATTCATATATAATAATAACTTAATATATAAAAAACATATTATTAATCCATTCTGTGATTGTATAATAAATTATAATTAATTGTGAATCATAAAAATATGAAAATTTAAAAATGCCGTGAATAAATACTCATATAAAGTAAAATTAATTACTAGTGCAAAAACATAGTCCCATTAATCAAAGAAATATATATAAAGTGACTCTGTGTCCTAATAATCTTGATTCCGTGACTGATTGTGAATCCGTGACTGTGTGTGTGAATCCTCCAATTAGTGCAGATGTAAGCTCACCTCCTTATATGCCTGCAATTAGGCTATATGCGCTTTTGGTCCACCTCCTTTGGGACCTGCTTGTTTAAGATTTCTCCTCTTTAAATTACGGAACAGGGATATCCTTTAGTGCTGATTATCCTCTCTGGGGCTGATCACTCCTCACGGTGATACAGACCCCTATACTCTCCTCTGCATACGTTTCTCCACATGCATGAAAAAAATGCCAAACATAGTGTTTTATCTTTTTTAAAAACACTGCTTTATTCCTTCCAAGTAGTACACTCACATATAGTGAAAACGGTATTGATCAATACCCCCTGATGAAGCCACGTGACCAGTGGCGTAACGCGTAGGGGTGGGGCTGCAACGTCACTCAGAGATAGCCGGATCGTTACACAGACGGCAGGTGCATGACTCAATGGTCGGCGGAGGACACGCTACATATTGGATTGCCTCACACCGTTTTCACTATATGTGAGTGTACTACTTGGCAGGAATAAAGCAGTGTTTTTAAAAAAAGATAAAACACTATGTTTGGCATTTTTTTCATGCATGTGGAGAAACGTATGCAGAGGAGAGTATAGGGGTCTGTATCACCGTGAGGCGTGATCAGCCCCAGAGAGGATAATCAGCACTAAAGGATATCCCTGTTCCGTAATTTAAAGAGGAGAAATCTTAAACAAGCAGGTCCCAAAGAAGGTGGACCAAAAGCGCATATAGCCTAATTGCAGGCATATAAGGAGGTGAGCTTACATCTGCACTAATGGGAGGATTCACACACACAGTCACGGATTCACAATCAGTCACGGAATCAAGATTATTAGGACACAGAGTCACTTTATATATATTTCTTTGATTAATGGGACTATGTTTTTGCACTAGTAATTAATTTTACTTTATATGAGTATTTATTCACGGCATTTTTAAATTTTCATATTTTTATGATTCACAATTAATTATAATTTATTATACAATCACGGAATGGATTAATAATATGTTTTTTATATATTAAGTTATTATTATAAATGAATTTATGAAACTTATGAATTTATGTTTATGCAAATTTTTTTATATTTGATTATTAAGAAATATATTATTATTTATTTTGGCACTACAATTATTTAAAAAGATATTAATTAATAAGGAGCGCAACACAAGATGGTGAAATAATTTATGTACACAGTGGTAGTTATGTGTTGGGTGTTTGCGATCCAGTAACATCAAGGACATATTTTGTCCTGAGTTGTGCTATAAGGTGGATATTTGATAGATACTGCTTGGCTCGCAAGATACATACAGATTTACTTGTAAAGATAAACAAATACCTTGGCCAAAATTACGCATAAGTGGAATATCTATGACAATTAGTAATTCCAATATTTCAAACAAATAAATGAAAAGAAAAAGAGCAAAGGAGAGAAAAAAGATGGTAAGGGAGGAAAGGAAAAAAAAAAAAAAACTTCCATAAAACATCCAGTGGATCAGATCCGCAGAAGCAATATCATCCAAACAGCAATATAAAATACCCAAGTGTACGTATCAGCATAGGCTGGGAGCACAAAACAGCAAAGTTACCTGAGAAGACTCATGCATCTGGCACCTCAGAGGAGTAATACATCCACCCCTGCCAGATATCTTTAAATTTCTCCCCCTGACCTCTAACCAGGTGGACCAAACGTTCAGCATTCATGATTCTATCCTCTTCCTGTTTCCAATCCGAAAGCGTGGGGCACTCAGACTGTTTCCAGAACCTAGGAATCAAAGATCTTGCCGCGTTCAGAAGATGAGGCGTAACACTACGTTTATAGGCCTTCGAGGCAATTGAAGTCACATGAAAAAGTAAACAAAGGGGAAATTGCTCCTTTGGACTCAATGTCAGTTTCTGAATCCATGGGAAAATTGCAGCCCAAAGGGCGCAATTTTAGGGCAGGTCCACCAGAGATGAAGAAAGGTACCTCGATGACCGCATCCTCTCCAGCAGAGGAGATTAGCAGTAGGGAAAATTTGAGCTAGACAGGACGGGGTCCGATACCATCGAGTAAGAAATTTATAAGAGGACTCCTGAACACGGGAGCTAATAGAGGAGGAATGTGTCATTTTAAGAATCCTATGGATCTGCTGAGGGGAAAAATCAAGGCCCAGTTCCTTCTCCCATTCTCTTAAGAAATATGGAGCCGATATAGAATGCGCACTCAACACCAGTTTATACATTTGGGATAGTACATGCTTAGAATCGGGAAGTGTGGTATACATACGCTCATATGATGTAAGGGTCTGTCTAGGACGTGGCCTAGGGAGCAAAGACATAACAAAGTCATTCAATTGGCGGTGTTACCATGCAGCAAAAGGAAAAGTCCCATATTTAGAGAGCAACATAGGGAGGGAGAGGAGGGCGCCCATAGGAGCAAACTTGGCACAAGAAAAATCCTGATCTACACCCCAAGAACAAAAAAATCAAATGTCCTCCCCCTGGGAAAACCAGGGGTAACCCCCTAACGGGGCCAATGGAGAAATCCCAGGAGCATATGACCCGGACCCATTCATTCTGTCCCAAACTGTCAGGGGAGAGGTCCAATCGGAAAGGCCTCTACAGGTCTTAAGAATTCAAGGGGCACCTGCCAAGTTCCTACCTGCCATTGATTTCTCTAAGGCAAACCATTGTTTCGTCAGGGTATCATGTCGCCAGTTAAGAATGTGTACCAAGGCCATGGCTTTATAATACAAATCCACATCAGGAAGCCCTACCCCACCTTCCAGTTTTTTGTCTACGCAAAGTGTCATAAGCCAGTCTAGGGTGTTTATCATGCCAAATAAAAGTTAAAAAAGCTCTGCAAAGCCGCTTAAAAAAGGACTGAGGCAATGAAATAGGTATGGTATACAAAAAGTATAATAATCGTGGTAAAATTGTCATTTTTAAAATATTCACCCTACCAAACCAAGTCAAGGGGGGAGTCCGCCACTGCTGTAGGTCTTGCAGGATGTTAGTCAATAATTTACCTAATTAAGGTTATATAAAAGCTAAATGTTATAGGAAATCTGGGTCCCCAGGTACAGCAAAGAGTCCATCTGCCATACAAAGGAAAAGGCTTGTTGTAGTGACTTAGACAAAGGGGGGGACATGAATCGGAAGAAGAACCCATTTATTATAGTTTATTTTAAAATCTGACATGGCACCAAACTGTTGAAGCTCTGCCATTAGAACTGGAACAGAAATATGAGGTCTTGACAGATAAAAGAGAAGGTCATCTGCATGAGCCGACAATTTATGCTCTGTAGACCCAATACGAATCCCCGCAATGTCTGGTTGGGCATGAACTCTCCGTAGGAAAGGTTCCAAAACTAAAGCGAACAGTAAAGGGGACAAAGGGCAGCCCTGCCTAGTCCCATTATGAATATCAAAATGGGCAGATACCATACCATTCACCTTCACACTGGCACTAGGAGATTTATATAAAGCTAAAATCCAGCCCATCATGCGTTCCCCCAGATCAAGGCCCCACAACATCTCCATCATATAGGCCCAGTTCACCTGATCAAATGCCTTCTCTGCATCAATGGACAACACTACATAAGACGTCCGATCAGGGCCATACTGGGTCCAATGTAATATATGCAAAGCCCAAATAGTGTTATCCCTGGCCTCACGGCCCACTATGAAACCAGTCTGATCCTGGTGAACTGGGTCTGCAACAGGATCCTGTAAGTGCAGAGCGAGGATCTTGGCCAATAGCTTAGTGTCAGAGTTTAATAAAGAAATGGGCCTATAATTATCACAGTATTGAGGGTCTTTCCCAGGCTTAGGCAAAATGGTGATATGAGCCTAAAGCGCTTCTGAGGGCATCGAGTTGGCTAAGGTGATGGAATTAAGATAAGTACATAAGGGGCTGGCAAGAAGTGAGAAAAATGTTTTATAGTACTGATTGGTAAAGCAATCTGGTCCCGGGCTTTTGCCCAAGGGAAGGGAGGCAACTACCTTCGCCAATTCCTCCACAGTAATTGGCCGTTCAAGATATTCAATAATCGTAGAGGATAGTGCAGGGAGAGAGGAATCTTTTAGGTAGTTGCGTATGGAATTAAGCTGAGCTCCGGGGTCCACACTGGGAGGAGCACCAGGGAGACTATATAGAGAAGCATAGAACTGCTGAAACAGTTCTGCAATCAAGTGAGAATCCTCAACGCAACCATCACGCATTGTCAGGCTATAAACATGACGTAATGTCTGACACTTCTTTAATTGTCTAGCTAAAAAGTGACCACAATTGTTCCTGTATTCATAGAAATGGTGAGCATAAAATCATATTTTGTCCCGAGCTTTACGGTCCAAACATTGAGAGAGAGTAACACGTAAAGTTTCTAAAGCTTAGGCATCCGAGGGGTCAAAATATTGTTTGTGTGTAGTTTCCAGAGCATGAATCTTATCCGGCAACTCCCCAATCTCCCTCAGTTTTTCCCTCTTACGCCTGGAACCATGGGTAATCAATTCCCCCCTAATGACAGCCTTGTGGCCCTCCCAGACCGCTTGCGTGGAGTCGTCACCAGCAGAGTTAATCTCAAAATAAAATTGTAAAGAGCGGGAAATCGCCTCAACCACTATCGGGTCATCCAACAAATTCTCATTAAGTCCCCATACCATTTCAGTCCGGTAGGCAGCTGGAGGGCAAATAGATAGCACCACAGGTGAGTGGTCAGATATGGTAATAGAACCAATGGATGACTTAAGCGCGTCACGCAAATAAAATGATCAATAAAAAGAAAATTCAAAAGTGAATAAGAATCATGTGTCTTAGAATAGTGACTATAATCTTTGTCCCGGGGATGCATTACCCTGCATCTGTCCACCAGGTGAAATTCACGCAAAAGTCGCTTAATGTGCCTTAGCGCACAAAAGGATAAAGAAGTTCTGCCAGAAGATGTATCCAAGCAAAGGTCCAATGAAACATTAAAATCACCCCCTAGAATCACCATACCCTCTCTAAAATCTTTTTTAAAAAATTTTTAAGGTAGCAGACAAAAAGTCAACAGTGCGGGCATTTGGAGCATAAAGTGTTGCAAAAGTATATGTATGACCATGCAAAGAACCCTTAAAAAATATGAAACAACCCTCAGGGTCAATCAGTTGAGACAAAAGAGAGAATGGACAGGTTCTTCGGATGGCAATTGAAACCCCCCTGACCTTGGATACAGGGGAGACACTATGATACCACTGATCAAAAATTGTAAGGGGCATATGTGGGGTAGATTTGGCAGTGAAGTGCGTCTCCTGCAAAAAAAACACATCCGGGGACAGATACCGCAATTCTTGCCAAAGGCGACCCCTCTTTTGGGGTGAACACAGCCCCCAAACATTATAAGTCAAGGTATTTAGAGTGTTCAACTTAGTAGACATAGGTTCAGTATCCGAGAAAGAGCATATTCAGACGGGTAGCTACACTGAATCCCTCATTCGACCAAATAAAGTACAGGGGGTAAATATAATAAAACAGAAAGAAAAACTCTGCCTCTACAGTCACCTGGATGGAAGTCAACATAAACCAAAAAAAGAAAATAGAAAATAAAAAGGGTTAAGCTCAATCCACATGGGAAAAAGCGGATTGTCTAAAAAGATGGCCTCTGTGGGGAGGAGAAAAAAAGACCTCTCCCCAAAGGGGCCACCTCAACTGCATAAACGCAGAATACAAGTGTTCCACCAGCGGACCGGCCTAGGGTGTGGGATGTGACTAAGGACACAGCAGGGGCATCACCCGGCCACCACAGGACAGATATAAAAGAACAAAATCGTATACAAAACAGTATAAACAGCAGCATTATAAATACAGCAGCATGATAAAAAGAAAACAAACAAAAAAGGACACATACATACACATGTGCACAGATACACATATATATACACATTCTGATATATTCAACAGAGGCCCCAAAGGCATTTTGAGGAAAATGTGCAAACTTTAAGGCAGATATGTTCAGCCTAAACAACAACAACAAAAAAAACACAGATCATAATAGATCAATCTGGATGGGAGGAGGTCAAGTCCGGACCCCTGCAACCCATGTGATTCCTTTTGTGGGACCCTGTACAGGCCTGTTGCCAGTTGTCCTGGCGTCGTGGAAGCGGGATGGAACTGTGCAATTGCCAATCTGGAAAATCAGCCGATGAAAGATCCAATGTGGAGAGGAAGTGTGACAGGTCATCTTTGGTATGCAATGTTGCAGTCTTTCCACTTCGGGATGCAATCAGACGAAAAGGAAAACCCCAACAATAGGGCACCTGGGCTGCACATAGAACATCAAGCAGGGGGCGAACAGCGCGCCTTTGCATGAGGGTCCGCCTGGATAAATCCAGAAAGATTGCTATAGTAGCCCCATCAAAATCAATATGAGGTAGAGAGCGAGCCGCTTTCATAATTGCCTCTTTCACAGAATATCTATGTAATTTACAAATAATTTCCCGTGGGTTATCAGCAGCTTGAGGGACAGGCAAAATGAACCCTATCCAATTCAATTGCGTCAGGAGCAGAGTCATCCAAAATCTGGAGAAACAGGCCCTGTACAGTAGGAACACCCAACTCCATCAGAGGGGAAGACCCAGCAACCGATCTGGGGGGGCGAGGGGTTAGGGCACTGTACCTGTGAGGAGGACGATGGTGCAGGAGAGCCGCCACTGCCAGCAGGAGAGGAATGCAGGGCGGCCTCATGGTCAGGCGCCATCATGGCCGCAGTCCTGGGGTCGGCCTGGTGCAGTGTAAAAAAAGTTTGAAGCCCGCTTGCCCACGATCCACTACCTCGGGGTGGGTGGGAGGAGGTGCGGCGCTTAGAAGGCATATAGTGGGGAGGCAGGAGAGCCGTAAACCGCTGCT
This sequence comes from Staurois parvus, assembly GCF_062004578.1. Classification (NCBI taxonomy): domain Eukaryota; kingdom Metazoa; phylum Chordata; class Amphibia; order Anura; family Ranidae; genus Staurois; species Staurois parvus. The sequence continues at coordinate 4,549,858 of NW_028318083.1, forward strand.
GTGTTGTAAATTCTGTCCCGGGTGGCCGGAGCTCAACGCTCAGATGTCTGCATACCATGCCGCTCAGGCCATGCCCCCCGTCCCAACTTTTCTGAGATCTGTTGCTGTCATCAATTTCAAAATTACCTTGTGTTTTTTTTCTTAACCATAGTAATACCATAGAATTTGTCAGCAGGCTCGCAGCCAATGATTTTGGCTGTGAGCTTGCTGATGGCTGTGGCCAACCACAGCACAGATCTGTGCGTGTCTGTGTGTTAGTAAACACTAACATAAATCTGGCTGCTTTTTTCTCCCTGATTGTACTTACCGTTCAGAGCTGAAGTCAGCAAGAAAAGCCAGCCAGTCTGTAAGTAAAAGCAGCACAGATACACTTGTTGGGGTTGTATTTATAAAAAGTGTTCTAGAAAGATTTTACTATGGAATACAAAAATCATTTCAATTGGCTAAAATGTTTTATCATTTTTATTTTTGTATACAAGAGTGTACAGACACTGTTGTACAGGTTAAAAGGGTACATTATGCTTTAAAGCCTTGTCTCTCGCTCCCTGTTAAGGACTGGCACCTTTGGGGTGGTTCCAGAAGACTACAAGACCATTCACAAGGCACAGCACTATTCCTGCATGCACAGTAGACACCCGGCTGTGAAGCTGCAAGCTGTCACAGCCGGATGCCCACACTTAAAATGCAGGTGCTGGGGAGTGAGTGATGCCTGGTGACACCGGCTGCAGTGAGGACACTATCGCGGTGAGTGTCTGTTTTTTTTAAAAGTCATCAGCTATAGTTTTTGAAGCTGTTGCCTTTTAATTTTTTACATTTGGACTGGAGCTCCGCTTTAAGTAAAGAAAACCTAAATCTATAGGCTTATCTATGTCTGAAAATGTTAAGCTTATGTTTTGTTCCTTCATCCTTTCTGTGTGAATAAACCAGGACAGGTGTAGAAGGAAGGAATTTTTTACTCTTATGTTGCATTGTTAATCTAGATTTGTGGTTCAGAAATATGGAAACCATACACAGCCAGACAGCATCTTCAAAAGGCTAGCAGTGGTAGCTGCCATTCCTTTTTTATCCCTTGAGGGAAGAAGTCTTGTAATGTGGGGTTTTAATGCTTTCTATAGGATTGGACACTGACAATCTAAAAGATTTTAGGCCAGTCTAGGGTAACTTCTCCTACTCCTAGCATGCTTTGCTTATTTTGCTAGTGTCTTAGGGGGATGAATGCTTTTTTCAATTATACTTTGCTGAGAAAAACCTAACCTTTTTTACCAGCTATTTTTTCGGCAATCAAGATTCCTTCCATCATTGCTTAGTTGGTCTCTATATGAAGCTATCTGGATCAGCCTTTTATCAGCTTAGTTTTAGAGTACCGTACCTGGACCCCACTGGACTGCATGTTGGAGAGCTGGCCTGCAATGTGGCCATCAAGCACTGGGTTCTGCTTGTGGCACTTTCCAAACCTTTATATACTTGTAATACATAAAGCTTTTCTCAGGTCCAGAGCTGTGGCATTATCTCAGCTCTTGCCCTGTCTCTGAATACTCACTTTGGAAGTAGGCTGTTTGGGCTGAACATCGGGAGCAATCTTGCTACTAGAACTGCTGAGTGCCTTTTTATTGGTCACACTGCAGAAGGGGCTAATACTTGGGGATGAAGCGAGGATGCTGTCTGCTTGGTGAAGTGTTGTGTGCAATCTCCATGCTCACCCCAGTGCTCAGTGGTTCCTCCCACTAACCACCAGGCCATTACAGTACACAGTAGTAATGTGGGGTTTGACAGGAGACAAGTCAAAAAATGGTTAGCACTTCCGCCTGGCAGTACCAGGGTCGTTGGTTCGAATCCCAGCCACGGCACCACCTGCCTGCAGTTTGCATGTTCTCCCTGTGCCTGCGTGGGTTTCCTCTGGGTACTCTGGTTTCCTCCCACACTCCAAAGACATGCTGGTAGGTTAATTGGCTCCTGTCTAAATTGGCCCTAATATGTGTATGTATGAATGTAAGTTAGGGAACTCAGATTGTACACCCCTTGAGGGTTAGGGACTGATGTGAATGTACAATATATATGTGTAAAGCGCTGCATAAATTGACAGCGCTATATAAGTACCTGAAATAAATAAATAAAAATAATAAATATAGAAGAAATAAAACAAAATGTCATGCTCAAATATTGTTCAACACTTCAGTTATACTTCTTAATCTTACACAAATAGACCTTCACCTGCATCTCAAAGAAACAAATTACGAGAAGTTAAAGTACAAAAAAAAAAAAGAAAAGAAAAAAGAGAGCATCAGCTCCCCACCATCTAAAATACCCACTCTCCATAGATGACATAGGAACAGATGACTCAGCAAGTCAATACTTCAAGAGGCTGCAAGCTATAAATAATCCATGGATGTTTTATAATCTTTCCAAAATTTCCAAAAATGTATTCTAAAAGATTGAAAGATTGTTGGATGTGCTGTGTTAATTTCTATATAAGCATTATATGGTCTATCAAATTAAACCACACAATATTAGACACCGCCATCAGATTTCCATTGTGAAGCCAAATTACTTTTTGCTTTGTTTAATAAATGTGGGAGTAAAGTATTCCAATAATCCTTATATGGAACAGTAGAGCAATAGAAAAGTTAAATCCAAGGATCTAAAGATAGAGTCCAACCAGAAACACTCACTACTGTCATCCAAGGTGCTTGGATAACAGGGCATTGTCATCACATCACAGTGAAATGGTCCCTTCTTCAACACAGCCTCTCCATCTTTTTTTAAAATAAGATAAAGAAATAACAGCTAAATGAGAGGAGGATAAATACCATAGTGTGAAAAGTTTAAAATTCTACTTTTTGATTTTTTAACTCACTTTTAAACAATTATTGAACTGCTCTAGATTATATACAGTAACCTCATACTGACAATTAAATAAAATTTTGGCTTTGTATGCCACCAGAATAAATTTAAAAAGGAACAATCCAAATGAATTTGAAGTGTAGACTTTCAGCGTTAATTCAAGGGGTTGAACATAAATATCAAGTACACATTTTAGGAACTGCAACCATTTTTATATACAGTCCCTCCATTTTCAGGGGTTCAAATGTAATTGGACAAATGAATATAATGTTATTAAAAATGTTCATTTTTAATATTTTGTTGAGAGTCTTCTACTGGCAATGACTGACTGAAGTCTGGAACCCATGGACATTTCCAAAGACTGGGTTTCCTCCTTTCTGATGCTTTATCAGGCTCTAAATGCAGCTGTCTTCATTTGTTCTTTATTTGTGGGTCTTTCTGTCTTTAGTTTTGCCTTCAGCAAGTGAAATGCATGCTCAATTGGGTTGAAATCAGGCGCCTGACTCGGCCATTGCAGAATATTTCACTTCTTTTCCTTCAAAAGGTCCTGGGTTGCTTTTGCAGTGTGTTTTGGATCATTGTCCATCTGTACTGTGAAGAGCCATCCAATCAACTTTGTTGCATTTGGCTGAATCTGGGCTAACAGTATATCTCTAAATACTGCAGAATTCATCTGGCTGCTTCTGTATTCTGTCACATCATCAATAACATCAATGACCCAGTGCCACTGGAAGCCATGCATGCCCATACCACCACACTGCCTCCACCATGTTTTACAGATGACTTTGTGTGCTTTGGATCATGAGCTGTTCCAAGCCTTCTCCACACTTTTTTCTTCCCGTCATTCTGGTATAGATTAATCTTAGTTTCATCTGCCCAAAGAATGTTTTTCCAGAACTGGTCTGGCGTATATGTGTTTTTTTGGCAAAGTCTAATCTGGCTTTCTTATTCTTCCGGCTTATGAATGGTTTGCACCTTGTGGTGAACCCTCTGTATTTGCTCTCGTGAAGTCTTCTCTTGATTGTAGACTTTGACAATGATACGCCCTCCTCCTGCAGAGTGTCCTTCACTTGACTGGATGTTGTGAATGGGTTTTTCTTTACCATAGAGAGGATCCTGAGATCATCCACCACTGTTGTCTTCCGTGGACGACCATGCCTTTTTATGTTGCTGAGCTCACCAGTTCTTTCATCTTTCCTCAGAATGTACCAAACTGTTGATTTGGCCACTCTTAATGTTGCTGCTATCTCTCTGATGGATTTGTTTCGATTTTGAAGCCTTACAATGGTCTGTTTCACTTGCATGGACAGCTCCTTTGACACATGATGTAGGTACACAGCAAAAGATTCCAAATGCAAATACCACAATTAGAATCAACTCCAGACCGTTTACCTGCTTAATTGATTAAGTAATAACGAAGGAGTAGCCCACACCTGGCCATGAAACAGCTTTTGATTCAATTGTCCAATTACTTTTGGTCCCTTGAAAAGGGGGGGATGGCTACTCTTAAGAGCTGTAATTCCTAAACTTCCTCCAATTTGGATGTACATACTCTCAAATTAAACCTGAGAGTGTGCACTTTCAGCCCATATTCATTACATAACTATAGCTTGAATATGTTTTGGCAAATACCTGAAAAAAACTAAAATTGTGCCTGTGTCCAAATATATATGGACCCAACTGTACAACTGATAAATGCACAGGGACCTTTCCATCCTAAAAAGGGATTATTCATTTTATTCACATATACAGTTGTGTTCAAAGTAATAGCAGTGTATTGAAAAAAGTGAATAAAGCTCAAAATCCTTCTAATAGCTTTTATTTCCATACACACAAATGCATTGGGAACACTACACATTCTATTCCAAATCAAAACATGAAGAAAAATATATCAAATTTGTGTTCTTCCTCTAAAACAATTTAAGAAAAGTGAATATTAGACTGTTCAAAAAAATAGCAGTGTTTGTATTCTTCTTTACAAACTCAAACATTCACTATATAAACTGAAAAATGTTTGAAGATTTTGCTTTCCTTTGAATCACTTAATTAATATTTAGTTGTATGATCACATAGGCGTCTTCTAATTGTAACAGTACTCACAGTTAACTTTAGACCTTCTTTGATCTTCTTGGAGCTGATTGTTGGCTGAGTCCTTGCCATTTTGGCTATTCTTCTATCCATTCGATTTGTAGTTTTTCGCTTTCTTTCACGTCTTTCAGATTTTGGTTGCCATTTTAAAGCATTTGCGATCATTTTAGCTGAACAGCCTATCATTTTCTGCACTTCTTTATATGTTTTCCCCTCTCCAATCAACTTTTTAATCAAGGTACGCTATTCTTCTGAACCATGTCTGGAACGACCCATTTTCCTCAAAATTTCAGAGAGAAATGCACTGTAACCAGCATGTACAACATTTGCTGCCTTCCTTCCTTAAATAAGGGCAATAATTGCCCCATGTTTTTCAAAGAATGAATGACCTCACTAATAGAACTCCACACTGCTATTATTTTGAACATGCCCCTTTCAATTAGTGATTCAATTACACAGAATCAGCAGCATGCATGTCATGACTGTTGGGTCTGTTGGATTTCTATTACTCTACTACACCTGCTAGTAAATTATTTGCCATGTAGAAATATCATTTCTACCAAAAACAGTGATTGATCAGGTTAGTGATGTCTGACTGCTATTATTTTGAACACAATTGTACATAGTTCTTACTCAAGGATTGATTTGATAGTTATAGACCATATTTATATGGATCTACTTCAATAAAAATGTTTACAACTATGCTATCTGACCATTCTCCTGTGTCAGCCCTCTTCCTTCACCCATCGAACTCACCCAAATTATTGAAATGTAAATTGAATGAATCTTAATTAAGATTCATTAGTTTAATGCCCTATTGCTGCAGCTTTGGGTCTGTACTTTCAGAATAATAACAGCAGGCAATTGCAACTCCCTGGGAGACACATAAAACTTTTATCCATTTAGGAATCCAAGGCATGTTATGGAGAGCAGGATTGCCTAAAGCACATTCTAGATTAACCCACAGTTTAGAGTTTGGAGCATATTTCTAGTCAGCAGTTCTAGTCAAAACTGTTGCTTGGTAATAACCCTTAAAATAAGGCAGTGCCTGTCCACCTGTCTGTTTGGACCTTGATAATACAGTTTGGGAGATCACCGGTTTCCAGTGAGTGCAAATACATTTGTTGATTAAAGAGTGTAGGAGGTTCACCCATTGGTATCATTCAGAATAAGAACAGTACCCTTGGAAGAATATTCATTTTGATCATATTTATTTTGCCAAGCCAATGATGAAGATGAGCCCAATGTTGGAGATTCCTATGGATCTGATTTAGTAAATGTAGGCAACTGATGGCAAATAAATCTGTTGGGGGGATGCGATAAATCTTTAATATTTCCAATTTCTCGGTTTCCAGATAAATGGTAAGTGGGGTTTAAATATCTGGACTTCACACACAGGCAGTGTGAGATTCAGAATGTCTAACTTAATTAATTTTGAAGTATGAGTATTTCTGAATAAAGTTAATGCCCTCAACAAATTTGGAAGTGATATAAGAGGTTGTTGTATTTAAAATAGAACATAATCCACATATGCAGTGTATTTGTGTATTAAATATTTGGATTATGGCAGATTGTAGATCCCAGGGCACCTCTGCTAAATATAATTTAACATGGGTCAATTAGAAGAATGATCGCTGGGAATAATGCCACCAAAACTGACAGCTAAAAGATCATTGATGCTGTCTCTTCCAAGTGGCACTGGACCTGGAACTATGCAGGCACCATCAAATGAAAAGTCAGTTATTTCACAGTTCAAGGAATCCTGGTTGAAAAGTAAGAATGGTTAAGCAACTGTTCTAAAATGATGGATTAAAGTGTTACTAAACCCCCGGACCCTGCATTCACTATATCTGGTCAACCACTGTACACAGAACATGGAAATGCCATTATTTTAGTAAATATAAACTGCTAAATACTTTTTCTCATCAGCAGGTAGAGCAGTCTAGTGACTTCTATCAGTCTCCAGCAGAGCACTGGTTAAAGCTTATAGGAGGAGTTTTCATTCTCACTTGATTGTCCTATGAGGCTGCAGGACCCCTGACCCTCTGTCTGGACAGTGCTGATTGGCCCTGTGCTGATCACATGCACTCTCCCAAGAAAAAATAAACTAGCAATACACACCAAACTCAAACTGAGCATGTGCAGTTTGCCCCCAAGGCTCTGTTCTATCAGCAGATAGACTAGGGACAGTGGAAGAAGCAGAGGATTAAACATCTTTTTTTACACAATCTGGAAGATTAACCCCTTAAATTCCACAATGAGTATAAAAAGCATGCTTGTTCTATTTGTTGGATATGCTCTTTCTCCCTAGCACCTAGCTCGATCAGTTTTCCATTCATAGTCAGCTGGGCTATATCTACAGGATCTGTAAGGAGAGAATCATTTTGCTTCCAATGACATCTGTGGGCAAATCAATTGTCTGTTAAGATGACATCTATACTCAAATAAGAGTTGTGGGTTGCTGAGCAATAGGAATAGTCCTGATCCTTAGGGTATAATAACCAATAGGTTCGGTATTATGCAGGTGTTTTTTTTTAAACTTTGTTGTTTGTAAGGGATTGAGGATCCCTTAAGGATAGCAAGGAAGACAGTAAGACCTGTAGTGAATTCAGATAATTTAGCAAAAACGTCTGACAAGAAAGTAGCTTGTATTTGATTAGGACTATAGATATTAGCCAGGGTACTTTTCCTATAACTCCTTTAAGAAACAAGGATCTAACCATGTGTATCAGTGTAATACAGAGAATCAAGCCTTACGGAAGTGGCATATGTCAGATAGTTGTGGGCTGAACACCCACTGTTCGGTTTTTGGTCGAACATTCGAAGCTACCGAACGTTCGACTGCGAACTTCGAATAGGGACAATTTACTGAGCTGGATCTTACCACATCTGAGTATGCGGCAAGATACTGCTTAGTTACTAAAATACTGCATGAGTTAAATTATTAAGTCATTCAGTCTTTTAGTAGTGAAACATTCATTCATGTTTTAGCTGTCAATGGGGGTTTCCTGCTGACAGCTGAATGTCAAAAGAATTGTCAGCATTGCCCAACAATTTAAAAAAAAAAAACGGCATAGGGTCCCCCCCGCCCCATCCATACGTTCGACTGCGAATTTCGAATAGGGACAATTTACTGAGCTGGATTTTACCGCATCTGAGTATGCGGTAAGATACTGCTTAGTTACTAAAATCCTGCATGAGTTAAATTATTAAGACATGCAGTCTTTTAGTAGTGAAACATTCATTCATGTTTTAGCTGTCAACGGGAGTTTCCTGCTGACAGCTGAATGTCAAAAGAATTGTCAGCATTGCCCAACAATTTAAAACAAAAACGGCATAGGGTCCCCCCTGCCCCATCCATACCAAGCCCTCTGGGTCTGGTATGGATTTTGAGGGGAACCCCCAAGCCAACATTTTTAAAATAATGGCGTAGGGGTCCCCCCAAAAAACCATAGCAGACCCTTAGCATGCAGCCTGGCAGGACAGAAAAGAGGGGAGACGAGCGAGCGCCCCCCCCCGAACCATACCTAGAAACATACCCTTAACATGGGAGGCTGCTTTGGGGCAGGGGGGCTCCCCCCACAAAGCACATTGTCCCTATGTTGATGGGGACAAGGGCCTCTTCCCCACTACCATGGCCAGTGGTTGTGGGGGTCTGCTGGTGGGGTGCTTATCGGAATCTGGAAGCCCCCAAATCCCAGCCCCCCCCCATGTGAATGAGTATGTGGTACCACTACCCATTCACAAAAAAAAGTATAGTGTAAAAAAAGACAGGAGACAGTCTTTGACAAGTCTTTTATTAAAAACTAAAAAAAAGGCCCCCCCGAAGTAGATCCAACATCAATCACGATGCCCGCCACCGCTGACCCGAAAAAAAGGAAAAAAAAATCCGCTCTGCCCTCGACACTGGTTCCCGGCTGTCTGACAAGTGCACCGCGATGACTGTTCTTAAATAGGGTGATGACGTCACAAGGGGTGGGATCACCCCTGCCCCTTGTGATGTTATCATGACTTGTGATTGGCCAAAGCAGGTGCAATGCTTTAGGCAATCACAATGCACTGTCATGGTGCAATGCATTGTGGGGCGCGGTGGATGAACAGCCCGCCAAACGCTCGTACGTTAGTGTGTTCAACTAACACACAAATGGCCTATGTTGGAGTCGAACTTATGTTCCACTCGAACATGCAGCCCATCACTAATGTCAGATGAGTTTTACTTCTCAGTAAATTTGGAGTCTCTTACCTGGAATATTTAACCCTCGTACATTGTAAGAAACTAGGTTAATGGTCACCATAGTAGTACAATGTAGGCTATGTGCGGCCTGCCACAGCAGCTAGGAGTGCTGCTATGACAGGAGGGGCAGTGCACAGCCAAGAACACAATGGGGTTTAAATCTTTTGTGCTTAGAATGAGAGGTTTGTGGAAGAGGGGAGATGAGGTGGATTATCTGTGCTTGGAAGGGTAATTTGGGTGGGGAGGGGCAGATTTGTGCTAAGAAGAGAAATGGGGGGAATATGTGCTAGGAGAGGTCTTGGAATTTTGGCTAAGATGGGGAACTGGTTGGGGGGATTTGACCCCCTGTACCTTGCTCTGCTTACCCTTGTATCCTACTCTGCTGACCCCTGCACACTGCCATACTGACCCCTGTACAGTGCCATACTGACCCCTGCACACTGCCATACTGACCCCTGTACAGTGCCATACTGACCCCTGCACACTGCCATACTGACCCCTGTACAGTGCCATACTGACCCCTGTACAGTGCCATACTGACCCCTGTACAGTGCCATACTGACCCCTGTACAGTGCCATACTGACCCCTGCACACTGCCATACTGACCCCTATACAGTGCCATACTGACCCCTGCACACTGCCATACTGACCCCTGTACAGTGCCCTGCCGACCCTTATCCTTCTGCCATGCTGATCCTTGTCCTCTGCCCTTGTGACCGTTCTCCACATTGCTGACCCTCTGTCCTCTGCCCTACTGACCCATTTTCTGTCCTGAAACCCTGCTCTCAACCCAGCGGACCCCCGTCACCTGTCCTGTGCCCTGCTGACCCCTATTCTCTGCCCTATTGACCCCCTGTATCCTGCCCTATTAACTCTTGTATGCTCCCCTGCTGACCTGTCATCCTCTGTCCTGCTGACCCCTCCTGCAAATATGTTGAACAACTTTGTGTTTTTCTTTCAGCTATAATGTGTTCTTTTGGAACAGGTACGGAGGCCTGGAGCCATAAGCAGAACCTTGCCGTACACTACAGACCAACTACTTCAGCAAATTCTGTTCGCAATGCAATGACTGCAAACAAGGCTGGCGAAAGGCCCCTTCGTAAATGAGAACACCAAGTAACACAGACTGCTATGGTGCCTCCTCTATACAAGATTCGGCTACTCCTCATTGGCTAGTGCTTATGTCAGTCATTTGTCAATGACTGAGGGACTCCGCCTCCTCAACCCAGCCAGCCGGGACAGCCACGTCCGCTTCCCCTCAGCACCCGGAAGGGGCGGCTCCAGTGCGGAGCTTCTACCTGGCCACTCCCTGCCCCTCCCATTTCTGGAGGATACGTATCACGTCGCCATTGACTGGGGTCTTGCTACTTGTACGGGAGGCGGCGAGACACAGACCGTCCACCCCCCTCTAGGTTCTTTCTGACTCGACTGGCAGTGACCGCATACCGACATGATTCTGCTCCGCAACCTGCTTGTCTTGTTGCTGCTGGCCTTCCCGGTCACATTGCTCGGCAATGGTAGAGGTGAGGGCGCTTCCTGGCCGTGTGTATGTGACGTATGCTGTGCCTGTCCGGTGTGGTGTGTGAGCTCCGCTCTGGGCTCGGCTACTTTCTCCTGTGTCAGTCCAGTCATAGCAGGCTTCCTGCTGGAGCGCAGAGTGCGGTGTATACATCAGGCCTATGGCTGACGTGTCATTCTGCGTGTGCTGCTCATTCATTCTATGGCTCCTCCTTGTACACAAGCAGGCATGGCACTGATTGATGGCTGTGGCCTGGACCTTTCCTGTGGAGATGGGGCTTTTCCTAAGAGACCCTGTACTGGGAAGGAAGCCATTTACTATAGAATAGCCTTTTCACCCCAGGGGGAACCCTCAAATGATGCTTGGCCCCTTGTAAGAACCCATTCATTCAGTAGTAGCCAATAGGAAGATGGCTCCTTGGGGTTCATTCACACTAGCTGTTGACAGGTGGTAAAACCCTGTGCTTTTATCACCCCCCTTTGCCACCCCCACCTTCCCGCTATTCCCTTCAGCTGCAATGGTCTGGAGGAGTACACGCTCTACATGCCTGGCAGGAATTGTACCCCCTGCTGCTTGTGATCACCATGGCACTCTCCATATGTGACCTTTCAGTGAATGAGCCACTTGCAAGTACCTTGCCCAGCTGTGTGCCAGTGTGAGGTTTAGGGGTTAAAGCAGGCAGTCTGGAGTCAATACAGGCCTCCTCCCTGCCTGTCAAATGTTTTCTGAAGAGTGATCTGCATTCGGATCACTTTTCACAGAGCACAGCTTGTGTGAACGAGGCCCTATAGTGGTGATCAGATTGCCTCCATCATAGACATCTGAGAAGATCATTGGTGTCACGCTAAAGCTAGGTATACACAGTGTGTGTGTGTTTATATATAATCTCATTTTATTTCTTTTCAATCAGCAGGTTGAACGAAATGGGGAGGGGGAGAAAAAACCCAGGCGGATTGTTGCATTGACACAAGTGATGTTGATGCTGTGATCTCTCCTGCGGTGTCTTTGTATTCTGACAGGGCGGCTGCAAGTGCTGATCGGATGCTGGTTTGCCTTCATGTCTCTTTGACAAAAGCTGGTCATTAGACTGGTTTCTGTTGGACAGACAGCTGTGCACACTGACCGACGTTTAGCCTGGTCCTGCTGAACTGGCTTTTTTTTTTTTTTGATCAGCGTGTACCCAGCTTCACTGACTCTGCCAAGTGACATTGACTCCATAAATATAAAGTGATGTGATGGAACCCTGACTGAGAGTGGCTGCTCTGTAAAGAGATATTCTAACTTGATTCAGATCATATGTATACATTATGTGGAAACTATGCCCAAACATTTAAGGCCTCATGCATGCTTTCCAATTAGCCCCTGGGCATGAGATTTTGGTGTTGTCATGTGGGTAGAAGGCACATGTGCATCCTGCTAGTAGCCTGGAAAGCTTGAGGAGGCTGAAAGCTGCTGCTGGACAGCGCACAAAGCGGTACCAATGTTTAGGGTATTATGTGCCTCGGGGTGAACTGGACAGACCGCATGGTTCACCTGTGTCTTCAAAGCCCACACAAAAATGCCATAGACAGTAATATAAACTTCACAATGGCTCTAATCCTCTTGCCATGCTAAAAAAATAGTTTCGCCTTTTAGTTGGGGCTGATGCCCATGGGTTCAAAATCTGCTACATTCGGAGTCGTAATGTGTAGTGCCATTATTATTTTTTAATACAAATAAAAAAACAAATCTAACTGCAGCTGTATGTTCTGCTCATGTAGACAGCTGTGAACAGTTGTGTAATCTGGAACAGCATTCAGCGGAGCTCCCTGCTTTCGTCATTTGCACTATGCGCATGTAACTTTAGTTGCCCCGTTAAATGTGTAGTGTATGGACAAGGTTTTACATGGGATCTTGACGCTAACAAGATCCTACTTACAATCATATTGCCGTGTTCATGAGCTTTATACCTTATCTTATAGTTGAATTCAAACCTAACAACTTTTGGTCATATGATCCTGCAGCTCTGGCTCCTCTGTGTCTGAGTGGCAACTGCAAGGGCTCCCGTGGCCCAATTGTGGGTGCTTCCTCCTCTCCCCTGCAGCTGCCATTCACTGATACATGGGAACCGGAGCTACAGAATCACGTTAACAGCTTAAAGCAAATTAAAAAAAGAAGTATATACATTTTTTTACACAGTGTAGGCAAGGTGGGTAGGAAAGGGGGGGGGGGGGGCAGGCGGTTTTAAGAATAGTTAGTGTTGGGCTTGAATTCTACTTTTTCTAGGTTAAAAAAAAAACCTGCGCGCAGCTCCCTCCAAAATCCCTCTCGATCCAGTGATGTGCACGGGGGCCTCGGCTGTCCCGGGTCTCCCACTGCTTTCAATCACAGCCAGTGAGCCAATGAGGAGAGCTCAGGGGTGAGCCGAACCATGGTTCTATGTGTCTTATGGACGCATAGAGCAGGGCTTGGGAGCGAGCTTGCAGTAGTGCCCCCATAGCAGGCAGCTTGCTATTGGGGGCACTGGTCAAGAGGGAGGAGCCAGGAGTGCCAGCGGAGGACCCAAGAATTAGAGGATTGGGGCTGCTTCATGCAATTCCATTGCACATAGCAGGTGGGAACTATTTCATGTTTGTTACTTAAAAAAAAAAAAATTTATCCTTTTAATATTACTTTAAAGAGCTCACTTTAAAAAATGTTTTGCAGACATTTCTTCATCTTATTCAGTCCCTTTTTTTAATAGCCCTGTAAAAGATCTCCTTGGAAAGGGTTAATACTTGCCCACTTTGATGTCTGCTTTGCTGATAGGGTGTTGTATATCTGGTCCCTTGGTGATTATTGTACTTCAGCCCTTGTTCTGTGTAGTACACATTGCACAGCAATATGATCCATTCTCGCATGATCACTAAAATCAAATAGGGTAGAATGGATGAGTAAAGAACTTAGACTACATTTTTATTTGATCTTTGCCCATTTTCATTTAGTGGCCATGTTGACAAAAGATCCAATATTGGTCCAGGTTTCATTTCTATTTTCAAGATACTGCTGTCTAAACCTGTCCTTGATCACACCAACCGCTCATTTTTTGTGGACATCTGAGCTGTAACTACATCATATCGCTGAGACAACTGTAGGTCTTGGAGACTGGTGCAAGGAAAAGTATAGCAGGCAGAGCATGGACATTTGTCCTTAGAAGCCTTTAGTAATGTTTCCCAAACTGCTTTGTTTTTTGCTACTATCACAACATCTGCATGAGATAAAGACAGTCCCAGGTGTGAGCTTAGTGTGTGGTGTTTTGTTTTTTGTTTTTATTTTAATCCCAGAGTGAAGTTCATCATGCGCAGCGTATCTCTAGTTGGCATGAGCTAGAAAGTTTATTTTTGACTTTCTTGGATGTCCTTCAAATAGTACATAGTGTGCACAGGGTAAATCTTTTGTAAGTCTTATCGAGGTGGTGTATTTCTTGGAAGCTTCCTGGCAACTTATTTCTTCTCTATAATCGCTTTTCAGCTTACAGTCACTTTCCAGTTTGTATATTTTGTAGGACTACTCACACCTTTGTTTGCTAAACACTCTATTTTATTGACTTGTTTAATATATTAAGTCTTGCGTAAATTCTGCCTTTATAACCCTGCCCAGGACCTTTTGCTGCTGCTCAAGATGCAACAGAAGATGAAGAAGCCCTTGATGACTCTGTAGTTGAAGACGATGATGACGAGGCTGAAGTAGAAGAAGATGAAACAACAGATTTGGTAATTTTTAATGGCATACTTTTGTGCCACATCTAATGTGATGTACATTTGCAGAATAACTTTGCAAAATTTTTTTTTTTTTTTCTTTAGTTCAGTTAGGTTATATACTGCATTCTAATATTTCATTATTTTTATATTTTATAGCCCTAATGCATCTTCTCCCAATTTTGTTCCTTAACCCCTTGCCCTCCAGAGGATTTACCCCCCCTTCCTAACCAGGCCATTTTTTGAGGTGCTGTGTTACTTTAACTGACAATTGCGCAGTCATGCAACACTGTACATAAATGAAATTTATGTCCGTTTTCCCACAAATAGAGATTTCTTTCAGTGGTATTTGATCACATGTACGTTTGTTGTTGTTGTGTGTTTTTTTTTTTTTTTTTTTTTTTTTTTTTTTTTTTTTTTATATAAACAGAAAAAGACCAACAGTTTTGAAAAACAAAACAATTATTTTTTACCATAAAACCTATCCAGTAAACAAATTTTAAATCAAATTTTTTCATAAATTTAGGCCAAAATGTACAGGCATACCTCGGTTTACTAATTTAATTTGTTCTGCGGGACTTTTCATATAGCGAAAAATTTGTAAACCGAAATGCCATTTCCCATAGGAATGCGTTGAAAACCAATTAATCCGTTCCAGAAAAAAGTAAAAATTACTAAAATACCGCATGAGGTATTTTATCAAGTCATGCGGTATTTTGGTAATGACAAACGTGTTAAGGTTTCAGCTGCCCCACTGACAGCTGAATGCAAAAGAATTAAGAGATAATTTCAGAAATGGCGTGGGGTCCCCCCTCCCATCCATACCAAGCTTTTCAGGTTTGGTATGGATATTGAGGGGAACTCCAACGGCCAAATTTAGAGGGAAAAAAAATGGCATGGTGTCCCCCCCCCCCCCCCCAAATCCATACCAGACCCTTATCCGAGTATGCAGCCCTGCAGGTAGTAAAGGGGGGGGAGGCGCGAGTGAGTTCCCCCTTCTGAACCATACCAGGCCACATGCCCTCAACACCCAAAGCACCTTGACCCCATGTTTATGGGGATAAGAGCCTCTTCCCCACAACCCTCATTGATGTCACTTGGGGTGGGGTCACACGTGATGTACCCGGATGGCCCCGACCCCTTACATATTTAAGAACCGTCAAACCACCGGAGCAGGCAGATGGCGGGGGGCCATAGTCGGAAGAGGAGCCTTTTTTTTTTTTTTTTTTCCCCACACTACATTTTCACACAAGAACAGATGAGTCTGTCAGTCAGCAGGAGGTTCCTCCCCATCACCATTTTCCCTTGATGTTAGGAAAACTTGTCAGAAGTGATGATAGCAGAGGAACAGAGCAGCAGATAGAAATGACACTTGGTGCTCTTAGTTGAGACAAATACACACTACAGAGTGACATGCTTTGTTCATATTTCCCATCTGAGGTTTAGAACCACTGTAAAAGAGAATTGGGGGATTAGTATGAAAACATACATACTTCTCTTCATGCTGTGGTATCCGTGTGACACTGCAGCAGTCCCCCACCGCCTCTGAGACAAAGAGCTGAGCGACCTGTCTGCTGATCAGTTAGAGCTCGGTCAGCTGGAGAACAGTGACTGTCATTGCTTTCCATTCTGCTGTCCAGTGCCAAGATAAGGGGGGAGCCAGTGCTGCTGGCTCCTCTCAGCCATGCCCTGAAAGGTAGTGCCAGCTGTCAGTTGGGCTGTTGAGACCTGTCCTGAACTTGGTGTGGCTTTGTCCTGTCTGCTGATGGCTAGTAACCCACTGACAGTAGACAGTGTGTTAAAGGAAACCTTGGTAAATGTACTCCTGTGACCCAAAAGAGCGGTATGGCTTAAAAGTTTGGCCTCCTATTCTGCACTAGTTGCACTTTTGAGATCTGTCCAACATCTGATGAATGGAGTTCACTAAGTTTTTTTCGATTAAAGTTGCAGATTATGCTAATTACAGAACCATGTTGTTGGAGATTAGTGGAGGACATTGAGAGTGTTGGAAGATGCAAAGAGAGTGTGTGGAGAACAAGTAAGGGTAAAAATGAGTGTGCCTGTGGTATGTGCTAGGCACTCTGCTATAGTGGTAGACTTGTGTGATGTAATTGTAAATACTGTGTAAACATGCTGTTCTCCAGCACTGCCCTTAGCACTTTTATCTACTGGCCTGTGAATGTTTGGGCATCCGTAACCCCCACCTTTTTACT
Organism: Staurois parvus; assembly: GCF_062004578.1. Taxonomy (NCBI): domain Eukaryota; kingdom Metazoa; phylum Chordata; class Amphibia; order Anura; family Ranidae; genus Staurois; species Staurois parvus. The sequence continues at coordinate 4,566,470 of NW_028318083.1, forward strand.
TACCTGAGCTCTCATTCGATCCATTGCTATGTACGTACCCTCAATCCCTGGTTTCACTTGCTTTGCTGAGGCAGCAGGAACCATTAGCCCCTGCTGCTATCAGTCAAAGCCAGTGACAGGGCATGGGTCAGTGTTCTGCTATCTGTCAATACACAGCAAGGCTCAGGAGCGAGCCTGCATGAGTGCCCCATAGAAAGGGGAGGAAGCCAAGAGCACCGGTGGGGGACCCAAGAAGGGTTAGGGGTTTAAGTGGTGGGAGTTGGGTAAAGGGACTGAGGTAGGATAAGGTTCAGATGAGAAGGCAGGTGGGTAAAGCAAATTGTCTGTCACATATTTAGGTAGTATTTCTGTTAGGATGGGATTTGTTTGGGGGAGCCTTCCTGGCTGGCATAACACGGTGATTACTGCTAGCGGCTCTAGCTGCCGGCAGTAATTGAATGTGTGTTAAAAAAAAAACAAAAAAAAAAAACAAAATCCAACAGTTTAGTTGTACCCAAGTTGATTGATGGATTGAATCTCGACCAGTCCCTGCTGAACCATCCAAATTTTGATCCATGTATGGCTGACTTAAGTCTTTTGATCCTATATATGGGACAAGTATGGACAGACTGATGGCAGCAGTGGTTTTTGTGAATAGAATCATGCTGTTAGCCCTTTTAAAAAGGTAAATGTATCAATATTGGTATTGGCCTTTTATGAATCTGTTAGAGAAGTAGTCTTACCCAAAATACTGTAACATTTTCTGATTCGTGTTGTTTTGTTGTGGAACCCCAGACAGAAGAAAAAGAGGAAGAAGAAGATTTGAGTTCTGGTGAACCGAAAGCCTCTCCCAATGCCGACACCACTATTTTGTTTGTTAAAGGAGAAGGTAATTTAATTCTCTACCACTTTTGTGTATGAAATGGTTCCTGTGAAATGATCTGAAGATCATCATTGTGTATCCTTGGGTCATCTGCCTTAAGCTGGGTAGACATGGTCTGAATATCATCTGATTCAGCAGGAACCAGCCCACATTCGGACCATGTGCTCAGCTGTCCTTCCGACAGAAGCTGGTCTAAGGACCAGCTTCTGTCATAGGGAATTGCTGGAAAATCATTTGCTCAGTGCTCGCAGCCAATGGCTATGTGTTCGGGGGGGATTTGATCCGATTCTGTACACCAAAAACAGACTGATAGGGATCTCTTCCCCCATCTGTCCGGTGGAACAGATAGGATGACCGTTAGGTGGAAACAGACAGGCAGTCCATTTCTATCCGACCGCCCTGTAGGAAAAAGGAGGCTGTGTCTGCTCTGTAGCAGCGGAGAGGAAACAGACCTGTCATCTGCTTGCTCAGCAGGGATCGCCGGAGAGATCTGCTGGCGGGTCCGCCCCATCTGAAAGAGGCCTTTAACTCAAATGGCCAGACCATTTTCAGAATGTTTCCATTGTTTATTTTTCAATTGCAGCTTTCAGAGTTTGTTAAAGACAACCCCCCAAAATTATACATTTTCTAAAAGCATAGGACCAGTAGAACAAAGAAAGGTGCTTCACTTGTGTACACAACTATAAATAAGCAATTTATTCTAAATATCTGGAGATTACCATTTTTGTATTTCAATGATTTTTATTAGTTTATAAACATATTTAAAAAAACAAAAAAAAAAACAGAAGCAACAAGACATGCCCACGCAGAGGCCATCGGTTGCACATAAAAAAAAATACAGTGCTGTAACACCAACAGAGCAAAAGGTGCGACCACGCAGGGGCTATCAATGGCACATAAATGACAAAAACATTGGTATAAAAACAAACAGAAATAGAAAAGGGAGGAGTATAAAAGGAAAAAGATGATAAAACCATGAGCAGGGGTTCGGGAACGCCAGTACCAAGCAACATCACAACCCCAGACTAGTCGGGGGGAGCGTGGGAAGGGCATATTGCAACCACGGCCCCCATATTTTCTAAAATTTCCTTTGGTAGTCATTACAAGTACTCAACATCTGTTCATTAACCTCCCTGGCGGTATGATTATTTCCATTCTTTTTTTTTTTTTTTTTTTTTTTTTTTTTTTTTTTTTTTTTTGTGCTGAAAGCGGTACCATTTTTTTTGCATGGAAATATGTAGTTTTTTATTGTAGGCTGTAATTTTTAGGAATAACTCACTGAAATCTGTCGGAACAAGAGTCTATTAAACATCCCGGGTATGATAAAACTTGAAACACGAAATCATAAATTATAATTTAATAAATAATCATAAAAAATAATATAATATATTTAATTCAATAATATAATCAAACCAAAAACACTGAAATTTGAAATACAGCTTTCTTTTGGTGGTATTTAATCACCCCTGAGTTATTTTATATTTTGCTAAATAAAACACCTGAAACGTTTGAAAAAAAAGCGCACTTTTCTTCTTTTCGGCTATAAAATTTTGCAAATAAAATTTCTTCATAAATTTAGGTCAAAATATGTTCTGCTACATTTCTTTGAAAATAATTGCATTTGTATTTTTTTTTTTTCTAAATGGTTCGATTTATTTTTATTACTTTTTTTTTTTTTTTTTTTTTTTACGGTTTTATTTTTCAGCACACTGTGACCAAAGCAATACAATGTTACCATAGTAACATTGAACTACTCTGGGCAAGTAATCGGGATTTATTATTTTAGCACATTATGATTGCTAATACCAATGTATTTCATTGATATTTGCAATCATTGTTACTGAATGAAACTGATTCATTCAGTCTTTTTTGTTGTGATTAGCTGTGATTCAGCAAAGCTGACCACATGATACAGATGGCTGTGATTGGCCCTGTCTGTATCATGTGACTGCCTTGACCAGTCACAGCTAACAACATAATTGTATACAATGGATGGCATGACAGGAAGCCATCCATTGTATACAATTGACATGTGATTTGCTGTGATTGGTCACAGCGGTCACATGACACTGGCAAGGGGCCGGTGTGGTGATATGTCATCAGCTGTGTCCTGCGGACAGATCGCGCGGCCATGTGAGTAGCTTGTTTTGACAGGGCGTCATATGACTCCCAGTCACAACGGTGAGTGTCCTGCCCGGCTGTCAATCTGCTATAGGCTGGGTGGGAAGGTGTTAAAAAATATATATTTGGGGGTTCTAAGTAATTTTCTGGCAAAAAAGCAGTTTTTTACATGTATGAGATACATTTAAGGATTGGCCCAGTAGGTAACTGGTTAATGTGCAACTTAAAGCTCATTATTGCAGTGTACCAGGATGGAGAGGTTTGAATGGACCCTTAAATTATTACTAAAAACTTAGCAATGTTACCCTAATGTACTTTCGGCAATAATGTTAAAAAAAACAAAAACGGTGTGCCAAACACCTTTAGTCCCTAGTCTCTACCACAGGCTTTGAATGTGGAGTGCCGCTTTCCTGAACTTCCGTTTAAAGGGAGCTGGTGCCTTTTTGTATGTTATATGCATGAATGAGAGGGCAGTGCAAGGGGGGAGCAGGGCAATGGCTTGCCTCCCAGCTGTCTTTTCTATGGGCTTATGTAGATGCCTGCATGCATGCACCGGCAGCTCTATAGGTCCCTGTATAAGGACAGACATGGCTCAAAGCAGCAAGCAAGTAGATTTCGGAGGGTAGAGCTTAGAGCCACACTATACACTTTTTTGAGTTGTTTTAGAAGCTGAATACTTCATGTTTAGCAGCAGTTTCTGTAAACACTGGGATAAAAGGATTGCTTTGGGGACATGCAAGCTGTCATACTGGATTTGACAGACAAGAGGTGTGCCCTAAAAACAGCATCTTAATACCTTTTGGACATACCTTGTACGCCAGGGGTATCTGAACGACATTGGAGAAGTCAAAGATCACCGGACAGTGTCGCCTCCTTACACCTGATTTAAACCTCTAATTGCCGTGCTACTGTGTCGCAATCGCATGCATTGCATGGTAATCATGGGTTTAAAACAGGTGGTGAGAAGGCAATATATCGCCTCCTCACCACCTATCAAATGCACTTGGATTGCTTTTCAGAGGAGCAGCAGTGCCTGCTGCACTTGTGAATGAACCCTCAGTTGCATTCAGCAGTGTCACCCTTAGAGCTTATTCACACAAAGTTGGGGAGTGGTAAAGCCCAGTGTGTGGTTTACACCCCTGGCCTCTGCAGCTAAAGGGGGGTGCATTTGGGGCAGGGATGGTAAAAACATGACTTAACTATGAGGTTTTTTTTCCCCCCTCCCCCAACTGCAAATGTAAATTAACCCTTACTTTTCTGAGCTACCTGTAAGGCTGCTTTCACACTGATGTGCTGTAGTTTACCTGCAGCGTGGGTGCAGTGCACCTGTGACTTTTCTGAGTTAGCCGTGCTTTGCCTTAGACTTCTATGATATCCTGATTTCTGAAAGCGCACCAAAACTCCAGTTTCAGAAAGTGAACCTAACGTGCAGGATAGAATAGAAGTCTATGGACAAAAAACGTGCAGGTACACTGCACCCGTGGTGTGGGTAAACCCAAGCCCATCAGTGTGAAAGCAGGCCTATACTATTATGCACAGTGTATTGCTTCACACTGACCTGAAGATCTCCTCTTTCCTGCTGCTGGCACCACTAGAGACCGCTAGCCGGGATAAGAGGTGGACTTCAGTTGGTACCACTCCGCATGGGACAGGAGCCAACACTACAGAGGAGGCATTGGCTTATGTGGCTCTTGCTGCCTTCTACAGCTCCAACTTTACAAGTAGTCCCTCTGAATTGCACACTGATGCTCTGGGATGGCGGGTCAGTAAGCCCAGACTGTGGTCTACAGTCACCTGGCCATGATCTATTGGTTACTGACCCCAGTTGTATGCCCTTGTCCCCCTGCCCTACCACAATGATCTGTGTAGCGTCTCAATGAGTGTTGTGAGTTTTTCAAGTAATGACCAAGTTTTTGCAGAATCGGTAGGCTTCATACATGGCTAAAATGTAAGTTTTATTCTGGGTGCAAAAGGGGTATATAGGTGCTTGTGGTGGATAAAACTACTACATTTTTTACAGACAGAATTTTCCCGTGTCTAAAATGCATATGCTCACTTAAAGAAAAGTTGCTGGAAAATATTTTGTATAATTTTACATAATTCTTTTTTTTTTTTTTCCCCAGACTTCCCTGCTAATGACATTGTGAAGTTCTTGGTAGGCTTCACAAATAAGGGTACTGAAGACTTCGTTGTTGAATCACTGGATGCCTCTTTCCGTTACCCTCAAGATTACCAGTTTTATATACAGAATTTCACTGCTTTGCCGTTAAACACACTTGTTCCTCCTCAAAGACAAGCTACCTTTGAATATTCCTTCATTCCTGCAGAGCCAATGGGTGGTCGTCCCTTTGGGCTGGTTATCAATTTGAACTATAAGGATGCCAATGTAAGATTCCTGATATTTAAGCAAGTGCCACAGTGTTGTCAATGTCATGTTGACATTTGTGTTAAGCAGGAACATTCTCATTGTTCCTGTACATGTAAGGCGTTTGGTTGACTATTCATTTGCCTAAAATACAATCTTATATAATTGGTAAATAGAATATAATTTTTCATGTGTGGAAAACAAATTTGTGCATTTCCACACCCCAGAAAATTGGATTTGAAAACTGTAAATACCACGTGACCTAAAAAGTGTAACTCCCACCATTTTATTCTCCAGAGCCTCGTGTGTGTGTGTGTGTGTGTGTGTGTGTGTCTCTTCTAATAGAGTGCTGAACTTTTTTTACATTTATGTGATGAGTGTCTGAATAGGCTTTGCAGGCAAGTGGTATTCCACATTTAAAATATACCTATAGACATTAAAGGAAATTTTGGTGTTCTTTCATTGAACTTATTACAGTGATCACCGTAACTTTTTACCACGTTCCTGCTTGTTCTTGCATTGCTAAATTTTTAAAATGATTGTAGAGGTATAAATGTTTTTTTCAACTTTTTTTTTTTTTTTTACCTTTGTGCATTCTCTGCATTAATGTAATAAGACCTGTGTGCAATTCCCCTCCCCCTCTGCTTTAACAGAGCGGACACGGTCCTGACATCCTCCCACTCTGCTGAATCCACTCCAGCTGTTGTCCATCAGAGCCAGAAAGTGGGGGGTGGGGCTGAGTCACGCTCTGTGTGCGAATGGACACAGTGCGGCTCGTCGTTGAGCCGTATGAGTTCCTCCATAGCAAGCAGCTTGCAATGGGGGCACTCCGTAGGGGGGGGGAGCCAGAAGAACTGGCAGGGGGACCCGAGAAGAGGAGGATAAGGTCTGCTGTTTGCAAAACCATTGTAAAAAGCAGGCAAGTATGACTTGTGTTTTTAATATAAACATTTATCCTTTTTACAATCATTTTAATTTTGTAGATTAGAGACTACAATTGCACTTTCACTGAGATATTGCATTATTTTCTTTTCATCAGCATTACCATAGCCTTGCATTAAGAAGGAACAGTAAAATGCACTCCTTTTTAAAAAACAAAAAAAGGAAAGCTGCACTTCCATTCTATAACAGGCTACTGTAGGTGCTTGTATATTGCCTGCAAATATCTATAGAGTTCCCTGGAAGCCCCAAAACCCAGGTTATTCCTCCAGGGTACACATAGCAACCAGTTTCTGTAACTTCTGTCTCTGGACACTTACTGGTGCCAAAAGTGTCCTGCTCTAAAATCATACAGTGCCAAGATGTCCTTACTATTAAGAAGTTTAAATATTCAGGAATTTGAGAAGCTAAATTTTGAGAATTATATTGCGATATGTATTTCTTCTTCCAGGGAAATGCATTCCAAGATGCTGTGTTTAATCAGACTGTCACCATTATTGAGAGAGAAGATGGCCTGGATGGAGAGACGTGAGTTTATACAGACGCTTTGTTGATTGTAGTCTGATGTTTGTTCTTTGTGTATGTGAGATAGATGGATAAATGCCCCAACTGTCTGCATATATTGATGTCCTGACTGATCATCTCAGAGTTGGCATAAATGTCCTTAGCAGGCAGTAAGGAAACTGTTTGGTTAGGATGAAAGTGTGTTTGTGTGTGAGGTGGTGGTTTTTTTTTTGGTTTTTTTTTTTGCCTCTTAACATTTAGTTAACCTTTCTCCTTCAGAATCTTCATGTACTTGTTCCTTGGTGGCCTTGGCTTACTTGTGATTGTTGGTCTGCATCAACTCCTGGAGTCCAGAAAGGTATATGCTTGTTGTTTTACATGTCATGTGTCTGAGTATTACTGTATACCTCCATAGTATTAAAAGGATTTTGCTCAGTTGGACATTCCCATTTTCCTCTTACTTGGCACTTGCTGGTCCTCCTGATTAAAAAAAAAAAAAAAAAAGTTACTAAGGTATTTTTATAAGAGGTGACTTTTTTGTGGTCTAAACAATTCAATGTTTTAGAAAAATCTGCTTATCAGTTGACTAGATATTCACTGCTATAACCTGCATCTTTAGAGTCTCTAATCGGATCCTGGATGCACAGATTCTGTTTCTCTAAATGCAAGTGTGAATGGCACAATTGAAAAATCATTACATATTTTATAATGTGTGTGTGATTTTTAGAAACCTCTTCTAAAAATGGGTTTGTCAGGGCCACTGTGGATGAGGCCCTACTGGCCCAAGCCTGATTTGCATTCATTTACTGTATATTGCTATTCAAGTAAAGTGTACCTCTGCATCAGACAAAACATGTTTTTATAGTGGCTTTAGTAATAAAAGCAAGTGGATCAGCCATTTGCTTTAGTGAATATTGGGCTAAGTACGTAAGTTTGTTTATGTATTTTAGCACAATTGGGCATTTTTGGTCACATAGACCTCAGTAGGGGCACTGTTTTTGTGCTTGATGAGAGCTGATCTCCTCCCTTTGCCAAGCCCAAGGAAACACCTGAAGCTTGATACATGTGTATAAGTGCTTGCAAAACTCTTCAAAAACGTGTACACATGCAAAGAGGCTTCAAAATCATGTATCAAGCTTCAAAACCCTCTGCTAAGGTGCAAGTTCTGGGTTGAAAGGCTGTCATGCTGTTTCAAAGGCTAGTCACTGAAGTAAAATTGGTCATGTGAATAAGGCCTTATGCTGTATTCGGCATCCATATTGGTATCTAATGCATATTTTTGGTTTCTGTAGAGAAAAAGGCCAGCCCAGAAAGTGGAAATGGGTACATCGAACCAAAATGATGTTGATATGAGCTGGATTCCTCCTGAGACTTTGAGCCAGATCAGTAAGTATTTAGATTGTTGGCTGCCCCATTACATTATTTACATTAGAGCACGAGCCTTTGTAGATGGTCACCTATGTGACATTTTGCTAATGTATGGTGTTTGGATGGTTTGTCATTTTTAATACTTTAAGCACTGTTGATGACAGGGTTTGTTTTTTTTCTTGTTGTAAATCCCCCGCCCCCAAGTTTTCAGTCTTCCATTAGTAAAATTCTCTGGGGACACTTGTCAAAAAAAATTGCAAGAGCTTATAGGTGTGATTTTTACTTCGTAGGTAGAGCGGAGTAAAGGGTCTGTTTTAGTCATCTAGTTTTCATAATGGTGATATATAGGCTTTAGAGTGACCTATACCAAAAACCATCAATTCAGCTCTCACAAAGTGATGCATAGAATCACTAGAGGAAATACAGTACTTGCCTTTTTTGTAGAAAAGATTGCTTCATGTTCCCTGCTGATCAAATTACTAAATGGCATTGGCCCTGTAATCTCTGCAGGAAGGGCTTTGGGAACTGATTATACAGCCAATCTGCAACTCTGATCTCTGTTCCTCCAGTTCTATTGAGGTCATGCAATCAGATTTGATGCTGAATCCTATGGCATAAGAAGATGACCTTATTATAAACCCATCAGTGTGATTAACAACCAGATTCATCAGTAGTATGTAATTATCCATTTATCAGGGGACATCTTTATTGTGCTACGGTTTTTAAAGTGATACTAAAGGTTAATTTTTTTTTTTTGTGAAATAATAAACATGTTATACTTGCCTGCTTCGTGCAGTGGTTTTGCATAGTGCAGCCTGGATCCTCTTCTTAGGTCCCCTGCTGGCGCTTCTGGCTCCTCCTCCTTTCTTTTGGGTGCCCCCATAGCAAGCAGCTTGCTATGGGGGCACCTCAGCAGGCGTGTTCCCATGCCATTGCTCCGTGTGTCCATTCACACACAGAGCTGTGGCTTGGCCCCACCCCTCTCTCTCATTGGCTGACTGGCTGTGATTGACTCCCACTTGCTTTCTCATCCAATGAGACAGAGACCTGGGATAGCCGAGACTGTCATGCACATCGATGGATTGTGATGGGGCTCCGGTAAGTATTCTAGGGGTACTGCTACACACAGATTTGTTTTTTACCTTCATTCAAAATTTTTTTTATCTATCCATTAAAAAAAAAAAAACTATTTCTGAATTGTACTCTTATCAGTCTGCGTAAAGTTTGCGTTTTAAAGATGCATTCAATTTTAAGGCGCTGGATGGGAGGCAGTGCTTTTGATACAGGTCCATTTCACTGTGTGCAACCAGAATGAGAAAGTAAGACTTGGAGAAAAGAGTTTTTTTTTTTTTTTTGTTTTGTTTAGGTGGACCTGGTCAGAAGGTCATTGAAGCCCTATGGACAAGTGGGTGTAAATGGACTTGTTCCTATTTTACACCTGCTTACCCCCAGTTCTGAACAGGTCCAGGCAGACTGGTTCGAAGGTAGCCTGATGTAAATGGACAACAGAGTCCATTTACACCAGCTGCCTATAGAGCTCAGGTATGCCGATTTGTCTGCTCTGCATAAATTGAACCGGCATGGATGTGACATCCATCCTGCTCAGCTCCGATAAGCAGGGGACCTACTTGCACATCCTCTGCTCATCCGAGCTGACTACTCTATGTGGAAGAGCCCTCTACCCTGACAAACCTTCTCACCTTTTCTGATATCCGTACAACTAAGCATTTTTTATTGTGGTTTGGTAACTTTTCTTCTGTTTCCTAAAATTTGTTCCTTAAAATTTTTGCCTGTTCCTATTTCTTATTGCAGTCAGTCTGTCCTGTAATTGTCTTTTTTTTTTTCCTCTAATACATCTTGCTGTCTTTTTTGCTTCCTTGCAACTTCAGTGCAAAGTAGACGAGGTGAGACCACTTGATGTTCTCTAAGTATTATTCACTTGCATCAGTTGTGTGTGTTGACCTGTAATGGAAATGCTGTATTAAAGTAGAACTCTGCCATTATTTTTTTCCCCAATACAATGGGAACACTTTTCTCTTTACTGGTGTCTGACTCTGACAGGGAGATTTCTCTCTGGAGTCATATGCAGAAATAAAACCCCAGTAGGGGATCCACCCAATATTAGAACATTAAGCTGGAGTTCCACTTTTGAGATCATTTCATGAAAATAAGAATGTAATTAGCGTTAACTAGTGGAAAAAAAAAATCTTAATTGCACAAGTAGATTTTTAACAAAAGTTTGTCTCATGCAACTAATTCTCAGCTTGTATTGTGTGGACATGGTTTGTATTGTAACACAACTAGAATTCATGAGATGATCGCATGAACTGTGCATGTCTAGAATATACCTTTTTTTTACATGTCACATTATCACTTTAGTCCTACTGATATGCTAATGGAAGTAGAGGTTCTCAACACTCATGACAGTGTTCTTTGAAACTCTTATTTCTAGCAGTGTCAGAAAAAAAATGCGTAATTGGTAACTTGTGTAGGAATATGCATCAGGTAGTACTTGGTGTACACACACTGAAGCACTCTTAATAGACCTTGGGTTGGCAGATGGAAGGGCCTCTGATCCAGGTGTGGGATGTTTGCGCTCCAAAGGGTCCTATTTAGAGTGTGGACCACTATCATGGACACTAATGTTGCGCCACACTGTGGCCTGTGTTTGTTTTTTGTCCTATTTACAAAATGCATTAGAACTGTACCACTCCAGGAAGGGGCCAACAGCAAGACCAGAAAAGAGGCGATGGCTAAGCCAACCACAAAGGAGCTTGTTGCTGTTGGCCCCTTCCCAGAGTGGTCTGCTTCTTCTCACAGCTCCCGACCAGGGCGGCTCTCACAAGGTGGTGCTTCTTTGTGTATGGGCTAGCTCTTTTTTTTTTTTTTTTCTTTTTTTCTTTTTCAAATCTAGCTTTGATATGCAAGTGTTTTTATATTGCATTTTAATTTGTGATTCTGGTATCCCTGCACAGTAGACATTGGCTGCCCAGCAATGCATATGTGCTGTGTGTGAAGGTTAAAGCCCACCCTTTTGCTGCTTTACATATATGTTGGGGGAGGGGGGAGGAGTTAAAGAAATTTGCTGCAACAAGATCCTTTGTTTTATTACAAGCAAGAATTTTAGAGCTTGGGTGACCCTAGCAGATAAACTCCCACATTCACAATGGGGTCATGTACATAATTGACAATACAAAGGACGTTTTTGAACCTTACCTCATTTACTCTGTATGTAATATTTTGCAAGGATTGTTGCTTTTTATCTGCTAATGGCTAAGCAGTCAGATTTATAAACCTAGCTGGATTTTTTTTCCTGTAAACAAACATTTTAACATTTTTGTGCCTACATAATTTTAACTGCAAAACATACATTGTATAATATGTCAAATATTTCTTTTTTTTTCTCTTAACCTTTTTTATTAGATAAAGCTTCCCCAAGGAGATCTCCACGTAAACGAGCCCAGAAGCGATCAGCAGGTTCTGATGAATGAACAGACTTTGCGTCGCAATCCAGACTGTCCACTAATGCTGTCCTCTTCTGACCAGGATGGCTAGTATTTGATATCCACAATGGCAAATTGGAGTGGCAAACAAATCTTTGTTAAACATTCAGACTGCAAAAACACATTTTCTCCCCCCACCTTTTTTTTTTTTTTTCCCAAGAATCTCAAGCCCAAAATATCTTCATACAGTGCATTTATTGGGATTTTACCTTGCAGCCCTGGGGAAACAGCTGTGAAGTCCAAGGCTGCACCCTCCCATTATCTGACGGTGCATTTTCTGACTTGCCTTCTGAGAGAAATGTGATTTTTTTTTTTTTTTTTTTTTTTTTTTTTTTTTTTTTTTTTTTTTTAACTTGGCATAAGTAGAGACTTGTGCTAACATCAGTATGCCTGCGTTCCTATGGCCTGGTCAGACAGTGCATTGTGCTGCTATATAATACATGTAGGGACATGGAAGGAAAAGCACTAAGCTTTTTGGCCTGCCTGTTTGCAGCTTATGTACCATCATCACCAATGTGTAGTTATGCTAAAACTTTAAGATGAAGTTTGCACTATGGATATCTTGGTTTTGGTTATGAATGATTATGTGGAATATTATACAAGGGGGGTTTTAAAAAGGTTGTCATAAATTGGTAAAGTAAAAACGTCCAAGTGGGGAGGCAGATGGTTGTACAAAAAGAGGGAAGGTGATGATTTTTTTTTGTTTTTTTTTCTTTTTTGTAAATGGACAAATAGTCTTCAAACTGTCTGCCTGCAAGTGTACAAAAGAATGAATTCTTAAATAAAAAGTAATACTTTTCCTAATATGTTTTAGCTTGGTTTTTTTTTTTTTTTTTTTTTTTTTTTTTTTTTTTTTATTTATCTTGTCTAGCAAATTTTAGAATGTCTGGCTGAATTTTTTTGTTTTTTTATACAGTAGATCTGGTTTTAGGTAATTGTTTACAAAAGTTGCCCAAAGTAAAAATCCATCTTTACAACAAGCTGCAATAAAAACAATCCAGCTTCTTTACTGTCCAATCCATTGCTGTCCTCTGTAGTAATTCTGTTCCACCAATCTTCAGACAGTGTCATTCAGCCGCCCACTTCCTTTGAGTCCAGGTTGTCATGGAGATGATGCCCCCTTTTTTTTGGGGGGGGGGGGGTTATCATGCTAGCCTGGGCTCAGTATAACTGCACTGTAGACTCATTTTATGAGCATCATGTAGTGGAGGAGCAAGGACCACCCACAAATGCTGGAGAAGAGGAGGAAAGATCTATGATTTCACTGGACAGGCAGTTAATTGTCAGTTTTGCACAGGCTGCCTCTACTAAAATGACTGCTGGTATTGTAACATTTTTATATTGCAAATTGTTGCACTGACACATTCATACTAGTACAAATGGTGTTGAGAATTTGGGTTTGTCAGGGCTGTCTGTTGCTATTGAGATCTCTTTGGTATACTGTAGGGTGGCTTCAGATGTTCCCACCACCTCTGAACGGATTATGGCTATTACCCCTATTTTGGTACTGTCAGAATACTGGTAACCTTGTTTTGACTTTTTGTGGAAAAATAGACCATTTTATTTATGTATCTGTGACTCCCAGATTTTCACCATATTAACAGACTTTTCTGGCTATAGCTTTCTATATCCACCATCAAATGAAAACCAACATTTAAAGGGGCAGTGTACCTTTTCTATGTCATGCGTTAAACCTGTACAGGCTCTAAAATCCATAGAAAGCGATGGAAGACCTGGCCAAATAACTAGCTTTGAACAACTTGCAAGCACAGACCTACCATAAGAAGGTTCTGGTGCATCAGCAACAAGCTGTGATGCAGGCAGTTGCAACCCAGCAAAAGTACTTTTTGTGTGGGTTCTTGGAAGGCTGTCAAACACCTATTTCAAGGATGTGAGCAGTCAGCTGTTTCCCCTAGTAACCAGGCAACTGCAAGAGCCTGTCAATGCCTGCAAAAACTGTCCCCAACCAAGGATGTGAAAGCCTTCCTCACCACATTTTGAGGCTAGAGGAGAGAAAGGGGTGGCTTCAAGAACAGTGGGCTGGTCTCCTTGACCCTTTTCCCATGAGTCACAGAAGAGCTATGACCTTCCACCGGGTAAGGCCAAAAACTATCACCTGAAAGTGAAAATCCTGGAAAGCCTTAGGGTGATTACTGCTGTCTGGGTCCAAAGAGTGTTTAACTGGAGATATTTGCCATCAAGCTTCCAAACACAACCCAGTGCAGCTTAAGAAACTACTGCAGCCGTATGCTTTGTCTGGTCCCCAAATCGTGAAGTTGATTGTCATAGATATTTGAGGTCTCTGCCTGAAAATCTCCAGAATAGAGACTCCAAATCTGCATATCAGTTGATGGACGTGGTGTGGAGGATCTGCTTGGGCCTGCCAGATGACGGGACCCATTTCTTCATGAGTACGGAGGTCTCTTACAGCTTCCAGGAACGGAGCTCTGCAGAACCTAGATCCAGCACACAAAGGCTCAGACATCCCCTTCCAATCTCCAGGTTTCTACCCCTCCATTGAGACTACGACCTGCTCAAACTGGGGGTGTCACTCCTGGGGCCCAGTGTCCTCTATAGCAGGAGCCAATGCAATGCTGAGCCTTTTTTGGGTGTGTGGGTGGACAAGTTTGCACGATAGGCCTATGGGAGGCCTTTTTTTTTTTTTTTTTTTAATGGTGAACCACCCATCTGCCAAGGCTTTGTTAGAGGCAGGCAACATGCTCAAGATTTTGAATGCTAGATGTTGTTTGATGACGGCAGCATTGTGTTTATATATACCCAATAGTTTGTGCAGCACTTTACCATATAAAGGGCAAGACCATACAGGCTGTGAAGGAGTCCTATGAGTATGGGAGGAGGTGGCAAGAGACCTAGAGAGCAGAAGATGTTGGGAGTAGCACAGAGGACAATTTTGGGTGATATGAGACAAGGCTGGTGATGTAACTTGGCAGAGTTGTGGAAGGCTTTGTATAAAATATTTAGAATTTTATTTTTTGGGAGGTTGGAAGCCAGTGGAGGTACTGGCAAAGAGGGGTGGTGGGGAGTTAGGAGTTGGTAAAGTGTACTGACTATAGCATTCATGACAGACTGTAGATAGTCTGCAGAGGTAGATCAATGAGGAGGGAGTTGCAATGGATAACAAGGCACTGGTAGTTTGGTGGTTTGATTGGTTAAGAAGGGGCATATTTTTGGAAATGCAGGTCATTACAGGTCCTCACACATTTTTGACTTGAATGTGTAGCTTTTGTCACTGCAGCAAATGTGAGATCTCCTGTGGATAATCCCTGGAGAGCAGGTTACAGTTAGCATCTGGCATTGTTATGGAAATCCATTTGATGACTAGAAGGTTCTTCATTTTGTAAATGCTTAGTGATTACCATATTACTAAAGTTTGCAGTGGGGTTGCAGACTAGTTATTGGTGCTGCAGCTGTGTAGGTGGATGTTGCATGAGTTGGCTCACAAAGCACTGGGAAAACATGGGGGGGCCTGGGAAGGCAGAAGCACAGATTAGTAACCTATATTACTGCCTGGGGTGGAAGACGGAGGTTAAGTGATATCATGCTTACTGACCCACTTGCCAGGTAATTGCACTGGTGTCATGCTTCTGAAGCCTCTTAATGTCTCTAGCCAATAATCAAAGTATCATTTGGGTGCATTGCAATTGAATCTGGTTGGTCCCCTGGTGAAGTCAGCACAAGGACACAAACTTATACTGATCATTTTAAGTTATGTAACTAGGTATTTTGAGGCTGTTCCTCCAAGAAATGCTTCCTCAAGAATATATGCAACAAACTTCCTTGCAATTTTCTAAGAACAAGATTTCCCAAGGAGTTCTTGATTAACCACGGCACTACCCCCTCTTTGATGTGGAAGGTGATGGCAGATGTGGGTGAAGTGTTCCAAATTAAGTGCTTGCAAACTTTATTATCATCCACAAATTCTATGCTTAAGAGGGTAGTACAGAAAGGATTGAGATTACTTCCTATGCTGTTAGTTGCCATTTAAATGTTTCCTCAAGCATCCACAGAATATTTGCTGTTTTGTACTGGTGGAGACTGTGACGATCGTGTGTCAGACCCCCGACCTTCTCACCAAACTCCTGACCAAAGGACTAGCCAATCTAAAACCGCGATGTCACGTGCGTAACAATGCCATGCCCAGCTGCACCCTGCGCAACGATTTTCCAGCTAATGGACCACCAATCGATGTACCGGCAGCCTGGGAGCAATTTGTTACTGGGTCAGGTTAATTACACAATTAACCCTTCACACTGCCACCATCTCCTTTTTGTACAGAGAGGAAACTCGACAATATCAGCAATAACACTATGATGGTTGAGATAATTGTCTGTATAGCACTGTCACCGCAGACAGGTTATACAGAGGGTTAAACAAACACTGTAGCGCTCTTTTAAAGGTAGGAATTCGTAAGTTGCATTAACGAGCTATAGAAACAGTTCAACACTTTCAGAAAGAAAGATTTATTACTAAAAGGTCAAAAGGGTGCAATAAAAATATTTACAGAGAAAAGATGTAACCAATATATAAATATACAGAGAACAATAGCACAGCAAAGAGGTAACAGAAAGGAGGGTAAAGGTTTAAAGTACTTGCCTCAGCCTTGGGTTAAGCAGATCACGTTTCAGAGCAAAAGGGCACGTCTCCCAAGTTGGTTCTGATGTTAAACGGGAGAATTCTTCAACTTACACTCTTAAGCCTGACAGCCTATTTTGTAGTCCCCCAGCAGGGGGTGTCTCTGAAGCCAAGGACCAATGCCTCATTTTGGGAGGGATTGTGTGGGCGGAGACCTAAACTAGAACCATATCTCTCCTAGTTCATATTTTGGCTCGTAACTTTTTTTTTTTTTTTCCCCTTCTTTGTTGTGGAAAAGGTAGGGGAAGTAAACTACACGTATCTGCTCTGGTTGATGGCAGCGTGCTACTACCCTGACCAGGTCATGAACTTGGGGAAATTAATGACTTTTTCCAGAGAAACAAGGAAATCTTTTCAGATGTAACTAGTCTTGCAAAAGTCATTGAACATGACATTGTCACAATACCCAGTTTGAAGGTCTAAGCAAAACTATATTGTATCCTGGAAGCTCATAGAATGGCTGTCTGTGTTCAAAGAATTTGGAATAATGTTAGAACTTGTCCTTAATTAATCACAGCGCGAAATTTACTGAAACTGGACAGTGCAAAACCTGGTGCTGCTCTGCATAGAAACCAATCTGCTTCCAGGTTTTATTGTCAAAGCTTAACTGAACAAGCTGAAGTTGGAAGCTATAATACTACAAAATTCACCAGTGACAAAATTAGTGTAAAATAATTTCAAATATATAATGCTGCTGCTCCTTAATGATTCCACTAATAACACAAATAAGAAAAAAAACAGTCCAAAAAATATATACATAATATAAATCAACTGGCAAAAAAATTCAATTGGTGCTGAAATGTGATAGACTCACTCCAAAAGTAGGTAGAATTCAATATACTTGATCAGATACAATCTTCTCCCAAAACCAAGAGACCTTGACCAGTGTTCACAGCTGTTGTGTTATTTACATGCATTGCACTCACCAGAAATAGGTAAATGGAATGCCTTTTATAATATAAAATCAGACACATCAGGGATCCACAGTAGAGCTCAGCTCAGCTCAGCCTCCAATCTCCAGGACAAGCAGAAATCCCTTTCCATATAGGTCGGTATTTGTGCAAAGAAAAAAAAAATGATATAGTGGAATACTGCAGGACCCAGATAAGATGGATCCAAATATCAAACCACTCACATTGTAAAAAAAAAAAATAACCAGCCTTTTATTAGTTTATCTGGAAAAAACAAGATGTCCCCTGGAGCACCGCGCACCTGTGAAAACTCCCTGGAAGAGGGGCATAACGCGTTGGCGCACTTCTGGCTTCGCCGTCCAATGCACCGGTGAGTGGAGCGAATGCCGGTGTGTGGCCCTCCAGGGGCCATCTTGCTTGAGGGAGGAATCACTCATGTCTATACATGCTGGCAGCTGATATTGACTGTGAGATCTTTACCCTGGTTATGTGGCAATAAAAAAAAAAGGCAGGAATTCCCCTGCCAGGCATCAACCCTGCTCATTTAAGCCTCAGTTTACAGCTATTGTCCTTGGGTGATGGATGTGTTTACATCTGCCTTTCTGAAGAGCCTCATTCTTAGTCTTCCCCATTTTATTCTGGCCTATTCTGAAAAACCCTGGCTGGGGGTTAGAGGGAGGCTTCATCTGGATTGGCTGCATATAGCCAGAAGGCCAATAGGGGCTATACCTGCACCCCACATATAAGAGCGAGAATGACAAGTGATGTTGGTCAGTGCTGGATCCTGTGGGCAGTGATCTGCAGGCTACTTATGTATAAGGTGAACTTGCTGGCAGAGTGCTATGCAGGTCCTGGATGGGGAGCTGAATGAGTCCCTGAAGGCCCTGCAGGGTATCCCCACTGTGAAGGGTGGGGATTAGACCTGGCTCTGCAGCATTGACTGCTGAGTACCTCTGTGGTGGTGCATATGATTTTCTTTCCCTAGTAGTGTTCCCTATGCACTGGGGCAGTGTTGGCTGATTTTTACATGTGGAATGATACACTACAGTGGTGGTGTTCAAAAGGGGCAGCCCAGTGTGTGTGTGTGCACATCTGTGAAATGTGCAGTTGCAGCCTTCTGGCAACTACAGTGCTGAGAAGCTCCAGCAGTACCTCAGCCACTGCTCCTGCAGAGCTACAGCTGTCTACAGTTCATTGGTACTAGGGTAGAGCACAGGATGGGTCCTGGATGGACAAGACCTCTGTTTCCTATTTGGGTTATGTTCCCTTTTAAGTGGCAGTAGAGTGTTGATTTACCTGCAGGGGGAAGTTTATAGATGGGGAACTCTATAGAGCACATACAGTTGATATAATAGGTCTACACACTCCTGTTAAAATGTCAGGTTTCTGCGGTGTAAACAAATAAGACAAAGATAAATAATTTCAGAACTTTCACTTCCAACTTTAATGTAACCTACAAACTGTACAACTTGGTTGAACAACAAAACAAATCTTTTAGAAGGGGGGGGGGGGGAGTAAACATAAACTAAAATAATGTGGTTGCATAAGTGTGCACACCCTCTTATAACAGGGGATGTAGCTGTGTTTAGCATTAAGCAATCACATTCAAAATTATGTTAAATAGGAGTCCGTACATACCTGCCATTATTTAAAGTGCCTCTGATTAACCCCAAATAAAGTTCAGCTGTTCTAGTAGGTGCTGAGATTTTCTAAGTCTCATCCTACAGCAAAAGCCATGGTCCACAGAGAGGTATTAGGCAAAGGGTACAAAAGAGAATCCTTTACTGACAATGACTGCCTGAAGTCTGGAACCCATGGACATTACCAAAGACTGGGTTTCCTCCTTTCTGATGCTTTGCCAAGGTATAACTGCAGCTGTCTTCAGTTGTTCTTTGTTGGTCTTTCTGTCTTTTAGTTTTGTCTTCAGTAAGTGAAATGCATGCTCAATTGGGTTGAGATCAGGTGATTTGACTAGGCCATTGCAGAATATTCCACTTCTTTTCCGTCAAAAGCTCCTGGGTTGCTTTTGCAGTGTGTTTTGGATCATTGTCCATCTGTACTGTGAAGTGCCGTCCAATCAACTTTGCTGCATTTGACTGAATCTGGGCTGACAGTATATCTCTAAACGCTGCAGAATGCATCCGACTGCTTCTGTCTTCTGTCACCCCATCAATAAACACCAATGACCCAGTGCCACTGGAAGCCATGCATGCCCATGCCATCACACTGCCTCCATGATGTTTTACAGATGACCTGTGCTTTGGATCATGAGCTGTTCCAAGCTTTCTCCACACCATCTTCCCGTCATTCTGGTACAGATTAATCTTAGTTTAGTCTGTCCAAAGAATGCTTTTGCAGAACTGGTCTGGCGTTTTTCAATGTTATTTTGGCAGTCTAATCTGGCTTTTCTATTCAGGCTTATGAATGGTTTGCACCTTGTGGTGAACCTTCTGTATTTGCTCTCGTGAAGTCTTCTCTTAATTGCGGACTTTGACAATGATACCCCACCTCCTGGAGAGTCCTTCACTTGTCTGGATGTTGTGAATGGGTTTTTCTTTAGCATAGAGAGGATCCTGTGATCAACCACCACTGTTGTCTTCCATGGACTTCTATGCCTTTTTATGTTGCTGTTGATTTGGCCACTCCTAATGTTGCTGCTATCTCTCTGATGGATTTGTTTTGAAGCCTTACAATGCCCTGTTTCACTTGCATGGACAGCTCCTTTGAACGCATGATGTAGGTTCACAGCAATAGATTCCACATGCAAATACCACACTTAGAATCAACTCCAGACCTTTTCCCTGCTTAACTGATGAAGAAATAACGAAGGAGTAGCCCACACCTGGCCATGAAACAGCTTTTGATTCAATTGTCTAATTACTTTTGGTCCATTGGTCCATACCACACTTAGAATCAACTCTACACCTTTAACCTGCTTAATTGATGGAGTAGCCCACACCTGGTCATGAAACCGCTTTTGATTCAATTGTCCAGTTACTTTTGGTTCCTTGAAAAAGGGGGGGGTGGCTACTCTTAAGAGCTGTAATTCCTAAACCCTTCCTCCAATTTGGATGCACATACCCTCAAATTAAACCTGAGAGTGTGCACTTTCAGCCCATATTCATTATATACCTATCCATTGAATAGGTTTTGGTAAATACCTGGAAACAAAAAAACTAAAATTGTGCCTGTGTCCAAATATATAGGGACCTAACTGTATGTCCAATAAGACAGAGGAGTTGAACCTGTGTTTCTCAATGGGCTTAGGCTAAATTTGCACTGGTATTTTGCTCCTGGTGTGAATGGCAATGGCAGGAATGTGCTACTGTTTTGGACACCTGTGAGCAGCTCGCTGCAGCCACCAAGCCCTTACAAAGACCAACAAAAAACATTCTCTACCACAAGTTACCTTTTTGTGGAAGACTGGAATCTCTGGCCCAGGTGCCTTTGAATTATAGCAATAGTCCTCCAATACAATAAAGCTGGCTACTCAGCAACAACCATTGCTATAATTCTTTATTGGCTACATGCCAGAATACAACAGTAACAAGTTAATATGTTTTGGCTGAAGCCTTTCTCATAGCATGTTGGTACAAACCCTGAACACTCACTGAGCACATACACCTTAATGACAGGTTGTTGGTGGCCACTTGTTTTCATAGCCAGCAATTACCTTTTCTTGTTTGCTGCTGGTTGCACAATAGGCCACAGCTAGCCGCTCACAGGTGTCAACAACAGCAGCAGGAATCGGTGGATTCCATCCAGTGCTATTTACACTAAGGGAAACAGCCTGTGCAAATGTAGCCTTAAAGAAAAATATTTTCCAGCAAGTACAGAATACTTGTTTTCTTTATCGTCCATTGGGGGACACAAGAATTTAAGAATTCTGAAACAGCTGGGATGTCCAAACTCAGTCAAAGCAAGGGGTGGGCAACAGCCAGTGAGAGGTACAACACCTTTAGGGACCATCCAACAACATATCTGAAGGAATCGACTGAATTAGGTCAAGATGAGGAACCTGCCATGACTAAGAAGGGAGAACAGATGATCGACCTGTCATTCCTGACCAGGCCAGAGAATTGCCTTTTAAACAGACTGTTTCAAGATGTCATCAATGATTATATTGGTGATGATGATGTAATTAGATAATGATGGCATAGACTTTATAGTATTGATGTTATTGATCATGTCATTGATGGTGATATCATCAATGACAATATGTAATCAACGGTGACGTCATCGATGATTATGATGTCATTGAGGATGCTGTCATCCATGACTGACATCATTGGTGATGTAATGAATGATGTGATTGTCATTGATGATATCTTTGCTAATGTAATCAATAATGACAATGATGTCATCGAAACTGATTATTATTCTTGTTAATGATGGATGGGAACCTTCATATAGCTGGAATTCCTAAGATGTGTCCTTGTTTATGACAGGTACTTGTATAGTGCCGTCAATTTATGCAGCACTTTACATATATATTGTACATTCACATCAGTCTTGTTATGCACCTTCATTCCTCACAAAGTAGGTGTTAACATTATGATGATGAAGAATGCTGTCATTGATGATGATGTCATAGCTGATGAGGTAATCTGTTTGTCATGAATGTGGTCATGGATGATGCAATCAATAATGATGTAATCAAAATGATCACTTTTTATTATCGTTCGTGAATATTTACCCTCTTTTATTAGAGACTCTGGACTTTTTTGAATAACCTTTAAGTATAAATGTGTACCTTCATATACACTATATTGCCAAAAGTATTGCGACACCCCTCCAAATCATTGAATTCAGGTGTTCCAATCACCTCCATGGCTACAGGTGTATAAAATCAAGAATCTATGCATGCAGACTGCTTCTACAAACATTTGTGAAAGAATGGGTCGCTCTCAGGAGCTCAGTGAATTCAAGCATGGTACTGTGATAGGTTGCCACCTGTGCAATAAGTCCATCTGTGATATTTTCTTGCTACTAAATATTCCACAGTCAACTGTTAGTGGTATTATAACAGAGTGGAAGCAACTGGGAACAACAGCAAGTCAGCCATGAAGTGGTAGGCCATGTAAAATGACAGCGGGGTCAGTGCATGCTGAAGCACACAGTGCGCAGAAGTTGCCAACTGTCTGCAGAGTCAATAGCTAAATACCTCCAAACTTCATGTGGCCAGTGCATAGAGAGCTTCATGGAATGGGTTTCCATGGCCAAGCATCTGCATCCAAGCCTTGCAAAGCATCGGATGCAGTAGCGTAAAGCACGCCGCCACTGAACTCTAGAGCAGTGGAGACGTGTTCTCTGGAGTGATAAATCAGGATTCTCTGGCAATCTGATGGACATGTCTGGGTTTGGCGGTTACCAGGAGACCAGAACTTGCCTGACTGTATTGTGCTAAGTGTGAATTTTGGAGGAGGGGGTATTATGGTGTGAGGTTGTTTTTTTAGGGGTTGGGCTTGGTGCCATAAGCTGGCCATACACGGATAGATTTTCGTTCGAGAATTTTTGTTTCGAGAATATTCGTTCGATTTTTTTTAATCATTAGTGGGGTCAAATTGATGTATGTTTTTGGACAGCAATGACAGGAAAATTCGAAGTGGCAGGAAGGAAAACCTTTCTCGATCAAACTAATTTTCGGCCAGTGGATGTGGTGATTGTTCAGAAATTGCACTCATTTTAAGCTCAAATGTTAAAAGCAAAAGACTATTTTTTTCGAATGACATTCATTCATGCACTGAATGTTCAAAGAATTTAATTTTTGTTTGAATATTCTCCTCTGAAAATCTACACGTGTGTATGGCCAGCTTTAGTTCCAGTGAAGGGAACTCTTAAGGCGTCAGCATACCAAGACATTTTGGACAATTTCATGCACATAACTCTGTGGGAATAGTTTGGGGATGGCCCCTTCCTGTTCCAACATAACTGCGCACCAGTGCACAAAGCAAAATCCATAAAGACATGGATGAGTGAGTTTGAAGTGGAAGAACTTGACTGGTCTGCTCCAGTCCTGACCTCAACCCCATAAAACACTTTTAGGATGAATTAGAGAGTGGAGACTGCGAGCCAGGCCTTCTCGTCCGACATCCGTGCCTGACCTCACAAATGCTCTTCTGGAAGAATGGTCAAACATTCCTGTGACTGACAGCAGAAATATTATTTTATTTTTGGGTTGTTTTGTTAACATATGTGGCCAACAGTCAGCTTGTCTGCTTTGTTTATAGCTTGAAGTTCCTGTGCCCCGCAGGGGGTGGGAGGTGAGAGTTATCCCAGTAGGGAGCGCAGACAGCATGGTGTCTTATGGCTGTGAAAAGCCAGACGTGTCGGCACCGGGAGCTTGGGGCTTGGTCAATTGAAAGGGCTATATACTGTCCCTATGTCGGGAGAAAGACTCTTAGAATGGGAGAGCTTGAGTCAGGATGGACAGAGCCATTCATGGCTGAGGCCTAACTTCAAGATGCATTGAACTGTACTTTGCTTTGTGCACTGCTGGGACTTGTGGTCCTATATTGCCTGTGTAGTCTTGAAGCTGCGGCCAAGACACACAGCCCTCTGAAGACCCGTGAGAAGTTGGTGCCTATCTGCCTAGACTTCCTCTGCTGAGGCCACTGCTGGCTGGTGAGTCCCTGATCGCTACCCTGTGAACTGCCCTCTGCTGAGTGCCCGGACCTCCTGCCTGCCAGTGCTACCTTCTGCTGTGTGCCCTGATTACCCTGCCTGCCAGAGCTACCTTCTGCTGTGTGCCGTGATTACCCTGCCTGCCAAAGCTGCCTTCTGCTGAGTGCCTTGATTACCCTGCTTGCCAGAGCTGCCTTCTGCTGTGTACTCGGATTATCTTTGCCTGCCAGCCTGCCCTTCTGCTGTGTGTCCGGACTTGCCCATTGTCTGTCTGAACTGCCCTGTTGTAGCCTGGACTTTACCCATTACCTGCCTGAACTGTCCCTCTGCTGTGTGCTCCGGACTTAACCCTTGCTGCACTGATCAAGTGCCCCAAATCCCTCAATAAAAATTTGTGTGCCCACTGCTCTCCGCGTGTGTCTTTCTGTCTCACCTACACCTCCGTCACAATTCCCATAGACACACTCCTAAACCTTGTGGACAGCCTTCCCAGAAGAGTTGAAGCTGTTATAGCTGCAAAGGGTGGGCCAACTCAATATCGAACTCTACGAACTAAGACTGCGATGCCATTAAAGTTCATGTGTGTGTAAAGGAAGGCATCCCAGTACTTTCTGGCAATATAGTGTAGCTGGCTCTCCCTTGACCTGGCCTCCTTATACACCTCCATTCCTCACGAAGTTGGTCTTAACGCTCTCAACCTTTTTCTAACTGCTGCTTTCAATCTGAATTATAGACAGCCCTATTTCATCTCTTGATTGATGATGTTTTCAATCATGGCCACAGATGATATCAATATTGACAATGATGTTGATGATAGTAATGTCATCGATTATGATGATGTCATGGAAGAGTATATTGATCTCATCAATGATGATATCAATATTGACAATGATGTCATCTACATTGTTATCGTTGGTGAATAATTGACCCTCTTTTAATAGACTGTTTGGATCTTTTGGATAACCTTAAGAACTAGAGATGGAAACCTTCATATAGCTGGCTTTCCCTAGATGTGACCTCGTTATACACCTCCCTTCTTCACAAAGTTGGTCTTAATGCTATCAACTTGTTTTTCTAATTGCTGTTTAGAGCATAACTATTTCTTTTTTTGATGGAGCTGTCAGGAAAGGAATCCCCATGTGCGCAGGCACACGATTGTAAGAAACTCTGCCCACGACTGGACTGCTAATGCATGGGCATGTGCGCAAACCGGTGCGCTAGTGGGAGCGTGGGCACGTGCGAACACTAATTCGCATTGGCACCACAGGGACTATTTAAACTGCACTATTGCAGCCTGTCACTGCCGTTTGGTCTATTGCGTTCTTGTGTTCCTGGTACCAAATACTGCCTGCTCTTCTGAGATTGACCTAGTCTGCCCCTGATTCTGCTCTGATCGCCTCCTGTACCGACCCTTGGCTTGAGTTTGGATGACATCTCTGCCTGCTCCTCCTGTCATATACCATCTGCTGTTACCGACCCTGGCTTGTCTCCTGACTACGTTCCTGCCTTCTGCTTGTACCTTATCTGCTTGCTAGTTGTTGACCCTCCCTTGTGTCTGTTCAGCTGCCTCTGCCATCCTGTGTCTGCATCAGTTTCAGCTCATCTGCCAGCCTATCCAGTCCTGAGTCCATCAACCAGCGGGAGACTATCAGGCACTCGTGCCACCCTCTGCGCTGTCACCTTACCAAGGGCTCCTGAACCTGAAGTGTTTGACCTGCTAGTTTGTCATCCATGGGCAAAGGTCCTTCCGCAACAATGGTAAGTGCCAGAATAAAGTCATCCAGTGCCCAGGGCAAAGCAGCCAAACTGCGCCCCCTCCCCTTCATTATGTGCAAGCTTAAGGGATTCTACCCCCAGCAGTCATTCCTTTTGTTAAAATGCCTTGTATCAGAATGAGCTCACTGGTGCCCCCAAATATATAGTAAACCGATGTGCCCAGGGCAGCTGTCCCACCTGCCCACCCCTTGTCCTGGCACTGACAATGGTATTGCATATCAAATATTGTCTTTTTATAACTGTTCTACGGAGTACATTTGTTGTCATACTTGCCCCTGTAGGTTTACTCTATGCAGGGTGCACAATTAGGGCCCTCTGAAGTTGCTTTGGAGAACACAGAAGGTTCATAGAACAGGGAAAGGATGATCAGTGTCCGAGGCTTTTCCTTGATGCACATAGTAGTGCCGCATTTGGTCTTAGAGTGTAGATGTTTGAAGCTATATCTGTGAGTCTCTCCCTTGTTGGGTGTTTTCGTAAGTTCTCTGAGAGAGAGACATTTTGTATATACAAGCTTGATATATTATCTCCTAGAGGTCTAAATGAACATCTGCTTTGAATACAGTACTGTAAAGATTTCTTCCATTTCCTTACTGGAAAGTTATTGATTTTATTATGGTATTAATATTACAATCATCACAATTCTTATTCCTGAACCCCTTAACAACTGCACAACACATATATGCAGCATCCAGGAAGTGGGCTTTAAACCTGGGTGCCGCATATATGTGTTCTTGTGTTTGTGCAGGGATTGAGCAGGGAGCTCTCCCAGCACTGAAACCGGGCTGTCTGACAGCCCACGTCTTCACTAACAAACAGAACTCAAGGAAACCAGATCTCAATCACGATTTCTGTGATAGCCTCTGATTGGCTATCACAATGATCACTCATTTTGTAGGTCTTCCCCATGTTGTCTACCCTCAATGAAGAGGAGACGCAACAGACTTGTCTGTTAGGGAGGAAGAAAAGATATATTGTATCTATTCCTCCCTCACTTAGGAGAAGTCTGTACAAAAATAATAATCTGCTGAAGAAAAACAAAATAAAGATTGACTAGTTCAATGCTTTATCTAGCTTAGTGAGTGTGGGTGTCAGTGTTAGTGGCAGTGTGTCAGTTAGGGCCAGTGTAAATATCATTTAATAGCATTTAGTGGCAGTGTGTCGGTATGAGTGTCAGCTAGTGTCCATGTCACTTTGTGGCAGTGCAAGTGGCAGTGTTGTCAGTTTAGTTTAGGTAAGAAAAAAAGGCTTAATATTTAGTGTCGCTCCAAGGAGCAGGGCCCTCCTATCCCTCTTGTATTGAACTGTATTGCTGCTGTATTGTCTCCCGTTATATTGTAAAGCGCTGAGCAAACTGTTGGCGCTATATAAATCCTGTATAATAATAATAATAGTGTCAGTGTGCTTTAGGTAGAACATGAAAAACAAAACAAAATTTGTATAATTGTTCTTGGCCCTACTATGGGTACAAATCACACACACTTGTGGTATTGCCACGATCGTCAGGAGAAAGATAATTTATTTTGTAGGGGTATTTTTGGTGGTAGCACATGATAATGGCATAAAATATGTCTAAAATAAAATATATACAGGTGAAACGCGAAAAATTAGAATATTGTGCAAAAGTTCATTTATTTCAGTAATGTAACTATAAAAGTGAAACTAATATATGAGATAGACTCATTACATGTAAAGCAAGATAGTTCAAGCTGTGATTTGTCATAATTGTGATGATTATGGCTTACAGCTCATGAAAAACCCCAAATCCACAATCTTAGGAAATTAGAATATTGTGAAAAGGTGCAATATTCTAGGCTCAAAGTGTCGCACTCTAATCAGCTAATTAAACCAGAACACCTGCAAAGGGTTCCTGAGGCTTTAAATGGTCTCTCAGTCTGGTTTAGTAGGAATCACAATCATGGGAAAGACTGCTGACCTCACAGTTGTGCAGAAAACCATCATTGACACCCTCCATAAGGAGGGAAAGCCTCAAAAGTAATTGCAAAAGAAGTTGGATGTTCCCAAAGTGCTGTATCAAAGCACATTAATAGAAAATTATGTGGAAGGGAAAAGTGTGGAAGAAAAAGGCGCACAAGCAGCAGGGATGACCGTAGCCTGGAGAGGATTGTCAGGAAAAGGCCATTCAAAAGTGTTGGGGACTTTCACAAGGAGTGGACTGAGGCTGGAGTCAGTGCATCAAGAGCCACCACACACAGACGGATCCTGGACATGGGCTTCAAATGTCGTATTCCTCTTCTCAAGCCACTCCTGAACAACAAACAACGTCAGAAGTGTCTTACCTGGGCTAAAGAAAAACAGACCTGGTCTGTTGCTCAGTGGTCCAAAGTCCTCTTTTCTGATGAGAGCATCTTTTGCATCTCATTTGGAAACCAAGGACCCAGAGTACGGAGGAAGAATGGAGAGGCACACACTGCAAGATGCTTGAAGCCCAGTGTGAAGTTTCCACAGTCTGTGTTGATTTGGGGAGCCATGTCATCTGCTGGTGTTGGTCCACTGTGCTTCATTAAGTCCAGGGTCAACGCAGCCGTCTACCAGGAGATTTTTGATCACTTCATGCTTCCTTCCACAGACTAACTTTATAGGGATGCTGACTTCATTTTCCAGCAGGACTTGGCACCTGCCCACACTGCCAAAAGCACCAAAACCTGGTTCAATGACCGTGGGATTACTGTGCCTGATTGGCCAGCAAACTCGCCTGACCTGAACCCCATAGAGAATCTATGGGGCATTGCCAAGAGAAAGATGAGACATGAGACCGAATAATGCAGAAGAGCTGAAGGCCGCTATTGAAGCATCCTGGTCTTCCATAACACCTCAGCAGTGACAAAGGCTGATAGCTTCCATGCCACGCCGCATTGAGGCAGTAATTGCTGCAAAAGGGCCCAAACCAAGTACTGAGTACATATGCATGCTTCTACTTTTCAGAGGTCCGATATTGTTCTATGTACAATCCTTGCTTTATTGATTGCATGTAATATTCTAATTTTCTGAAATTGTGGATTTGGGGTTTTCATGAGCTGTAAGCCATAATCATCACAATTATGACAAATCACAGTTGAACTATTTGCTTTGCATGTAATGAGTCTATCTCATATATTAGTTTTACCTTTTAAGTTGCATTACTGAAATAAATGACCTTTTGCACAATATTCAAATTTTTCAAGTTTCACCTGTAGATATATTGTACTATTTTGGGCCAGTTTTCCTCTAATTAAAATAAAACCGGAGATATCAGTTTTATTTCCCACCAAATGAAAGCCCTGAAAAAAAAAAAAGGTATAATCCACCTGGATACAATAAGCAGTTGTGATATGTACAGTTATACTACTGCATGTCAAAGTTGCAAACTTGGTCGTTAAGGTTTGTTTTAACCCTGGTCATTAAAGAGTTAATATTTCTTACTTTTTTTTTTATATATCGTTGATCACTAATATTATCTCATTATTATCAGTTTTTCCTTTTTTACCTATTATGGCATTCTTTTTTTTTTCTATTTTATAATTTTTATCATGTTTTATTATATATAATGTCCTCATCCTGTTATGATCCTTGTTATCATGTAGAATTATATACAATTTGTTAATTCCGAAGGCAACTAAGATCTTTGTAGATTTCTGACCCACTTTTTGTTTTTTTAAAATCTCATGCAGCTGTGAATGGTAGCCAGTCAGCCTTTAACTTCAGCTTGTTCAATTAGGCTTTGACAAAAAAAAAAAGATTGGTTACTGTGCAGAGCTGCACCAGATTTTGCGCTCTCCAGTTTTAACAAATCAACGCCATTGTGTCTGTTTTGATTTCCAATCACTCGTGTTTTGGCACACATACTCCCTCTGCTGTACAGAAATATTATTGTCGCTGTATATTTTAATGATTGTAAAAAGACCCAGGACACACACATACATACATATTTTATTTTTAATTTCTTTTTAAGATTTAATGTTTTTTTCATTTGTATGCATTTTTTTACCTTTTGGTGTTTATTTGTGTGTGTGTTGCTTGCTATTTCTGTTCTGCTTTCCATTTTTACATTGCCTCCATTTTTGTTTATTGCATTTTTTTTTTTTTTTTGCGGTCTTAATTTAGCTTTTAAATTATTTTTTTTTTTTTTGCTTTTGACTGTTTGCCATCAGACTTGACAAAGGACTAGATGTCCAGAAATGCATTGTGTGTATTTTCCAGACTGTTGACAGATTGATGGTTGCAGGGCACCACTAGCTGCACATCTCTGTCCCTCTCTCTCCTCTGATTCTCAGCGCTGTTTGACTGCTTCTATATAGTGCAGGGGTCAGCATCCAGGTGACTGGTAAATGTGGGCTGAGTGGCTGACCTGCCATTCCAGAGCATTAAAAAGAGTGCAATGCAGAGGGACTACTTGTAATGTTGGAGCTGTAGTAGGGAGCAAGAGCCGCATAAGCCAATGCCTCCTCTGTAGTGCTGGCTCCTGTCCCATGCGGAGTGATACCAACTGCACTCCACCTCTTATCCCGGCTAGCGGTCTCTAGTGGTGCCAGCAGTAGGAAAGTAAAGCTCTTCAGGTTAGTGTGAAGCAATACATTGGGCATAAAAGTATAGGGTTGCTTTCACACTGAGGCACTGTGGTTTACCCACAACGTGGGTGCAGTGCAGGGTACCTGCAGCTTTTCATTGGGTCTGCTGCGTTTAGTCATTGTTTTGCTTGGTGTCTACTTAATTAAAGGTTTTTTAAAGGCAATAAAAGCCAAAGGAAGCTTAGACCTCTGTGGTATATTAATGTGCTTTTACTAAACAAAAATTCTGTACATACAAACAGTTACAATTTTAGGAATACAATTCAAAATTGACAGATGAACCTATAACAAGCAAAATGCTACCTACTTCCTAGAGAACTGTTCTGTATACAATAGTAAAAGCTGCTTAGCTCTGATTATAGAGCCTTCACAATCTCCATAGGCAATGCGGACCCCAGGCTTGCTCTAAAATGGTAGGAGATTGGACTGAAAGCATCTTCAGATTCTGGCAGAGATCCTCCTTGGTGTTAAATCATCTTGGAGTCCTCTAATACACTGATTTTTCTTCCAAGTCTCCAGAACAGCTGTTCTCCTTTTTCTTTCAGAACAACTCTTCCCAAAACCAACTCTCTCTTTGCCTCTCACTACATGGCTGTCCAAAGTCCTAATCCCCTCCCCCATTTCCTGCTATATCATATTCTCGCGGGAGCTTCCTGTGCCGCTCATAAACCAGTCAAACGTGTTCATTTGCAAATCAATAGGGGGAGCCTAGCTTCAAACACAACACATGCAACTTAAAAATGACAAATCTAAGCTATAAGAAAAAAATCAACTAATCCATAGCAACACAGTCATAGAATTCTATTATATCCTGTGGGTTTGGTGCACTCCTTTTGGTGCTCTTCCTGAATGCAGGAGTTTTTTGGTGCAGTTTCAGAAAGGATATAATAAGTCTGTGGCAAAGCACTGCTAACCCAGGAAAGTTACAGATGCACTGCGCTACAGCTGCGGTGCAGGTAAACCACAGCACATCAGTGTGAAAGCAGCCTTATAGGGGGCTCAGAACAGTAAGGGTTTGTTTACTTTAGTAGTTTGGGGGGTGGTAAAACTGCATAGTTAAGGCATGTTTTTACTACCCCTGCCCCAACTGCACCCCTTTAGCTGCAGTGGCCAGGGGTGTTATATGCCCTGTCATGGTTGGTGGGTGTAGCCCTATCATGACCTGATCAAGTGTATAAGGCCACTCTGCAAGTGCCTTGCAACCTTGTGCAGTAAAGCAAACAAAGGGTTAAGGCATGCAGCGTTGTGTTGTTTTCCCACCACCTGCTTTATCCCCTTGGATTCTGCAGAAGCATACAGTTGTGTGGTGCTTGCAGAATTGCAACATTTACTTGAATGGGTCATGATTGGCAGGTGATCGCACCCACCAAAAGCAACAGGGGGTTTAATTCCTGTTGTGGCATGTGTACACCTTTTGGCTGGGATTGGGGCGGTAAAACTGTGAGTCAACCACAGGGTTTTGCCACCCCCAACTTTACATGTGAACGAGTCCTAAGGGTGCTGCTGCTGAATGCAACTAAGGGCTCATTCACAGGTGCACCAGGCATTGCTGCTCCTCCAAATATCGACCTGTGTTTGACTGGTGGTGAGGAGGTGATATTTTGCCTCCTTACCACCTGATTGCCGTGCAATGCACGCGATTGAGACACGGAAGTACGGCAATTAGAGGTTTAAATCAGGTGTGAGGAGGTCAAACTGTGCCCAGTGATCTTTGACTTCGCCCATGTTGTTCAGGTAGATATCCACCTCTTTAAGGTTGCCTACCCCTGATTTAGTGGCTCCGCTTGAGGCTGTGCTGCTACAGCTGTAATGTGGGTCCTGGATCTTCTGGATTTTTGTCTATATAAGTGAAGGTGCATTTTAGTGCCTTCACCCCCACCCCACTTTCCTTCTGCCACCCTCCTCCCCTCCACAATGCAGCCCTCCACCTTCACCATCTAAGTCATGTAGGAACCTCCTTCACATTGTGCCCGTATCTGTGATTAGGTGCAGTGTGAAGGATGTCTCTTCAAATCCCCCCAGGAACACTCTTCACCATTCCCTCTCTCAGCAAAAATCCTCTCCCCCAGGTCCTCCCAGCACAACTCCCCCCCCCACCCCCCTCCACTTCATCCTGAGTTAAATCCTTTTCTCCCCATCCTCCCCTGCACAAATCCTCTTTCCCCTAAATCCCCAATGCCAGCACAAGTCCTCTCCCCAGTTCTGTCACAAGTCATTCTACCCAAATCCCCCTTCCCAGTACAAACCCTCCCTCTAGACACAAATCCTCCTCCCTTCTAATACAAATCCATACTTCCCAAATGTGGGACCTTCCTGAGATACAAATGAAATCCAACGCATCCAGACTAAGGGCCTGTTCACACCAGAACACCGTGTTTCCCACACCGCATTCAAAATGCACTGCAGTTGCAATCTGCAGTAGGTGTCAACTTAATGACACCCCAAATGCAGTTGGCAAGTGCAGTGTGTTTGCCTCCACTGGATTGTATGGTACAGAAGTACCATGTGATCCAGTTGTTGTGTAAAGTAGTGCATGCACAACTCTTGGTGCAGACTGGAATGATTTCAGCCCATTCAAATGAATCGGCTGAAATCACACTGCACCCTGAAGGCATGTGAATCGCACAGGAATGGACAGTGCGTTCCTGTGTGAACTATGGTGTGAACTGGCCCTGAGTTCTGGAGCCCAGTGCTGAAAAAACGTCCAGCACTTGGCTCCACTAACTTGCCTACCAGGGGGGTACTAGTGTGGGCACCTGTGCCAATTGCCCCAAATCTCTAGTGAGGTACCCAGGATCCCAGACACCATGATTCTTCCCTCTGTAGCAGCCAGCATGTCTTTGGGTTGGGGGGGTTTAAGATGATATTGTATGTGTTAGAGGGCACTTTGGGAGAGGAGGGTACTTGTGCTAGAAGGGGGCTTGGATTTTATATATGTAATTCTTCTTTGACAATATACCTCCCCTTCCCTGTGTCCCCCTCCCCTGCAAGTCTCAAGTTACACTATGTGCACAATTATTAGGCAAGTGAGTATTTTGACCAAATCATCATTTTTATGCATATTGTCCAACGCCATGCTATATAAACTTGAATGATTGTTGAATTTAAGTTTATCAGGTGATGTGTAATTGGGTAATGAGAGAGGGTGTGGCCTAAGGAGATCAAGGCATGCATAATTATTAGGCAGCTTCTTTTCCTCAGGCAAAATTGGCCAAAAAAGAGATTTAACTGGCTCTGAAAATTTAAAAATTGTAAAAAGTCTTTCAGAGGGATACAATACTCTTGAAATTGCTATGATATTGGGGCATGATCACAGAACCATCAAATGTTTTGCTGCAAATAGTCAACAGGGTCTCAAGAAACACGTTGAGAAAAAAAAAGATGCAAATTAATTATCAAAGATTTGAAAAGAATCAAACGTGAAACTAAAAGGAAGCCGTTATCTTCCAGTGTTGTCATATTCCAGAACTGCAACCTACCTGGAGTGCCCAGAAGTACAAGGTGTTCAGTGCCCAGAGACATGGCCAAGGTAAAAAAGGCTGAAACCCGACCACCACTGAACAAGACACATAAGTTTAAATGTCAAGACTGGGCCAGAAATATCTGATGGCAGATTTTTCAAAGGTTTTATGGACTGATGAGATGAGAATGACTCTTGACAGACCAGATGGATTGGCCTGTAGCTGGGTCAGTAAGGGGCATAGAGCACCACTTCGACACCAGCAAGGTGGAGGTGGGATACTGGTATGGGCTAGTATTATTAAAGATGGGCTAGTTGAACCTTTTTGGGTTGAAGATGGACTCAAAATCATCTCCCAAACCTACTGCCAGTTTTTAGAAGACACTTTCTTCAAACAGTCGTACAGGAAAAAGTCTGCATCTTTCAAGAAGACCGTGATATTTATGCAAGACATTGCTTCATCGCATACATAGAAGTATTCCACTGCGTGGCTAGCCAGTAAAGATGAAAGAATTACATGGCCCCCTCCCCATCTGACCTAAACCTTATTGAGAACTTGTGGGCCCTTCGTAAACTGGAGATTTACGGTGAAGGAAAACAGTACACCTCTCTGAACAGTGTCTAGGAGGCTGTGGTTGCTGCTGCACAAAAAGTTGATTGTCAACAGATCAACAAGCTG
Organism: Staurois parvus; assembly: GCF_062004578.1. NCBI lineage: Eukaryota > Metazoa > Chordata > Amphibia > Anura > Ranidae > Staurois > Staurois parvus. Next base: position 4,600,800 of record NW_028318083.1, read on the forward strand.
ACAGACTCCATGAATGGAGGGCTTATGACTATTATTGAATAGAAGGTTGGCTATATTGGTCACTGATTTTTTTTTTTTTATTGTCAATAATGTTTATTTGTAAATTTTGAATTTATTTATTATTCTAACTTTAACAGATGGAAAAAACAAGTGAGATGAGAAAATTTTCATTTTTCATTCAGTTGCATAATAATTCTGTACACCAATAATTGCCCAATAATTGTGCACACATAGATATTCTCCTAAGAAAGCCCAAACCTCACTTTTACATTCTTAAATGTTCAGGTTTGAGGTTTATTAACATTTTGGATTGACCAAGAGCACTGTAGTTCAATAATGTGAAATGAATCCTCAAAAATACAACTTACCTAATAATTGTGCACACAATGTAGCTATTGCAATCACTACAGGCCTCAGATCAGTGAGGGGCATGCAGAGCTGTGTCCATACTCTTCTCCCCTCCTCCTGTCTGTATAGGAAAACATCTCAGCCAAAGAGGGGGCTTCAGTCTGCTCTGTACTGTGTGTTTACTGTGTTAGCATCTCCCCCCCCCCCATTCTGCCTCATGCTATGTGCTGTCAACCACAGCCTGTGAGCCAATAAGAGAGGGGGCTGAGGCTGACCCGTGGCTCCATGTGTGGATGGACACACAGAGCAGTGGTTGCTTGCTCGGGTGCCCCCACAGCAAGCTGCTTGTTATGGGGCACCCACCAGGAAGGATGAGACAGGAGCGCAGGTGGGGGACCCGAAAAGATGAGGATCGGAGCTGCTCTGTGCAAAACCACTACACAGAGCAGGTATGTACAACATGTTTCTTGTTTTGCTTTTTTGTTAATGAAACTTTTACTGTCACTACATGATCTCTGGAGATGGACTTGTAACCTTGAGATTGTCCATGCTTTTCCACAATTTTTGTTCTCAAATCATCAGACAATTCTTTGCTGTTCTTCCTCTTCTCCATGCTCCATGTGGAACACAGAGACACACAACAGAAAGGTTTCACCATTTTAACTGGTTGCCGATGTGATTTCTATATTGTCAGCACCTGTTAATTGATACAGGTGAGTTTAATTACAAATTACAGGAATATCGCAAACTTGGAATGCAATTTCTTACAAATCTGAGAAGGTGCCAATAATTTTGACCAGTCCATTTTTGGGGTTTTGAGTGGATTGTGTCAGATTTGGCTTTTTGCTTCTCCACTTTTTGTGTCATACCAAAGCAAACAAAAAGCAATTACAAATGTTTAGACATTCTCATGTTTTATTTCAACAATTTTCTGGGTGAGGTGGTGCATTATCTGACCAAAATGCAGGGGTGCCAATATTTTTGGCCATGAATGTACAACATCAACATGTCAAAAAAAAAAAAAGTTTGGAAAAGGATCACCTCTTGTGTATTTTGTTGAACTACCTTTTTCTTTAATTACAGCCTTTAGTCTGTTAGGATATTTCTCTACAAAATTTTCACATCTAGACTTTTTAATATTTGCCCACTCGTCATTGTAGAACTGCTGAAGTTCAGTTAAATTTGATGGTGACCATTTGTGGACTGCAGTCTTCAAATCATTCAACAGATTTTCAATGGGGTTTCAGTCTGGGCTGTAACTAGACTATGCAAGGACCTTTTTCTTCTTCAACCACTATGTGGTCATTTTTGTTGTGTGCTTTGGGTCATTGTCATGTTGGAAGGGAAGTCTTCTTCCCATTGACAAGTTTTTGGCAGAGGGCAGCAGATTTTCCTCAAGAATTTGCCTGTATTTTGCCCCATCTCAATAAACATACCTTAATTCATGAATAATAAAACTTAGAACATATAATATATAATCCGTGCTTATATAAATCACATAAATACATCAAGTCCCAATAAAAAAAAAAAAAATCAAAATCCATGATCAACTTTCATTGTGGCTGTGCTCCAATTCATTTCATGAATATAGTTACTTCAGTGATTTTTAAATGATCTGTGTGCTTCACCAATGTGTCCTACCACCACGCATATGGCTGGCCGCTCACCTGAGAACCAGGACCTATACACCAAAATATACAGGTCTCATGCACTTAATTAATTCCCAATAATGGACTCAAGATGGTATTTAATCTCCTGCTGTATACCTCCTCCACATTGATATTCACTCTACCCCAGTGTGTGATGCCTCTGCTCCTTTTCCACTCGGCATCCCCATAAGGAAGAATATAAATAGCCTCAGATAGTATACCGTTTTATTTAGATAAAAATATATAAAATGCCAAAACCACACTCACAATAAAAATAAGCATAGTGTTACATCTAACCAGAATTCCGGTCCGTGACTCCATGCCGGAAAAGACGTCACTAAGCTCCGCCCCACACGTTGCGCCATTACTCACGTGGCTTTGTCAGGGAAAGGACGCTGAGTGATGCTTAGACTAAAGATATACACAACTGTCGCCATAGCAACCGGACTGGACAGGCAAAACAAACTGCAAAATGTTTAAGATTACACATATACCTATTTCCAAACATTAAACTTTCTCTTGCAACCTATGATAAAATAATAAAACCTACCCTAATCAAATATTGCAAAATTAAAATCTTATACGTATAATACGCCGCCAATATTACTCATACCACGTCTAGTGGTATGAATACAAATTATAACTGGGGATTAATATGAATTGATTAGCTAACAATACCCCATAAATAATATTTCTAAAATCTAAACAATGATTAAAAATCAGTTATAAAACAATTAATATCAATCTCCACATTGTGCCCGGACAGAAATAAAGTCTGCATTTCATATATCCAATATGATTCACATTAGCTTAAGGCTAAAATTTTGTTACTGCCTCTCTAGTGCGGATGGTATTTCACAGTACCCCAAAATTGTAAAGTAGATGGATCTTTATTGTGTATGGTGGCAAAATGCCTAGATATACTATGGATTTTAAATCCCTTAGATATATTTTGTACATGCTCCCTGATTTGTTTTCCACAAAGGTCTTTTCATTTCTCCAATATATTGAATGCCACAGGAACATTGTAACTCACACACCACCCCCTCTGTTTTGCATGTGATACAATCTTTGCTCTGGTAGTGTTTCCTTGTAGCAGTTACTTTGAAACTATCTCTTTTCTGATTCACCCCTTTCCTCCTCACACATGCAAAACAGCGTTTTCAAGGGAAGAAACCTTTCCCAGTAAAGAGAGAAAATTCAGACTTCATTGGAGGATTGACTATATTCTTTGCAATACAATCCCTCAGTCTGGGAGCTCTGCAATAAATGAACTTCGGATTCTGCAGCAATTTTCGGGCCAAATGTTTATCATCAAGAATAGGCCAATATTTTTTAAACATTTTTTCAATTTGTTCATATTGAACTCCAAAAGTACTACACAATTATCACTTTGTTCCCATTTCCCATTGTTCCCTTTGTTCTTGGTTTATCTTTAATCAGTTCTTGTGTGTGTGTGTGTGTAATATATATTTATATATATAATCTTATCCTTTTTCTACAAATCTCTGGCCTATCATCTGTGCTTGCTTCTGATAATCTTCATTCCTAGTACAATTCTTTTTCCTTAGGCGCTTTCATAAGCCAGGGTGTATGATGGCAGCTATCCAGTGGGATATAACCATTCCTGTTCACAGTTTTGAAAAAAGGTTTAGTCAACAATTTTTTATGGTAAAACATTATCTCCAGATCTAGAAAATTGATGCTTTTATTATCAACTTCCCACGAAAAAACAATATTCTTCTGTTTTCCATTCAAACTCTTTAGGAATGGTGTTAAGGTATCTTCCTCTCCTTCCCACATGATAAACACATCGTCGATAAATCTTTTATACATTTTCAGTCTCCTAGGCATATTCTTGTAGATCGCTTCCATCTTCCATTTTGCCATAAATAAATTAGCTATTCTTGTTGCCAAACGAGCATCCATGACAATTCATGTTGTCTGTAATCTCATGCCAAAAATAATTGAGTGAGTCTAAACACTCAACCAGATATTTATGCTGGGTACGAGAGCGAGTACTGTACTCCTTTAATGCCCACTTTGTAGTAGCTACAGCATCCTGATGACCAGTGGTTGTGTATAATGAATTTACATCTGCTGTGGCTAACATTAAAGGTCCACTTTCCGTCTCTATCTGTTTTAATAATTGTATTAAATGCTTTGTATCTCTTAAGTAGAAATCCGTCTTCTGTACAATAGGCTGTAAAAAACAGTCTACATACTCTCCCATTCTTGCTCCTACCGACTGTGTACCATTTACTATCAGACAAAACCCAGTGGATATTCTTTATTTTTATGGATTTTTGGAATAGTATATATAACCGGAACTCTGCATGTATCAGGAACTAAATATCTTCCTTCCTTTTTGTTAATTTTATTATCCAAGCCTTTTTTCACCACGTTCTCCAATTCTCTCTTATACTTCATTGTTGGATTAGATGGCAATTTAGAATGTATATTAAAATCCTCCAATTGTTGTAATTCTGCCATATATTTATTGATAGACAGTACAACTATCCCTCTGCCCTTGTCAGCCGGCCTAATTACAATATTTTTCTTGTTCTCCAATCTTTTAATACCTATATCAATATCTCTAATTTCCCTAGTCATCTTCCAGGACAGTTTCACATGAGGCTCCTCCCAGGAAACACCCAATCCACCTTCTTTTCCATAAATAGCCTCTCTCCCTAGGGGACCCTCAGTATTAGTGTTTCCTCCAGACCAGGAACTGCTCCCTTTGTTTTTTTTTTGGCATGGCCATCTGGCGGGGTACAGAGGGCTCCTGGATGGGGGCTACGCTTTCCTCCTCTTCTTAAGCAAGGCAGGGGCCTTGTGGGGTGGCCTCACCAGTGTTCCCTATACAGCCCCCCTTTCTCTTCTGGGGTTGGGGGTGACAGCACCCTCTTTGTGGTCCTACGGGGCTTTCCAGGGGTGATAGAGCCCGCTACGTTGACCTGTTAGGAAGGGACCGCTACCCTGTGGGGCAAAACAGTACCTTCCTCTGTTGCACATCGACATTCCGGCAAGGAGGCGTGGGTGGATGACATCACGGCCGGGATTGTAATTTCTTGGATATGGACGGAGGGCCGCAAGTTTGCCCCATGCCACGGCTGTTTCATCCACCACAGCTGTGAGGGGAGGTAGGTGCACCCGGACCCAAGGGAGGGGGCGGAGCCCTGCTACCCTTCAAATACAGCCACGCCGAAGGCAGAAAGGCTGCCAGAATGGAGGCAGATCTGTCTGAGCTGGGGGAGGCCAGCTGCAAGGTAGGAGCTTGTTGGCTGCCATGACCCCCCCTCCTCTCTATACCTCTTGTGCTCTGATCTGAATCTTGGGGAGGGGGTACGAGGCCCTTCAACCACTGCCCCTCTTCTCTCTTTCCAGCACCTTGGGGGGGGTTCTGCGGGCTGCCAGTGGGTGCACGTTAGTGGGTGTCCCCCAGGGCCCTCGCCTTACAGGAGGGCTATACCTTGTGTCTCCCTTTCCTTAAATGGGCCCACAGGAGGTGGAGAGAAGGGACAAGGAGGTCCTCTGCGAAACTAAGAGAAAATGTGCTACCTGCAAGAAGAGACTCGTTAGCACTTGGAAAAAGCAGCTGTGCCAGGAGTGCATTGAGAAGCTGATTAAGAAAGAGTCAGGGTCCCTCTTCAAAGATTTTCTACAAAATATGACGCAGGAGATGTCCAACACCTTTCAAAACTTCAGGGAACAAATGCAGGAACTGGACTTGGATGAGCCCCAACCAGGCAACTCATGCATTTCCCTACCGGCTGAGAAAAGTAGACAGGACCCAGGCTCAGTTCAAGTTCAAGTCACAGTTCAAGAAGAGGAACCTTCCGGCACTTCTGACTCGGAAGAAGGTGAGACGGAAGACCAGGGCCACTGGTTGCAGAGATTCCTTTTTCCAGTAGAGGATACAGAAGGTCTCCTTAAGGTAATCTAAGATATCCTGGACTTAAAAGAGGAACAACCGGATCTCTCTCTGCACGACCAGCTATATGCGGGGCTACAAAAAAAAACCGCACGTTCCCTGTCCATTCCACCTTATGGTCTACCATAAAGAGGGAATGGGAAGAGCCGGAATGGAAAGCTTTTTTTCCTAAAAACCTGAAAAGGCGATTTCCGTTTAAAGACAAAGATGTGTCTTTGTGGGAGTCCTGCCCGAAATCTAATGCCCCCTTTTTCGAAGATCTCGAAATCCACAGATCTATCTTTTGAAGATGGAGGTTCCTTAAAGGACCCAATGGACTGCAAGGCTGACACATTTCTTAGAAGAGCATGGAAAGTGTCTGCGGTAAACTTTTAAACCAGCAATAGCAACAACCTGCATTTCCAGAACCCTAGACGTATGGCTGGGCCAGCTCTGGCTTCAAATCATTACCGGTGTTGGAAAAAGTAGTAGCCTTCATCGCAGACACATCGGCTGAAACCATTAAATATACAGCGAAATCAACTGCGCTCATAAAGTCAGCCTGAAGAGCCATTTGGTTAAAATCCTGGCAGGGGGACTTCACCTCCAAATCCAGGCTCTGCGGCCTACCCTTTGAAGGAAAACTCCTCTTTGGGCCAGAATTGACTTTGGTTCTCGAGAGGTCGGCCGACAAAAGAATTTCCTGTCCCCAGCAGGCAAGCGGGACAGAATTTTTTTCACCTCAACAGGCAACCGGGGAGGCCAGATTTCAGGGACAGAAGGGCTGGGCCTCCAAAAGAGGAAAGCAGAAGGGAGGTTTCCTCTTCAACCCCAACCAAGTCAAATCCAAAACTCAGTCCAAGTGACTGGCGGAGCCAGGTGGGAGGAAGACTGGGACACTTCCACACGCAATGGCTACTGACTACCCAGACCACATTCATCCTAGACACAATTCGCAACGGCTACAGGATAGAATTTCCACAACTCCCCCCTCAGAGGTTTTCGTGACCCCACTGCAAAGGGACGAGGGAAAGGCAGACGCACTTATAAACCTCCTGGAAGAGATGCTCCAACAGGACGTGGTCTGTCAGCTGGAGGAGGAAGAGATGGGAAGAGGATTCTACTCTAATTTTTTTCTAAGAAGGAAGACGTCTGGAAAATAAATAATGATACTCAACCTAAAAAAGGTGAACGAATTCGTAAAACCCCAAAAAATTCCACATGGAGACGATCTACACGATGAAAGAACTCCTTCCGCGCGGTGCATTTATGGCATCAATAGACCTAAAGGACACATACCTTCACATCCCAATAAGGGAAGAATCAAGAATCAAGGAAATTCCTAAGGTTCGCGCTAAAGGGCAAGAACAAGAACAAGATCTTCAAGTTCCAGTTCAATGCATTCCTATCTTCAGCACCAAGAATATTCACAAAGATCCTAGCAGAACCTCTGCAAGCCCTGAGGCTAGAAGGGATAAACATCATCCCCTATTTGGACAATCTACTCTTGTTCGCAGACACGGAAAGAGCCCTGAAATGCCACGTGGAGCATACAATATACTTCCTGGAAAACCTAGGGTGGCTAATAAATATGGAGAAATCACAGTTAGTCCCTTCCAACAGGATCACATATTTGGGATACCAAATGGATTCCACAAATACTTGCTTATATCTGACTCCAGAAAAAGCGCTCAAACTACAACAAGACACGAGGACCCTCTGGGGGATGGCGACTTGCACAATCAGAAACGCCATGAAGCTCGTCAGCCACATGACAGAAGCCATAACGGGGGGTACAATGGGCACAACTACACTCCAGAACGATACAGAACCACGTCTTTTCCCACTAGGATGGCAGCCAAGAGTCCCTGGATTGCAGCATCCGCCTCACACACAAAGTGAGAGAGTCACTGGAGTGGTGGGGAAACATCCACACACTGAAAGCCAGAAGAAGGTGGAAGCAATCCAACCCAACAAAAATCACCACAGACGCAAGTATGTCAGGGTGGGGTGCACACATGGGGAGGGTTCCCTGACCCAGGGCAAGTGGGACCCGGAAACCAAGACGATCGTCAAACTTCAGGGAATTACTGGCAATTTTCAGAGTGTTCACGGCTTTTCAGGAGAAAAAAGAAGGGAAAGAGATTCAGATCCTGTCTGACAACATGACAGCCATCCCATACTTGAACAGGCAAGGAGGGACGAGGTCCCTGAAACTAATGGAACTGGCAGAAACCCTCCTGAGCTGGGCAGAAACGAACCAAAAATCCATCACAGTGGTACACGTGAAGGGAGATCTAAATCTGCTAGCGGACCAGTTGAGCCGAGAGGAAGTCAACCAGTCAGAATGGTGTCTCAGCCGAACAGCGTTCACCCAAATCTGTACTAGATGGGGCACTCCCTCCATAGATCTCTTCGCCAGCAGAAATAATGCAAAACTAGAAAAATACTTCTGCCTGCCAAAGGACCCCCAGAGCACTGGCCCCCACCATTCAGACTACAGAAGATACAGTCGTACCAGGCCAGAGTCATCCTGATCGCTCCATTCTGGCCCAAAAGATCATGGTTCTCCTTCCTGAAGAAACTGAGCCTAACGGAACCGTGGATGAAACCACCCACAGGGGGCAGGGGTACATCAACACCTGGAAAAGCTATCCCTGACAGCTTGGCTTCTGAGCGGAACAGGCTAGCTAAAAAAGGTTTATCAGAAAGAGTAGTCGCCACCATCTTTGATGAGCGGAAAAAGTCTACAAATACCATATACGACAAAATCTGGAGAAAGTTTTCCTTCTGGAGAAGCAGGAACGAGTCGTCAGGAGCCCCTATCCTAAATACAGTACTCGAATTCCTTCAAGCTGGGGCAGACAAAAACTTGGCCGCCAATACACTCAAAGTGCAAATAGCCGCTCTGTCTAATTTTCTGGAGCTGAAACTAGCAGAGGATCCCTTAGTGATCAGATTCCTGAGAGCTATCTCCAGACGCAGAGTCCCGCGCATGCCAAAATACCTTCTATGGGACCTCGGCACAGTTTTAAAAAGTTTTCAGCAGGAGCCTTTTGAACCCTTGGAGAAATGTTCTCTCAGGCACTTGACCCTCTCCGCTCAGAGTCAGCAAACTGCAAGCTCTGTCAGTAATAGAGCAATCCTGTTGGACAGAATTATCCTCCATACGGACCTGGAATTCCTACCAAATGTCGCGTCGCATTTCCACAGATCACAAGAAAAAATCCCATCCTTTGGTGGGAACCCAAGCAACACCAAAGGAGGAGACTACAACAAATTTGATGTAAGAAGATGCCAAATTGCATACATCAAGCGCACAAAAGCATGGAGACGCTCATCCAGTCTCTTAATTTTATTCCAAGGCCCAACAAAAGGGATACAATGCCTCTAAATGCACCATCACAAAATGGATAAGAGAAGCCATCTCAGAGGGATACAAAACTGCGTTACTGGCGCCTCCACCTGGCTTGAAAGCTCACTCGACCAGGGCCACTGCAGCTACATGGGCAGAGAAAGCTGGCGCCTCCCCCGAACAGATGTGCACGGCCACAACATGGTCCAGCTTCAGCACCTTCGCCAGGCACTACCGGTTGGACCTGATCAGCAACAAAGACCAGGCATTTGGCAGAAAGGTCCTGCAAGCGACAGCCCTGCCCTAATGTACGTATTCTTATTCAATCCTCTCATGTGAAGCTGTCCTGGAAGATGACTAGGGAAAATGCAGTTATTTACCTGTTAACTGTATTTCCAGGAATCTTCCAGGACAGCGTAGCTCCCTCACGATTACTATATATATATAAAATAAAGTGCAGTGCTAAGTGACTATATCTCAGAATTGACTATATCTCAGAGGTGCTCAGTATCCTAGGAGATAAAACCAACTATTCTCTTCCCGGTTTTATACGTTCCCTCAAACATATCATAAAATTTGGTTTTGAGAATAAGATTTTAAACAAAAAAAGAGCGTTTTTATGCCCTGTTGCACCCAGATTGCCTGTTTTTTATACTCTACCAAAAATTCATAAAGACCCTATCAAACCTCCTGGCAGACCAATTGTCAGTGGCATAGGGTCTTTGTGTTCAAAAATTGGGGAATATATTGATCATTTTCTGCAGCCATTGGTGACACAGACACCTTCCTATCTCCGTGACACGAAACAGGTTTTGAATGTAATTCAAAATGTCTCTTTATCACCAACCACTTACCTTGTCACTGCTGATGTGGCATCACTGTATACTAACATCAATCATAAAGATGGTATGGAAGCTGCAGATTTTTACTTGACACACTATAGCACTTTACCCACGGCACAAAAAGATTTTATTTTAGACCTTCTAGAGTTCGCAATGAACAAAAATTACTTCTGGTTCAATAAGGAATACTACTTACAAATTAAGGGCGTAGCCATGGGGGCTAAATTTGCCCCGAGCTTAGCAAATCTCTTCATGGTCTACTGGGAGGAAGACCTCATATATGCAAGAGATTGGCCAGAACTGTTATTATACAAGAGATACATAGACGATATTCTACTCCTATGGAATGGAGACTAACAGTCTTTGACCAATTTCTTTAGCACTTTAAATAACAATAACCTGAATATCAGCCTCACATACACCTTTAGCACATTTGAGATCAACTTCTTGGATCTCACTTTAAGGAACCATAACAGGATTATTACTACAAAGTCATTTTTTAAACAAACGGACCGCAATAGCTATATCCCGGTCGATAGCTGCCACCATCCATCGTGGCTAGCGAATATTCCAAAAGGAGAAAGGCTATAGTGAGACCACTTTGAATAACACCTTACACGCAGTGGCTGACCAGGACAGACATTTATTGCTGACTGATACAATTAAAACAACACATACTCGTGTTTGTCCTTTTATTACTACATACTTGGTGCAATACAGGGCTATTAGTGGCATAATAAAAAAGAACTGGGATATTTTAAAAACAGACCCAAAACTTTCAAATATTTTTACCTGATAAGCCTGAAATAATTTTCCGTAAAGCTACGGCTATCAGACATTACTTGGCGCCAAACATAGTAGACCCACCTAAAACAGTCTCATTATTTTCCGATCTAAAAGGGTTTTACCCTTGTAACAGATGCGTTATAGATGCGTAAATGCAATGACACTAGAAAACGGAAAATAGAATCTTTTACCTCTAACACTACAGGAAGAATGTACAATATGAAGAATTTTATCTTTTGTAACAGTAGATATGTAGTCTACATGCCGGAGTGCCCCTGCAATAAACAGTACGTGGGTCGCACTACGAGGAGACTCAGGGACTGCCTTTGTGAACATGTTTACAATGTCAAACAAGGCTTTAAAGAACAGTCGCTGTCCAAGCATTTCAGACTGTATCACAATAGAGACCCCACCTCCCTCAGATTCGTGGGGATAGACATAGTCACCCCACACTGGAGAGGGGTATATAAGAAAAGGGCGGTCTCACAACTTGAGACCAAATGGGTCTACGAACTAGGCACCTTATACCCAAATGGACATAATATTGAAGTCGATTTAAATTGTTTTATTATTATTTATTATTTATTTATCGAGTTTATATAGCGCCAAAGGGTTTGCTCAGCGCTGTACAATAGAGGGGGGACAATACATGAAACAGTACAGTAACATCAAACAGCACACAAGGGGTAAGAGGGCCCTACTCTTTCGAGCTTACAATCTAGGAGGGAGGGGGTAGAGGTACAGGAGGAAATGGCTGTGGGGGATGGAGTGGTAGGAGGAGGGAAGGGCAGCGGCTGTTAGGTGAGGGTGGGGTAGGCTTCCCTGAAGAGGTGGGTTTTCAGGGAGCGCCTGAAGGTGAGGAGGGAAGGTGACAGTCTGATGGATTGGGGTAGTGAGTTCCAGAGGATGGGGGAGGACCTGGAGAAGTCTTGCAGTCGTGCGTGGGAGGAGGAGACCAGGGAGCAAGATAGAAGGAGGTCCTGTGAAGTGCGAAGGGTACGGGTAGGGTGGTACTTGGGAATCAGGTCGGTGAGGTAGTTAGGGGCAGTGTTGTGAATGGCTTTATAGGTCAGAGTGAGCAGTTTGAATTTAATGCGTTGGGCAATGGGGAGCCAGTGGAGGGAGAGGCAGAGGGGGGTGGCAGAGGTGGAGCGGCTGGTGAGGTGGATGAGTCTGGCAGCTGAGTTCAGGATGGTCTGAAGCGGGGAGAGTTTGCACTGGGGTAGGCCGATGAGGAGGGAGTTGCAGTAGTCAAGGCGTGAGATAATCAGGGAGTGAACGAGTAGTTTAGTGGTGTCTGGGGTAAGGAAGGAGCGTATTTTGGCGATGTTGCGAAGGTGGAGCCTGCATGTATTTGTGAGTGATTTGACATGAGGTTGGAAGGAAAGGTTTGAGTCCAGAATGACGCCAAGGACCTTGGCTTGCTGGGCGGGATTGATGGTGGTGTTGTTGGTAGTGATGGAAAGGATGGGGGGGGGGCACGGGAAGGGGGAAAGACGAGAAGCTCGGTTTTGGAGAGGTTGAGTTTGAGGAAATGGAGCGACATCCAGTCAGAGATGTCGTTTAGGAGGTGAGTGATGCGGGCGGAGAATGTGGGGGTGAGGTGAGGGGTGGATAGGTAGATTTGAGTATCATCAGCATAGAGGTGGTAGTTGAAGCCGTGGGAGTGTATGAGTTTGCCAAGGGAGGAGGTGTAGATGGAGAAGAGAAGGGGTCCAAGGACAGAGCCCTGGGGGACCCCAACAGAGAGGGGGAGGGAAGAGGAGGTGGCGCCGTTGTAGGAAACGCTGAAGGAGCGTTGGGATAGATAGGACGAGAACCAAGAGAGAGCGGTGTCTCCGATGCCAACTGTTATTTTATAGATAACAGTTGATCTCATTAAATTTTTAAGGGTCTGTTTATTAATATCATTTTTATGGATTTTGAGGATTTTTATATTTAACCACTGTTTTTAGTCCCCGTGTGGAATACCCATATTCTTGTCCATTCTATTCTATTATTGGGCTAATGTTGGAGCCTTTTCAGTTTTAATTTTTTGACTTTTAACATTTGGTCTTATCATATATTTTATTATATAAGCATGATCAATTATATATATTTTATCCTTGAAGAAATCTTAGGTATTCTATTCTATATATTGCATATTTCTTACACTGTATTTTATGTTACCAATTTCACCATACCATTACTGTATTTTTATTATGGTCCTCAGCGCCCCTTTTTTACTTGGATCCTTTAACCTTAATAAGTTATAGATACATTTTTTATATATATTTTACTAGTTCATGCACTGGTTTTTTATGGCTTGTGTATTTTTACACGACCCATGTAGCATTTTCCAGAGTTTATTTTTATTAATATTTGGCAAAGAGAATGCTATGATTTATTTTCTAGTTTGTGGAAATGACACTGCAGTCCCAAGGGATTATATCAGTTGAGTGTCATTCCTGGGAAAGAATAAATGAGCGCTTTACCTGCCTTGCTTAGGCTCAGTTCCGCACTAATGTCTCCTTTTTTTCCCCCATTTAATAACCGTTTGAATAGGGACAGCAATTTAACCAGGCATTGCTACCACAAACACCGGGTCTCCTATTTCTATTCTCGTCCTGCACAGCATAATAGCTGTGACTACGATCAGGATCCATGGTAAAATGGCGCTGGTCTGGCCGCACATGCGAACTACGCACGTCTTCTGGTAAAATGGCGGCGATGTGGCGCGCATACGCGGAGACTATGTAAATTGACAATCACTTCCATGGCAGTGTTGATCCCCCTCTGAAGATGTGCTTTAGCACGAAAGGCCTCAGGAGGCTCAACACACTGTGATGTCATGCCGCCGGAGCCACGAGTTGATCCGGCGGCCATCCTAAAATAATAATTCATAATAAAGCTACTTGAAATACTACACTATGGGCACCTTTTCTATGGCTTCTCCATGGAGCCATTGAGTTGCAGAGCCAGTGGATATTTGCGGATTGACATAGTACCCAGAGGAAGGGAATCCCTATAAACAGGTTGCAGACCCAGTCTATCCTAAAGGAGACCCCTGGATTTACAGTCTTCATCCACATACTGTTGTGCTACCTACCCCTTGAAGGAGAATCTTCATCTACCATACCTCATCTAGAGGTGGATATATTAATGCGCATATCCTATGTGCATCTGGTAAGTGCGCAATTTTACCACCTCTCCCAGACACTACCACCCTGATCTTCTGGCTCACCCGGATACTATTACACCATATGTCCACGGACATATTTATATTGAGTTTTTTATCAGGATATTATTGGCTACTTAGCACTGCACTTTATTTTATATATATATATTGTACTTTTGGGTTTTATTTGGTTACCTTGATGTGCTAGCTGCTATATTTGGAAGCGCTCACTTTGTTTTACCCCTCCCGATTACTGTATAGTTATATGCTGATGTTCCGTCATTCAATGGACTGGCTATATATTGTTCCTACTGTCATCTTTATGCTTTATCCTAGGCCTTCGGTCATATTCCTGTACTGAGGGTCCCCTAAGGAGAGAGGCTATTTATGGAAAAGAAGGTAGATCGGGTGTTTCCTGGGAGGAGCCTATCTCTCATGTGAAGCTGTCCTGGAAGATTCCTGCAAATACAGTTAACAGGTAAATAACTGCGTTTTCTTTGAATTTCCTGATTTCCATCCTCTGCAAATCTTGGGTGACCATCCTTTTAAGAATTTCAACATGTCCATTATCATTGAGAACAAAGGATGGCCGATCGGCTACACTCCAAACAATCCACTTTATTGAACCAAGATAAAACAAATACAGACAGTGGACATACAGTGGGGGACGGGCAGGTAAACGTGTTTCATGCTAAAGACAGCGCTTATTCATTACTGGGTAAGTGGATTGTTTGGACTGCAGCCAATTGGACATCCTTTGTTCTCATCTATGCAGCACACGAGCTGGGCTAGCACCTACAGGAGGAGTAGTGCTTGGAGATTAGGAGTCTCTCTACCTTGAGCAACGGTAAACATATACAGTGGGGATCGAAGGTTTGGGCACCCCAGCTAAAAATTTGTATTAATGTGCATAAAGAAGCCAAGGAAAGATGGAAAAATCTCCAAAAGGCATCAAATTACAGATTAGACATTCTTATAATATGTCAACAAAAGTTAGATTTTATTTCCATCATTTACACTTTCAAAATAACAGAAAACAAAAAAATGGCGTCTGCAAAAGTTTGGGCACCCTGCAGAGTTAATATCTTGTACTGCCCCCTTTGGCAAGTATCACAGCTTGTAAACGCTTTTTGTAGCCAGCCAAGAGTCTTTCAATTCTTGTTTGAGGTATCTTTGCCCATTCTTCCTTACAAAAGTCTTCCAGTTCTTTGAGATTTCTGGGCTGTCTATCACGCACTGCTCTTTTAGGGTCTATCCATAGATTTTCAATTATGTTGAGGTCAGGAGATTGTGAAGGCCATGGCAAAACCTTCAGTTTACGCCTCTTGATGTAATCCCCTGTGGATTTCAAGGTGTGTTTAGGATCATTATCCATTTGTAGAAGCCATCCTCTCTTTAACTTCAGCTTTTTCACAGATGGCATCAAGTTACCATCCAAAATTTGCTGAAATTTTATTGAATCCATTTTTCTTTCTACTCGTGAGATGTTCCCTGTGCCACTGGCTGCAACACAACCCCAAAGCATGATTGATCCAACCCCATGCTTAACAGTTGGACAGAGGTTCTTTTCATTAAATTCTGTGCCCCTTCTTCTCCAAACGTACCTTGGCTCATTCCTGCCAAAACGTTCAATTTTAACCTCATCGGTCCACAGAACTTGTTTCCAAAATGCATCAGGCTTGTCTATATGTTCATTTGCAAAGTTCAAACGATGATTTTTGTGGTGAGGACGTAGAAGAGGTTTTCTTCTGATGACTCTTCCATGAAGACCATATTTGTACAAGTATCTCTTTATAGTGGAATAGTGTACCACAACTCCAGTGTCTGCCAGATCTTTCTGGAGGAATCGTGCAGTCAAACGTGGGTTTTGAATTGTTTTTCTCACAATCCTGCGAGCTGTTCTGTCTGATATTTTTCTTGGTCTTCCAGATCTTGCTTTAACTTCCACTGTTCCTGATGACTGCCATTTCTTAATTACATTCCGAACAGAGGATATTGACATCTGAAAACGCTTTGCTATCTTCTTATAGCCTTTTCCAGCTTTGTGAGCGTCATCTATTTTCAGTTTCAGTTTTCTAGACAACTGCTTAGAAGAACCCATGGTGCTGATTGTTGGGGCAAGGTCAGATGAGTCTGGGCATTTAAAACCTTTGAGATTGACATCACCTGGTCTTCCCAGACGATGATTGAGAACAATCCATGACACTGGCAGGTCTCAGCTTGGCAAAGGGGGCAGTGCATGCTATAAATTCTGCAGGGTGCCCAAACTTTTGCAGACGCCATTTTTTTGTTTTCTGTTATTTTGAAAGTGTAAATGATGGAAATAAAATCTAACTTTTGTTGACATATTATAAGAATGTCTGATCTGTAATGTGATGCCTTTTGGAGATTTTTCCATCTTTCCTTGGCTTCTTTATGCACATTAATACAAATTTTTAGCTGGGGTGCCCAAACTTTCAATCCCCACTGTATATGTCCATTATCATTATTCTGCAGGTTAAACATTGACTTATTCTTTAAATTATTCTTTAAATTGGTATGCTGGTATCGAAACTGGTTCCAATTCATTAATCCCTGATCATCTTTCCGGTTTGTTCAGCATATATTTTTTATATTCAATTTTCTCACATATCTTTGGAGATCTACATAAACATTAAATTTAGAAATATTCTTTTTGGGAGCATATTTAAGACCTTTTTCTAGACCTTTGCTTCGTCTTTGGTTAATACTACTCCGCTCAGACTGAAAATTCATTCTCCTAGTTCTCTCTTTTTCTTTTGTTTTTTACGCCTAGTTCTATACCCCCTCCTCTGTTGGGGATTCCTTTCATCGGTATGCCTCCCATGGGAGGTCTCTCCTGTCTCGCATCCCCTAACAAAATTCCTTATTGGTTCCTCCAATAAGGTCTTCTTTGAAAATCTTTATTATTTCTTAGTTTCCAAGGTCTCTTTGGTGTTCTATACACAGTTGGCAAAGATGTATTCTTGGGACATTCTTTCAATGTTTTGCTTGATTCTTCCACTACTACTTTTAGTGCCTTTTTTCCGGAGTAGTAGTGGTTGATATTACTTGTCCCCCTGCTAATGTAGTCTGCCATTTAAATATCAGGTTGGTCCAGTAATCATTTAAATCTCTGAAAAATGTCTTCTTTTTCCAATTTTTTGCTCCTTGATACTTGTATTCTAGATCTCCATTCAACTGGTTAGTGAGAGTGATAAACTCTGGCAGTTCTTTCAGAGGCTCTAATTTCACTTTATATGCCATAATCTGCTGTTCTAACTTCCTCATTTTTCTTTGTGTTTTAACAATAATCTCAATAATTCAACACCTTTATTTTTAAAAAAACTGATGCCATTCTTCTACTGATTCTTTATCTTCAAGACCATCACAAATAGCCACATCCCATCTTAACCATCTAGGAACTAAATTATCCTTATATAATTCTCTTGACTAGCAATATCCCACCAAGTGTTTCATTTCTTTTCCATGAGTTGACCCAACTTACAAAGTTAATTTTCTAAATCGCCTCCCCCTCCCCCTTTGTTCACATCTTTCACAAACACCTCCTCAAAATTAACCATCTTATTCTCCAAAAAAACAAACATATCCATGGTTGCAGCACCAAGTGAAAAAAGGGATAATTGGTAAACTAAAACCAAATGAATAACTAAGTGCACTACCAACCTATAATAATGTCAGATAACCAAGAGTGGCTGCATCCACTACAAGTGATCCACACCCAATCAATAAACAATGATAATAAAGTGTTACGCTACTCAGTAAATATACCTTAATTCATGAATAATAAATAATAAAACTAAATACATATAATATATAATCTATGCATACAGTATATAAATCACATAAATAAATCAAGTCCCAATAAAAAAAACAAAATCTATGATCAGCATTTATTGTGGTCATGCTCCAATTCACTTCATAAATATAGTTGCTTAAGTGATCTTTAAATTATCCGTGTACTTCACCAATGTGTCCCACCACCACACATATGGATGGCCGATCACCTGAGAACCAGCACCTAAACACCAAAATAAACTGCTCCAAAAAAATTAAAGGATCACTTTTTAAACAGAGTATAGCATCAAGTCAATTAAACTCCTGGGATTTTGATCTGGTCAGTTAAGTAGCAGTTATAGGTAAATGGTCCAGGGAATATCCGATTGCCTCTCAGGGGATCAGGGAAGAATGTTTTTCCCTGCAGGAGCAAATTGGATCATGCTTTGCTGGTTTTTTTTTTTGCCTTCCTCTGGATCAACTGTGGGTATAGGATTATAACTTTTTTCTTCTTTTAATGGTTGAACTGGATGGACTTTTGTCTTTTTTCACCCAGACTAACTATGGAACAGGTGCACTAGATGAGCAACAATAAGACAACCCACAGAACAGGAATGGTGTTACAGGTGGAGGCCAGAGACATTATTTTTCCATATTCATCTTCTCTGACTGTTTTTCACTAGTTTTGCATTTGGCTAGGGTCAGTGTCACTACTGGTAGCAGGAGGTGATACCTGGACCCTACAGAGGTTGCACAGGTAGTCCAACTCCTCCAGGATGGCACATCAATACGTGCCATTGCCAGAAGGTTTTCTGTGTCTCCCAAAAGTCTCAAGACCATGGAGGAGATTCCAGGAGACAGGCAGTTGCTCTAGGAGAGCTGGACAGGGCCGTAGAAGGTCCTTAACCCATCAGCAGGACCAGTATCTGTTCCTTTGTGCAAGGAGGAATAGGATGAGCACTGCCAGAACCCTACAAAATGACCTCCAGCAGGCCACTGGTGTGAATGTCTCTGACCAATAACAGACTTCATGAAGGTGACCTGAGGGCCCGACGTCCTCTAGTGGGCTCTGTGCTTACTGCCTGTTACCATAGAGCTCGATTGGCATCCACTGGCGCCCTGTGCTTTTCACAGATGAGAGCAGGTTCACTCTGAGCACATGTGACAGACGTGAACGGGTCTGGAGAAGCCATGGAGAATGTTATGCTGCCTGTAACATCGTTCAGCATGACTGTTTTGGTGGTGGGTTAGTGATGGTCTGGGGAGATATGCATACAAGCATGTGGGGGCTATACAAACTACTGAGTACCATTTTGAGTTGCTGTAATGAAATTTCAGCAAAATGGACTAGTCTGCTGCATCATTTTTTCACTTTGAATTTTGGGTGTCTTTGAACTCAGTCCTCTATAGGGTGATAATTTTCATTTCCATCAAACGACGGGCATCCTTACATTCCTAACACATTACCCAATCCATATCAGTATAGATATCCAGCATGATATGTTTGTGTGATATGTAGATCATTGAGATCTGATGTGTTTTCAAAGTGTTCCTTTCATTTTTTTAAGCAGTGTAAACAGGTTTCATGCACTTAATTAACGCCCAATAATGGACTTAAGATGGCAGTGTGTCTTCAAATGGTTAATTATATCACTAATTTGCTTGATAACCACCCCGTCTTTCCTTGCCACCAATTAACCGTTTTTTAATGTTATTCCCTTGACATCAGAGACACCGCTCTCTCCTGGTTCTCGTCCTATCTATCCCAACGCTCCTTCAGTGTCACCTACAATGGTGCCACCTCCCCTTCTCTCCCCCTCTCTGTTGGGGTCCCCCAGGGCTCTGTCCTTGGACCCCTTCTCTTCTCCATCTACACCTCCTCCCTTGGCAAACTCATACACTCCCACGGCTTCAATTACCACCTCTATGCTGATGATACTCAAATCTACCTATCCACCCCTCACCTCACCCCCTCATTCTCCGCCCGCATCACTCACCTCCTAAACGACATCTCTGACTGGATGTCGCTCAATTTCCTCAAACTCAACCTCTCCAAAACCGAGCTTCTCATCTTCCCCCCAGCCCGCGCCCCCCCCCCATCCTTTCCATCACTACCAACAACACCACCATCAATCCCGCCCAGCAAGCCAAGGTCCTTGGCATCATTCTGGACTCAAACCTTTCCTTTCAACCTCATATCAAATCTCTCACAAACACATGCAGGCTCCACCTCCGGAACATCGCCAGGATACGTTCCTTCCTTACCCCAGACACCACTAAACTACTAGTACACTCCCTGATTATCTCACGCCTGGACTACTGCAACTCCCTCCTCACCGGCCTACCCCAGTGCAGGCTCTCCCCGCTTCAGACCATCCTGAACTCAGCGGCCAGACTCATCCACCTCACCAGCCGCTCCACCTCTGCCACCCCCCTCTGCCTCTCCCTCCACTGGCTCCCCATTGCCCAACGCATTAAATTCAAATTGCTCACCCTGACCTATAAGGCCATTCACAACACTGCCCCTAACTACCTCACCGATCTGATCCCCAGGTACCACCCTACCCGTACCCTTCGCTCTTCACAGGACCTTCTTCTATCTTGCTCCCTGGTCTCCTCCTCCCATGCACGACTGCAAGACTTCTCCAGGTCCTCCCCCATCCTCTGGAACTCACTACCCCAATCCATCAGACTGTCACCGTCCCTCCTCACCTTCAGGCGCTCCCTGAAAACCCACCTCTTCAGGGAAGCCTACCCCACCCTCACCTAACAGCCGCTGCCCTTCCCTCCTCCTACCACTTCATCCCCCACAGCCGCTTCCTCCGGTGCCTCTACCCCCTCCCTCCTAGATTGTAAGCTCGAAAGAGTAGGGCCCTCTAACCCCTTGTGTACTGTTTGATGTTACTGTTCTGTTTCATGTATTGTCCCCCCCCATTGTACAGCGCTGAGCAAACCCTTTGGCGCTATATAAACACGATAAATAAATAAATAAATAAATAAATAAACCTAAAAATGAACATCAGTCTTGCTGAAAAGACTCTCTCAGAAGCTACCATGACAGTTTCTATTAGATGATTTCTAATTCTTGTGAAGGTGGTTAACTGATCTATAGAAAAGAAGTGTTTAAAGGGTAACTGTTAGTAAGTTCTGATGCTTTTCTACTGCAATTGAAAAAACAAATTAATATCCCAGACTAACTACCAAACACTACGTCATCTTCACAGCGTTTTAAATAGTTATCCTTGAAAGATCAGATTCTCATTTATCAAGGTCATAGCATAGCCAGTAGTATTTCTTCACATTGGACTGAGCTACAGAACAGGTTTAGTTGCTTGTAACTACTGTTGGCTCATTCACATTACAACTGTCAAAACAAGTATTCTAGCACCATCTAGTGTCCTGATAAAAACAATTTCAGCACATTGATGAAAAAGATAACATTCACCATACAGTATATTTCTGGATTGCCATAGACCTACTTATTGGCATATAATTAAAGAAGTTAATTTGGCATTCACTGTAGGTGAATATTCCAGGCGCATGTGTTTTTAGGTGATAGTGTTTGATTCACCACCAATGAATGTTTGATGAAAGTCAACCTCACTGCTTTATAAATATGCCCCTTTAAAGTATAAGAAAGAAACAGGGAAACAATTATTGGGTAGAGTAAAAATGCAAGTATTAGAGTATATTGACCCATGTGGGGGACCTGTTGTGGGTATGCTGTTTATGCTTTCATAATCTTGTACACATTAACCTGTGTTAGAACCCGCCAGGTGGTGCCCCTGGCTGCCCACTTGACAGACCTACCCAAAGCGTGGAGTCTAAGTCCCGGTCTGTGCTTTCACCAGGGCCCCTGATGGTGGGGATGGACTTGAAACAGACCGGGACCAGGTCACGACCTCCGAGCAGGCCCACTAGTGGCAGGGGCAACCTCCGGGGATGTATTGGTACCGGGAGAGCCAGATGTGAGGAGGACGGCAGGACCTAGCAGGATGGATCACGAGCGGGGGTCCCGTGCGGTAGGCGAGGTACAGAATCGGCAGGCGGAGAGTAGTCAGGTCACACGCAGGGTCAGCAGGATAAGTCAGTCCGTAGAGAGGTCAAAACAAGCCGAGGGTCAGGATGGGAGAAGGCAGAGTAGTCAGGACAATCCGGGTCAACACAGGAGTAGGCAGCGTAGTCAGGGTCAATCAGGGTCAAAAACACAGGTACAGGACTCAGGAACTCAGATAGACCTTGCGGCGATTACTGACAGTGCAGGGCATCTTTAAATATTGCGCCCTGCACTGTCATTGGCCGCTCGGGTCGCGCCCCCGGGCTGTCATTGGCCGCCCGAGGCGCGCCCGCGGGTCCCACTGCGCATGCGCGGCATCCTGTCATCCACGGCTCGCCGGGACCTAGTGCCTGTGTCCCGGCGTGAGCCGTCGCCAGTGCGCATGCGCCGGCCGACAGGACGCCGCGATCCCTGACATTGCCCCCCCCCTATGGGCACCCTCCGGGAGCCCCACTGATCTCTCCACCGCGGGTGGCCACGAAAAAATTCCCGGATGAGCCTGGGGGCGTGAACATTCTGGATGGGTACCCAAGAATTCTCCTCAGGGCCATAACCCTTCCATTTTATCAGGAACTGCGTCTGGCCCCCCCTCTTTCGGCAACTGAGAATAGTTTCTACCTCATATTCCTCCTGGTCACCTATGGCGACTGCCTCAGGAGGTCTGGATTGGCGATCCGGGAAGGAATCTGGTCTGGATGGTTTCAGGAGAGAGACATGGAACACCGGGTGTATTTTGAAAGACTCCGGGAGCTCAAGTTCGTAGGCCACTTCATTGATCACCCGTTTAATTGGAAACGGTCCAAGGTACTTCGGTCCTAACTTCCTGGAAGGACACAGCATTTTCAAGTTGGTCGTAGCCAACCAAACCTGATCCCCCGGCTGGAGCAACAGCTCTCCTCTTCTCTTCCTGTCGAACGCCTTTTTACTATCTTCTTGGGCTTTAGTGATGGCCTCCTGAATCGTTTTGTTATTGACAGAAAAGAAATGCAAGACATCTTGAGATGCGGGTACCGGACTTTCGGGCGTTAGGTCGGGGAGAAACGTAGGATGATATCCGAAATTGGTAAAAAACGGTGATTGTCCCGTCGCTGAGTGGCTCGAGTTATTATAGGCGAACTCTGCAGAAGGCAACAGTGTTAGCCAGTCGTCCTGGAGATAGGAGGTGTAGCATCTGAGGTACTGTTCCAATGTTTGATTGGTCCTTTCTGTTTGCCCGTTGGTCTGTGGATGGTAAGCAGATGACAGTGACAGTTTGATTCCTAATGCTTCACATAAGGCTTTCCAGAATCTAGATGTGAACTGGACTCCCCGATCCGATACTATGTCTTTGGGTATCCCATGTAGCCTTACTACTTCCTTGATGAATATCCGTGCAGTCTCCGGTGCCGACGGGGTTCTTTCCAAGGGCACGAAATGAGCCATCTTTGAAAAGCGATCCACGATCACCATTATAGCAGTGTAGCCTTGAGACGGTGGGAGTTCGACTACAAAATCCATGGCAATCATTTGCCAGGCCCGTTTGGGTATCGGCAATGGACGCAACAATCCCCAGGCCTTGCTTCTGGAGGGCTTGTTCCTTTGGCAGGTGGGACAGGTCTGGACGTAGCGCTCGCAGTCTTTGACCATGTTTGGCCACCAGAATGAGCGCCGTAGTAGCTCCAGAGTCTTCGCCACCCCAAAGTGCCCTGCCATTGGATGGTCGTGGCAGTGCCCCAGGACGAAAGTTTGAACTCCTTCTGGCACCACGATCCAATTTTCCTTCCAAAGCAGACCATCGCGGTTCTGGAGAGGCGACCCAGGCGGGACTGGCAGTCCAACGGAAGCGTCAATCAGTCTGGAGCGAAGTTCCGTTTGCAGGACGAGGAAGCTTCCGGATGGCAAAATTGTGTCAGGTAACACTGTATCGTCGGGGTCCTCAAACATGCGGGACAGAGCGTCTGGTTTTGTATTTTTAGACCCAGGTCGGTACGTTATATGAAAGGTAAACCGAGAGAAGAAAAGAGCCCATCTCGCCTGGCGTGGTCTCAGTCGTTTCGCCGTCCTTAAATACTCGAGGTTCTTGTGATCCGTGAATATTAGGATTGGGTGTGTGGCTCCTTCCAGGAGATACCTCCATTCTTCTAGAGCGGACTTGATGGCCAGGAGTTCCCGATCTCCAATATCGTAATTGCGCTCCGCCGGAGTCAACTTCCTGGAGAAAAACGCCACGGGATGCAGTAACTCCTTGGTACCACTCCTTTGGGAAAGAATCGCTCCTACCGCGTTTTCGGAGGCGTCCACTTCCAAAACATATGGAAGAGAAGAATCTGGATGGCAGAGAATGGGAGCAGAAGTAAACAATTTCTTGAGCGTGTCGAACGCGGTCTGGGCTTCAGGGGTCCATTTAAAACGAGTCCCTTGTTTAGTCAGTTGCGTGATTGGGGAGACCAGCCCTGAGAAGTTCCTGACAAACTTTCTATAAAAGTTTGCGAATCCAATGAAACGCTGTACCCCCCTCTTATCGGTGGGTGTTGGCCAATCTAAGATCGCCGTGACTTTCTGGGGATCCATCGCGACCCCCGCGGGAGAGAGGACCAGTCCCAAGAACGTTATTTCACACTGTTCAAAACAGCATTTTTCTGCCTTGGCGTAAAGCCCGTGTTGGCGTAAACGTGTTAGGACCCTTGCCACATGCTCCCTATGAGCCTCCAGTGAGGGTGAAAATATCAGGATGTCATCTAGGTAGACAACCACGAAGACATCGAGGAAATCACGAAAGACATCGTTAATAAAGTGTTGGAAGGTGGCCGGTGCGTTACAGAGCCCGAACGGCATCACCAAATATTCGAAATGACCGAATCTCGTACGAAAGGCTGTCTTCCATTCATCCCCCTCCCTGATACGTACAAGGTTATATGCCCCCCGCAAGTCTAATTTAGTAAAAATCGCTGCTGACCCTAACCTCTGGAGGAGCTCAGGGACTAGGGGTAACGGATAGCGATTTTTTACTGTGATTTTATTCAGGTCTCGGTAGTCAATACAGGGCCGTAACGATTTGTCTTTTTTTTCTACAAAAAACAACCCAGCCCCGGCTGGGGACGTGGACGGGCGAATAAATCCCTTCCGCAGATTGTCATCAATATACTCCCTCAAAACCCCTGATTCTAGTTCCGATAAAGGAAAAATGCGACCGAATGAAATCTCAGATCCGGGTAGGAGGTCTATGGGGCAATCGTAGGAACGGTGTGGGGGAAGAATGTCTGCTCCTCGCTTACTGAACACATCTAAGAAATCGTGGTAGGCCGAAGGGATAACCTGAGACAGATCCGTATCACCATCCATGCATAGGAGAAACTGGGGAGGCACGGGCCCTGGGACGTGGCAGTGATCCCGGCAGTATGGTGACCGAAACTGAACTGTTCCCTTCTCCCAATCAACCTGGGGGTTATGGGCCCGCAGCCAAGGAAGCCCCAGAATGATTGGGAAAAGGGGGGATGCGATGGCATCCAGACGGAGGAACTCCTGATGATGGTCAGCCATCGTGGTAAAATAGGGGGAGTCTCCTGATCCACCACTCCCGACTTTATGCTAGACCCGTCTGCCAGGAAGATGTTAAACCCCCTTTCTTTGGTCTGGAGGGGAATCTTTTGCCGGTGAGCAAAAGTAAGATCAATGAAACAACTACATGCTCCCGAATCAATGATTGCGGTCACCGACAGGGTTCCTCCGGGAAGCTGTAACGACACAGGTATTGCCAGGTAACTAGATAGGTCACCCCTTTCTGTAGGTAAAGGAAAACAGGAAGCGGACTTACTCATCTTTGCAGGACAGGAGCGCACCTGGTGACCAGCTTCCCCACAGTACAGACATAGGTTCTGCGATCGTCTCCTCTGACGTTCCTCGGCCGATAAAGTGGAACGGGCCAGTCCCAGTTGCATGGGTTCTGAGGTGTCCCCTGCTTCCGTGCTCCGAGCATGGCTCCCTGGGGTTGGAGCTGCTTCTCTCGGTGGGATCCATGCCACCCTTTGACCCTGGCTACTCCTTTCCAGGCGACGCTCTCTCAGTCTGCGGTCAATTTGGATGGCCAACTCTATCAGTTTCTCAAGAGAGTCCGGTAGTCCTACTCGTGCTAATTCATCTTTTAGAGACTCAGACAGCCCAATGCGGAACTGGTGACATAATGCCGCATCGTTCCATCTGGTATCTCCCATCCAACGCCTGAAATCAGACGCATACTCTTTGGCCGCCCGGCGGCCTTGCCGCAGAGAGTATAGAGTAGCCTCTGCAGAGGCAGCCCGCTGGGGGTCGTCATATAGGACGGCCATGGCCTGAAAGAACTCAGTCACGGAATCGAGATGGGGGTCACGCTTCTCCATCAGGCGGTGAGCCCAATCCTGGGGCTCATCCTGAAGGAGAGAGATTATAAACCCCACCTTGACGGTCTCGACGGAAAACGTGCGGGGCTGCAGGTCAAAAAATAAAGTGCACGCGTTCCGGAAGGCCCGAAAACGGCTTCGGTCTCCACGGAATCATTCCGGCAGGGGAACGCGGGGTTCGGGAGCTAGGGGTGCCGCAACTGCTCCGGATGCTGGAGCAGCGGGTGATTCCGCTGTTGCGGAACTTGGAGCAGGGGGAGTCTGGGTGGCAAACGACTCCATGCGGTCCTCAAGCCGGGTGCAGCGGCTGAGAAAATTCTGGAAGGCCTGGGTCAGAGTCGCCAGGTGCTGGCATATATCCTCTAGGGACGCCGGTCCTCTTCCTGGCTCTGTCATGGCCGCAAGGTACTGTTAGAACCCGCCAGGTGGTGCCCCTGGCTGCCCACTTGACAGACCTACCCAAAGCGTGGAGTCTAAGTCCCGGTCTGTGCTTTCACCAGGGCCCCTGATGGTGGGGATGGACTTGAAACAGACCGGCCACCCGAACCCTGTATACATTTGAAAATTACAATTAAATGAATGTTCAAGAAATGCAAGTATTTCAATTTCCAATTAATGTGGTGTTTACACAGAGTACTAAATAGACCTTAGAGATGTCCATTATTGTTCAAATCCATATAGTGAACAACCTCTTTTCTGGGGGTTCTAAAAATATGACAGAGTGTGGGGTTCCTGAAAAATGAGCAACTGACTGAAATCTCAGTAGCTAAAATATTACAGTAAAGAATTAGTTTCAGATGAACTACCTAATACCAGAACTCCTTTCTCTACTTAAAGCTGAACTCTGGGAATTTGTTTTCCCCCAGGCAGTGAGGCTATGCCTGCACTGCATGGGTTAACTGCTAGTTTTTGTCTAGGGGATTGGAGAGCTGAGATATACTCACATAGTTTGCCGATCCTCCTGTGCAAGACTGGTCCCTGTCACTCCTGCCTCCCTATAGTCTAGCGGTCTTATGCAATGGACTGTTTCTGATGTCATCACGTCCATAGACCGACTCTGGACGTGAGGATGGTAGGAACAGTCCACCGCTGGATGTGGGGGAGCATTGTTTTCCAGAGGATCAAAAGATCGGGTGAGTATAGGCTCTGTGTTCACACCTGGACAAAAAAAGCAGTTAACTCATGCAATGTGGGCACAGCCCCTGTGCATGGGAAAAAAACTTTTACTTGAAATTCTGCTTTAAAGAAGACTTGAACTATGGAGTCTGTGCTCAAAAAGACAAGCAAAGCACCAGTCACAGTCTTGCCTGTAGGCTCACTGCAGCCAATCTTTTCCCTATTACCGACTTTTCATACCATGTTCTGCATTGTGTCTCTGTTGTGGAGGCATTCTCTTGGCAGGGCTTTGCTTCCACATGTCACAGGTGCCATCTGCAATCTGATGCAGAACTGCTAATCTGATAACTGATGGAATATCCAAGAAGCAGCAGGAGAGATGAAGAAAGCACAGATCCCCAGAACTGATGAAGCAGGAGATGATATATTCTTACATTGCTGGTACTCAGGCATGGATTCCTCTCCAGCAAGAACAGTAAGCTGAACAGTGACCAGTTGAGTAACTAGAGCTATAAAGCCCATGCAGCCGCTATGGGCCCTGAGGGTGAAAGGGGCCCCATTATGGAGGCTATTGATGTAAAATAAAATGTAACATTTCTAGTCTATAATAGCTGGTGACACACTGTGACATAAATGTACAGATTTGAGAAGATAAGATGTGACCTGTAGAAAATATGACAATGTAGATTTAGCATTCCATGTTATAATAATATAACGTGTGTTCAGAATTAAGGCAGAGGCATATGATCACTCATTAGCATCTGAAAAGAGACAGAGCTTCCTCAGGCTGGAAGTGACACCTGGGTGCCAATAAGATTTGGCACCTTTGGGGAAACCTGGAAGGAAACGGCTGGAGACAGGTTGGCTTCATGGCACAGCGGGAGACCAGAGCTTTGAAGTATATCAGTGGATCAAAGGAATATGTTTCATCTCTCATAAAAACTAAAATATTAGTTACAGAGAGATGAAAATACTTCCTTAGGATTGGGCACTCTGTAGGCTACATCATTGTGTAAAAACCATATTTGTGGAATATGTAGAATGTCAGAAAAATGCAGGAAATGGTTATGTGGCGCCGGATCGCGACAGCTGAACAGTGATTGGTACTGTCGCGATCGGACTGATGCGCTGGTGTCGGAAATTCAATCCCTGACTTGGTGATTCAAACCATTCCTGGTCCAATCGACTTTGGGCATTTCAGGACCCAGAACATCCTGTGGGCGGGTACAGGAACACCCCCCAGAGTCAATTGGCCAAGAACTCGTGTCCAGCCCACGTCCATATTCCCATAAATTTGAGGACCCTGAGGTGTGGACGTTGTGATTCGTATGGAGCTAGTTCGATCGACTAATGAATTGCTGACTTTCCCTGACTTGCTCCAGTCGCAGGATAAATCTTGGTAAAAGTTTTATTTCTGTTTTTTATTCCCTTTTATTTTTTAGTCAATAGCCAATTGTGTGTCTTCTTGTATTTCTTGTATTTTCTGTAACTTTTTATACTTTGTATATATTTTATGCACTGCCCACTTTGGGATAATAAATCATAAAATTAATAAGTGACTTCTGGGTATTTAAGCATGGGCTCATATCTCCGGAGAGATTAGATTGTATTTTAGTGTCTTTATATGCTCGGTCAAGCTCATTGCCAATCTTTATGCAATTGCACTGAGTGTTGGCAGATTGCGTGCAGATTGTAAAGGTAACAGATCTGCCAGACGGAGATCTGTGTGTGTGTGGTGTCCCAACAGACCATTCTGCGAATAAAATGTTGGGTGGTGGCAAGCTACCGTTTGTGGTGTGGGGGTGTGTGGACAGTGAAAGAGTGATTAACACCGGGGTTCTAGCTGTAGGATAGCTGGAGGAACCCTAGAAGGGTATGCGATTGCTATGCTGCTCCTCAGCTCTAATTAGTGCACCAAATTTTATGTAAGATTTGTGTCTGCCCGTGTGTGGTCGGCTGGCTGGATTGGAGTGGAGTCTCCCTCCGGTGGTGTCCAGAGGCAGTGCGGGCTGTGAAAGTGTATCACGGCCAGTCTTATATACGTATATATATTCAAAGTTAAGTCCCCCTTATTCCCTCTTACCCCAAGTCACGGCCACACGTGCGCGCCTCGGTTAGCTAGTCGCTGTGGATGTGGCGTGTGGGTAAACCATGACACACATGCACAGGAGAATTAATCAGTGTTATTGCTATTCATAGCTCCCCCTCAGTATGTATGTGCAGTAAGCAGCATTTCTTTAGCTGCCTGAGTAGGTTTTGCATATAGAACTACTCCTACAACCTGACCACTCTGAAAATAATCCTGTATGCAAAATGCAAGCTTTTTCACGCTGTAAAAAAAATTAAATCCCTGCATGTCTTCTCAGCTAAGACCTGATCGCGCTACTGAGATCCGCAATTCTCTAAAATAGGGTTTGAAAATGTTTTTGCAAGTAATATACATTCGCCGTGTGAAAGAGCACTGACAGTTTTTGTTTAATAATTAAATATCCTGGTGGCTATTTGTCAGGGACCCTGGGATTCGCGGTGGTACGCGTGGCGGCACATGCGCAGAACGCCGACGCGCACTAGCTGGCGGGCGGTAGGACCTGGGCGACAGCAGCAACAGCGACTGCCACACATGCGCACTCGTGACACACACCTGGCACCAATGGCAGCGCAGGGCGTGCTATTTAAACGAGCTGGGGGTATGTCAAATTGCTGTTTGGTCTTGATTATCTGTTCCTGCATTCTGTCTGTGAAGTTTTCCTGTTGCCGACCTCTGCTTGATCCTGACCCTGCTGACTGTCTCCTGCTCGATCCCTGGCTCGTTCTGACTACTCTCTCCTGCCTGCTCCTTATGATTGAACTCCCGTTGCTGAACTTTGGCTTGACCTGACTATTCTCTGTTTGCTCCTCTGATACCTCGCTGCCCGCACGTTACCGACCTGGCCCGCCTGACTACGCCATACCCCACGGTCCCCCATCCATCCATCCCACACGGATCCAGTCCCTGCTGCCAGGCCTGCCAGCCTCTTCACGTCAGGCTCTATTTCTTGCATACCTCTGACGGTACCCTCTACCATAGCCGGACGTACTCGGGGGTCGCGACCTGGTCTCAGTCTGCTCCAAGTCCATCCCCACCATCAGGGGCCCTGGGGAACAAGCAGATTGGGACTTAGACTCCGCGCCTTGAGGAACCCCGCGCTGTGGGCAGCTAGAGATACTGCCAGGCGGTGGTTGACACTATAATTACTACTTTAAGAATCTTCTACCATCTACTGTCTGGTCACTGAATAGGTTCTATCTTCCAGTAATGAGGTCCCAAAAAGGCCTCCTGGGACATACAATATCCTACTTAGGGGAAATCTGCAGCAAGGTAACAGTGCATCCTGCGTGCTGACTCTCCAACCTCCGCTTTTGCATGAGTGTTTTGGGCTTAATTGTGGCCTCTTTCAAAGAAGTTCCATATGTTCAATTTCACTTCAGATCATTGTAAATCAACATTCTGGCTCCACAGTACAAGAAGGCTCAGTCTCATCACATGCACCTGACCTCCAGAAATGAGTCTGTGTTGGCCTAGTGGGTCCTGGGTACAACCCTGCAGTTGGGGAAATCCTTCCTCCCCTTGTTCTGGGAAGATTCTCACAGAGGATGCCAGTCAGCCAGGCTACAGAGGAGTCTTGAACACTCTTTCGATGCAAGGGAATTGATTGTTGAGAAAGGCTCCTCTCCCAGTCAACATTCTGGAACTAAAAGCAATGTCATTATCTTTTTATGCTGGAAGTCTTGACTGCTAGGTCATCTGATTTAGTCAGACAACATCGTGGCCATGGTTTACATCAACCATGAAAGAGGAACAAGAAATCTTGCAACCTAAAGAGATGCAAATTAGATTTCTGGTTTGGGTGGAATTTCATGTTTCAGTCTTGTCTGCTAAGCACATCCAAGGTGTGGAAAATTCACAGACTCAACTACAAACAGAACAAGTTTGTCTCCCAAGTCCAGGGATCTCCTAGCATTCACAGTGTATACTCTCATAACTCCGTGGGATCAGTTTAACCTGATCTACACCTTTGTCCTCCAAAACTCCTTCCTAAACTGGATTGAGATGGAATGTGTATTAAGGTGATTTTCATTGCACCAGACTGGCTCAGGTAGACATGGTACTCAAACCTCGTCAGACTCCTGGCAAGCTTTCATTCCAAGAACTGGTTTACCAATCTGCCAGTCACTAGCTTCAATGGCTTCACTGTTGAAGCCTAGGTCCTGAAGGATAGGGGCCTACCTGATTTGGCTATCCCTACACTTTTAAAAGCTAGGAAATCAGCTTCTCATAAAGTCTACAAGCTTATTTCTCATTTTGTAAGGCAAGGCCTGTTTGTCTTAACCCGCTGTTCCAGGACTAGTGCCTTAATGAGTTCTTAAGGCTGAAAAAGACCTTCCAAATACATTCAGTATTTAAAAATTCCTCGGCAAGGACTGCAAATAACCTATAGAATCAGGGATCCTTCATGATATGATATATTTTTCCCCTTTGATAGGGAATTTATTGCCAAGTGATCTCTGCTTACTGTATACGCTCCAATCATATATCACATTTCTCAAAACATGTTGATGGTATTCTTACTTTTAGAAATTTCACTGACAGACTGTTGGACACCTTACTTAAAGTGGAATTTAACCCACCAATCTGACTGTTTCCAGACACAGCTACATATAAGGTATGCCTGCTAGTGTGCTTGTGTCAGCTTTTAAATGAACTGTCAAGCCATCAAATGACTGATGTCATAACTGATCACATGTGTAGCACCATAGCATCTGCAGGTTAAACAGAGGCTAAAATGACATCTTCCATGGGTGTAAAGGATAGGAGGGTTTAGATCCACTTTAAGCCTTAGTTTGAATTAACTAGAGTGAATCTCTGTCCTCCAGTGCCTTTCATTTGTGAAGCCATGTCACTATGTACCAAATCCCTTCACATGGAACCCTCAATCCCAAGGACAGAATCCTGTGACCAGGAGCTTTTGGAACAAATGTCTGACACCCTGCAAATCAGCTGTGATGTCCTATTACAAGCATCTAAACTTGTGTCTAGCATGGGGGTTGTCTGTTCATATTTGTAGAACACTTTGACTACATGCTTGGGACATCAAGGATATGCCATCCACTGATTCACTTATCCTTTAAGGGAAGGCATCTCTTTGATAATGTCATTCCCCATGCTACCAGTGGTCAGATTGTGCACCTGCCTCAATGCAGGAAATCTGTGTTCCCTGTGGACCCTTGACCTTCTCCTGATACATATTAGAGTATAGCAGAGTTTGTTGCATTGTTGAGAAATTTACTTTTAGTATGCTAATGCTCGTAATCTTGGGTCGTCTTCAAGTGGGACTGAGTAGCTTGAACTCTTGGTGAAAAAAAATCTATTAACTGTGGCCTCTTGACTCTCTCCTGGTATATAGAAGATTTTTCCCTATTCACCTGTTTGGAGTTTGTTGGGGGATTCGCTTTTAAGTTTGCTCCCGCTTCTTGTGAAGTCTTTCACTACTTTTCGATCTTTTCCTCTGAGTTAGGGAGTCTGGAATTTGTGATAAACACCTGTATGGTTGTGTGCAATATTCACATGAAAGTTGTTGGCGACAGCCATCTTCTTTAGGTCATTTTGTTTTTCTTGAGGCCAGTGATTCTAACCTTCCTTCCTTCTGCAATATTTGGAATTCATAGCTTTAACTTTTAACACACTTTAACACACTATATTGCTATCTCAATTTAGGGACAGTAGATGCCAGCACACAGACCTGGGTCAGAGCTGTAAACTGCTAATTGAGGCCTACAGGATATTTCTTTTTACGGACCATAAAAAAAGTCTACAGATTAATACTTTCCTCTGATCTATCAAAAAACAATAATAAAATAAAACACCTTTTTTTCTGTAACTATTTTATTTGCACCATTTTGACCTTTTCATCATTAAACCCTATTTTGAACAGTGGTAAACGGTCTCTAAGATTTTTATAGCAAACTAAAGAATCCCTGTCTCTAGAAGAGTGCTACAGTATATGACAAATCTATGAACATGTCTGCGGTGACAGTGTTTGTACAGAAGTTTATTGTTCACATTTGTTCTTGCTAGTGTTGCGAAGGGTTGATAGTCTTAAAGCTATCTGGTGGCAGTTTGGAGTTTAAAGGGTTAATTGCTTAGGTAACATAACCCAGTGACAATCACTCTGTCTGTTGGCACTTAGATAATGGTCCCACAAGCTTCATAATCTTTGTGCAGGGGGCAGCTGAGAGCGGCACTGTTACGCAAGTGACATCGGTGTGAGACTGGCTGATCCTTTGTCACAAGTTGGTGAGAAGGGCAGGGGATGGGCACGATGTTTGTCACAACACCAAGCTGGTATCCTCAGACCACGTAGTCTCCCAACAAACGTATCATCTTTCCAACTCTTTGAATCCGGTTCTCCAGAATAGACAGTTCCTGAGCTGTAAGGTGATCTCTCTGTTGGTCATTTGATACAATTTCCACTGGACTCCATCTAGAAGCTGTTAGATAGTGATGAACCTAACGAACGTTCGATCGTGAACTTCTGACTTAATACAAGTCTATGTGATTCGAACTTGTAAATTCAAAAGTCACAAGTGTAATAAAAGCGCCACACCCTTAATACTTTAAAGCAGCCCCTTGAAGACGTCGTTCATGACGAAACTAGTAGGGCTTGGCTTGCTGGATGCTGATGTCTGTGGAGAAGATTGAGTCACGAGCGCTGTAGTGAGTGTGCGGGGAACAGGAGACTGTTATACCATTTGCTGTTTTATGCTGTTATACTGGTGTCGGTGAAGACACCCTTTTTGTGAGTGTAAATCTTTATTAAATTGTTGGATACTTTTATAAAAAAAACTGGCTGCACCATGATTTTCTCTTTCATTCCCAAACATGACCTCAGTGTAGAGATATAAAAAGAGTGATATAATGCTCCTGGAACCGTTATATTGAGTGGTGGATACCTACCTTATGGATGATTGTGTAGCTATTGATCATCACACCTGAGAAGTTGATTTATTGCATCTGCTCCCAGAGCAAAAAGCGTTTTTTGCTGATCTAGAGATTGATCAGCATGGAGCTCTGGTGAGTTACCCAACTTTACTTTGGTGGTGGATTTTGGCACAATTTCTTTGAGAGCACCTGAATTTGAAAAGGATTTGTTTGGACATTTGAAGAAATTCAGAATTGGACAAATTTTTATATTCACAAATTTAATTATTTAAATTACTTATGCACTAAAAAATAGTTTTGCACATAATTTTGATAATTTTTGATACTAATTGAGAATAGATATATATATCTTTTGCACTAATGTTTCTACACTAAATTAGGAATAGTTTGTGGTTTTAGCGCATTCCTTTATTTAAGTTATAGCACTAAGAAATTCAAAAGTGCCCATTTTTAAAGGCTTATATGCAAGTTATTGGCCATAAAAGAGGTAAGGGGACTTGGCTACTGCCCTGAGAGAAAACAAAAAATCAAAAAAGTACCATTTTTAAAGGGGAAGTCAGTTTTGTAGCTGCTGACTTTTAATAAACACAAAAATGGCTGGAACTCCGCTTTAACCACTTGCCCTCCAGAGGATTTACCCCCCTTCCTGACCAGGCCATTTTTTGGATTTGGGCGCTGTGCTATTTTAACTGGCAATGCAACGCTGAACTCAAATAAAATTTACGTCCTTTTTTTCCCACAAATAGAGCCGACAATTTTGAGAAAAAAATATTTTTGACTTTTTGCTATTAAACATGTCCAGTAAAAAAAATCAAATTTCGTCTGGGACCCAGTTATTGACAGCCGAGGTCGCGAATGGCGGTGCGGAAAGGAACTATATATGTGATTTTCTGCACCCGTGCCGCCCTGTGGCAGTACTTCTGCTATAGGGTGGATGGAAAGCAGTTAAAGTAAAAATGTGCACATCTGTACAATGTTTAAAACCTGCTGCAGCAGGACTGACATTTTTTTTTTTAAAATGACATTTTTCTAAAAAAAAAACAAATGCAAAAAAAACAGTGTGGGCCCCTCCTAATCCTTACCAGGAGGGACACCACAGTAAACATTTTTTCTTACAAAGTGCGTGGAGTTCCCCCTAAAAGCCATATCAGGCCCTATAAGCCTGGTAAGACTTTTAAGAGGACCCCATCCCCAAAAAATGGAGGGAAAAAAAGTGTGGGCCCCCCCCCCCTAAATTCCTACCAGACTCTTGATCCGAGCACAGGCCTGGCAAGCCAGGAAAGGGGTAGGGGGGAGGAACGAGCTTACCATACCATGTGTCCCCGATGTGGACAAGTGCCTCTTCCCCACAACGCTTGCCCGGTGGTTGTGGGGTCTGCGGGCAGGGGGACTCATTAGCAGCAGGGTACCCCTTTAAATAATGGGGCACCCTGATGCTGCCCCTCCTTGTAAAAGAGCAAGGGTTACTTGTACCCCTACCCATTCAATAAAGGGTTACATTGAGAAAAAATAAACACCTAGCGGTGTAGTCACTGCTAGCTCTGCCCAATTGTTTACATCTGACCTGCAAATGTCAGATTGTGGCGAGTGCAGATGGGTTGGTGGGCATCAGGTTTTCTTACATTTCAGTGAGTCGGCAGGGTTGGGACAACGCTGGACATTGTGATTGATGATGGAACCATTGGCTTTTTTTTAAAATAAAGAACTTTTTAAAGTATTCAGTAAATGATTTTTTCAAAAGTCTGGCGTGTTTAGTTTTTCCAAATATAACCCTTTAGTGCATGGGTAGGGGTACAAGTTCCCTCATTCACAAGGGGGAGGGGGGGCAGCATTAGGTGCCCCCTTATTTAAAGGGGTACCCTGATGCTAATGAGCTTCCCTGCCTGCAGTCCCCCACAACCACCGGGCCTGGTATGATACTGTCCCAATGCTGAGGGCACGTGGCCTGGTAAGCCGTGGGGGGGAACGCTCGTCCCCCCCCCCCCCCCCCGTTCCTTCTCTGCCAGGCCTGTGCTCAGATCAAGGGTCTGCTAAGAATTTAGGGGAGACACCATGCTTTTTTTCCCCCATGTTTTGGGGGTGGGGTTCCCCTTACAAGTCCTACCAGGCCTGGTATGTCTTTTATGGGGATTTCCCCCCCACTTTTTCCCCATTTTTTGGAGGTGGGGTTCCCATTAAAAGTCCCACAAGGCCTAAATGGCCTAGTAAGGCCCTTTAGGGGGAACCCCATGCTCTTTTAAAAAGGTCAACTAGGTCTCCTACTACAGGAAAGCCTCATGAGCAAAGCAGATAAAATACAGGGACTAGCACCTTGATGAAGAGCTGAGGTTTAGTGGATAGACTGAAAAGAAGGGTAGTAAACTGGTAATGTTGGGTGCCCACTGCAAAACACAGGAAGCATTGATGCAGCGGAAGGATGTGGACATGCAAATAGGCATAGATGTCCACAAAGGCTAGAACATCTCCAGTAAAGAGGGAGTTCAAACCTTTAGATCCAGTATGGGGTGAATGCTTTGGTAACTGTGAACAGCTATGAGTAGAATTCCTATAATCTTTCCATTTCAGGAACAATGGCTAGGACCTCTTGACAGAGGAGTTGAGCCAGAACAGTGTGGAGATAGAGATTGAAATTCTAATTTGTAGCCCCTGGATACCATGTTCAGTACCCAAGCATCTAAAATAATTTAGGACCAGGTGTCCCCAAAGTCCAGAAGATGTACCTTCTTTGAGAAATGGTGTTATCTATTGACAGGTTTGGAAGATTTGGGAGTCCAGGACTTACAGCATCCTAGACTTGGTCTTGGATAAACTAAAAAGTAAGAGAGAGGATTTTCTTGACTGAGGCTTAGCCTTCTTTTGCAGGAGCAAAGGGATGCTCTTTCCTCTGGTGATGATCCTAATAAAATAGGTGAGAGATTTGACATTTGACATTAAAGTGAAAAAGCAATAAGCATTTTTTGCGCTGATGCTCCACGGATCAGCATTTGAGCCAAAGTTAACACCATATTCATGAAAGTGAGAGATACAAGCTGATGATACAAAAATGCCATGGTCAACATACAGAGGCTAGACTGTACATATCAGAGAATATGTGTCAGCAAATGTATGCAGTCACAACATAGAGGTATTCAAGAAAAGCATACCGCATATTTTAGATAAAGCAGAGCTATAGTTATATCAAAATAAATCATAACGGGAAGGTGTGAGGTTAATTCCTAGATAGGAAATGGAGTAATTGGACCATACAAAGGTGAAGGAGACTTTAAGTCATTCCCACAGGGCTAGAGATAAACAAATAGGTAATGCAATCGATGTAGAGAGATTAACTTTTAGACCCAAGAGGGAAGCAAATTTGTGTAAAACAATGAGGAAGCTAGGGAGGGAGAACTAATGTTGACATAAAAATACCATTATGTCATCAGCAAACATGCAGTTTAAAATATATGGACCTTTGGAGTAGACTAAGGATATCTGGGTGCATGCTAAAGTGTTACTAAACCCAGGACCCTGCATTCACTATATCCGGCCTCCCACAGTACACACAATATGGAAATGCAATTATTTTGTTAAATATAAACTGCTAAATACCTTTTGTCATCAGCAGTATATAGCAGTCTTGTTACTTCTATCAGTGTCTGGCCCAGTGCTGGTTAAAGCTTGTAGGAGGAGTTTTCATTCTCCCCTGGCTGTCCTCTGAGGCTACATAACCCCTGACCCTCTGTCAGGACAGTGCTGATTGGCCCTGTGCTGATCACATGCACCCTCCCAAAGAAAAAAGAAACTCTCTAGCCATACACACTAAACTGAGCATGTAGAAAATGACTCCTAGAGCTCTGTACTATCATCAGATGGATTGGTGACAGTAGAAGAAGGGGAGGATCAGAAAAGACAGGATCAAACATCTTTTTTACACAATGTGAAGGCTTAACCCATTAGGTTCCACAGTGAGTATAACAAGCATGCTTTACTGCATATACGGACTGATTTTACTGTAGTGGGTTTAGTAATACTTTAATGACTTTGGTGAGGGGCTCCATTGCAAGGTCAAAGAGGAGGGGAGAAAGGGGACAGCTTTGTCTAGTAACCTGGCCCAGCACCAAGAACCTCGAGTTGCAGGCAGGAATCCTAATTCTGGTGCTAGGGGAATGATAACGGGCTGTAAACCAGTGAAAAATTTCCCTAGCCCTGCTTGAGAAAGGAGTGTGCCAGTCCTCAGAACGCATGCATTCTCAGAAACGCGTTGCATGTCTATGATGTCACACGCCATCACCGCTGCTCCCAAGCACAAAGGAATCTGCCAGGCTTTCTTCTTCAGGCTTCAGCTGACATTGCTCCAGTGCACCCTGCTGTCCAGCCGGAGGTCAGATAGACTTGCCAGGCTTACACTACAGGCTCCATCCTGACACCTCTCCAGTGCTCACTGCTGTCCAGCCGGCCTTCCTGTTCGATGCTCCAGATAACTCCTGGGATATGCCTCATTTAACCCCTTATGAGCCTACTTATTACCGCCTACATGTGAATGGTTTTATTTGGGTTCACCATTAAATATCTTACAGTCTACACTCTGTGCTGTGTTTCTTTTCTCAAAAATTTCCCAGACAACCCATATTGTTGCAAAAGCATATGAAGATAAGGCCAAGTCAAGCTGTCCAAGGCCTTGTGCTCATCCAAACTAAGGCAGGCCATAGACGGGCCATTTATTGGCCGAATTGTGGGCCGATAAACGAAAAATCGGTTGTTGCCGATGCTGTCACCAATGTCCACCAAAAACGTCCCTTTTTCGTGGATTTTCCAGCATGACCAATAAAAATAAATGAGAAGATCTGCGAAAAACGGCCGACGGGCTGGCCCCACTAACGGCGTGAATATCTGCCGATTTTTTTGTGCGGACGAAAATTCGGCCGATAAACAACCTGTCTATGGCCTGCATTAGGAGCAATTCTTTCTTACACAGGTTAGCATCTTGAAAAACATTAGTGACAAGGTGATTGTTGTCAGTAATTAAACAATTCAAGATAAACTCGGATTGGTCTGGGAAGGTAAGTGATGAGATATTCGAGGCTAGGCTGTTACACAAAATCCTGCAGAAGATCTTTGGGTCGTTATTGATCACATATATTGGTCTATAGTTTTGTGGGTATAGGTGATCCTTAGTGGGTTTTGGGAATAAGGACATGTTAGCTATAAGCTTTTCATCGGGTAAGTGGTGGACTTGCAAGATAAAATTATACAAAGAAGGTAATTTAGGAGACAAAAGTGGAGCAAAATGTTTAAATTTGGCAGCAGTAAATCCATCTGGATCAGGAGCCTTGGTGCGCTTTAAAGATTTAATGACCCATAAGACTTCTTCCTCAGTGCAAGGGGCATTAACTTTCTCCTGTTGGGAATTAGTAAGGGCAGGGAGGTGGATGATAGAGAACCAAGAGGTTATAGATTCGGAGATCGGAGTAGAGGGTGGCGACAAGAAATTGGAATAGAAGCCTTCAAAAATGTATAAAACCTCAGAAGGTAGGGTTACCATGCTACTGATGGGGCCTGTAGCTTGTAGTCATGTTGACGGCGCATGTTTTGATTCAGTTTACGGGCAAACATAGAGGAGGTCGTATTACAATGTGAGGGCTTTTTCAGTCTAAGCAGATATCATCCACAGGTTCTTTAAACCTCAAGATGTCCTCTACTGGGACAGAGTTTTGATAAGACAAGAAACTAACAAGATCTATTACAGGGACAGCCCACAGCTCAAAGAACCTTATCTTAAAAGGATATTGCTGGACAAAATGCTTGGGTAAGGTAAACTCTTTATCTGGCTTAGGCCAGTTACCATACAATACACGTTTCAGTAATAAATGTATTGCAAAGGTCTTAGCAGGCTGGGGCAGCTGAGATAACAAAGCCTGGTAACTTTTGTGACATCTGACACGGTGCACTGCAGGTCCAAGTATGTGCGGACTGTATCTTTAAGGACTGAAAGGTATACTTTGTATCGGTACTCTTCGTATACCACATCATCCAAGAAGTATAGGGTACATTCAATCAGAAATGGGCTCTGGTGGAGCGGGCATGAGAGCACACTTGTGACTCCTGCATTCTGAGGCAGCTAACATGGCTGACAATTGACCTCCTGGATAAGACAGATGAGGAAGCCCCACCTTAAGGTGTTAAACATGACCTTTAAGAGGTACACTGTAAACCATGCTGCACATGTTAATGAATCGTAAGCTCTCAAGGGCTGCAGAAGCAAAGTTAATGTTGCCTGTGACCTTGTCACTGGAGACAGCAGGTAGTCTTCAGTTGAATGTCGTGAGAGGAATGTGGAGTGTGTGGTAGAGGAGATGACAGAAGGCTGAGAGTATGCACAAGTGCACTATGAAATGGTGAGCAGGTCAGCATCACAGGAGAGGTCACAGAAGCTAAAAGATTAAATTGGCCAACGCAGACTCAGAGGAGTCTGTTAGGCTAGGCTGTTTTTGCTACTATAAGTGTTGTGATTGGTGTGCTGACATTATCCTCTGGGGACAAGGGGAACACAGTGGTAAGCACACCCCTGGCTCTCTTAAAAAGGCAAACCCCTAAGCATACTGCAGCAGTGGTCCAGAAGACACACTGCTGCCCCTCAAAAGACAATTAGGAGAGTGCCAGGCAGGAACCAAAGACAGAAACTCCATCCAGAGAGCCTTCACCCTCCCAGTGGTATACTCTAAGGGGTCTTCAGGGACAGGGTTCAACCACAGAGGTGTACCACAGTCTTGAACCTCTAAAGTGCTTTGTGCTGTGTCACAAAATGACTATGAGAGTGCCTCTGCAGAGCCCAGAGCCTGAAGCACACATTAAAGTCCAGCTTTGCTTCTTCCTGACAGCAAGGTTGAGTATGGCCTCCATGGCTATTCCAAAGATCAGCCAATCCAGGAAATGGCAATATAAGACCCTTCTTGCTTTGCAGTAATGGGTGAAGCTTGCTAGAAAAATTAAGAGTGAGAGGATACACTAGGCTGTCTTACAGTTTTGTTTTTGTCAGGGATCCCCGCGATCCGTCCCTCGATGGTCCCGGCGCAGGCGCACTGCTCCTCCCAGTACACGGGCACTAGGTCCGGGCCGGCCGCGGCGTTCGAGTTCGCGCATGCGCAGTAGAAGCCGCGGCCGCCCGCTGGGCACCAATGGCAGCGCAGGGCGGGATATTTAAAGGTCCCTGAGCTGTCATTTCGTTGCCTTCTGGTCTTACCTGCATTCCTGATCCTGTGAACCTGTATACTGTAAGTTATTGACCCGGATTGCTCTT
Source organism: Staurois parvus (assembly GCF_062004578.1). Lineage (NCBI taxonomy): Eukaryota > Metazoa > Chordata > Amphibia > Anura > Ranidae > Staurois > Staurois parvus. Next base: position 4,642,428 of record NW_028318083.1, read on the forward strand.
GACCTTGCTGATTTCTCCTGCCCAGACCCTTGCTTGCCTGACCTCTCTCCCTGGATGCCCCTCTGTAGATCTGACCTCCTGTTGCTGACCTGGCGTGTGACCCGACGATTCTCTGCCTGCTCCCTTGTACCTTACCGTCCTCTACATTACCGACTCGGCCTGTCTGACTACGCACTTGCTCAGCCATCCATCCATCCATCCCATCAGGGTCACCCGACCTCCTCACATTTGGCTCTCCCTGGTTGGAACCCCGGGCGGACACCCCTACCACTGACAGGTGTGCTCAGTAGAGGCGACCTGGTCTCAGGGTACTACAAGTCCATCCCCACCATCAGGGGCCCTGGTGAACAAGTACCCTGGGGCTTAGATTCCGCGCTCTGGGCACGCCTGACCGGTGGAGTGCTAGTGGTGCCGCTCGGCGGTCCCTCACAGTACCAGAAGGCCATGACTGAGCCTCGAGGAGGACTCACCCCGTTGGACGAGGTGTGCAGGCACCTGTCTACCCTGACGCAAGCTGTAAACACATTACAGGACAGATGTCTGCAGATCGAGAATCGGTTTCAGGCCTGCACCATATCTGTTCCTGTTTCACAGGCCCCGGCCCCTGCACCTCCAGTCGCAGCAGCCCACGAGCCGGCTCCTGGGCCTCCCACATCACTCCCTATGGCGGAACCCCGAGTACCCTTACCCGAGCGCTTCCATGGGGATCGCACACGTTTTCGGTCATTTCGTGACTCTTGTCTTCTCTTTTTTGAACTACAGCCACGGACCTTTTTGACAGAGTCAGTGAAAGTGGGGTTTGTTGTCTCCCTGCTGCAGGGTGAACCCCAAGACTGGGCCCACCGACTAAGGGGAAACAATGACCCTCACCTGATTTCGGTCGACAGCTTCTTTAACGCTATGGCCATCTTATATGATGACCCACAACGGGCGGCCTCGGCCGAGGCCACGTTATACACACTCCGACAAGGTCGGCGGACGGCTGAGGAATACGCCTCTGACTTTAGGCGCTGGATGGGTGACACTCGTTGGAACGAGTTCGCCCTTTTACACCAGTTTCGTATGGGCCTATCTGAGGCTCTGAAAGACGAGCTCGCCCGGGTAGAGGTGCCCGAGATATTAGAGGACTTGATTGCACTCACTATTAAAATTGACCGTAGGCTACGGGAGCGCAGATTGGAGAGGTCTGGTCAGGGTCGCGGAAATCCCTGGGGGTCATTTCAGGGATCCGGTCAACATACTAGGCCAAGCATCCAGAACCTGCCGGCTGAAGATGCCCCCGAACCCATGCAGCTAGGCCTGGCTCGGCCTAAACTATCGCCTGAGGAACGCCAGCGCAGACGCTCCCAGAATCTGTGCCTGTACTGCGGCGAAGCTGGTCACATGGTGCGTTCCTGCCCGCAGAAACTGAGTAAGTTCACTTCATCTTCTTTATCTGTTGGCGATATGACCCCGTCCCAGTACTTAGTTGTTCCCCTCTCCTTTCAGCTTTCCGAAAGGACCGTGGAGGTGTCGGCCATAGTTGATTCGGGGGCATGCAGCTGTTTTGTGGATATCAATTTTGCTCACCAGCAGGGTATTCCCCTCCGCCCAAAGGAGAAGGGGTTTCATATCTTTTTAGCTGATGGTTCCCGGATAAAGTCAGGAGTAGTCAACCAGGAGACCCCTTCCATTATGACTTCCATTGCCGGTCAGCACCGGGAACTCCTCCGCCTGGATGCTATTGCATCACCCCTTTTCCCAGTCATTCTGGGGCTCCCTTGGTTGCGGGCCCATAACCCCCAAATTGACTGGGAAACTGGGGTTGTCTCGTTCCCTTCCCCATATTGTCGGGAACTGTGTCGAACTTCGGGCCCGGGGGTCCCCCAGGTTCTTTTGTGCTCTGAGGGGGATGACAGCCTGAAACAAGTGGTTCCTGCAGCCTATCACAAGTTCCTTGACGTGTTCAGTGAACGGGGAGCAGATGCTCTACCCCCCCACCGCCCATATGACTGTCCAATTGATCTGTTGCCCGGTTCTGAAATCCCGTTCGGACGAATTTTTCCCCTTTCTGAGCTGGAATTAGGGGCCCTGAAGGACTATATTGAGGATAGCCTCCGTAAGGGATTCATCCGTCCCTCCACTTCCCCAGCAGGTGCAGGGATCTTCTTTGTAGAAAAGAAGGACAAGACTTTGAGGCCATGCATTGACTATCGGGAGCTGAATAGGGTCACCATTAAAAATCGTTACCCATTACCTCTGGTACCTGAATTGTTCCAGAGCTTAAAGGCTGCGGTAGTATTTACCAAGTTGGACTTAAGGGGAGCCTACAATTTGGTTCGAATAAGGGAGGGGGATGAGTGGAAGACGGCCTTCCGCACCCGATTCGGCCATTTTGAATACCTGGTCATGCCTTTCGGGTTATGCAATGCGCCAGCCACCTTCCAGCACTTTGTAAACGACATCTTTAGGGACTTCCTGGACATCTTTGTCATCGTCTACTTAGACGACATTTTGATTTTCTCATCCTCCCTGGGGGAGCACAGGGTACATGTAACAAAGGTGTTGGGGCGGTTGCGGCAGCACGGGTTGTACGCTAAAGCAGAGAAATGCTGCTTTGAACAGGCTAGCGTTACATTCCTGGGTCTGATTATCTCCACCACGGGGGTCGCAATGGACCCTCAGAAGGTCTCAGCGATCCTAGATTGGCCTGAACCCACGGACAGGAAAAGTGTCCAACGTTTTATTGGGTTCGCAAATTTCTACCGGAAGTTCATCAAGAACTTCTCGGGTCTGGTCTCCCCTATCACTCAATTAACTAAGCTTGGGACGCGATTCAGATGGACGCCCGAGGCACAGGAAGCCTTTGAGGCACTAAAAAGGTTATTTACCTCGGCACCCATTCTGGGTCATCCCGACGCCTCCCTGCCCTACATCTTAGAAGTAGATGCATCTGAAAACGCGGTTGGCTCCATCCTTTCCCAGCGGAAGGGCGCCAAGGAATTACTTCACCCAGTAGCATTCTTTTCACGGAAACTTACCCCGGCGGAGAGGAACTACGACATTGGGGATCGCGAGCTACTGGCTATCAAAACCGCTTTAGAGGAATGGAGGTACCTGCTGGAAGGTGCCTCCCATCCCATCCTGATATTCACGGACCACAAGAACCTGGAATATCTGAGGACGGCCAAACGTCTACGCCCACGACAAGCAAGATGGGCATTGTTTTTCTCGAGGTTCCAGTTCCACATCACATACAGGCCCGGCTCGAAAAACACGAAGCCTGACGCATTATCGCGCATGTATGAGGACACCAAGGAGATCCCAGTGCCCGACACTATTCTTCCGGCAGGGAATTTCTTGGCCCTTCAGACAAACCTTCGCTCCGAGATCCTGAGGGCGTCCACAGCAATGTCTACCTCCGATGGGGCCCCCCTCCAGAACAAGGAGGGACTCCTATGGAGGGAGGACCGGATTGTGGTGCCAGAGGATGCCCGAACCTTAGTCTTGGGACATTGCCATGACCACCCACTGGCAGGACATTTTGGACCGGTCAAGACCCTGGAACTTCTCCGGCGTTCCTTCTGGTGGCCAGACATGGCCAAGGATTGTAAGATCTACGTGGGCTCCTGTGCCATCTGCCAGCGGAACAAGCCTTCAAGGAACAAGGCATGGGGCCTGCTACGTCCATTGCCCATCCCTGAACGGCCCTGGCAGAGAATCTCCATGGACTTCATAGTCGAGCTCCCTCCTTCGCTGGATCACACAGCAATCCTCGTGGTTGTGGACCGCTTATCCAAGATGGCCCATTTCATCCCTTTACGGAAGACTCCATCTGCAGCCGAGACGGCACAAGTCTTTATTCGAGAGATCGTTAGACTGCATGGGGTTCCCGAAGACATCGTCTCGGACCGAGGGGTGCAGTTTACCTCGCGGTTTTGGAGGGCACTGTGCAAAGCCCTGGATATCAAGCTGTCTCTTTCCTCGGCATTTCACCCTCAGACCAATGGCCAGACCGAGAGGACCAATCAGACCCTGGAGCAATACCTGCGATGCTACACATCATTCTCTCAGGACGACTGGGTGCCACTCCTCCCTTTGGCAGAATTCGCGTACAACAACGCTTGCCATTCAGCAACTGGGCAGTCCCCGTTCTTCGCCAACTATGGGTTTCATCCGGTCTTCCTCCCGGACTTGGTCCCGGAATGCCCGATTCCAGCGACGCAGGATGCACTGACCTTCTTCACCTCCAACAATAAGAAATTACAGGAAGCCATCCGTCAAGCCCAAGAAGACTATAAGAAGGCTTTCAATAGGAAGCGAAGAGGGAACCTGGTGTTACAGCCCGGAGAGAAGGTTTGGCTGGCTACGTCAAACTTGCGGATGCTTTGCCCGTCGAAGAAGTTGGGACCTAAATTCATAGGCCCTTTTTGCATCAAACGGATGGTCAATGAGGTGGCCTATGAACTTGTTCTCCCTGACACACTCAAGATCCACCCTGTCTTCCACGTGTCCCTGTTGAAACCGGTAGTCCCTGATGCCTTCCCGGAACGGGAATCCAGGCCCCCGGAGGCCGTAACGGTTGAAGAGGAAGAGGAATTTGAGGTGGAGGCAATCTTGAAGTGCCGTCGAAGGGGGGGCCAGACCCAATTTCTCATCAAGTGGAAGGGCTACGGCCCTGAGGACAATTCGTGGGAACCAGCCCATAATGTCCATGCACCTAGGCTTGTCCGGAGGTTTCTTTGTGATCACCCGTGGTGGAGAGATCGGGTGGGCATCCGGAGGTTGCCCGTAGGGGGGGGGCAATGTCAGGGATCCCCGCGATCCGTCCCTCGATGGTCCCGGCGCAGGCGCACTGCTCCTCCCAGTACACGGGCACTAGGTCCGGGCCGGCCGCGGCGTTCGAGTTCGCGCATGCGCAGTAGAAGCCGCGGCCGCCCGCTGGGCACCAATGGCAGCGCAGGGCGGGATATTTAAAGGTCCCTGAGCTGTCATTTCGTTGCCTTCTGGTCTTACCTGCATTCCTGATCCTGTGAACCTGTATACTGTAAGTTATTGACCCGGATTGCTCTTGACCTTGCTGATTTCTCCTGCCCAGACCCTTGCTTGCCTGACCTCTCTCCCTGGATGCCCCTCTGTAGATCTGACCTCCTGTTGCTGACCTGGCGTGTGACCCGACGATTCTCTGCCTGCTCCCTTGTACCTTACCGTCCTCTACATTACCGACTCGGCCTGTCTGACTACGCACTTGCTCAGCCATCCATCCATCCATCCCATCAGGGTCACCCGACCTCCTCACATTTGGCTCTCCCTGGTTGGAACCCCGGGCGGACACCCCTACCACTGACAGGTGTGCTCAGTAGAGGCGACCTGGTCTCAGGGTACTACAAGTCCATCCCCACCATCAGGGGCCCTGGTGAACAAGTACCCTGGGGCTTAGATTCCGCGCTCTGGGCACGCCTGACCGGTGGAGTGCTAGTGGTGCCGCTCGGCGGTCCCTCACAGTTTTCCAGTCTTCAATAGCCTGAAGGCAGCAGCATAACCCAATGAATCCAGAGCTACTTCAACCTGTGTTCCTTAATGTATGATCAAAACACAAAAGAAATAAAATAATAAACTAGCAGAAGCAAGTCTAATACATATTTTTCCTACACTTGCCTGAATAAGCCTATAGGCAAGGGAATGCACTTAAAGTGGAATTGAATTAATTTGCTTTTAAAATTGCTGATAAGCAGTGTTTTTATAACAGACTCTATTGGTCTCTTCCATCTTAAATACTTTTGATGGCCTATCAGCAGTAATGTACACTGAGCTGCACATGCTCAAAGTACATTTATGGGATCATTCTGTGCCATGATGATGTACATGCACAGGAGAGACTTCATCGTGGTCTGGCCATTCATGTAGCCGAATGGAGAAAACCCAAAAGGATTACTTGGAGATGGAAGTGCCTGAGTGCTAATAGCCTGGCGCTGGAGGGCTATGAATCTGTCAAAATGTGCTTATATGCTGTGTATACTAGAACAGTATAGCATAATCCATCTGTGGAAGTGAAAAAAAATAAACTATAGCGAAGTTTAATTCCGCTTAAAAAGTATCTATAGCAGGCATCACTAAATGGCGGACCGCGGTCCGAATACGGACCGAGTGACAGTCCTGTCCAGACTGCGCCCCCACACCACTTAGCAGCCTGAGTGGACTCCTTTCCTCCCGCTGCTGCAGCTGTTAGTAAGCGGGAGGAATGGCAGTGTGGACTCCTGTTCTGTATGTACTCTTCTGCAGTGGCCGTCGTCGCTGCTGCTGCTGAATTTCAGCAGGGAAGAGGGCAGGAGGAATGGAAGGAAGGACTCCTCATCTGAAAGCACCGGCTTGCCACTGCTGAAATCAGAGCAGGGAGGAGGGTGGAAAACACTGCAGGAGCGGGGAAGGGGAGCCAACCTTTCATGCGGGTCACTTGCTTTTTACCAGGAAGAGTTGGGCAGCTCCCACCCTCAGTGGAAACCTTCTATGCCTCCCGTGCTCCTCCCTGCTCTGAGTTCAGCAGCGGTAAGCCAGTACATTCAGAAGAGGAGTTTGTCCTTCCACTCCTCCTGCCCACATCCCTGCTCTGAGTTTAGCGGTGATGACAGCAAGCCAGTGCATTCAGAAGAGTCCTTCCTTCCAATCCTCCCGCCCTCTTCCCTGCTGTGATTTCAACAGCAATGGCAACGATGGCAGTGGCAGATGAGTACATATAGAACAGGAGTCCACCTTGCCATTCCTCCCACCCTTCATAATGTGTTAAGGTATGGGGAAGATTATGTGGTAGAGGGGACTGAGATATCAGAAGGGGGATCTGTGGTACTGGGGGGCTGTGAGATTGGGGAGCTGTGATGTGGGGGTGCTTTGATGTGGTGATGTGAGGGGGGGAGCTGTGATGTGAGAGGGGGGAGCTGTGATATGGGGTACTGAGAATTGAGAGCTGTGAAATGGCGGGCTGCAAGAGGGGGGAGCTGTGATATGGGGGGCTGTGACGTGAGGGGTAGGAGCTGTTAAATGGGGGGCCATGATAGGAGGGAGTTGTGATTTTAGAGGGGGGAGCTATAATACTGGGGGGCTGTGATGTGAGGACAGCTGAGATATGGGGGGCTGTGATGTGAGGAGAGCTGTGATATGGGGGAACTGTGATATGGGGGGCTGTGATATAAGAGGAGGGAGCTGTGATATGAAAGGTCTGTGATGTCAGGAGAGGGGGAGCTGTGATGCAGCCGATTGTGATTACACGGGGGACTGTGATGTCAAGAAAAGACTGTGATGTGAAAGGGGGCTGTCATGGAAGCGGGGCTATAATGTTGGGGGGCTCTGATGGGAAAGGGAGTTGTGATGTATGGGGGCTGTGATGGGAAAGGGGGGACTGAGGACATTAATGCAAAAGGGGCTGTAATGTGAAAGACCTATTAAAGAAAAATTAGTTTCGGATCTCTGCAGAAAGAAAATGTTACCAACCAGACCATGAATTTTAATTCAGTACCCCTGATCTATAGTCAAAATGCAAAATCATATATTGATTTCTACATTGTATATCAATTATTAAATTTAATTATTTCAATTATTAAATATTTTAAAGAACAAGCAGGATCTGAATGGACACTTATTAAGAATAATAGTTACAAAATCATGACTATCTTTTCATTCTTAAGGCTCTCTTCTTTGCGGAAGATTTTACCCCCTTCATGACCAGGCCATTTTTTCCTATACTACACTACGCTACTTTAACTGGTATTTATGCGGTCATGGAACACTGTATCTAAACAACCTTTATATCATTTTTTTCACACAAAGATAGATTTCTTTTGGTGGTATGTGATGACCACTGGCTTTTTTATTTTTTTCGATATACACAATATTGTAGAAAAAACAGTATTTTTTACTTTCGGCTATAAAACATATCCAATAAAAAATACAAAAAAACACATTTCTTCATAAATTATGGCCCAAATGTATTCTGCTACATGTCTTTGCTAAAAAAAAAATCCCAATAAGTGTATAGTGATTGATTTACATAAAAGCTATAGCACCTACAAACTATGGTATATATATACTGGAATCTATTATTTTTTATATTACTAATGGCGGTGACTTATAATAGGACTGCGATAGTGCGACAGGCAATATGACCCGGACATCACCAGTGACATTAATACAGTCATAATACTATACACTGTCACAGTACTAATTACCCTGGCTGGGAAGGGCTTAACATTTAGGGTGATTAAGGGGTTAATATGTGCGGCTTTAACTTCTAGATCTCTCAGTTCTCAGGGATGAGAAACTGACAGATCGCTCCCTCTGTACAGAACTTGTGTTGTTTACCAACACAGAGCTCTGGGCTGTGATTGTACACAGCCGATCAGCAGGTCCCAGTCATGAATCATTGGCTCAATGTGCACAGTCCCAGTGGGTGCCAGTCGGGGGGACACGCATTTGCGCCCTATACCTGGAAGTAGACAGAATCGTACGGGTACGTCGCTTTGCCACCCGACTGCAGTACATTGAGGAGTTAAAGTGATTGTAAACCTCTGACATGAGATATGAACAAAGTACTCTATAGTGTGTGTTTGTCTCAATCCAGAGCACAAAGTATCAAGTTAATAGTATTCCCCCATACTTGATTTCCTCCATAATGCTTGCAAATTGTAATCCTATGGTCTCCATAGTGTCCAGAAGCCCATCGGATTAGTTAATAGTGGGCGGGATAGTGCAGTGGTGGTTGAGCTCAAGCAGCCTGTGATGCTTGGACAGCACCACTCCACAGCAAGCCCAGCCATCCCAATGAGTGACACAGGCTATTGTTGCAGGATTGTTTAGTGTTGTCTCCTGAAGACAGGAAATTAGGAAAATAGGCTTTGGATGCCAGGATTACAGTTCAGTTGTTTAACATAGATCCAAAGATAAAGTCAGCTATGGATTACATGTACTGTATGTTTTTGTATTTATTTCAGAGTTCTACTTTAAGCTCCACCTTAATCAAACATCATATTATAATATTAAAGTGTTGACTTTTTTTAGTGTCCGTTTTATCTTTAGTCATACTTCAGTCAACTTTGCGTGCAGTAATTTTTGGAAGCCACTTCTCTAGTTGACAGAGCATTGTCATAGCTGTAGGCCATTTGGACCCCTCTAGATACCTCGCTGAAAAACTCCAAGTTGGCAATCCTCAAGTGCTGGCCTGTTGCTAGGGCATGAAAACATTGTTTTTTTGCTCTTGTTATGCTGGGAGTGAGTGTTCAGCAGTTTTCACATCCTAGCAACAAGGCAAGATGTGGGGGTTACTAACTGGGAGTTTTTCTGAGAGGGAGGTGGCAATAGTTTACAGGTATGATAATAAAATGAACATTTTAAAAAGCTGCACAATTTTTTAAATATCTCATTGGGACCCTTCACTGCATAGGTTATTTTCTGGAAAAGATGAATTTACCCTTTATGTTTTTATGCTGCACTATGTAGGTAATTACACTACATAACTACTGGTAAATTTTGCTCCTCTAACAAACCAAATCTCTCAAATCAAAATTTTTCTTTTTTGTTTTGGATAGCAAAAGGGAAGGGTATGGGCTGGTTCACACCATTCCTGGACATGAACACACTGTGCATTCCTGTGTGATTCACATGTGGTTCTGTGCCCTCCAATTTCAGCCCAATAATTTTGAATGGGCTAAAGCTGGACAGCACCGCACCAAAAGTAGTGCATGCATTACTTTTTAAAACATACTGTAACCAAATTGCATGGTACAAAAGTACCATGTGATCTAGAGCAGGCAGGTGCTAGCAAACACACTGCATTTGGAGTTACAGTGAAGGAAATAAGTATTTGATCCCCTGCTGATTTTGAATGTTTGCCCACTCACAATACACCTACCATTCAATTTTTAGACTGATCATTTCTTTGTAACACTGAGAGACAGAATAGCAACAAAAAATTCAAAAGAAATGCATGTCTAACAAATGATGCACTGATTTGCATGTTCATGAGGGAAATAAGTATTTGATCCCCTTCACAAAACATGACTTAGTACTTGGTGGCAAATCCCTTGTTGACAATCACAGAGGTCAGATGTTTCCTGTAGTTTGCTACCAGGTTTGCACTCATCTCAGGAAGGATTTTGGCCCACTCCTCTTGGCAGATCCACTCCAAGTCATTAAGGTTTGGTGGCTGACGTTTGTCAACTCAAACTTTCAGCTCCCTCCACAGATTTTCAATCGGATTAAGGTCTGGAGACTGGCTAAGCCACTCCAGGACCTTAATGTGCTTCTTCTTCAGCCACTCTTTTGTTGCCTTGGCCGTGTGTTTTGGGTCATTATCATGCTAGAACACCCATCCACGACCCAATTTCAATGCCCTGGCTGAGGGAGGAAGGTTCTCACCCAGGATTTGATGGTACATTTCCCCATTCATCGTCCCTTTGATGCGGTGCAGTAGTCCTGTGCCCTTAGCAGAAAAACACCCTCAAAGCAGAATGTTTCCACCACGTTTGACAGTTGGGATGCTGTTCTTGGGGTCATAGGCAACATTCCTCCTCCTCCAAACATGGTGAGTTGAGTTGATGCCAAAAAGCTCGATGTTGGTCTCATCTGACCACAACACTTTCAACCAGTCCTCTACTGCATCATTCAGATGTTCAGTGGCAAACTTCAGAAGGGCCTGGACATGGGCTTCTTGAGCAGAGGGACCTTGCAGGCACTGCAGGATTTCAATCCTTGTCAGCGTAGTGTGTTACCAATTGTTGTCTTGGTGACTGTGGTCCCAGCTGCCTGGAGATCATTGACAAGATCCTCACGTGTAGTTCTAGGATGATTCCTCACTGTAGACACCTGGTAGCCAGAAATCCTGCTGAATGATAGGGGATCAAATACTTATTTCCCTCATGAACATGCAAATCAGTGCATAATTTGTTAGACATGCATTTCTTTTGAATTTTTTTGTTGCTATTCTGTCTCTCAGGGTTACAGTACACCTACCATTCGATTTTTAGACTGATCATTTCTTTGTGAGTGGGCATTCAAAATCAGCAGGGGATCAAATACTTATTTCCTTCACTGTAGCTTTCTATTGACACCTGCTGCAGATCGCAAACAGAGCGCGTTTTGCATGCGGTCTGAATTGCACATGAACATGTATGATTCATGTTCAGGCATGTGTGAACTGGCCCTTAGAGCAGTGGTTGTCAACTTGTGAGCTGAAGGGGGCCCCAAATGTGGCCCTTGACATCACCAAAGGGCCACACATAATGTTCACTATATGTAATGCTTGAAAGGGCTGTCAGAAGCTGCAGACCTAATAAAAGGAAATGAGGGTCAGAGAGCATGGACATTTTTGACAGGTATGTTGGAAAAGACAATACAAAACTGGGAACAAGTTACATGAGGCTAATAGAGATCACTGCTATTACCCTAATCAGCGCTCCCACTACAGACTGCTGAGCTCCAAGGGCCACACATTATATACCTTATACATTAAGAACCAAAGGTTGGGCACCATGGGGTTAAAGCCTCTGTCAAGTTATTACTGTCTGTGTATACCCACAAAGCAGATTTCCTTTACTTCATATGTGGTCACTGGGAAAGGAAGTGAGGTCATATGCCTCTTCTAATTTCTGCTGCATAGACGTATTGTGGAACGATAAAATAAAGATCATTTTAGAATTTCAGAATACAATATGGCAGTGTGTTAACTTGCTTTGCATTTTGTGTTAACATTTGAATACATGACTGAACTAAATATATTTTTTATTTACATAAAGTTTTATACTCGGTACCTAAATGTGGATCGTTCTCTGCCTATCATTGGTTAATGTCACACTATAACTAGAAGGGGCCCACATAAGGATAGAGACACTAATAAAGCTACAAGAACACGTCTCCTGGGTGTGCAGTTATTTTAGTTTGGGAAATGTATTTCCCAGTTAGTATGTAACATGTTTCTTCTATGACTCTGATATTATATGTACACCGTGTTTTGCAAATGGAAGTAGGACTGTACACAAAACAACATCAGCCATCATTTTTTTCCATTTTAAATATAACATTTTATTGCTTAGATTGTTTGATACAGAACAGCTTTTTATTTTGATTTTGGAAGTACTGTACAGCTGAATAAAAAGAAGGAATACAAGTACCAAAACAAAAGTGATTCTCTGTTCATGTGGCATAGACCAGTCTTGTATATAATGCATAGCAGCAGTTTATTTCCCTTTAGAAAAATACGAATATCTACATTTTTATAGTAGTTTCTGGTTACAATAATGGGTTGTATTCACCAACAGTAATGTTGTTCGTGCTGACAAAGAAAGGAAGAAAACAAGAATCATTGTGAAGCTGGAATTATGACTGTTGTGTAGCCCAGGCTTTATAAAAAGATAGCTATCTATGTGACTGGGCTTTTATTGCATTCACAGTCAAGTGCTTATTGTAGTGATTCCATTACCTAACTATTAAATATATTTATCAATTCATTTTTAAACTCAGATACGACAAAATAAAAATAAAATAACAATAGAGAAAATTCAAATTGCAAAGCCCTGAGAAGAGGAATACGAGAGAAGGGGGGGGGGGGGACACAAAATAAGCCGACCATGCAAGCTAAATCTACATTTCACCCAGAGTTTAATCATGGTGTATACTTCACAGTTTAATATACCAAAGTGACACAACGGTCTGGGAACAACTCATAATACATGTAAGGATATTTGTTTTCTGGTAAAAGAAGAACAGACCTTATCTATCAGGGTACAAATATATTTAAATAAAGCTTTCAATCCATTTTGATTATTGCTAACAAACGTCCCACTCTTCTGACAAGTTAGAGATATACAAAATATTTTGTAGAGAAACAACAAATAATAAAATTACTAAAATTCAGGGGTATAGGTCTACTGAATTCATTTGATTTGAATTGATTATTAAGAACACCTGGTAGAAAAAAAAAATATTCTGTGAACCACTGGTTCAGGACTAGTAATTTGTGTCAACATTTTTGTACTGCTTATCTCATAGTGAAATATATTAATTTACAAATAATTACAATGTATTTTTGCAATAGCTGCTGCTCTGTTCTACCGGTCATTCAGTTGATTGTCAGGCATTGCACAGATAACGATGACAGTGTTCTACTGAATGATCCCTCTCAAGTTTGCTTTGATTCTTACTGAAGTTCAGAAAAGATGTGTGCAGTGGTCTAAAAAATACAAATATGCTTCCCTCCAAGTACAAACTACTCGCGTTGAATTTTTTCAGAAGCTGGGTGTAAAATCTTTCTACTAGTTTACATGTATACTTGCAATAAAATTGGACTCAGGAGACATTAAAGCTGAAATGTTTAGGATGCAGAGTATATAGACATTGCATTTTTCCAACAAGATATTTTGCTTTTACAATGCGGCATACCGTTTTGCAATTGCCTTCTACTGGCTGTTTTTTGGACTGCAGCTTACTAGACATCGGGGATTCTGATCTGTACAAATTCAATTGCTGAACGCAGTTTACAGAAATGCCCAATTTCCTTGCAGTCAGCACTAGGCAAAAGTGCCAGATAGTAAGTGCATAGAAAAACTCTTGTATATATAACTCAAGTTGAAATATGAATGGTTTGCTTTCTAGAGGTAATAGCAGCCTTTGCTTTTATGGGCTATATAGGACCTATTTATTTGTTTTACCTTTGTCATTATGATCTTTTGAATAAAAGAAATAAAAAATATTAACTGCTAAAGAATCATAGGAGATCTAGAGGGAAGCATAGGGGCTATAGTAATGTAATAGTAAATATTTAACATGTTCAACATTCCGGAGATTGCAACAAACTGCAGAGGGAAAATTGCACAGTTACAGTAAAGATATATATATATATATATATATATATATATATATATATCCCATACACATTTGTATTTGTGTTTAGACATATAAGCAAAATATACATATACACGCACACCCCCACATCCATACATAACTAACTTACACACAGTTTATATCTATTTACACACACTTTTTTTTTTTCTTTTTTAACAGGGCTCATCTTCAAACGCCATAGCACAAACTGTAATGTAGCTTCTCCTTTTCACCAGTAGTACATTCCTGCCTAAGAAACATGATGGTCATGACATGATGGTTAAGGCATCCGATGCTGGAAGACAGAACTCTTTGCTTGTTTTGACAGTCCACCTCTGCCCTCCTCCATCTCCATGACAGGACACATCAAAGTCTGCATTTACTCTAATGCACACAGCCTCTCTTTTCATTGAGAACAGGGTTGGAATGGTGCAATGCAAGAGAACTGCCAAAGGCTAACATTTAAAGAACAAAAAGGAAAAAAAAACCTCAAGAATGTTCTATTTATACATATTTATTATTACCAGGATTCAAAAGTTACCTGGTACACTTTGAAAGGCAAATATTGCCCAAACGGTTCTGCAAAATGCAGAGACTAGTAAGCTGTTGAATTCAAGCAAACAGAATCAAGACATAGGCAGGGGTGGACAGTTCTATGGATGGTAAAGTTTCCACTGGGTCCTCTGTATGTATGTCGGAGGTAGAACTACTAAATAGTAACACCATTCAGACACGTTGTGTGTAGATCAAGTTGTACAGTTCATAGAGATATAAATCTTTTTGTTTCCTGGTTGTAGCAACTGCCATAGATTTTGTAAATATTCTCATTCAGCACATCCCAGAAGAATATCGTTCCACTATTGTCCACTTAGCAAAAACCAAGACTCATATGTGGGTTAAAGAATGAATAAGAGGTCTTAAATTAATCCTTCTCTGTCCATTTCATTTTGTTTTCCAGTTGTTGGCTTTAGATCTGAATGGCTTTCTCCACGACTTTAAATGTTCACCTCTGGAAAGACAGTGATTGGTGTACTGAAACAAGATTTCAAACGTTAAAGAAAAACAATAATGCTTTACTGGAAAATGTCCACTTCTGAATAATTCTTTTAATTTCTCTTACATATAAAACTGTATATTGAAAAATGTGGTAGCAAAATATAATAAAGTAGTAAGGCACTCAAAATCCATGTAAAGTTTGCATTTTACTTTAAGGTTATGGCACATGATATGGCCTGCCATAATCCCATATAGCTGTCACAACATCCTTAAAGTGGATCAAGTGTAAGTATGATTCTGTCATAGCAATCCAGAGGGGTAACAACCCCTCCACATCTCTGGCTCATTTCATCCCTACAACAGGCAAGGAACCCTCTGATACTAGATGTATGTTATTTGCAGGCTTTTCAAACACCTTGTTGGAACTTTGTACAGATTTACAATCTGAGCTTCTTCAACTGTCTTTAACATCCACCCCTACTGCTTGCTTTGAGCTGTTATTTCTGGGAGCAGTTTCATTTTTTTGAGATGATTCCTCAGCAGCACTTTTTTTCACTTCTGGTTACAGGGTGGCTGTTAAGACTTGATGGTGTCACATTCATTTTCTGATACATGATTTGTGCTGCTCTGCAGGGACTCAGTTTCACTTTCCTCCTCACCCCTAAGCTGTTTCTCCTCTTTATCACTGTCCTTGCACTGGCCTTTCATATCCTTTATTTTCTGATGGATTCGCTGGTGGCGTACCAGACTGTGCTTTAGAGTAAAAGTGCGTTCACATGTCTGACATTTGTAAGGCCGCTCACCTACAAGACAACAAAATACGTTTAAAACATTGGTACAAGTAGGTCAGACTGTGTGAATAAAATAAACAAAAAAAAAGAAAAAAAACCCCAGAAATGATAAACTTAGGCAGCTTTTACACTGATCCGTTTTTCATTGCATTTTTTGGTGCGTTTTTGAGAATGTAAACTTTTTTTTAGTTTAGGGAAGGGTTAAGTTCAATCAAGTTTGTACTGTGTTCTGTGTCATTATTGGACAAAACTTCTGTTAGTTCTGGTGACCCTGGTCTTTGCAATAGAAAGTTAAGGGACACTAGTTTTGGTGACAACTATATAAGAAGAAAATCCCCATAACTTTGGAGAGATTTCCTCTCAATTCATGTTATGTTTTCAGTGCAGGAAGTAAGGGGGAATCTCCCCCAAAAGGACAGAGACAGCAAAACAATAACTTGACAAGGATTCTATTAAGTTCTTACTCTATTCTGGGAAAAAAAAAATACAACACTTGGCTATTTATACATTTTAAGAACAGTTAATTGATGTGATAGTTTATGATTGTGTCCTAAACATGTCAAACAGAAAACTGGGGCGCAGCTATTTGATGTGGTTTGTGTGTCAGTGTACCACATTCTAACTTGTGCACTCAATGGTAGTGAAAAATATGCACGAAACACTTATGATAATGATGTGCCCATAAATTTTATATATGTAATTAGAGAAAACCTTGGAAATCACTAACCTGTGTGTGATCTCATGTGTCTTGTGAGATCCTGGAGGGACCAGAAACGCTTGCTACAGACTGTGCATATTTTCTTTCTTTTGTCCGCTTTTGTCCCTTTAGTTTCAGTCTTGGAATCTTTGTCATCATCACCTTTGTCCAAAGGCTTTTCTACTTTTTCTTCTGAGACTCCTTCTCCATCTGTTGTCTTATGTTCAGTTTGCTCACTTTCCACAGGAGATTTGGACACCTTTAAATCAACCGGGAGCTCCTCTTCCTGGTCTCCAGTCTCCTTTGAGGAATCCTGATTAGCTGGGTTACAAGTATGAATTGATAGATCCTTGCCTGCATGTTCACTGGTTTTCTCCTGATCACTGCTTTCACATGAATGTGCCTTCTTGTGTCTTCCTAAGGTAGCAGGAAACTTGAAACTCTTCCCACAAATATCACAAGAGTTGCTCGAAGCCTGCCCATTGGGTGATAGTTTGAAGTCCATCAGCTTACTTGCAAAATTAAGATCTAGGCTTTTGTTGCTCACAGCGTCATCCTCTATCTGTTCATCTTCATCCTGGTTGGCCTTCTCCAGATCTAGTGTTAGGTTTTCAGTCGGCTTGTTCATGGACATCTGCTCGCTTTCTGTAACTTCAGTTTGCTCTGCTTTTTCCCTGTCCCCAGATGTCAGATCTAGCACATCAGCTTCCACGGCTGATAAATCTGCATCAGACTGACTATCTGTAAAAAAGAGAAGGCAACTTTTAACAAATGTGCTTCGAAAACAGACCAATGCAGCTACTCAACATGTTTATTGTTTTCAATGTGTTTTAAGTGTATGTAAACCCAAAACAAAAATGCTATGAACTTCAGAACCTTAGATGTGGTCTGCATTAGTTTCATTTTTCTAACATTTTTCCTTTATTCTCATTTGGTGATCCTGTTAGTAATACACTTCCTTTCCTAGAGTAAAAACGTTAAACTACACCGCTACTGGCAAGGGGTGCTAACCACTATCAATAATGGACTTCAGGTGTCCCTGGTGACTGATCCCAGTATCTGCTTACTAATCATCTTAGATTAATCTACCTTGCTTGATAATACGTACTATTGTTAGAGTTCTTTTTCAAGCTTGAAAGCTTGCGCACAAAAATGGTTATCTCTGCACCCCCCTACTTGGGCGGAACGGAAAGCTCAAACTAATATTGTCCTGTCTAGGGAGAAACTTGTATTTTAACAAGATTTTAAAAGATATGGAACCTGTGGTTGGCTACTTCAGATCTAGCCCCAATTTCCCTTACTCTAAGCAGATTATTATCCTGTTGATTAACTCCCTGGAAGGCGTGTTTTAAGACTACCTTCTGACAAGACCGACACTTTCCTCTAAGAGTCCTTACGATTTGAGATTGGTTATGCTGGTGATGCTTAAAATTAATACAAAAGGCATATGGTTTCATATGTACAATAAATCATTGCTAATAGCAGTTGCAAGGGGCATGCAAGTTGTTTATTTTATATCTTTCCTTTTCTTTTTGTTTCATGATTGTTTGCTTTCAAGTGCTAGTAGGTCTGTATTACATCCCCTGTTGTCTACATCGCTTTATGAGATGACTGTTCAAACTTATTTTATATATATATATATATATATATATATATATATATTCGGAGCTGGATAGATGGCACAAGTTGTTTTTTTAGACTGTTTTGTATGTAAAAGAAAAAAAAATCTAAAACTTTCAGCATAAAGCATTGGACTTAAAAAAAAAAAAAAAAAAAATGAATGTTCACTGACTCCAGTGTATCTGTTGAGCCAAGATGGACTCCCAATTTGGACTACAAACCCCTCATTCTCTCCTAATCTCCCTTAAAGTAGCTACACATTTCAATATGACCATTCCATTGATCATTCAATTAAACTAAACATCAAATTGAATAATAATCATAAACCACAGACCATCCAAGTGATTTAGTGAGCTTTTGATCAATTCTGGCACTGGTAAGTCGAACGGCTGTGGTTTGATTGAATTTCTGATCAAATGAATATTTTTGTACATAATACCACATCAGACCATAACACAGATCAGTTAAATTATTATTTTTGATTGTACTGTCAATTGATACCATAAGCATTGCAGTGTTTGATATTTAATCAAGTGAATGACTTGTTTGTGATTCCTCATACCTCAACGATCAAAAAAGTGAGGCATGTATAGCCACCTTTACTTTTTTTGTGGTTCACAGATGATAGTTGGCAAAACTATTTGATATATCAGTTCAGTGCACAGGAGGTTACAAGGACATGCAATTTTAGCAGAAACAGCAAGAAAAACAATGCACATCCAAGGACTGGTAGGATGCAATATAATACATTTTTTTTCTTGGCTTTAGAGATCCTTCAACTACTTAAGCTTTAGAAGATTTTACCCCTCCATGACCAGGGCCCATTTTTGCTATTTGGCACTGCACTGCTTTAACTGGCAATTGTGCGGTCATGCTATATACTATACTATATAAATGAAAAAAGACTGACAATTCTGGGAAAAGAAAAACTATTTTTTACTTTCTGCTACAAAACATATCCAATAATAATAGAAAAAAAACACAAATTTCATGATGTTAGGCCAAAATGTATTCTGCTATGCAAATTGGTAAAAAAAAAAAAATCCCAATAAACGTATAATAATTGGATTACGTGAAAGTTATAGCATCTAAAAACAATGGTATATATGCACTGAAATTTATATTTATTTATTGTTTATACTAGTATTGGCAGTGATCAGCGATTTATAGTGGGACTGTGATAGTGCGACGGCCAATCTAACACTGACACTTTGTGGGAACGGACAAACGAACACAGCTAATAATATACACTGTACTAATTACACTGGCTGGGATGGGGTTAACATCTAAGGCAATCAAAGGGTTAACTGTGTGCCAAACAATGTTTACTGCAATGAGCGATGTGCCTGTTTTTACTCCCTGCTTTGCAGGGAGGAAAAGACTGACACTTTGCTGCTGACTGTAGAGAGCCCTATGTTGTTCACTACAGAGCTTTCTTCTGTCATTCGCTCAACGGGTCTCAGCCATAGATTATTGGCCAGGACCTGTTGAATGACTTGTGCTGTAGCAAATAACAGCATAGCCGGGACAGTGTGCACGTCCCCTACCCGGGAATGCTGGATCACACATATCTATCTATGTATATATATATATATATATATATATATATATATATATACATACACGATCTGGCACAACTGGACAGCACCGTAGCAGTAACGCTACAGTGCACAGCCTGGACGTAGTTAAAATCTACTTTCAATAAAATGATAAAAAGAAACATATGCCTGCACCATAAAAACAATGATTCTGTGAGGCCCAGGGCTGGACAGTAATGATGAATGAATAAAAAAAAAAAAAACACACTAGATGCAAGTGCTACCTGTGCTATCATGTGATCCAGCATCACTTTCTTTAGACTGGGCCACAAGACCGTTTCTTCGCAAGGAGAGGTTGGCAACTCCATGTTTGCGTAAGAGATGGCGCTCACAATTAGATTTGGTAGAAAAGTAGGCATCACATTGTGCACAGGGATAGGGTTTCTGACCTGGAGGAGGAAACAAAGTATTTAGTTGACCTGATTGTTTGGTTCATCTGATGGTTTCCTATAAATCGAAACAATGCAGAGAAACAGGTCCCATGATGGGAGGTACCTGATAATATGGAGATAGATAAATACACTATCTAGTAATTTTAGATAAATGACTTGACACAAGAGTCAGGAGTTTTGTGGGTTGAAGCAAAAAGAGGAGGGAGAAGGGAGGGCAACAATACCCTTTAGAACAAGCGAGCCTCTCTAGCCTGGACACAAAAGCAGCATTATGAAAACCCACTCTGCTTTAATCTGTTTCGAGTTGTTCGTTTCACTGCTAATTAACAGCTAAATCTTCATTAGGAGATCACATAGACCAGACCTTACTTCCAAGCTGTCATGTGATCACACTTTGCCTAATTACATGGATATCCATGTCTCCCCCTGTACTGCAAGAATGAGGCAAAGCTTCTTTCAGTCAATTCACAATCTTCGGGGATGCAATAGTGCCAATCACAGACTCCACACTGACCTATGCCTCTTCTTAAAGATAGTTAATATGTATTGCTGCACTATGGATTATATTTTAGTAATTTGGGATTGTTCATGTTTCCGGAATTTTTTTTTTTTTTTACTCTGGAAGACATCAACGTTTATTATAATATGTAATGCACAGTATATATTTCACTGCTTTAGTGTACGTTCATATGAATATGTGATGTGGGGTGTATGCACTATTTCAATATTATGATGGAGGGGAAGATCAAGCAGATTATTTTTAGAACTTTGACTATCTCTAGGTGTGTTGTGAAAGCTAGGACAAAATATGAATGCTCCCATGGTACTACTCTTGGTAGTACTAATCACCTAATGTAAGTACCATTCTTTGTCTTGAAGGCTGGTTCACACCAGGATCGGACTGATGTGTGTCCACACTACCAAATGCAAAAAAGTAGTGCATGCATTTTAAAAACGCACCGCACCAAACCACGTGGTACTTCGATTTGGGGCCCGCAAATGCATTGGATTTGCGATCTGCATTTGGGGTGCCGTTAAGAATACAATGGCACCTGCATTATAGATCAATGCATTTGAACAATATGCAGGAAACTTGCACGGAACACGCCTTTCCCGCACCCATAATGGTGACAACTGGTCCTGATGGCCTCATCAATACGCAGCAGGCTGCCCATGTATTTCACCCGTATTCTCGACCAAAGCTCTGCTGCTGCAGTGGGGGCTGAAATTCTGACTAAAAGACTAATTCATGACATGCGCCAACAGATTTTTTTTTTATAACATACAAATCTTTCATTGGATTAAACTAAGATTATTATGTAGGCTGCCATTGCCAACATACTTATAAGGGCTCATGCACATGAATGTAAATACAGGCATACAGGTGTACAGCAGGAGCTCACAGGTTTGGAAAATGATGCCCTTACGCATGCTCTCGTAAATGTAAGTTCCGTCATTTACCTGCATATACCTGTATTCAGCGCATTATGTCAATACAGACCTAAGGGCAGACGAACACACCGGCTGGGGCTCATGGGCAGTGTAAATACAGGCACATTTTATACACCTGTATTTACGCTCATGTGCATGAGCCCTATAATACTAGCTGCCTGGCTGTCTCTGGCTTTGGTACATTTATTGTACCTGTTCTGGATGAGGAAATTAATGCAGAACTAAACCCTCCTACCCTTTTAACTGAAGATGGAGTCTACATGTAGATCTGCTGTTGCCATGGTGCTGCACATGTGACCAGATATTACAACAGCCATTTGAGGGTTTGAAAGATCAGCTGAGAGCTGACATAAGCACACTCCCTACTGTGACTTATCACCAGAGCCATGCCGTGAATGTAACAGTTCTGAGAAACAGTTAAGCGGGACGTAATTCCACGCTATAGCTGAAAGACGGCTACAGCGTGCTTCTTTAGTTCTGGGAGGACGTCTATAGATGTCCTCCCAGAAAGCACATCAGGCGAGCTCTGTGTCCGCTGTGTCCTTTGGATGCAGCTGACCACCGATAGCGGTAAAGGGCCAACACAACAGCCCTTTGCCATATAACCAGCTGTGTCCAATCCCAGGTGTCGGCAGTCTGTTCCTCACACGCTGTGTCTGTGTAAGGAAGAGACAGCCGATACCCAGCAAGACTATCAGCAATTTGTTTACATTGATAATCAGGGCACAGATTATCAGTGCAGCTTATCAGTGCCCATCAGTGCAGTCTCATCAGAGCCTATCAGTGCCCATTACTGCAGCCTAATCAGTGAACAAGAAAAAATACTTATTTGCAAAATTTTATAACAGAAATAATAAAAAAAAGTTTTGTTTTCTTTTTAAAAATTTTCAGTCTTTTTTAATTTGTTTAGCAAAAAATAAAAAAAAATCCAGTGGTGATTAAATACCAACAAAAGAAAACCCTATCTGTCTAAAAAAATACAAATTTAAATTGGGTACCGTGTTGCATGACCACACAATTGTCATTCAAAATGCAGCAGTGCTGAAAGCTCAAAATTGGCCTGGGTAGGAAGGGGGTGAAAAAGTGGCCAGTACTGAGGTGGTTAAAGCAGAACTAAAACCATCAATTTAATAATTAAAAAAACAGTTATATTCCTGGCATGCCGGGAATGCTAACTGTCACATTTGCTTGTGCTCTCAACCAAACTGTTAAACCATGAAATGACTGGCCTTATAACTGACCACATGTGCAGCATCATGGAAGTTCCAGGCTAAGATGGCAGCTTCATTGGCAGAAAAGGAAAGTAGGGTTTAGTTCCCTTTTAAGTTGCTAATTAAAAAAACTGAACAAGCAGGCACCTTATTGGAGAAGAGGCATTCAGTGTCTCTTCTGCAATAAAATAAACCTACCTGTTTGCTTAGTAAAGGTTAAAGTTCATGATTGCCTATTGAGGTGCCCAATTTAAATAAACAGCATGCCTAAGAAACATTGTAGCATTCTAGAATCACTTACCTGTGTGAGTGAGCATATGTCTCTGCAGGGAGCTGGCCCAGGGGAAAACACGAGGGCAGTAGGGGCATGTTATTTTTTGTAAGGAGTTCGAGTAAGAGTTTCTCTTTCCCCTTTTTTCTTCTCCACTATCTCTCTCATCCTCACTGGTGCCATTTTTGTCCATAGCATCTTTAATGTGATCAGTGGATTGCAGATAAGGGCTAAATTTGTTAGTGTCAGTTGTGGCCAACATTTTCTCAACACTTGCAAACTCACCACTTGATTCCAGGTCTACAGCAGCAGCCACTTTAGGTTTATTTTTTGTTCCTTTCTTTCTGCCCCTTTTCTTTGCTCCTACGACTAAAGCAGTAGCTGTACTGACGTCAGCTGGGCTAGCAGAATTTCTACTAGTTTGAGAAGCGTCACTGGAAACCATGGGTTCTTTCTGATGGATTGTCGCCTTGGAAGCCACAGATTTGTCAGTAGCTGATGAGCTGTTGGCAGCAACTTGTAAAGTGGGTGTTACATCTGTTTTCAGTAAAGCAGAAGCAGATACAGAAGATATTATCTGTGCAATTGAAGCCAGGGGTGGTAGTTCTTTAGAAACTGCAGGCTTTGGCAAAAGAGGAGGTGGCTTAGGCCTCAAAGGTCGAAGGATAGTTGCACTTCCAAGAACAGCAGGAGAAATGACTGGGACAGTCAAATGCACAGGGGTTTTCACTGGTTTGGAATGTGTAAAAGCTGCAGCTTTCTCTAGAATTTCATTGGCACTTAAGGGAAATGGGCATGGCTGGCAATTGTATGGTTGGCCAATAGGGCCTCCTATTTGCTCTTGTGTTTTTGCTTGCATTTGTGAGTCATCTTTGTCCTTTTTTGAATGCTTAGGCATGGACAGGTCAATGGGTTCCATAGAGGAATCATAGGAGGCAAGAGACAAGTTGTAGACATGCTCCTCCTTTACTTGGAACCCAATAGAGTTCTTGTTCTTTTGAGAAAAGTCCAAGGGCTCATCAAGCTCCATAGGAAAACTAGCAGTAGGTTCAAGTTTAAAAGTAGATATCCCCCCATGAAGAAATCCATTCTGCGGTTCCACATAAGATGTCGTTGCTTTCCGATCAAGGTAAGTGCTTTCTTCCAAAAGTGGAGTGTCTGATCTAGTTTGCTCTGGACTACAGGACCCATATAATAAAACATGGTTCTCTATTTCTTTCTCTTGTACGTGCTGATGCTGTTTAAGAATGTGGTGAATGCAGTTTCTTTTGGCAGAAAAAGCAGTGCCGCACTCTTTGCACTGAAATGGTTTCTTTTTCTGAAAGTTGGTGTGACTCCTCATATGTATATGAAGGGCACGATAGCTTTTTAAGTCCTCTCCACAGCATTTGCAAACAGTGTCTGGAGAACAGACAGCATCAACCATTTCAGATTTGTTTGTAGATACATAGTCAATATTTTTTTCTATATCTTTTCTGGTGACTTTTAGGTGCTTCTTACGCAGGTGTCGCTCGCAGTTTGCTTTAACAGTAAAAGGGTACTGACAGATTTTGCATACGTATGGCCTTTCACCACTGTGTGTTCGAAGATGTCGTATTAGTGCTGCTTTGTCAGCTGCGATATAATCACATATATTACACTGATAAGGCGATATCCCTAAATGAGTACGTATATGAGCCCTCAATACACCGGAGAATGTAAATACCTGATCACAGAAACTGCAAGGATACAATACTTTTTTAGCTTGGGTTGGTTTCTTGCCATTTGATCCAGGAATATTTGATTTCAGATCTCCTTCAGTTCCTTCTTGTTTGATCTTTGCCTCCAAATCCAAAGGCAACAAGGCTTCTATAATACTGTCCTGTTCTAGCTGAGTCTTCAGGTCTTTCTGACTCACAGATTCTGAGTTGGGTACTTGGGAATTCTGAGCAGAGGAACTGTAGGTCACTCCAGGTCTGGATTGCAAATATACAGCGCTTGTGGAAGATTCCACAGTATTTTTTATCATTCTAAGGGGTGGAGCAGGAAGGCTAGGGCTGATACAGCCTGGAGAGGCTTGCTGGTTTGCAACTACAGATGGCGGTGTTGAGGCAGCAACAACAGTACGAGGAGTAACTGGAGGCTTTGGCTTAAGAGGTGGCATATGTTTGAAAGCAGCAGTAGAAGCTTTAGACAAAGGTGGAAGACTGATCTGAGAAGGTGCAGAAGTAGCCATCTTTAATATTTGCTGAATATCAGCTAGTTCTCCAGAGATTGGTTTTACTACAATACTGTTGTCAGGCTGTACAGTAAAGCCCTTTTGGAAAGGCTGCAGAGAAAGCAATTTTAGGTTCTCTCTTGTTGGTGGCAGTACTGCAAAAGGTCTACCCACAGATGATGCTTCTATGGGTGACAACTTCAGCACAGTTGTGCTGCTACCAAGCTCACGAGGTAGGCTGCTCTTTATAGCTTCTATATGCGCGCCATGGGCACTTTCCAGTGAATTGTCCTCCTCACTGTCTGGCTTTGTGTCTTTGGTGTGCTGCAGACCCAGGGCTGCCATGAAATATTGTTTGTCTTGACTATCCTCCAATGAGTCTTCAGTTTTGTGCTGATTAGCTACCTGATCACCTTTGTGGGTTTCCATGTGCAGTTTGAGAGCAGATGGCATTGGAAATGCCTTGTTGCAGGATTCACAGATGAAACTGTGCAATTCACTGATGCATCTACGCAAGTTGGTTTCACACCATACCTAGGGCACAGGCAAAGATATTGTGATTAAAACATAGAATTTACTATACTGTATAGACTAAGTGCATAAATGGTACAATCATTCGCACACACAGTAAGTACATACACACAATATATAGATACATTGATTTGCATGTGGTTATATTGTAAGTTGCATCATGACATGAACTTACAGAAACATAATTATATCTACAGATATCATGTCCTACTCTGGCTGGGGATGGGTTAATGTCTATCTGGGTCTAAGGGCAGACCAGCATTTTTTTTTTCTTTTTGTCCACATGCCATCTAAAGCCTTGTGAACTGGGGATTAGGATGATAAGCCCTTTACTGCTATAGAAACCCAAAGAGCATTGCATGTCTTGCTGTGATACACCGCATCTAGCCTTTTGCACAAAACACACAGCTGACCATCTTCTTTTGTTCTCCATTTTTAAATAGCAGCTTAGTGCAGGAGCAGCAGTATATCTAAGACATGCCCCTCCCAGAGATTAACTCTACTCCCGATGCCCAAGCAATTAGTTATAATTACTTCGGAATAAAATTGATTTAAACCAATCCAGCCTGGATCTAAGTTATGAACTGCTTACAGTCCAATGAATGACAGATGGTTTGAACGAAACTGACTTTAGGACTTGCTGTCAAAGTTGCACGATTGTCTGCCTCAGTGCCCTCTGCTGTCACTTTATGAGAGAAGTGCCCTAAGTAATAGATCAGTCTGAATAAAGCCAACTAACAGAACAGCCTGTATAACGCTTATAATGATCAATTCTGTATTATGAAAACAAGATGAATGCTATATTTGGCCTATGATGCATAAGAACTTGGAATTTGTTAAGTCTAAAATAAAATATGGCTGCATTTAAAGCTCCACTCCGGACAGAAAAGTTCAAAAGTTGATTCAATTGTGCATTTATTAAACAGCTATGCTATAAGAACTGGATTTATCTTTATATTGGTTTCATGCAATACTGCAGTACTCAAGACTAAAAGAGAGAGAAGCAGCAGTATTAGTCAGTCAGTCAGGCTCCACTGCATTGCATAGTGCTCTCAATCTAGAAGTACATTCTGCCTGCAATAGGAGAGAGCAGAAGAGCAGAGAAATTAATTTGTGTAGTGATGCTCCTTTATTGTCCATTCAGCAGACTAAAGTACAGTACAGCTAGTGATAATATTTGTCATTTCACCGGCCTGGCTATGATGTCTGGATAGAGTGCCTCAACCAAAACTGACTGAACAAAACTACTGTTACTAAGGTACTAAGTTACTAACGTAAACCCCCTGTCCCCGAAAAAAAGCAAACAAAACAAAAACACATATACAGTTGTACTCAAAAGTTTGCATATCCTGGCGGAAATCATGACGTTTCGGCATTGATATTGAAAATATGACTGCTAATGCCAAAAACTGTCTTTTATTTAACTACTTGCCCTCCAGAGCATTTACCCCCCTTTCTGACCAGGCCATTTTTTTGATACGGTGCTGCGTTACTTTAACTGATCATTGCGCGGTCATGCAACGCTTTACATAAATTAAATTTCTTTCCATTTTTCCCAACAAATAGAGCTTTCTTTCAGTGGTACTTGATTACCTGTGGGGTGTTTACTTTTTGCGCTATAAACAAAAAAACCTGACAATTTAAAAAAAAAAAAAAAAATCATATATATATATATATATATATATATATATATATATATATATATATATCTCGACTTTTTGCTATAAAAAACATACCCAGTACATAAATTTAAAAAAATCTAAATTTTGTCCTAAATTTAGGACAAAATGTATTTTGCTACATGCTTTGCTAAAAAAAAAATCCCAATACATGTAAATTAATTGGTTCATGTGAAAGTCATAGCATCTACAAATGGTGGTATATATACTGGAATTTTTATTCTCTCCTGCCAGCATGTTACTGCTGGCAGGAGAGAGACCTGTGTTGTTTACCCAATGGCGACACGGGTAGGGCAGCACGTGTGCGCGCTCCCTACCTGGAAATGCAGATCACGTATATATACACGTGATTTTGTGCAGCCCTGCCGCCCTGTAGCAATATTTCTGCTATAGGGCGGCAGGGAAGCTGTTAAGGATAGTGATAATGAAGCCATTTATTATCACATAGTTGTATGGCTCCTTTTTAAAACCACAAAAAAAGCCCAGTTAGAATATGCCTGACAACACCATGACACACCTCACAGCTTCTGGCACACTGTAATCTGGAGTGACGAGACCAAAATAGAGCTTAATGGTCACAACCATAAACGTTATGTTTGCAGAGGGGTCAACAAGGAATATAATGAAAAGAATACCATCCGCACTGTGAAGCATGGTGGTGGCTCACTGATGTTTTGGGGGTGTGTAAGTTCTAAAGGCACGTGGAATCTTGTGAAAATTGATGGCAAGATGAATGCAGCAGACAATTCGCTTTCTTTTGCACGAAAGCTGTGTACAGGATGCTCTTGGACTTTCCAGCATAACAATGACCATAAGCACAAGGACAAGTTGAATCTCTAGTGGTTACAGCAGCAAAAGGTGAAGATTCTGGAGTGGCCTTCCCAGTCTCCAGACCTTAATATCATTGAGCCACTCTGGGGAGATCTCAAATGTGTGGTTCATGCAAGACAGCCAAAGACTTTGCATGACCTGGAGGCATTTTGCCAAGACAAATGGGTAGCTTTATACCAACTACAAGCATTTGGGACCTCATAGACAACTATTACAAAAGACTGCACACTGTCATTGATGCTAAGGGGAGCAATACACAATATTAAGAACTAAGGGTTTGCAGACTTTTGAACATGGGTAATATCATTTGTTTACTTGTTTCCATGTTTTGAATTATGATTATGACCTATATTTGAATATAAATCCCATAAGAAATAAAATGTGTTTTACCTGCTCACTCGTGTTTTCTTTAAAAATGGTACACACTGTACAGTACTTTACCAATTCTCCATGGGTATGCAAACTTTGAGCACAACTGTAAATTTTAGCTTTACACAAAGCTTTTTGCCTTTATGCCTTTAAGAATGTAAATCTAACACTCATGTATGTGAACATATTATATACTTTGAACACACTAAGATAATGTGTACAAATAAATAGGCTTTTCTTCAATATGAAAATATCACTTAGGAACACTAAACGTTGTTAATGTAGCTATGGCTTATAAAAAATGGATACAGAATGAGCATACTTGGTACCTTACAATTTAATTATGATTCTCTGAAAAACTTTATTCCATAAATAAATATATATATATATATATATATATATATATATATATATAATGTCATGTTTACTTTTTTTGCAGACAGTATGTATGTTTTTAATTACTGGATGAACTATACAGCTAGTAAAATTAGCTTTAAAAGCGGTAAAGGATGGGTAGTTTTATTATGTGGCTTGTTCAAAGTATTGACCTTGATCTTCTACAATTATGAGATTACTCTGAACAAATATTCAGCCTCAAACTGTTAATCACAATCAGGAAAATATTGAAGGGTATGTCTGAGTTTAAAGTCTACTCATTCTAGTGATAAGCAATTTTATCTTCTGCTATTGCTTTAAAGCATTTCTGGTCATTCAGTTATACACTTGCGACTTTACCTGAGAAATGATAGGGAACTTCTTGCAAGAGAAGTCAGTAAAGCCCAAGTCGTTAAAGCCTGCAGGGATGGAGGGATTGTTTTGAATAAAAGGCTTCCCTGTAGGGTCTCTGGGGAGTAGCTTGTGGATTGCAGCATTGTGGCGTAGTAGACCTCGATGGGTGCGAAATGATATGCAGCAAATGTCACACCTGGAAAGTTGAAGAGAAAATAAAAATGTCATATATGTCTGTCTTTAAACGGAAATATTACAGTTAAAAACCTGTACACACACTATTAGTGATTTTAGAGAAGAGAATAATTAAGCTAGGTTTTAATAGCACTTTGACTACAGAAATATGGGGAATACCACTGCTGTCCTCCTGAAATGCTAGTTGCATGGCTCCCTCTGGCCTAAATGTTTCACAGACCAGACCATGTATCCTCTGAAGCCATATATGTTTTAAGAGAACAATTCTTAATATTGAAGCCAGAGAATCAAGAGGTAGGCCAGGCAACTGACATTTTCAGAAGGAGAGATCTGCATTGGCAGCCCTCTTTTTGCTCTTGTTAGGTTTTGTGTATTTCTTGAGCTGACAAAGTCCTAATACAGCCGAAGCGGAGGAATGCTGCATTAAATGGCCCTTGAGCAAATACATGCTTTACATTTTGATTTCATATTACACAGTTTGGAATCCTCTCTATTTTACACATGTGGAATGCAAGGATTACTTTAAAACACTTAATGTTTTCTGAGCAAACAGTTAACACAGATGCACAATGCAGATGTGTTCAGTCAAAGCTTGCTGTTCATGTATGATGTCCATGCATGAGGGTCATGTTGAGTGAACTGCTATTTTCACATGCTTCTATAGTGTGTTATATCCCTTTAATAAGCAAGGCTTCACTGCTATAGTTGGCAGAAAGTCAGGTAGTCGGCCTCCTAGACCACAGGACTATCTATTTTTGGAGTGCATAAACCAGGCCTAACTGAAAAGTAAACAAGTAGCCCTTTTCATAGTATCATAATGTACCACTAAGATCTGTAGGCCAAAATATCTTACACTGCTCTACACCTGAATAATTAAAAGAGAGAGGTAATTTATACTTCCAAAAATAGTGCGAATAGCCAAGCATGCTGCACAAATTGGCTGACAATCTCTGGTTAAGAGTGATATGATATTTATGCTCTAAGTAATTGTCACAAAGCAGCACCTTTGCGATCAGGAATTAAACTCATTTCCCTGAAACGGATGACAGGACGTGAAGAAAAATAAGACAGGGTTTTTGCTCCAACTAGTACTACTAGTTCTGTTACATGCCTTTTCTATCAGCACCAGCCCCATCCCCCAAGACTAAATGCAGCATCGTTCCCATAAAGGGTGCCACAAAAGGAAAACAAATCCTTGCCATACCTACAGGCTTGTAATAAAAACCTTTCAGGCCAGCACTCAACACCTGTTGATGTATCTTCAAACTCAGAAGGCCAAACTGCAGACCAGCAGGAAAAGACATCAGGGAGAAACATTTGGAAATGTCCTTGTCACAAAGACACTTTACTTCTAGCCAGCCATTCCCAACATGTCTCCCTGCATCTTGTCTTTAATCTGCTCTTCAATGACAAGGCAGGTTGCAGCAAATCCATCCCAGTGTCCTACAGGCAGCCAAGCTCTTCGCTCAGCACATCACTTACTATCCCACACACCTCTCAAACTGCATCTCCCCATCTAAAAAAGAAAAATATGCAAAAACAAGTATTTGTCGTTTATAGAGTCAGGTTTATGATCATTATGACGCTGTAAAGAAATATGATTTGCATTATGTCTCGTTTAAGAATTTATCTGGGTAGTCCCACTGGTCTAGGCTGACACACAGGGGGAGATTTACTAAATCCAGTGCACTCAGAATCTGGTACAGCTGTGCATAGCAGCCAATCAGCTTCTAACTTCAGCTTGTTCAATTAAGCATTGGCAGTAAAACCTGAAAGCTGATTGGTTTCTATACAGAGCTGCACCAGATTTTGCACTCTCCAGTTTAATAAATAACCCTCACAGTGACATCTGTTTAAAAATATGTGGCTCCCTACAGGGTATCCCAGTGGCTCCGATTCCTCTGGAGTCTGCAGTTTAGCTCAGAGCAATGTGCCAGTGTGATATTATCCTTGACTCTTGAGAATTTTTAATACTCTGCATGACCAAGCTACAAAATGTATCAAGTCAATGATGCCACCCCCTCTCCTTTTGGTGGAATTAAAAAAATCTTCAGAAAAAAATTACTGTCCATTTCTTTACAACTTATTGTTCCTTTTTTCATGATTGTTCTCTGTAATTCATGCTTCTGGTCTGCCCATTTTCCTAAAGTGGAACTTCACTATGTCAATCAACACTGACTATTTGTAATCCTTATGCTGATAGCATTAGTAAATGGATAAGAAAGTATATCATATTTACTTGTTTTGAATTTTTTTTTACATTTCTTCAGTTACTTCCTGGTTTCCATGCCTAGGCAAATGATGTCATACATCCCAGGACCCTTTAGGAGGGTAGGGAGGATTCTATGTTCAGCCAATCCCTGAGCTAAGGGCAAATGGATTCCAGGAAGTAAATGCTACATGAATCATCTGCCCTTAATCAAGATGGCCAGTGCCAGAAATGCCAGAGTGTGTTTTTCAAAATGCTTTCTCTGCAAAATAAAGCATGGAGACATGGATGGATGGGGAGTTTGCTTTGAATAATAAAAATTAATTAAATAGCACTTTTAGTTTGTGGTGCTTAGACGCAGTGCAGTTCCACTTTAAATTTTTATTGATACTTTATATAATTTCCCTGGCTGCCATGGTGAAGCTGCCAACAGGCAAAGCCCCTATAATGTATTATTTTATTAATAGTGAGGATTATTATTATTGGTGTTATTATTATTATTCTTTTTTGGCTCGTTTTTCAGCACCCATATTCTCATTTTTGTTTCTGCACCCATATTCTCATTTTTGTTCAGCACTCATGTTCTCATTTTTATGTATTTAGTTTAATACTCTCATTCTGACTGACTGTTTGGTTTTAATTATGACAATGTGGAGGGGACAGTGTATTGATGTCACATTGATATGAAAATCTTCCTATGTGCTTTCTAGCCCTGATGAAAGGGGCACTTAGACCTCCGAAATGTGTTGGCTACTTCTTGAATTATACCTCTGACCTTTAATGGAATAAAGTTGTATCTGGACCTCTTAGCAGTGGTGTGGTGCTTCAATTTCAACTTTTCTTGAAAAGCCCCTATGACAGACAAAATAGCCACAGTGCTGCTCATATAAACTTTAGGACTGCAGCGGTGTGTACAATGAGTTTGTTTTCCTCACTCTATATTGCTGAAATATGTGTTATTGAGCTGCAAAGGTAAGTTATCGTTTCAAATATAGGTCAATTTATTTCATAATGTATGTGTATTGTGGTCCTTCAAAGGAAGGAATAAATTAACCTCCCTAGCGGTCTGATTATGTCCATATTTCTGTGCTCAAAGCGGTACATTTTTTTGCATGGAAATATGTATTTTTTTTATTCTAGGCCTGTAATTTTTAGGAATAACTCACTGAAATCTGTTTGAACAAGAGTCTAGTAATCATCCCGGGTATGTTAAAATTTGAAACACAAAATCATAAATTATAATTTAATAAATATTCATAAAAAATAATAATAAATTTAATTCAATAATATAATCAAACCAAAAAACACTGAAAGTTGAAATATAGCGCCAAGTTCGCACATCACCGAGCAAAGTTGCAGAATTGTTTTCAGTGTCTGATGCCGAATTTCCCCATAAATCATTATCACTCAATTCTGCAAGTGGTTCTAATTTACTATCGCTGTTCTCTAGCTGGACTAAAACCGCTTTTGACCTAAAGGAACGCTTTTTGGACGCCATGGACGTTTCTCAGTTTTTAGGCAGAAAGAACAGTAAATGTAGGCAGGGCACAGGACAAAGCACTCGGGACAAAATGTATGTGAAATGCTTTGATACAGTAATGTTTTACTATGTTATTTTAGTGAATTTAGTGAATGTCACTTTTTGTCATTTTCAAATTTCCCGCCGCTC
This sequence comes from Staurois parvus, assembly GCF_062004578.1. Taxonomy (NCBI): domain Eukaryota; kingdom Metazoa; phylum Chordata; class Amphibia; order Anura; family Ranidae; genus Staurois; species Staurois parvus. Next base: position 4,675,707 of record NW_028318083.1, read on the forward strand.
CGTTTCCTGTACGTCCCGACGTCGCAGGGGATGGAACCCAGAAGACAGATGCTGGCATCCGCTGGAGGACATTACAGGGGACATTACAGGAGGGACATCGCGGGAGCGCAGGACAAGGTAAAAGAAGACGTATCCCGGAGCAGCGCTGCATGGTATTCCCGAGTGTAGCTCGGGGTTACCGCTTGTGGTACTGAAACTTTACCCCGAGCTACACTCTGGAACACCGCCAGGGAGTTTACCATTATATTTTGTTTGCATGTTTCTGAATGAACCAACACATGGAAAAGCCTTTTCATGGTTTATAAACAGTATATGAACAACAAAATAGAAAAAAAAGTCATGTAATAATAATAAATGGCATCAACATGTATGTGAAATGAAGTCAAATCTCCAAGAGGGATGTGCAAACCTATTTTACATACTTTACACAGGTATGCACATGTACATTATAGAAAGGTATATAGAAAAAGGGGAGGCAGGAAACAGGAAAATTACTCTAAAGCTTCTGTTTATTTTTATCTGTAGTTAATTTTTTTCAAAGCACCTCTCCTAATTTGTATCATTTTGCACTGGTAATGAGCTCCAGTGTGGATGGTACAGAATGACAAGAATACCCCCCACAGAATTTTATTTATCTTTCTAATCCCTATTAGACAGCAGCAGTTATGTAACAGTAGAATGAAAACATATGTGGCCTCCTGTGGATTTAGAAGACAATTAATGATCTAATTAACTTTATAGCACAGACGCACGGTCCCCAGGTGCTACAATTTAACACTCGTTTAGCTCTTCTGTAGGACAATGTTAATACTCTGAAGGCCAGGGTGTTATTTTATTAATATTGTGCACACTACAAAAATGTGTAGGAAGCAGAATTCCCAAGGCACACAAGAAAAGCTATACAAGAGGCTCCTTTTGTATGTCAATTAGCAAATCACAGAAGATGGGCTATTTACTTCTATTCCCACTTGACTATTCTACTTTGCTTCCACCTCCTGTGTTTGAATGGGAGACATCTCCCCTGTCTCTGTGAACTGACATCAAACAGCTGCATTGCATTCAGCTGCTAGAAGGCAAAGGCAACACAAGCTGGGCAGCTCTCTCAATTCTGACACGGCTGGCACTCTGAATTTCCAGCCGCAGAGCCAGAAAAGTATAGAACATGGCTCGAAATCTCTGCTCCCTCCCACAGTGAGCAGTGCTGGGCTCTTCTAGCATCTCTCCAGCGTCTTCACACTATCCAACACTAAGAGAGACAGAACTAATTGTAAAGGTTTTTGGTAAACTAGAATGCCTGCAGTTTTTACCTTTTACTGACACAAAAGATTTTTGAATTTCTATCTGAAGTGAGTACACATTGGGGTAGATTTACTAAAACTGGTGCACTTTGAATTTGCAACAGCTGTGCATGGTAGCCAATCAGCTTCTACCTTCAACTTGTTCAACTAAGCTTTGACAATAAAACCTGGATGCTGATTGGTTTCTATGAAGCTGCACTAGATTTTGCACTCTCCACTTTTACTAAATAACCCCCATCGAGTTCATTATGCAAAGCCGGCCTAAAAGTCATCAAGCTTTTCACTTTTGTTTATACCTCACTGATGGCTATCTGTATATACCAGCCCACACATTAAAACAAATCTGTTGTGTAGTGGTAGTGATTTGTGCTTTTTACTGTTTTTTTTCATTATACAACTTCTTTTCAACATTATTGAAGTGTCACAAAACGATGCTTCATTCAAGTGAAAGTACCACATTGGGCCGCACTGCAGTGACATAGGAAGCAAAGAGTTGTGCTAAATAAAGATAAAAGCACCTCAACTCAATGTTGCACTGTGCAAAGGGCACATTAAAAAAAAACAAGATCTAGGTGCCCTTGCATTGATCTACGCAACTCAACGTGTGAATGAGACCTAGTGATGAAACAAGGATGACTAAACAAGATTACTATGGACATGAAAATTCTTGTTAGCATGCGTTTCATACATCAGCTTTACAGATTATATTCATTTTGATGCTCTGAGAATACTAACAGACTTGGGCTGAGAAAAAGCAGTAAAGCACAACCACTGAGTATCACTGCTAACAAGGAAGCATCCTGCAAATGAAATGAAAATTATAGCTGTCTGTATAGACATAATTACCAACTATAAAACAGAAACAAAATGACAAAACATGAGCAAACATTTATAAGATAATTTACATTAGGCTGACAGCACTCATCTGTAATTTAGTTTAAAAAAAGACTGCAGAATCCCTGTAAGTGAACTTCTAAATCCCATGCCATCTGAAAAGACTCTTCTATGGCTATCAGTCATCACCGTGTCTGCACACTTAGTAAATGGAAAAGAGCTCTGACATGTCTCTTACTACTGAACACCTTCATCCCAAAGAGAGTTGTGTGTAATGTCTGAACAATGGTGTACAAAGAGGCAGTGCAACTTCATGTGAAAGCCTCTTCTGTCATCTTCCAGTATAAAAATACATATGCAAGAACGTTCATCAAAAACATGCATGCACACATACCTCCCTCTACTCCCAAATCTGAAACCATATCATTAGGGCTTCCTATTTTAAGGCTGCTGGTTATAGATTGGGCAGATTGCCTCTCACATTCCAGACGCAGTGTTGCTGTTTTGGTCTGACCCATGCTCAGGGATCTAATAAGACTCCAACACGAGCCGTGCATCCCAAGCACATACACATAAGGCAAGGTTTGGGATACAAAAACCAATGTTCACTGCAAGGGAGTAATGAATACATTCGAAAAGAAAGGGCAAAAGTGCTTTTTTGTTGGTATGTACCTGGACCTGAACTGTCAGTTGCGCTGTCCTTAGCAGTAGAAATTTTAGACTACACTACAACTATTGTTTAGTAACGCAAACTGGCTGCAAGTAACAGGCAAAAAAAGCTACAAGGAGATTAGTGGTGTACATACTACACTCCAGTATCACATTTCATTTGCAGGGATTATAGTTATACAAATAGAATGACTCTGAGGGTGGAGAAAAACTTAACAGCCAATCAGAATAGAGTACACGGAAAACCAAAATAATATTTGTGGAGTCCCAGTGTCTGCAGCAACATTTTCACTGTCGGGGACAAGTCAAGTAAGAGCGGTGCCTAAGGGTTTGAAACTGGAAATCCTTCCATCTGTGGCGACTGCTTGAATTTCAGATCTGGGTGTTCATAATTCACATCCTGGAGAGACTTAAAGCCAATATAAAGCCTGACCAGGACCAGAAACAACGATGCGAGCAGATGATGACTGTACAATCTACTTATGCTGTTAACTATGGATAGAATACAGAAGACTTGTAGTTTCACATCACCATCAGTACTAACCACCCTTATCTGTAACATATTATAGCTCCACACTGGCATAAAAATCATTGCTTCTACAGGAGTTTTGTGTTTGTCCCATAGAAGCAGCTCAATGTTATTATATGTGTCCATGCACATTAGGACATTTAAAGGCAAATATTCTGGCAGGAAAATTGCTAAACACTCCTAAGCGTGCCTAAACATTGTACAAAAATGCTCTATATGAGTGTTTTTTTCTGCCAAGGGAACTGGCGTTTATAAGCCTAGTGTGCATGGAGCTCATAAGTAATAACATTACAGTTCTCACAGCAACATACAGCTAAATATAGTTACATAGTTAGTCTGGCTGAAAAAAGACAAAAGTCCATCCAGTTCAACCATTGAAAAAAAAAAAGTTATAATCCTATACCCACAGTTGATCCAGAGGAAGGCAAAAAACTCCCCAGCAAAGCATAATCCAATTTGCTCCTGCAGGGAAAAAAAATTCCTTCCTGATCCCCCGAGAGACAATTGGATATTCCCTGGAAAAACTTTACCTATAAATGTTAGTATCCAGTTATATTCTGTGTATCTAGGAAAGAATCCAGGCCTTTTTTAAAGCAATCCACTGAGCTGGCTAGAACCAACTCTTGAGGGAGTCTATTCCATATTTTCACAGCTCTCACTGTGAAGAAACCTTTCCGTGTTTGGAGATTAACTTCCTTTTCCTCCAGACGTAAAGAGTGCCCCCTTGTCCTCTGTGATGACCTCAAAGTGAATAACTCTACACCGAGTTCACTATATGAACCATATGTTGACCATATCCCCCCTTAATCTCCTGTTCTCAAGAGAGTATAGTATTAGTTATTATTTTTATTTAATACAGGTGCTTATATAGCATCAATTTATGCAGCGCTTTACATATATTGTACATTCACATCACACCCTGCCCTCAAGGAGCTTACAATCTTAGGTCCCTAATTTCACATTCATACACATACTAGGGCCAATTTAGACAGGAGCCAATTAACCTATCAGCATGTGTTTGGAGTGCGGTAGGAAACCCAAGCAGGTATAGGGAGAACATGCAAACTCCATACAGGTAGTATCGTGGTTGGGATTCAAACAGATGACCCTAGTGCTGCTAGGCCGAAGTGCTAACCACTTAGCTACTGTGCTACAAATAAATCTCAATTAGGAAAAATAAATGATTATATTCATTCACCAGCTAACTATGGCTGTAAATTACAATACATTTACACCTCTACATTTTACAAGGGAGCCGTAAAGCAAACCCTGCTATCTGCATCCTAGGTTCAGTTTCCAGCAAAACAAATCATTCATAGGGATGAATGGCAAAGCATGTAGAACACTGTGTTAAAATTACACTGCAAGTGTATTGCTATGTAGAAAGAGAAATGCAAAGAAGTGGACATCCACCAGCCAAACAATAAATGCAAACTATTTGATAAACAGAAGGATTGTGCAATAATAATATAGAGGTAAACATTTCAAACACTAGGTGAAGGACAATGGTCTATATCAGGGGTCCTCAAACTTTTTAAACAGGGGGCCAATTCACTGTCCCTCAGACCGTTGGAGGGCCGCACTATAGTTTCAAAAAACAAAACTATGAACAAATGCGGACACAGTACAGGAGATGACCAGAGACTGCGGGCATAGTACATGAGATGACCAGAGACTGCGGACATACAACGGCGGCCGGAATACTGGGCCGGCCGCTCCATAAGACGCACAGACATTTCCCCCCAAGTGTGTCTTATGGAGCGAAATATACGGTAAATGCAGGACACCTTGTTGGGTCAAATCTGTGTACAATGTAAGTAAAGAGAGAGGGGAGAGATAAGGAGGAGAGAGAGAGAGAGAGAGAGAGAGAGAGAGAGAGAGAAGAGAGAGGGGGGAGGGGAGAGAGAAAGAGAGAGGAAGGGGGGAGAGAGAGGAGGGGGGGGGAGATAGGAGAGGAAGGGGGGAAAGAGAGAGGGAGGAGATCGATCATCTATTGCACTTATCTAGGGTCCGTGGCTGTGATACCCGACATGCAGCGATGGAGTCTCCTCTCTTGCTTCCCCTCTTCATGGTCAGCTCTAGGCTCCGCCCTCCGGCCGTGACGGTTGCATGCACTGATCAGAATAGATGGCCGGCTGGCTGCAGAGAGGCCAGGTGAGTGGTGCGGGTTCATAAGCCGAGCCCACCTTCCCCTGTTCTAGAATTGCTGATCCCGCCCTCCTGCCTCCCGCCCGAGCCCTGCCGAGCTCTCCCGAGCTGCCAAACCCTAGTCCCTTGCCTCGTGGCAGATACGCCCCTGCCCGGCGGGCCGGATAAATGTCCTCGGCGGGCCGCATGTGGCCCGCGGGCCGTAGTTTGAGGACCCCTGGTCTATATTAAAGAAGAACAGTCATTATTTGGAATGACCTTGAGAGTGTGCTGGACCTAGTTCAATCCCACGTGAGTGAGCCTGTCCAGAAGCTTTCACCTGTACTGGGCCAATCATCTGTGGCTGAGGCATTCCCTGCCCCATAGCTGCACGTATACAAGCTTCTGGCAGCAGGAGCTGCATGTATACCCTGGCAGCAGATAATTGGCCCAGTACAGGTGACAATTTCCTGGCTGGCTCGCTCTTGTGGATTCAAACTAGGATTGGAACATGCCCGAGCTCATCCCTAGTCATTATTCATATACTGATAGAACCATTACAAAACAGTATTAATAATGTTGAACAGTTTGTATTTTATTATCTAATTTTAATGTTTCAGATACTAGTGTTGACCCTTTAGCCTGTCAGCTACAGTCAATGTCTTCAGAATAATAATAGAAGGAGATATAACCAGCATTAACATTGCTTTGTGGCGTCTACACCCTTTATGTTAAAATAACAGGTCCACTTTAATTGCATTTTTCCAGCTAATATCAGAAGTGAGAGGGCATAATGAATTATAAACTGTTGACTACAGACCCCCTGAGAGACAACTTACTTTAAAGAGGCTTCTGGATGAGATTCCATGTGAGTGTCCAGAGACGATTTGCATGGAAATTCTTTAAAGCATATTGGGCAGGGAATGAGATCTTCTGCCTTTTTCAATGGTTCGACTTGCTGAACTTCTTCAACCACCTTTAGGAAAAGAAAAACAAATGAGGTATTAGTCAAACTGCCCTACCTCTTTACATGCATATATTTTTGAGTAAAGGTATGTGCTGCTGGCAGCATCTGCCTAGTCTACCCAGCCCCTCTACATTGATATAAACTGCACTGCAGCTCTTGGAAAAGGTGTTCCCCGTACAGAGGTCAGACTGGACTTGCACATCAACCACTTAAGTTTATGGGTAGCCTAAACCTGGTCATACATTGGTCAGTTTTTCCATTCAGCTTCCGGGTTGAAAAAAAAAACAAAAAAAAAAAACGTATCTGATTCTCCCATCTGCACGTTCAATGCGAATGGGGTAATCCTCCCCGCCTTTTCATTGTATTATGACAACAGGCAGAATCCCTTGCCGTCAGAATGCATAGATCAACACTGCAGTCTATTTGCCTGCAGTGCTGATCGAATGCAAATATACCGACAGGATGGTTGAACAGAAGCTGATCCATAGATCGACTTCTGTTCAACCACAGCGATCACGCATAGATTGAAATTTGGACAGTTCAACAAACATGTATGGCCAGCTTAAGGCTAGCCATGCACGTGGGCTGAACAAAAGAAATCTAATAGATTTCTCCATCAATACTAAACAGTGTGGACGAAGGAATTTTCCCTGCTGGCTATTGTATTTGGATACCAAACATCTGCACCTACCAGAATACCTAAACAAGCGAGTACATCTAAAGAGATCCAAATTTTCCACTTCGCTCCTATTTTTTCAAGCCAGGTGGTGCCAACTGGGCCACCCAAGGCTTGAATTTCAGTTGATACATAAAACAAGAGTATTTTAAATAGAATACAAATAGAATACAAACAATCACACTTGTTTGGGAGTTTAGCACCACACATCCAAATCATTGCTAATGCATTCATAAATGTCGCCAAGCATTTTGAAAATCTCCTGTCTATGCCTTTCTGATAAATAGGGAACCTTGCAGAGCATTAACCACCTTGCAAACCGTATGGTGGCCATACACCTGGTAATAAATGATGGATTTATTTACAGTGCAATCTCTCCCGATAGGAGTAATCAATCTGTGGGGAAGATTCCTTCCACGGGAAGCGGATTTCAATTGATAGTTTTGAAAGATACGATCGTAAGTTATTGATCTCATCTCTGTTTCCACCATGCAAACTCATAATCTATTCAATCTAAAATGATCAAATTCATGATCAAAGCATCTCAGTGCTGCCAATTGATGTAAAATGGCAGAGTAGTTATGGCCATTCAGTTGTTTGCCGATTCGATCAATTTACACATCGATCGGATAATAAAATGAAGGTGTATGACCACCATAAGACTACATGTTTAGAGCTTCTGGATCCAACCCACCCCTGTGGTAACTGCAAAACAGACAGTATTTTTGAAAGATATTTATAGAACAGAATACTGAAGGGTTCTGTACATTTTGTTGACAAGAATAAGCAAACCACATGTCAAAATATTCACATAAGTACTGGCATCTAGAGATTCCCCTAATTCTGCATTAGAAGTGCTAGAAACTAGAAGTCACCTTTTTTGCTGGAGGTGTGTCATCCTTTTCAACTTCCTCCTCAGGATTTAATTTTCTTTTGGAAGTCATTCGCCTCCTTTTTTGAGGGGATGGTGGGCTTGTAGCTACTGCAGCATTTGGGTCCTTTTCATGAATCTTCATGTGTCTAAAATGGCAACACAAGAATATTTAATAACATATAAATAAGTAAAAAACATCTTTCTGGGTGCATTATATTTGATACAGCAAAAAATAATTATACTGTAACATACCATTTTCTTTAAAAAAATATGCTCACACTACTAAAATGAACTATTTGGGGCCCTCCAAGGATGATTCACTCATAAGAGAATGTCTTAGTAATTTGCTTAATATGGCCATACTGCATTAATAATGGAAAATCAAGACCTGTATATATCCACTGCATGATGACTTAAAACTGTACATGAGCCTTTAAGATGTGGATATCTGTTATTGAAGGAATAAAATGGTTAAAACAAGACACTAGTTTCAGGCCCAAAACAGAAAAGCTGGTTATGTTTCCAGAGATTTGAGTAAGAAAGGGAAGTGAGCAGGCAGTGTGCCTTGTGAACAGAAAGCAGACATTTCCAGTCAGATATCTCCACAGCAAGTCTCCTTATTTGGCATTGCTCTGGTTTTAGCTCTGCGCTCGCCAAATCCCAGCCACTCCATACACACACGTTATGGAGATGAGGGCAACTAGGCCAAACTGCTCAGGGGATGACAGTAGCTGGGCTTGTAGTGGCTATAGTTGATCCAGGTCATTCCACACCAAATGAAAATCTGGTTTTAAGTTTCACAACCCAAGTCTGCCACAGATCTGATTGTCAGATGTGTCATCAAAGGCGATGTCATAGATGGAGCCTGTTCACATCTGTACACTGTGTCGCAGATTATTTTTGATCGCACACATAAAGCATATGTGCATCAGCAAAGGGGAAAGGTTTTAATGTCCACACACCGCACATTCGCATCAATGGGCGGGTGAGGTTTCTGTGCCGAGAGTGGACCAAAAGACCCTGTGTTAGCGGGAAAAGTTTAATGAGAACACATGAAAACAGGTATGATACATTTTGAATACATTTCCATCAGTTGGTGACAAGCCAAAATAGTTTTTTTATTGGCCAATGTGATAAATGAAAACTCATTAAAATACGCATATAAACACGTGCAAAACATGCATCAATACAAACTGAAAAATGCATTTAAAAAAAACAAAGGAAACAGGAATCACAAAGATGGGAACCCAGCCTTAAAATTGTAGGCACCATCCAAAGTAACTCCAGCCCCAATATTTTTTTTTTTTTAGTTTTGCGGATAGCAAGAAAATGGTTGGGACCTCAGCAGGGCCGGACTGACAACTCATGGGGCCCCTGGGCAATAGTGGATCATGGGGCCCCTGTGTCCTTGCCCAAACTCAAAAAAGCCTATGAAAAAAGGTACCAGGGGCATCTCATGGGGCCCCCTACTGACCCCGGGCCCTCGGGCAGTGCCAGAGTTTCCAAATGGTCCCTATTGCCCAGGGGCCCATGAGTTGTCAGCCCGCCCCTGTAAAGGAAATCTCTAAGTGGAAATAATATAATTCAGACAGAGCTAATCCTTGCTTTTGCCAAACATTCTTTGGTTGCCCAAAACAAGCACATTCTAATACCTTACGGTTGAAGATCATTAATAAGGCATAAAACTATACATATATCCTATTCTCAATGTTGGGAGCTTTTAGAAGAACAGGGAAAGAACGCCATACAAAACAAAAATGCAAGTAAAGAAATCTCAAATCTGGTACAGAGGTTCTAATTCTTCCCCGTTTTCATTAAAAAAAAAAAAAAAAAAAAAAAAAAAAAAAAAGGGATTTTGTTGTCTATGTTCCCACTTTAGAGATTCTGCTAACTTCCTATCCTGATGACAAAACAAACAAAAGGCAGTCTGTCCAATGGGTACAGAGGCAACAACAACAAGAACCTGGCAGAGGTTCTATCCAAAACTAAAAAAACGGGTTGAAACCTACGCCTTTAAGGCATTAATTAACAGAAAAGAGAAAAAAAGTTAAATTGTTTGGGGAAAGGGGAAGTCCAGGGTAGTTCTGTAACACAGCCAAACATTTACAATTTAGAAATTTACATGACTGCATCCTCTTCTTTACAAATTAACTGAATGTCATTAGAAGAGATTTATTGCTGCATGTTCCAATGACAAGCATCCCCTAGTATACGAAAACCAAATCTCAGGTGTGGTTTGATATGTACATTACCCATATCCAGTACTTAATATTATTATTATATTATTATTATACAGGATTAATATAGCGCCAACAGTTTGCGCAGCGCTTTACAACATAAGGGCAGACAGTACAATTACAATACATTTCAGTACAGAAGGAATAGGAGGGCTTATACAGGATTTATATAGCGCCTACAGTTCACACCATGCTTTACAACATAAGGGCAGACAGTACAATTACAATACAAACTAATACAGGAGGATTCAGAGGGCCCTGTTCGTTAGAGCTTACAATCTAAGAAAAAATAATGATATAAAAAAGGGGCTAAATGCTAACCAAACAATTAATTATGTTTTGAAATCACTAAGAATACTTACAGATATCCATTTTTTCCATTGTATAATTTGCTAAAACTGTTAAGTGTCATGATGAGATTGTTAAAAAAGCAGAAGTACCCCATAATCCTTTATAAGCACCCCATACTGCAGTTTGACTACCCGTGCCTTAAAACACAATGCAGTAAACTCTAATTTACTATTAAATTTAGGTCTGGAAGAAAGCATGCAATGCCACGTTTCGATTTTCCTGGTTCAATCTTGCAGGCTAATTGAGAGAAATCAGCCGATTCCCTCATCCACACTAACCAGTGAGTATGGAGGAATCTGCACTGCAGGTTATTGTATTCTGGTAGCTGCAGCACCAATTTTCTGCCCAGCCTCTATTATTTTATTGAGTTGGGTGGTACCGACAGGGCCATCCATAGCACAAATCCTGTCCAATTTAGCTGAAATCCGAGCTGTGTATGGCTAAGTTTAGTGATTGCTCTTAAAGATCAAGGAGCATTTACACGTATGTGCTTTTGGGTAAACTTCGCTGCACTTCAAGCACACTGGATATTTTTACAGCTGCTCCTGGGGGCGTCTGGCATTTTTTTTTCCTGCCTCTAAACTCCTGGGCATGTTAACCTATGTCATGTACACAAACATTTAGAGGCATTTAGTGGCAGGAGAGTTTAGAGATAGGAAAAATAACCTACTGCCAGTGCATCCAGAAGCAGCAGAGTTTTGGCAGAAAAAACATTTGACGCATTTAAAAGTGCATGAATGCTAGGTGCGTTTAGCAATTGAGTGTTAATTCATTTTATTGGCCAGAGTAAATAATTTATTCTGGCCATTGAAATTAATGCCCTAACGCTTGACATGGGTAAATGCGGCTAAACGCATTACACACTTTTACAAGTGTCAGACTTTTTTTGGCCAAAAAGCAGCTGCCAGGAGGAGGCTTCTAGGAGAGTCAGTGGTGCTTCACACATGTGCGCTCCAGATTTCAAGATTCAGTTTCAGTGTGGATTACAATCTATTTGTTCAGCTGTTCAGGACCATTTTTTTGTGACACAAGTGCAGATTATACTGTTCATAGATGTTCAGGGCTGGTTTGGATGCGGTTTTGGGCTGGTTTGGGTGAAGTTTTGTAAGGCTTTTGTGGTTTTGCTGAGGTGGACAGGACGGGGGGAAGAGACCAAACTGTGCTGAAACCTGATCCTGAACTGAAATCCTGTCCACAACTGATGATATGTGCGGCTCAGAAACTGACCATACTGCTCAGAAATTGGACAGGACTCTTTTTCAATTATTCCGCATTGCCAGTGCACTGGACATATGTGAACAGGCACCATAGGAAGCAATGTTAATTTCACATGGTACGCGGATTGGATATGTGTGAACCGGCCTACGTCCAAAGTGCATGAGGTCGAATACTGGACTTAATGTGTAGGGAGATATAGTTACATACAATGTTGCAGTTTATGTGTGGTTTCAAGAAATCTCACCTCCCATAGTGATAAAAGATACTGCAAGTAAAATGTATCTTATATCAATTTTCATATGGCTACACATAAATTTTCCTCCTCCGGGAAAAAAAATCATAAAAAATATAGTATGCATCAAAATGCATAAACAACTTAGGGTACTTGCCAACAGTCCTGATGTATAAACACCAGATATTCCTGGCAGGAGAAACTGGAGAATGGGCTGTATAGCCCCTGCATGTACCTGTAAATATCGTAAATATTTGCACACCACCCCCCATTGACTTCTCCATCACATCCAACAACGCCACCATCAAACCCGCCCCGCAGGCCAGAGTACTTGGTGTCATTCTGGACTCCAACCTATCCTTCCAGCCCCAAGTCCAATCTTTAACAAACTCGTGCAGACTCCACCTCCGCCAACATCACCAAAATACGCACGTTCCTAACCCCAGAAAACACTAAACAGCTCATCCACTCCCTCATCATATTACGACTCGATTACTGTAACTCCCTCCTCACTGGCCTGCCTTGCCGCTGGATATCCCCGCTTCAGTCGATCCTGAATACAGCTGCCTGACTCATTCACCTTTCAAACAGCTCCATTTCCGCCACCCCCCTCTGCCAATCCCTCCACTGGCTTCCGATTGCGCAACGGATCAAATTCAAAATCCTAACACTGACGTACAAAGCTGTCCACCATACTGCCCCGTACTACATCACTGACCTAATATCCAAGTACCACCCAACACGCACACTCCGCTCCTCACAAGACCTCCTTCTCTCTAGTTCCCTGGTCTCCTCCTCCCATGCCCGCCTCCAGGACTTCTCCAGGGTGTCACCCATCCTCTGGAACTCCCTGCCCCAACCCATCAGATTATCACCTACTCTCCTCTCCTTTAGGCGCACCCTGAAAACCCACCTCTTCAGGGAAGCATACCCCACCCCCTGCTAACTTGTCAACCTCCTCCACTCTTCCTACCACTCCATCCCCCACAGCTATCTCCTCCTGTGCTACCATCCCCTCCCTCCTAGATTGTAAGCTCGAAAGAGCAGGGCCCTCAATCCCCTCATGTTTTGCATTGTATTGTTATTGTTCTGTCACATGTTCTGTCCCCCTTTGTAATGTACAGCGCTGAGTGAACTATTGGCACTTTATAAATACTGTATAATAATAATAATAATATAATATTCTTCTAGCAAGAAAACTTGGCCTAAGAGCGCACATGTGTGCAAATACTGACCGGCAACAAATAATTTTTTTTTTTTTATTTTACTGTTCAATACCTAGCACAAATTTACAGACCTGTGTACAGGACCTTTAAAAAAAAACAATACGTTGATTTAAGATCAGTAAATAAAAATGTCTAAATGCCTAATTGCCTAAAAACATGGAGTTTTTTTTAGGCATCACATGTGCAAGGCCTAAAAATGTATATTATAAATTGGCACTTAAAAACATGGGTTTTTACTAAGCAAAGTGTAAGTGGGCCATCTAAATTAGCTAGCAGAGGCCAGTATGTTCTCCATCACAAGGTAAAAGGGGGATTACTAGAGTAGTCACTGGTACTTTAATTAGCTATCCGAGACTAATGAACAATTTACTATAACAGTATAAAGTAATTTTAGCTTATTTGGTTTATCTTTTTTTTCCTATTTGTGAAAAGGAATACAGTATTGTGTATGGTAATAGAAGTACAGGTTAATTCACCTATGAAATGATTTTAAGAATCTCAGAGTAGATCAAAAGTAGCGAGTACAGTCATGCTCCCCCCTTGGGCAACGGTGGGATTGCAAAACCCTGTAATGAGTGATCAGCCTCCAACAGGCCTGAGTGTCATGCATCTTAAAGGATTTCAGGCAGGCAGCAGAAACGGTACACTGCAGTTTGTGAGTCAAGGCAAAATAACAAGGCTGAATCAGCCTCCTACTCACTGCATCCAAGCATGAAAATGTAGAATAAAGCGTACAAATCCCTGTAATGTGGAACTATACCCTTCTTCGCCTGTATAGCAGAATAGGGTCTGTTCACACATTCCTGTGGTTCAGTACATGTTACCACTGCAGATAAACCATAGAACACTAGTACAATGAAGTCACGGGAGGTGCATCACACATTTATGATCGGGTTTCACTTTTGCCCTCATACCTTCTAATCACAATTATGCATACAGTAGTACTACCTTGAATTGGTGCAATATTCCAGCGTAAGAGCAAAAAGGTAAATTGAATGCAATTACATTTATGCAAGTACCAATCAAGGGTTTCTGAGATCACTAAAAGTATTTTCCACTGGCCAAAAGTACAGAGTACTTTTCTGTGTATTACAGCAGGTCTTATCATTCCTCTACAATAGAACACATGGAGAGAATTGTTTTCTATAGGCCTTGATCACACCATACATGTATGCAGATGTGCAGAAAAACACAGCTCAATGGCCATGGTGTGAACAAGCCCTTAAGGGAAAATGGAAGAATTCTGATTGGTTAGCATGAACAACTTATTCAGTTTTGTTGAATCCCTCTATTCAAAAAGCACCTTTCCTTAGTCAAATATAGGAAATGACCTCTTTCTGAGAATGCCTAGCTGCCTGTCGATTATGCTGATCCCCTGACTTTACTACATTCTACACTACTGATCCTGAGTAAGTAAAAGTACAATTTTATTTTCATTTTCCTTGCACGTGATTGGATATTCTTTGCAGAGAGAATTTTTGCCACATTCACTAAGCTAAGGGAAAATTCCCTTGCAAAGTGAACAGCCTATTTGCCTTTAGCAAATCAACCCCAAGTACTGAAGCTAGTATGTCAACATCACAGCAAGACAACGTGTATTTGCATAGCCGGAAGACAGCCATGACAGTTTCTATATTTCTATCTGGACAGATCTTCTTTATGGCTAGTTCACATGTGCAGGCAGGAGGTGGTAAAACCTGGAGGCAGAGCCATGGTTTTACTGGCCCTGACAGCCCACCTGAACAGATATGTAACCACTCAGAGCTGTACACATGCTACAGTTGCGATACTGTGCTTCTTGGACAAAATTACACAGCATGTTCATTTGGTAGACACTACTGCTGCCGAACACAACTCATGCAAATCTATGGGACTGTACTGCAACCCCCCCTGCAATTCATACAATTGTGGTTTGATGGTGCGACATTTACAGGGTTTAATAAGGCGGTGAGAAGGCGACAAAGTGCTTTCTCACTGTCTTGTCAAGAAACCCTAAAAAGTGATCCACTGCGGAACGCTATTCAGAAGGGTGGAAAGAACTGTTGTACATGTAAGCAAATCCTTAAGAACACCCTTTATAATATACTATTATAAACATCTTTAAATAAACAGTTACACTGCTGGTTTAATAATGTCAGTAGCAGGAAAGAACTTATGAGTAAACAAAAGCACCTAGTAATCAAAAACCCAAACACAGCATGCTAAGATACTAAGCCAATAACTCTGCTGGAAAAAAACAAGGAAAATACATATCTGCAGAAAGATTGCAGAACAGCTTGCCAATGAAGCTATTAAAAATGGTGCTTGTCTCCACATGTACAGTAGTAGAGGATGGATGAGACCTGATGTGATACCCAAGCACACACAATGATGCTCCTCTAAATACATCAATACAAAAAAAAAAAAAAAACTCCAGTTGAAGAGACGCAGAGGGGGAGTGAAATAGGATACTGCTCTGTTTGCGAGTTCCAGCCTGCTTAGTAAAACAGGTCAGACAAGTTTTCGCTCACTTTTTTTTTCCTGTGTGTTGTGTGAGCTGAGGTGAAGTCCCAGGCAGTACCTTACAATTGTTAAGAGATGCATGACAACCTGGATGATGAGAACATTACTGCTGATCCCAGCTAAGCCGAAGGTTCACTTTCTATTTTGTTAACACCTCTGATGCTGGTTGTTGGAACATGTATTTGTACAGGTATCAGAACTTTCTGTACTAATCCAGAATACAAAACTTGGAAACAATTCTGTTAAAAAATAAACTGTGCTCCCTCGATGAGAGCTCTACCTTGGAAAAAAACAGGCCCCAAAGTGTTCTCATTTGTATCTGGGCTTAGATCTTGCCTTTTAATCCGCCAAGCAGATTTGACCATACATGCATGTGGAAAAATCTGATACATATCTGTACACAGGTACAGTACAGACTATATCAATTCAACAGATTGATTATACATTTCATAAAGAGAACCCACTGTGCATGGTGTTTTCCATTCAAAACATTTTTTAGTTTATCCAGTAAATTAGAAAACTATTAAATGATTAGCAGTGTAACATAGGCTACATGACCAATTAAAGTCCCACTGATCCCCCTCCTTGGGACTACATGTCGCATAATTCCAAGTATCACCATGGCCACTGTGCATGCCTGCCCAGTCTAGTCCTCCCTGACTGCCTGTACATGTTGGTGCAGTCAGCATAAAATCATTGGCTTGGAGTCTCTCTCTTGGGACTGTGCCTAAGAGGATGGCTCCATAGGACCCTGCAAGGCAATGCAGCCACATGACCACTTACGACCAGGGGCAGTGTTTTTTGGTTCGGCTCAACTAAGAGGAAAAGCAGGCTTAGAGGAGGCACACAAGGTAAGTATTGAGGTCAGCTGATTTAAAATGTTAGGGTTTGTTAACACTTTAATGAATTCTTGGAATTCTTCTGCCCTTCACTTCAATACATTAGATTTGGTCATGTGCTCTCCATCCAATAAAGAAAATGGGGGTTATATACTAAAACTGAGGAGTGAAAAATCTGGTGCAACTCTGCTTAGAAACCAATCAGCTTCTGGGTTTTATTGCCAAAGCTTAATTGAACAAGCTGAAGTTAGATGATTGGCTACCATGACAGCTGCACCAGATTTTGCAGTGTCCAGTTTTTGTAAATCTCCCCCACAGTGTCTAGGCAGAGCCACTGACTGGCCAGCTGTGCCTGAACAATAATCTCCCAAGTCCACATAACAAATACTACATGACCCATGGGATTGGCACTGCAGTGTTGCAGAATTCCAGTATTCAAGAAATGTATTTCAGAGGTCTCTGTAGCATTTTTTAGATTATTGTGTGGTTAGGTGATGTTCAGACAGACCTGTCTGATCAACAGCTGCCTAATCACTGCTCTTCTGCAAAGATCACATTATCAGTTTCAAACACTGGTCAAGTGACTGGCAATGGAGGGCAGAATAATTTAAGGATTCATTTTGAAAGTGTCCAATAGGTTTTTACAGTTACTGAGGGGATTATTACATAAACACATTATTATGCAGACAGTGCAGATTTTCTTGAAGCAACAGAAAAAAACATACCTCTGAAGATGTGCGTGCGCACGTAACGCGTAAGGAGGAGCCTGGACGTCGAGACGCTACGCCGCCGGTGCCACGTGGAGGCCCGGCGGCCACTATTCAAAGTATCAGGGTTAGTTGTCTTGCTGACACATCTGTATGATACCTGCCTGCTTTGAATTGGATATCATTATTGTGAATAAAGCTGCCTTTTATTACATACTTCACTATGGGTGTCCTTCCCTAAAACTCCCTTGAGGAGCTTTTACTTGCAGAACCTTGGTCTTGGAATTCTACATCTAATCGTGTTAAGGAAGATCGGTTGCTGCATCTGCGGAGGAGCGATTCACCATTCCTGTAACCGGATCAGCTTTACTTCCCTCTGGATTGAAGATCCTTGAGTTTTATATACACACTGCGTTTATGTGTCTTACTTCTGGTGAGTGCGTTTTCCAGCCATTTCCACACGGATCACCTATTCTGAATCCACATCAGACACTGGATACGTTTATATGTCATAGACTTTTAGTGGACTACCTTTTTGTCATTTTGTCATTATTTTCAGCGCTGCACTATTTTTATGTTATTGCTTTTAAGTGTATTGGTTGCTTAGAGTGCCTAGCCGCTTTCAGGATTAGCGCTCACTGCTGTTTCTTTTTATTCAACAGAAAAAAACAGTTACATTTATTTTCATGCAATAACCATATTAAAGATCTGCAGAGCAGTAATCACACTGCTGAGTTTATGATACCTATTTCTGTAGTGGTGTGTGTCTTTAGGTATGTAAATATGAAAGAAAGAGGTGAATGTTAAACTATTTTCTTTATAAGCCATTAAAAATAATTATTTACATTCTGAGAGCTAACACATTGACATTTTCAAATCCTGAAAAGACCTGAAGCTATTCAGTTGTCAATATTGCAGTACTAAGATGACTGAATTCACCTGAAATTACCTTTGGAGGAGTTATCAGTGAGCTGAACAAGGCAGCGTTGAAAATTTAGGGGAACAGTTTTAGTAAGCAATATTGTCCATGCAGATGTTAACAAGTCACAAATTCCTCCCATGTCAAGGCGTCAAACAGTGCAATGCAAATTATAAAGAATAAAGGAGTAGCACAGAAATTAGTAGAACTTTGCGTGACATCTAGTATTTCAAGGTTAGCATGCGATGTGATGGTGGAGTCAGCTCTTTAACATTATATTGCCCGTTCTGCCATCTACATACGGTACAGCAAAAAAAAATCAGAACAAAGAATCCTAGACCACTCAGTTCACTGCTGAATGAACTGGCAGAACGGCAGCAATAATGGCAAATAGATTTTTATTTCGATTTGATCAAGCTATTTGATTTGATTTTTTTGACATCACGTATTTTAGTTTTTCTTTTTCACATAAAAAATACAGTATCTCACAGAAGTGAGCACACCCTTCACATTTTTGTAAATATTTTATTATACCTTTTCATGTGACAACACTGAAGAAATGATACTTTGCTAGAATGTAAAGTAGTGAGTGTACAGCTTGTATAACAGTGTAAATTTGCTGTCCCCTCAAAATAACTCAACACACAGCCACTAATGTCTAAACCGCTGGCAACAAAAGTGAGTACACCCCCAGTGAAAATGTCCAAATTGGACACAATTAGCCACTTTCCCTCCCTGATGTTATGTGACTCTTTAGTGTTACAAGGTCTCAGGTGTGAATGAGGAGCAGGTGTGTTAAATTTGGTGTTATCGCTCTCATTCTCTCATATTGGTCACTGGAAGTTCAACATGACACCTCATGGCTAAGAACTCTCTGAGGATCTGAAAAAAAAGAATTGTTGCTCTACGTAAAGATGGCCTAGGCTATAAGAAGATTGCCAAGACCCTGAAACTGAGCTGCAGCACGGTGGCCAAGACCATACAGCAGTTTAACACTGTTATACAAGCTGTACACTCACTCCTTTACATTGTAGGAAAGTGTCATTTCTTCAGTGTTGTCACATGAAAAGATATAATAAAATATTTACAAAAATGTGAGGGGTGGACTCACTTCTGTGAGATACTGTAAATCAACACACATTATTCAAATTCCTATTTAATTATTATTCAATTGACTTCAAGGCTCAATTAGTAAAAAATCCAACAAACAAAATCATTCAATCCACTATAAATGTGTGAGTGGGCACCTTGAGCTGCCTACATGGGTTACAATATGCTTGTACAATCCTCTTTAGACTGACCAGCAATTATGTGATGGAGTAGCTTAACTATCTATTTTATTGATATATTGGATCCACACTTGCACTGTACAGCTGTGGGTAAATCTAAAAGGAGAATATACAATCAGACTGGAATGTGTGGCCAGCTGGAAATGTTTTACTATTAGATGTGGCTAGTTCATTCTGGGATCTTTGCCCTTCCCTTTTATTACATAGCTGCTAGACAAACAGGATCGTGTTCATTTTGGCACTTATATAAGACACATTGGCACTCCCAGGTAATCCTTGCTCATTTCTTTGCAGCTTTACAACCAAAATCAAGTAGTCAAATCATGTTTGGCAGTTAAGCCCGAGTACTGGATTACATTTGAAACCAGCCAAAGAGCTTCCCAGGATGTAACTAAAAGGATACACAGCTCTAGTGTGCCTGTACAGTTATTCTATCACACGTCCTTCATCACGTCTGCCACTCACCTGTGCATGTTCCCATTAGTAGTGAAGGACTGCCCACACATTGAGCATCTGTAAGGCCTCTCTCCAGAGTGGACAAGCATGTGGCGGTCAAGAGAGCTTGCAGAGCTTAGAGCTTTCCCACATATACTACAGCTGTGGTCTGTGCCTCCAGTGTCAGTGTTGTGCTGTATGAGCAAAAAAATAAAATAAAAACAAAAATCAGTCTATTTTATACTACAGCTTTGTTTTATAGTAAAATAAACATGCACAAAAGAAATGCCCATCCAGATAGTATTTAAATCAGAAATGGTATTTTTCAGCATAAAAACTGAGCTGTGTGAGTGTGATGTACTTTTACATTGGCTGGTCAAAGACTGAGAGTCAAATGTACAGGGCTGTGTAAAACAACCTGTATACACCATGCTAAAAACAAAAAGCCTACTGCACACACAGCAGACTTTACATGAACATATCATCCCTGGTCCAATAATGTAGTCCAGGAAGTGGATGCCTGGACAAAATGACACCAGATATCTGGTGGAACAGATAGGTGAAAGCACTTTCAGAGGGAGAATTGTGATCGCTATAAAAAGGAATTATTAATCAATCTAGCATGCAAGTACAGAATGAAACGTGAAAGAATAAACTGGATGCAACTGCAAAAGGTTTTATTAATTTTCTTTTAGAATAGCTATACAAAACACACATTTGCTTTTCATAAGCTAAATGCTCTGTATATATGGTGCTGTTTATGGCAGAAGTGGTGGCACAGTACCTGACGAATGTGCATAGTAAGCTGATGCTGGGAATTGCAGAGTTTTTCACACAGTGGGCATGTGTATGAGGACTTCTCCTCCTTAGATTCCTGATAAAAAAATGACAGCAATTAAAAAAAACCATTGATAGCAAAAACATACAAAAAGCAATGCTGATTAGTAGATTGAAAATCTGCTGAATAAGAACACATTTAAAAAATAATTTGGTAATAACATTGGTGGTAATTTATGTTGTGATGAAGATGGCTTGCTAACAGAAACAGATATTTTAGTTTATTATCGGTAAGGATGGCCACAGACGAGCTAATGCCTCACCAGGACATCAGCCAGAAATGCAATCACCAAGAACAGGCATTTTTAAAGCCTCACAAATGCATGGCAATGCTCTATACTAAATATGTCCATTATGCAGCTGACACTGTAGTTCAGGTGGTAGCATTGGGGTTGATTTACTAAAGGCAAATAGACTGTGCACTTTGCAAAGGGCAGTTGCACTCTGCTTAATAAATGAGCAGAAGCTCTGCTGACTTCCATCATCCAATCATGTACAAGCAAAAATGTGGTTTTATTTTTTTTTTCCTTGCACGAGATTGGGTGTTCTATGCAAAGAGAAGCGTACCTCATTTACTAAGCTCTGGAGCAATTGCACTTGCAAAGTGCACATACTATTTGCCTTTAGTAAATCAACCCCATTGCGTCATGCTAAATCCTATCTAGGATGTCGCATTCAGATGACTTTACCACTCCTCAAATGCCTTTATTCATGTCAATGCGTTACAAATGCTTCACAAACATGCTTATGACACTTGTATCACATATGAGATGTGTTAAAAAAAGTGTTACTAGTCGAGATGATGGAACAAAAATACATATGATAGAAAACCAACACAGAGGAAGCAAGCATTATTTCATGTGATGCAACTGCATCAAAAACATAAATAATGCATCTTAGTGCAATAAGCCTGTTAATGGGTGCCAATGATATCTAAAATGTCGAACACATCTAAACTGCTTTATAGGACATCTTTATTGAAAACAATGTAGAAGCTGTCATTGTCATTGCTTTTGAAAATGTAATTTGCCTGGTTGTCTCTCAAAATACTAAAGTCATTTGGTCAGCATAGCAGCCAGGCAAACAGCACTTTCAATTCCAGGGGTCAGCAATGGCATCCTTCATATTTCCTTCAGTACAGGTTTCCTTGAAGAAAGTTTTACATGCAAAGGTAAAAGCTGGTAACTGATAGTGCAAGTCCTGGCAGCTAAATATTCATTTTTGTACTGTCTACTTGGCCAGTCGGTAGGATGTTGCACACAAGGTCATATTTTTAACCTGCACAAAGCCTTTTCCTTCTCCCAGCCATCCAGAGCCGGCTGTGAAACACTGCCTCCCAGTGGAAGCATTCCTGTGAAACAGCAATTTATGTGTCTTTATAGTTAAAATAAAACTACCAGTTCTACTAAAATATTGGTCTGGCATGTGAAGCCTTGTGTAAGAATAGCCATAACTGACAAAAGTTTACAAAACTTTTATGAACAAAATAAATTAAGTTTTGGAAGGAATATATGGATAACATTTGGAGAGAAAGATCTATTTTCAGCAGGATAAATAATCATTTTACTTTTCTGCACATATTTCCTGGCCAGATTTATCTATGTATGCGATGGATTTTCCTTTACATCAGCATATTAGCTAAAGACAGAGCAATTACTGGCTCACCTTGAAGTGAAGAATGGCACATAATCTAGGCCATTGCAGCAGATGGCTGTTTACACAGGAGTTTATCATTAACAGAGGACCAAACTTTCTCTAATACCAGCACAGGGAAAAAATGATGGGAGATGCTAGTGTTACTACAGCAGGTTCTGGTACAAGAAAATGGCAGAGGAGCAGGAAGGAAAAGGTGCTTTTATGCCATTGCACAGATACAACAGATAAATCAAACAGAATTTAGAGGGGAAAAAACAGCCACACTGAGTGCTCACATGCTTTTATTTATTTATTAACCACTTCCCGACCGGACGGTGGCAGTGCAGAGTCGGGTGGCCGTTTATAAACGGCCTCCCCGCACCCTGCTTGTGCGCGCTCCCACGGAGCACGCAGCACCACGATCCGGTGCCCGCTGTGTCCTCCGGACACAGTGAAACACCGATCGTCGGACGGGACCTCTGTACGAGGTCCCGATCATGTGATCACTGATTGGCCAATCAGTGATCACATGCAAAGTAGTAAGCAAGATGTCACTTGTGACATCATTGCTTACTATGTGTGAAATCTGTGAATGATCACAGAGGTCACATGGTACAAGGCTATTCACAACAGCCTTCTACCATGTGACAAGCTGTGACCAATCACAGCTTACTCAGTACTTCTCAATGAGTGCAAGAATGCACACAGAGAGAAAGAGAAATGATTGCTTTTACATCCTATATGGGTGTAAAAGCAATCAGTGTAAAAAAAAAAAATCTTCATCACCCCCCACAAGTAGTAGTGTGTCACCATGGTGACACTGTACTGCTAGGGTGACAGTATGTAAAAAAATAAAAATAAAAATAAAAAATAATAATACAAAAAAATTAAATAAAAAAATGTTTAAAAATTATAATTTTTGGTTATAAACTAATTTGGATTTTTTTTTTTTTACTAAAAAGATAACAGAATAAATTTTGGCAAAGATTTATGATGAAATATTATTTATTTGCTAAATTTTATTATTTTAAATGTTTTAAATGTTTGGACCTTTTCATTTACATAGCAAAAAAAATAAAAATCCCAGTGGTGAATAAATACCACCAAAATAAAGCTTTATCTGTCTCAAAAAAATGGTAAAAAATTCATTTGGGTACAGTGTTGCATGACCGCGCAATTGTCATTCAAAGTGTGATGGCGCTGAAAGCTGAAAATTGCCCTGGTCAGGAAGGGGGTAAAAGTGTCCGGTCTGGAAGTGGTTAAAAAAGGAACAAAATTTAGATTCCATTGACGTGTTTGACAGATACCCTTAAATGACCCATTCTTGTATTATTAATGCATCTGATAATTGTGTTATGTTTTGTATCATCAGCTGACTTGTGTCCATACACTTCCATGATTATAACAACTGATAATCTTCCAGTGTATGGTGTTAGACTCCTACAGCTGATCAGATTTACTATAAATGTATCTACAATATTGTATCAGAACAGAGATACTAGCTAGTCAAATCTCTGCTTTAAAACCATTAGCCTCATGCACACAGGACTTGTTTAATCCTCCTAGAAGCCAGCAGCGTTTTTGCAGAAAAACACACCCGTCTAATGTTTTACAAGCGTTTAGGCACATTTACATGCGTCAAGCACTTGGGTGTTAATTTATTTCATTGGCCAGACTAAAGAATCTATTCTGGCCATTGAAATGAATTATCGCTAAAGCCCTAAAACGCACGTCAGGCCATTTTTAGACACGTTTACACGTGTTTTCTTTGCTCAAACTCTGCTGAACAAAGCTACATCCGGGGCTGTAGCCATGAAAATTTTGTGCTAATGTTTACATTCATACATGGACCCTATGGGCTGCTGGTCAGGCAGACATGTAAGCAACAACAATTTGTAACTAGCGGCAGGACTGCCATTAGTGTGCTTACACATTGTCCCTACAGCACAAACAAGACATGTGCAGAGCATATGAACATCTTTTCACACAGGATCTTGCAGGCAGCAAATCCATACAGCAGTGTGAATGAGACCTTATAGGTACAACACTTTTTTATGACTATAGAGAGCAACATGATCATCTTGTAGGCTGATGCTACAGACAGTTTACGCAGACAGTGTTGTGCATTTGACAAGATGTGATTGATAGGTTTGGCAAACCTTCCCTACCTGATTTCTTCTGCCAATTCGGTTTGTAGGTGGACATTTCCCTGGTGATTTAGTGTTCTGAAGATTCCCCCCATTTTCTACAACATGTGCTGTGCTCATCACTGCTGACATCATGGCGTTTACAGATGACAGGTCGTTCACCTCAGATCCATTGAGAAGGCTGGTTGGTTTCACGGGATCTTTTACAGAGGCTATAAAAAAAGACCAGCACTCAGATATTAAAATCATCCTGTTGCTACAATGCTTACTAAAAACAAAATTGAACATCTTATTTAGTGTCCCACATTTTTAATACCAAATAAACAACCGTATTTATTAAGTATTCAAACTAGTACAACAGAAATATCACCGGCCCTCTAAATCCATCCCACTTATTGATCTCTGGGGATGAACTGATTAAATGTTTTTAAAACACTTTTTTCAAGAGATTCCAGTGGCAGAGAGATCCTCCAACTATCCCTGCCTAGCCATAAACAGGCATGTGTGGGCAATCGTAGCATGAAGATGATCTGTTGGCTGTAAAATCCCATCCACACTTCCAACATCCCTCTTAAATACATGGGTGTCCTATGTTTTAGTAGGAAAGAGCTAACAGAACAGATGACAAAAATAAATTCAAAATTTATGTATGCATTACAACATAGGAGGTCCAAAATCATATTCAACTTGGGGAAAACAAATTTAATAACTTTACTTTTCTCAAGGCCTAGGGGACCAGGTGTAGTATTCTGAAAAATTACCCTCTTCAGAAACCCATTACAAGTCTGCAGGGCTGACGTAGGCAGTTGCTGGTTCAGTCGACTCATTTTACCCCCTTTTAGTCTGTTATAATCTTTCATTTCATCTGAGTTATAGTA
The DNA here is from genome assembly GCF_062004578.1 of Staurois parvus. Taxonomy (NCBI): domain Eukaryota; kingdom Metazoa; phylum Chordata; class Amphibia; order Anura; family Ranidae; genus Staurois; species Staurois parvus. Next base: position 4,701,133 of record NW_028318083.1, read on the forward strand.
TGTAGATGTCCAAGAGCAGCTGGAGGAGCATGCAAAATGTGACGGCCATCAGCAACCACTCTCAGCTGCCTCAAACCCAAACGTGATTGGCCGACTCATCAGAACTTTATATTTGGGGGTGGGTCGGGGAATATCAGAAATGAGGCAGGATTTGTAAGCAGCCTAAATTTTTCCTCATTGGTGTTGTTGGGTAATGGTTCCATGGGCTTGAGATGGTCTCATCCGATAACTGTTGCTTTAGGGCCTGGATTTTATTCACTTGTGTTTTACTTTCAAATAAGAATCTATGGTAATGCAAAAACCCACTTAAAGCAGATGAAATGCAGGTCAGAAGGTGTTCAACTGCAGGTCAAATGCAGCTGTCAATGAATTCTCAAAGTTCTCATAAGCACCTCAAACTAAGGTCATCGACACAGACCCCAAAAACTGAGCTTCTTGTGGATATTTTGTTGATGCTGGTTCATGGGCAGCCCAATAAAATAAATGCTTGTAAACATACTTCACGGGTGTGAATAGGGTCAATATGTAGATGCCGTTTTTACTGGGGATGGAGAGGTGACCAAGGAAGCAGAGCTTCAGAAGCCATTTTTCCTTATAGCCACCTATCTATCAGATGGCTTAGCAAATTAGGGTATGGGACCTACAACTGATTTTTTTTTTAGATAATGTTTGCTTTTAATACAGACCACATTTAACAAGAATTAAAAAAAAAAAAATCACTTGTAACTTGAAAAGTGGATAGCAAAAGTGTATGCACAAAACTGAATTGGGCAGATATGTAGAGGCCAAAGGAACATGCTGACTTATTTCACAGGAATACGTTACCTCCTTTCTCATTAGCTGTGAGTTCAGTTATGGTTTGAATGTCTTGTCTAACACTGCTATCTGTCATGATGGTGGCAGAGACACTGTATCTTGAGTCAGCAGCAGCTCTCTCTAACACTGCAAATGAAAACATGCATGTCAGTGTGGTAGGAAGTGACTTGAAAACAACAGGCATTATTTGAATGATTTACATAAACATACCATTGCACATTGACGAAAGAATATGATCATATTACCAGGCTGGAGGAAAACACAGGTCTGTATTGTCAAGCTAAGGTAAGATTTAGGCTACATTCGATGTCACGCAGTGCAATCAGAGGGGTACATTGTAGGCATGCCTCACTGCTGTGAAACATGTTTTACTGGAAACTGCACCAAAGATGAAGCATGCAAAGATACGCTTCTGTAGTGTGAGATCGTAGACGAACAATGATCAGCTTTAACAAGCCTGCAAAGACATATGACCTGACCTTCACTTTGCAATTAAAGAAGTCTCACTGGAAGAACAACTTTTGTTTCTCCTGTTTCCCAGGGGATGAAATCATTTGTCCAATTCTGATAGGTGCCTTGGATGCTGAACTAGTGTGGTCAGCAGTGCACCACTCTGCACTGTCTGATGCTGCTCATAAAGAGAGGAATACCAAATGAGGTCTGACCAGGACTGACAACTCATGGGGCCCCCGGGCAATAGGGGATCATGGGGCCCGTGTCCTCGCCCACACTCAAACCACACCCAAAAAAGCCTACGAAAGGTACCAGGGGCATCTCATGGGGCCCCCTAATGACCCAGGGAACTTGGGCACTGCCTGAGTTCCCAAATGGTCAGTCCGCCCCTGGGTCTGACTGACAACAAGGAGCGGGGGCAATTACAGTGGTCGTCTCTGGCAGCAGGCACATGCTTGAGACACGCACTGCCATTTACAATAAAACAAGCCACCAGCTAGTTTTTCATTGTGATCTCTGTCCACAGCCCGCATTCTCAGCACATGCCACATCTACTAGCAGGACAGACGTGCTGTGTGGGCTTCTGCATGGGAAGAATGAAGAGGTGGCAATGTGCTGTTAGATACTCATAAATTGGGCTTTAGCCTGGGGTGGAGCTGACAACCAGTAAAACAGAAAGAAAGAGTCTTTTTATTCCCGAAAGAAATGATGCTTCTGAACAGGACAAAGTGCTACATACACTCTGTCCCCTGGAGCAAGGGTCTCCAAACTGTGGCCCTCCAGCTGTTGAAGTACTACAAGTCCCATCATGCCTCTGACTCTGGGAGTCTTGCAAGGCCTCATGGGACAAAATGCTGGTGATACTTCTTTAACTGAACAAAAATGCTCTTTAAAGCAGAACAATGAGTGCACTGGAGTTTTATTCTTCAATCCACGGTTTGGTACTTTGGTGCAAATACAGGTGTAATAGTCTTAAGTCAAGAGTTGCCAACAGCTGCTCATTTCCAGAACCAGTCCCAAGGTTTCGAAATTTGCCTCTGGAGATTTTATCCCACCTCTTGCTACTGGAAAGCTGCAGTGGAAAATCCTTATAGTTTGCATGCTGTATACACTCTTACCATCTATTCAGACAGTCTTGACTTTTTTAAATGAAACATCACTCACGAGGTACAATGGGTTTTTTTTTATTTTAGGTCCTTAGTTACATTACTTACACAGGCAGATTGCTCATTTTAAATTGGAAACTATTCTGACAAAAAAAACACATGATCTATATTACGTCCAGCATGTGATATTTCAGTTTGTGGGGAAAAAAACTCTAATGTAAAAAGTGTGTGAAGCTCTGCAATGATAACTACAAGGAATCAGCAACTCAACGTTCATCGGAGTTTTGTCACCGCTTTAAAAACATAACATCAGGAAACAAGAGGATGCAGGGAGGGCCACGATCGTTGGGAGGAGGGAGAAGGGAAGTAGCGGCTGACTAACTGCAGTCACAGCTCTGAGTCATGTAGACGATGAAACCAAAGCACACGCATATATGCAGCACAATACATTTGGCCTATGGAGCCCCAGCCATCTCCCACTGGAATGAAGTGTGCTACTCATGAGCTCTCCCTCTGGAACAGATGGGAAGAAGAAGCATGCACAGTTCAGAATGTACAGGAAGGAGGGAAACCAGGATGTGCAGCATAAGGAATGTAACTGGAAGCCAGAGTAAACCCATTGCTGCCAATGTTACTGCCTACCCCTGCTAGCAATGGGTTAATATTCTGGGCAAATTATCACATATAAGTCAAGCAAGTCAGTGAAGCAGTGCAATGATCAAACATCCTGGTTTTCCATGGACAAGAGTGCCAATTAACCCAGAAGCGATGACACCAAGTCTTTTGTTAGCCTTTACAGACTTGTTTTTTTTTTTTTTAAACAGTTGACAAAGGTGTCTTTCTACTTTACTGCATAACTGTTTAGTGAAAGGTTAACACTTTATAGGACAGAGAATGCTTTAAGCTTACATTAAAACATATATCCTATTAACATGGGCCCTTATTCGATAAAGAGTGCCAAGTCTTGATGGAAACCTGTACTCAGGTCAGATTTACTTAACTTGTACCAGGAACCCAAAGGCGGTACCAGTTCTTATCTTTATTGTACATCCTCAAGGTACTGATCTGTAGTTGGAGCCCCCAAAACCTGTTTTTTTCAGATAGAAGACATGCCCCGCTTCCACTGCCACTATTCAGCACTTGCTGCAGAACTAGTCAAATGGTGGCTATTAGGGGACATTCTTAGTCCTAGTAGGCAATTGCCATACGGGGACCGATACGGTCATGCATGGCTCTACGCATATACCGACCTTCACAAAGTCAAGACCCTACAGTAGTGGGTTAGGGCAACAGGAAAACATCAGAATGAGAAGGCATTTCTACAATGCCCAGCATAGGCTTAATGACAGAGATTAAACCATGTGTGGCTACCCGGAGTGTTAGTTAAGTAAATGTGTACTGATCACTAATTTGCTTTTAAAGCTGATGCTAACCACAGTGACCCACAATAATGGGTCAGAGCAGAATTCACTATAAAATTACTGGTAATAAAAGAAAAATTCAGCTTTGGAACATGTTACATGTTTCAGCTCCTGCACCTTCTCTCCCCGCTCCCTCCACTCCCTGTGACAACATGCAGACAGGGGACTGTTCCTTTCAACCACGCTTGCTGTCATTTTTTTTAAAGTAGCGCGGCTGTGCAGGGCTCCATCCACACAGCCACATCATTCAGTTACAGTTTCCTGTGAATTAATATACTACAAATACTGTCAGCCACCACGGCAGACATAGCTGTGGTTTGAATGAACTGCGGGTGCACTGATCAGCATGTCCGTAGTTCATTCACACTGGCTACAGCTCTGCAACGACAGCCTGTACAGAGGTACGGACAACAGAATTGTAGGCAATGTATGTGGGAGCCTGACACTGCACCTGTGATCTACTGATCGGGAGTGCAATGCACATTTTTTACCTGCAAAAAAAAATGCACATTTTTTTTATAAAGGTGAACTTGGCCTTTAAGCATGAGCAATTACAAAATTATATCCCTGACTATAGTGACCCACTATAATAAAATACACGTTAACACACACAGCTATGCAAAACCACACAAGCAAATATTCACGCTAATATTACCCCTAGATGATTTAATTACAGTGAGGGTAAGGTGATTTTAAATGTAAAAGAACAACAATTTTTAGTTTATATCCGATGAGGAACAAGTCAGATACCAAACACCATTAAATGTAGAACCAGTGACAGACACAATGATCCTCCTGACAGAAGAAAGGAAAATAAGCATTTTGAAAAGTTCTCTACAAATGCTAAGGTTACCATACATGGTTCAAAGTTCAGCCATTTCCTGCTAAGCCATCTAAAATTTGAGCTGTAGGTGGCCCTGCTGCCATCACCCAGCCTGACAAAAGTCGATTTTTCTATAGACTTCGAAGGAGCCAGGTAGAAAATTGTCAAAAAAACAGTGGCTGCATCCAATCAGAAGCTATTCAGGTATCCTGATATCCACGGGTGCCAGCTGGCAGGAGAGATGCTTTAGCTAGGATGGAGAATTCTATCAGATCTATATGTATATGGCTAGTCTCAGGTTGTGCAAAGATTTTCCAGCATGTAGGATTATCTCAGAGTAGTAATTAGCACTTCCAATGACTTGTTCTTACTATTCTGTTAACCCTTAACATGTACTTCCACTTGTGTTGGGAAAAGATCAGTAACATTACAAGGATGTTACAAATCATTATTGCAGAATTCTATCTCCTGCTGTTTAGCAGAAACCTAATTTTCCCCCAAGTCCAGCTTCCTGTTTGCTAAGTAGGAGGGTCTGCCTATCATTGACAAATAATCAGTTCCAGTGTGGCAATAGGAGTAGATCTAATGGAAAAAAAACAGTAAGCCAATCACATGAAGAGGAAATGAGACAGCTGGTCTTTTTCAATTTTTTCAGTTTATAAGTGATATAACTAATGGGATGGTGGGCAAGATATACCTTTTTTCTGAAGACACAAAGGTGTTCAATAAGGTTGATATCCCTGGAGGTATCTATAACATAGAATATGATTTGACATTGCTAGAAAATTGGTCAAAGCAATAGAAACTGCAGTATGATGCTTCTAAATGTGCATAAACAATGCACCTAGTGAAAATGAATGCTTTGATTTGAGTACAAAATTGGAGGTACAGTGTTGGCAAGTACTACAGAGAAAAAAAGATTTGAGGATACAGTAATACCTCGGTTTACAAACGCCTCGGTTAATGTAATATTCAGTTTATGAATGAAAAGCCATTGAAAATAATGCCTCGGTTTACAATTTTTTTATGAATGTTTTTCACAATACTAAGTGTATGTCGGTGCCGATTTTTAAATGCAAGTGCCTGCTTTTTTTTTCTTCTTTATACCTCACAGAATTAGCTGTCACTTTCCCCGGAGTTAACAGAAACTTTGTTTCTTTTAAAAAACTAAAAGAAACATTGTTTCTCTTAACTCGGGAAATAAACAAAAAGAACAAACTTTTTTAGCTGGGGGGGAAAGGGACAGCTGAATTTCTGAGCTATAGCAAAGAAAAAAAAAACGGTAAATTACATTTAAAAACCGGCACCATAATAAATAAAACAACGGCTTGGGGTCCCCCCTTCCATCCATACCAAGCCTTTCGGGTCTGGTATGGATTAAAATTAAAAAAAAAAAAATGGTGTGGGGGTCCCTCAAAATCCATACCAGACCCTTATCCAAGCATGCAGCCAGGAAAGGGGGGCATTGTGATTGACGTTGGATCTACTGCGGGGCACATTCTTTTAGTTTTTTCTTTTAATAAAGGACTTGTCAAAGACCGTGTCCTGTCTTTTTTGGTAGGTGCTGTCACTTGTTATTCAAGACCTATTCAAGTAAATGGGGCCACTCTGCAAGTGCCCCGCAACTGCTTGAAAGCAACACACCGCTGCCTTTTGAACTCCTTGTTTGCCCTGTTTTCTGTATTGCACAAGGTTGCAGGGCACTTGCACAGTGGTCTCATTCACTTGAATGGGTCATTCTTGGCAGGTGCTACACCCACCAACCATGACAGGGTGTAGGAGCTAGCACTACAGAGGGGACCTCAACTTATGTGGCTCTTGCTCCCTACTACAGCTCCAACTTTACAAGTTGTCCTTCTGCATTGCACTCTGTTTGATTGGATGGCGGGTCAGCAAGCCCTAACCGTGTTCTACCAGTGACCTGACCAAAATCAACTGGTTACTAACACCCGCTTTACAGAATACTAGCCTGTGAAACCTGAATGACATAACCTTTCACAGTAATTCAACTGAAAAGCTTTTGTACATAACTGTAGATACTCATTCTGGCTCTTAAACAGGGAACACCCACTTCACAGTCCATCATCTGTGTATGTGTCATTTTTTAAGCATGCAAAGTTGCTTGGACCGGTTAATCTTTTATATATAGAGACAGATAAATTCTTTTCAGGTGACAGGCTACAGAGTGTGAAACCATTGGATGAGGCACTGGATAGTGATGTTCTTGAATGAGAAAAGCGTGTAAAAAGAAGAAGATGACATCATGGCTGAAGGAAGTTCCACAGGAAGTATTTGCCAACTGACCTTCAACTACCAGGCTGCTCCCTGGCTGCTGGAAAGGCTGAAACTGGCAGGGCCCGGTCGAAAAGCTAGCTGGCAGCATCCCTTCAATTCCTCCTCCAGCTGGGCACCAATACACTGCAGTCTGATGGAGAAAAGACACAGGATATGCATTTAATCCATATGCTATAGCAAAAAACTAGAAAATATTATACAGGGTATGGATATATTCAATTCTAACCTATCAGGACTCTATAGAAAACAATGAAAACATTTTTTTTTCCATTTAAGTTATACTTTTGTCAGTAAATTGTACCACAGTTCACATTTTGGAATAAAGTGACGTCTCGTTAAACCTGTAAATAATACAATCACATATACCAGTTTACATATATGAATGTTGTTGCTATATTAGCACATGGCAGGCTGTCTTTTCTTTAATTTCCTTATACCATCTTGTATACATATTTGACAAAGATAATCTAAATGAATATACCTTACTGTATTTTGACCTTTCATTAAATTTATGGCCTTACTGTAGGGGAGGTTTTGTGTTTCATATTCTGGAAGCAGCTGCATCTAGGACATGAATTAAGGGGAAATCTACTTAAAGGGTACGTTCACCTCTGGAACATGTTACATGTTCCACCCATTTTTAGGCGGGGAAACTCCTGTACTATCTGTCAGATTTGAAAACAGCACAGCCATGCGGGGCTCTGCCCACACGGCCGAATCACTCATTCCCAGTGTTCTGTAAATGAGTGCCTACAAGTCCCGACAGCCTTAGCGGCTGTGGGCTTGTAGTTTTCAATGAACTACAATGGCTCTGTGAAGTGCTGTGGTAGTTCACTGAAGCTTCCTGTCAGTATATCTGCTTGCTGGTATATCCCGTACGGCAAGCAGATATTCTGACAGGTCTGCAGGAGACCTGCATGGCATCAGCGATCTACTGATCGCTGGTGCAATGCTTTCCAGGCTCCTTTGGACAAAACTAATAAATGCACATTGTTTTACCTGCAAAAAAATGTGCATTTATTATTTTTTGTCCAAAAGGTGAACTTATCCTTTAAAGTGGATGTGGTCACATGGATGCTCAAGGTTTTCTACCTTCATGCATTCTATGCATGAAGGTAAAAAACCTTCTGTGTGCAGCAAACCCTGCAAAACCATGGCACAGAGCAGGTAACTATAACATGTTTTTTTTTTTTTTGTAATTGTCTGTAATCTCACTTTAATAAGGACATCCACAGCAATAAAAACTTTACAGGGATACTAACAAATATTTGCTCTATTATACTCCTGGTTCCATTCTTCCAGTCCAGAGATCTTTAGGTCTAAGGACCCATTCACACCAGGGTCTTCTGTTGCAGTGTGTTAATATGTGTTGCATTACAGCAGTCCATAAGTTTGAATTGGGCTGGCTGTATTTTTGCTAGTGCACAGTGTTACCACACGTCCTAGTGTTCTGTAACACAGGTGTCTTGTGATGGTACGCTAAAGTTCCATAAAGTAAACGGCATTGCAAAGCACCAAAACACATAGGGGTTGATTTACTCAAACTGCAGCATGCAAAATCTGGTGCTGATGTGCACAGAAACCAATCAGCTTACAGTTCATTGCAAAGCTGATAAACAAGCTGATGTCAGAACCCGATTGGCTACCATGCACAGCTGCACCAGATTTTGTACTCTCCACTTTTAGTAAATCAACCCCATAGTGCGCATTACCAAATAACAGTGAAGTGAATGGGCCAAAAAACTAGGGCTACACTGGAGATTAAATCTCTTTGCTAGCAAGATGCTTAACTACTCATTGGCAGTCAATTCACGTGCAGCAAACTGAAATCAATAGTCTGCTAAAGAGATGACTGCCAACAAGTAGCTATATTTCTCAGTAGCAATGAGATTTAATCACCAGTTTAGTTGTAGCCTAAAGTTTGTGAGACAGCATCTAGAATTACTTGTTGGCCCCACAAAGGTCTAACAAATGGCAGTGTTATAATTACCTCTCTCGCATCTACAAAACTTTGCCGTTTTCTCTTTAAAAACCTTCTTTTGAGGTATACTTTTATATTTATATGTACATAGGGCTGCCATATGGCATATTCACACTGTATTTCTTGTTTAGTATCCAAACATTTCATCCTCTATTGGCCGCAAGTTAAAGTTGTCAGTTGAGAAACCTATGCCTAAACAATGCTATCCCAAGGATGTAGCTGGTACTCTAGTGATAGCTAAATAATCACCAAAACCTCACAGAACTTTGGATGTTGGATAATGGGAGTGTAGTGTATTTTTAGATTCTCAATTAAACAAATGCCCTGATGAACTTTTCTTAGATACAGGAGTGTATATATTTATTTTGTGAGGTTTTGGAGAAAGCGAAACCCATGACCAGCTGGGATTTGCACTGGATTGGTCTCCTGTAATGAAAAAAGGTTACGCTAAAGCTTTGTCTATGCACTTTTATTTGGTAACATAGAATCATACAAGATGTTCTGTCAGTCAGCTTTGCAAAAAAGAAGTGATTTCAAGCGTTGTGACACTGCAGTGGAGAAATCAATGCAGTACTTCTGGTTTGTCATGTGAGAGTCCGAGGATGCTAGAGCACATTCCTAGTCAAAGTTCACAGAAATAAAATGAGGAAGGCAGACGATGGCGTTATCAGAAGAAAAGAAAAAAACAGTTCCTTCATAGGTCCTTTTACTGCTGAGCAGTCACTGCAACAAGGACAATACTATCAAAGTTTTCACAATCTCTGAGATGTGACTTTCACATTTACAGAGTAGAGGAATGCTCGGAAGAGCTGTAATATGTGTGTGTTAAAAACACACTGGAAACATTGGCACCATCAACTTCTAAAATGCTGAAGTCTCTAAAATGTTCCACTCCTTACTCTGGCTATATACTTGAAACTAATTTGTGGCTGGTGAAATTAGGCTTGATAATCCTGTAATGCATGAGTTTTAAAAAAACTGCACTTGAGGGAATACGCCCGTATGCTATACGTGGGTGAATGTGAGTACCAACGCATACCCATACACAGCCATTTACATCTTTAGGTAGCTGTACGCAGAATCTGGGCTTCAAGGGCTCAGAAAAAAAAAAAAACAGAATTTATTTGTAGCTTTTCCCGGATCTGTGCCTTGCAATAATCCTGTCTCCGAGATCTGCAGGACGTTCCCTTGAATGGTTTTTGCTCTGATGCAGTATGCATTGTCAGCTGTGAGGCCTTTTATAGAGGTGTGTGCCTTTCCATATCATGCTCAATCAATTTAATTTACCACAGGTGGACGCCAATCAATAAGTAGAAATGGGAGGCAAATGAGCTAAATTTCAAGTGTTGCTGCAAAGGGTCTGAATACTTAAAGCCGAGTTCCAGTCACACTGTGAAAAAATAAAAGACTTTCAAAAAAGAGCCATTCACCTGTCCCTCCATCCCGCAGTGTCCTCCCCACAGCCCGTTTCACCGGCCATCCAGTGTTCCCGCTCCGGCATCTTCAGTGTGGTCACCCGACTGACAGTTTGCGGCTTCACAGCTGGGTGCCCACTACACATGCGCAAGTAGCGTTGCACTCTCAATGGTTCTGTAGTCTTCTGGGACCTGTCATGTGTCCCAGAAGACTATGGGGAGGGAGGGGGGAGGACATCTTCCGTTTCTGATCGCCTAGGTGATCGCAGCGGAAGTGGGAACCTGCCTATTTCGGGTACCAGCTGCCCTCCCCCCACCCCCCAAAAGGTGCAAATCCTTAACCCCTTCATGCCGAGTGTACACAAATATGCGGCCTCTCGGCAGCTGGGCCTTGAAGCCGAGCGGGTGCATATTTGCATACAGTTTGTAAACAAATATGTGCTGAGAGCATGCGCCCTGCGCGCTCCCAGCACATGTATCGGTGTCCCACGGAAAGGTCCCGATCTCTTGTGATCGGGACCTTTTCCGATCATGTGACCGCAATGACAGCCAACCATGATGGTCACATGACCCTAAACCCCGCCCGGGCTCCCGACGTCAGAAACCCCTTAAAGGGCCGGGAGGCGCCGGTGCAAAGGGGTTAATGGGGAGCTGGGGGACCAATCTTTTAAAGCGGAACTTCCTCTTTTGGGTGGAGTACATGTTCAGTTTTTTTTTAATAAATTCACAGACATTTCTAAAAAAAATTCTGTTTTCACATTGTCATTATGGGGTACTGAGTGTAGATTAAGTGGTTGCAAAGGCTTCTATGCATGAAGGTAAAAAACCTTCTCTGTGCAGTAGCTTCCCCAGCCCCTCCCTAATATTCACCTAAGTCCCCTCTAGGTCCAGCGATGTGCACTGGAGTCTCGGCAATCCCGGGACTCCCTCTCCTCAATGCTGTCAATCACAGCCAGTGAGCCCGTGAGAAGAGAGAGGGGGCGGGGTCAAGCCACAGCTCCGTGTGTGAATGGACACACAGAGCAGCAGGTGCCCCATAGCAGGCTGCTTGCTGTGAGGGCACCCAACAGGAGGGAGGGGTCAGGAGTGCCAGCGGGGGACCCAAGAAGAGAAGGATCTGGGCTGCTCTGTGCAAAACCACTGCAGAGAGCAGGTAAGTGTGATGTGTTTTTTATTTTGCTTTTTTTTAGTTTAAGCCTTTAATATCACATTAATGAGGAAAACAAATTAACTTAAACAACTGTAGTATCAGGCTGCAACATAACAAAATTGAAAAAAGTGAAGGGGATCTGATTACTTTATAAATTATATATATATATATATGTATTGTTTAGTGTTGTCTCCTGAAGATAAAAAATTATGACAATAGGCTTTGGCTGCCAGGATTACGATTCAGTGATTTAACATGGATCCAAAAAGGTATAGTCAGCTATGGATTACATGTACTTTTACAGGTTTTACAGGTAAAAAGTATTGAACACGTCACCATTTTTCTCAGTAAATATATTTCTAAAGGTGCTATTGACATGAAATTTTCACCACATGTCAGTAACAACCCATGCAATCCATACATACAAAGAAACAAAAACAAAACTTCAGAAATTAAGTTAAGTTATGTGTGATCAAATGGAACGACACAGGGAATAAGTATTGAACACATGAAGAAAGGAAGGTGCAAAGAGGCATGGAAAGCCAAGACACCAGCTGAAATCTATCACTAATTAGAAAGCAATCCTGCCCCTTGTTAGTCTATATTAATATCAGCTGGTCTCAACTGATGGCCTATAAAAAGTTGTCTCATTACCAAGGCATCACAAAAGAAACATCTCATGATGTGTAAAAGAAAAGAGCTCTCTCAAGACCTTCGCAACCTGTTGTTGCAAAACTTACTGATGGTATTGGTTACAGAAATATTTCTAAACTTCTGAATGTTCCAGTGAGCATTGTTAGGACCATAATCCGGAAGTGGAAAGAACATCATTTCACCAAAAACTGGCCACGACCAGGTGTTCCTCACAATATTTCTGACAGGAGTGAAAATAATTATCAGAAGAGTTTTCCAAGAGCCAATGGCCACTTATGGAGAGCTTTAGAAATATCTGGAATTAGCAGGTACAATTGTTTCAAAGAAAACAATAAGTAATGCTCTCAACCGCCATGGCCTCTATGTACGTTCACCACACAAGACTCCATTGCTGAAGAAAAAGCATGTTCAAGCCTGTTTACAGTTTGCTGCACAACATTAAGACAAGCCTGTGAAATAGTGGGAGAATATACTCTAGTCAGACGAAACCAAAATTAAACTCTTTGGATGCCACAATACACACCACGTTTGGAGGTAAAATGGCACTGCACATCACCCCAAAAAACGCATACCAACAGTGAAGTTTGGAGGTGGGAACATCATGGTGTGGGGCTTTTTTTCAGCATACGGTACTGGCAAACTTCATGTCACTGAAGGAAGGCTGAATGGAAAAATGTACCTAGACATTCTTGATAAAAATCTACTGCCATCTATCAGGATGATGAAGATGCAATGAGGCCAGACATTTCAGCAAGACAATGATCTCAAACACAAAGCCAAGGAAACTCTCAACTGGTTTCAAAGAAAGAAAATAAACCTGCTAGAATGTCCCAGCCAATCACCTGACTTAAATCCAACAGAAAAATCTATGGAAAGAACTAAAGATCAGAGTTCATAGAAGAGGCCCAAGGACCCTTCAAGATTTGAAGACTGCATGGAAGAATGGGCCAAAATCACACCTGTGCAAAGCATGCTGTTAGTTTCTCCATACAGAGGCGTCTTGAAGCTGTCATTACCAACAAAGGATTTTGTATGAAGTATTAAATAAATTTCAGTTAGCGTGTTCAATACTTTTTCCCTGTGTCAATCCATTATATTATATATAACTTAATTTCTGAACGTATTTGTTCTGGGTTTTTTTGTATGTATGGATTGCATGGGTTGTTACCAACATGTGGTGAACTTTTCATGTCAATAGCACCTTTAGAAATATATTTACTAAGAACAATGGTGATGTGTTCAATACTAATTTTATCCACTGTACATATACACACACACACACACATACACACACCCACACACATATACAGTATCTCACAGAAGTGAGTACACCCCTCACATTTTTGTAAATATTTTATTATATCTTTTCTTGTGACAATACTGAAGAAATGACACTTTGCTACAATGTAAAGTACTGAATGTACAGCTTGTATAACAGTGTAAATGTGTTGTCCCCTCAAAATAACTCAACACACAGCCATTAATGTCTAAACTGCTGGCAACAAAAGTGAGTACACCCCTAAGTGAAAATGTCCAAAGTGTCAATATTTTGCATGGCACCATTATTTTCCAGCACTGCCTTAACCTTTTTGGGCATGGAGTTCACCAGAGCTTCACAGGTTGCCACTGGAGTCCTCTTCCACTCCTCCATGACGACATCACAGAGCTGGTGGATGTTAGAGACCTTGCACTCCTCCACCTTCCGTATGAAGATGCCCCACAGATGCTCAATAGGGTTTAGACCTGGAGACATGCTTGGCCAGTCCGTCACCTTTACTTTCAGCTTCTTTAGCAAGGCAGTGGTCGTCTTGGAGGTGTGTTTGGGGTCGTTATATTGGAATATTGTCCTGCAGCCTAGTCTCCGTAGGGAGGGGATCATGCTCTGCTTCAGTATGTCACAGTACATGTTGGCATTCATGGTTCCCTCAATGAACTGTAGCTCCCCAGTGCCGACAGCACTCATGCAGCCTCAGACCATGACACTCCCACCACCATTCTTGACTGTAGGCAAGACAAACTTGTCTTTGTACTACTCACCTGGTTGCCGCCACACACGCTTGACACCATCTGAACCAAATACGTTTTTCTTGGTCTCATCAGACCATAGGCTATGGTTCCAGTAATCCATGTCCTTAGTTTGCTTGTCTTCAGCAAACTGTTTGCGGGCTTTCTTGTGAATGATCTTTAGAAGAGGCTTCCTTCTGGGACGACAGCCATGCAGACCATTTTGATGCAGTGTGCGGCGTATGGTCTGAGCACTGACAGGCTGATCCCCCACCCCTTCAACCTCTGCAGAAATGCTGGCAGCACTCATATATCTATTTCCCAAAGACAACCTCTGAATATGACGCTGAGCACGTGCACTCAACTTCTTTGGTTGACCATGGCAAGCCCTGTTTTGAGTGGAACCTGTCTTGTTAAACTGTTGTATTGTCTTGGCCACCATGCTGCAGCTCAGTTTCAGGGTTGTGGCAATCTTCTTATAACCTAGGCCATCTTTATGTAGAGAAACAATTCTTTTTTTCAGATCTTCAGAGAGTTCTTTGCCATGAGGTGCCATGTTGAAATTTCCAGTGACCAGTATGAGAGACTGAGAGTGAGAGTGATAACACCAATTTTAGACATTAATGGCTGTGTTTGAATTATTTTGAGAGAACAGCAAATGTACACTGTCATACAAGCTTTACACTCACTACTTTACATTGTAGCAAAGTGTAATTTCTTCAGTGTTGTCACATGAAATGATATAATAAAATATAGGAAGCACAGTGGCTAAAGTTTTAGCACTTCCGCCTGGCAGTACTAGGGTAATTGGTTCGAATGCCAGCCACGACACCTCCTGCCTGGAGTTTGCATGTTCTCCCTGTGCCTGTGTAGGTTTCCTCCGGGTACTCCGGTTTCCTCCCACACTCCAAAGACATGCTGGTAGGTTAACTGTATCCTGTCTAAATTGGCCCTTGTATATGAATGTGAGTGAGGGACCTTAGATTGTTCACCCCTTGAGGGTTAGAGACTGCTGTGAATGTACAATATATATATGTAAAGCGCTGAGTAAATTGACGGTGCTATATAAGTACCTGAAATAAATAACTTTACAAAAATGTGAGGGGTGTACTCACGTCTGTGAGATACTGTGTGTATATATATATATATATATATATATATATATATATATATATATATATATATATATATATATATACAGTCATGGCCGAAATTGTTGGCACCCTTGATATTTCTCCAGGAAATCATGTATTTCTCACGAAACGTATTGCATTAACACATGTTTTGCTATACACATGTTTATTCCCTTTGTGTGTATTGGGACAAAACAAAAAAAGGGAGGAAAGAAAGCAAATTCGACATAATGTCACACAAACCTCCAAAAATGGGCTGGACAAAAGTATTGGCACCCTTTCACAACTGCGGATAAATAAGAATGTTACAAGCATGTGATGCTCCTGTAAACTCACCTGGGGCAAGTAACAGGTGTGGGCAATATAGAAATCACACCTGAAAGCAGATAAAAAGGAGAGACGTTCACTTAACCTTTGCATTGTGTGTCTGTCTGTGCCACACTAAGCATGGACAACAGAAAGAGGAGACGAGAACTGTCTGAGGACCTGAGAACCAAAATTGTGGCAAAATATCAACAATCTCAAGGTTACAAGTCCATCTCCAGAGAACTAGATTTGCCTTTGTCCACAGTGCGCAACATTATCAAGAAGTTTGCAACCCATGGCACTGTAGCTAATCTCCCTGGTCGTGGACGGATGAGGAAAATTGATGAAAGATTGCAACGCAGAATAGTCCGGATGGTGGATAAGCAGCCCCAAACATGTTCCAAAGACATTCAAGCTGTCCTGCAGGCTCAGGGAGCATCAGTGTCAGCGCGAACTATCCGTCGACATTTAAATGAAATGAAACGCTATGGCAGGAGACCCAGGAGGACCCCACTGCTGACACAGAGACATAAAAAAGCAAGACTACAGTTTGCCAAAATGTACTTGAGTAAGCCAAAAGCCTTCTGGGAAAACGTCTTGTGGACAGATGAGACCAAGATAGAGCTTTTCGGTAAAGCACATCATTCTACTGTTTACCGAAAACGGAATGAGGCCTACAAAGAACAAAACACAGTACCTACGGTAAAATATGGTGGAGGTTCAATGATGTTTTGGGGTTGTTTTGCTGCCTCTGGCACTGGGTGCCTTGACTGTGTGCAAGGCATCATGAAATCTGAGGATTACCAAAGGATTTTGGGTCGCACTGTAGGGCCCAGTGTCAGAAAGCTGGGTTTGCGTCCAAGATCCTGGGTCTTCCAGCAGGACAATGACCCCAAACATACGTCAAAAAGCACTCAGAAATGGATGGCAAAGAAGCGCTGGAGAGTTCTGAAGTGGCCAGCAATGAGCCCAGATCTAAATCCCATTGAACACCTGTGGAGAGATCTTAAAATTGCTGTTGGGAAAAGGTGTCCTTCCAATAAGAGAGACCTGGAGCTGTTTGCAAAGGAAGAGTGGTCCAAAATTCCGGGTGAGAGGTGTCAGAAGCTTATTGATGGTTATAGGAAGCGACTGATTTCAGTTATGTTTTCCAAAGGGTGTGCAACCAAATATTAAGTTAAGGGTGCCAATACTTTTGTCCAGCCCATTTTTGGGGTTTTGTGTGACATTATGTCATATTTGCTTTTCTGCCTCTGTTTTATATTTGTTCCAATACATACAAAGGGAATAAACATGTGTATAGCAAAACATGTGTTAATGCAATACCTTTTTTGTGTGAAATACTTGATTTTCAGGAAAAATATCAAGGGTGCCAACAATTTCGGCCATGACTGTATATACACACACACACACACACATACATACATACACACATATATATATTTATTATTATTATTTTAATATGCATAACACATTTTTGTTTACATACTGTTCTGTTCTGAAGTAATGTTGCTGGCCTGTTTCTAATTTAGAAGACTAAAGAGTACCACCCATCTGGACCATGCAGACAATACTTGCAGCAAAGTAGTGTTAACAGGTACCCAGCTCCATCTGATTGTACTTTGCCTTATATACACAGCAGTAAGAGCTAATGATTATACATGGATGAAGCAATCACATGTACAAAGCAAGGGCAGCTCACCCTGTGCAGATGCTTTTTTCTTTGTACCCTTGTGAGCAGACCCCACCCTTCCCTTCCCACTAGATAAGCACCAATCTTACTACACGAGTCAAATACTTGTAACAGCTTTGCAGTATACACAGCCAGTGATCAGATGAAGCTGTATTCTCCCATACTGTACACCATTTATGAAATGAGGTTACAGGATACAGTAAAATAGCAAGTGTGTGTATGTATATATATAGTGTGTAAGTGTGTATGTATATATATAGTGTGTGTGTATGTATATATATATAGTGTGTAAGTGTGTGTGTATGTATATATATATATAGTGTGTAAGTGTGTATATATATATATAGTGTGTAAGTGTGTATGTATATATATAGTGTGTGTGTATGTATATATATATAGTGTGTAAGTGTGTGTGTATGTATATATATATAGTGTGTAAGTGTGTATATATATATATAGTGTGTAAGTGTGTGTGTATGTATATAGTGTGTATTTCTACAAAATATCTTCCTTGAAATAAGGGCTTTCCTTTATTTAGCTGTGCCGTTCTCTGATGGAATGTGTGAAAACCAGTGCACTCTGGGGAGATTAACACCCTGCTAACCAGCCAATCCAAATGCTGCATTCACTTACAAAGAGATCTCTTTAGCCTATAATCTGACAGAATGTTCCACATAATTACAGTCACGCTAATGAGTATGAATTTAAAGACACAGCCTCCACTGCCGCGGCCAGCTTTTAGCAAAGTTTCAGGAATAGACAACACAAACTAGATAATCAGACTATTAGGGTTCACGCACACAATGCAATTGCGCATAGAGCACAACAATTCAGCATTTTTCTTTGCTGAAAGTCACAGGTGCTGGCGTACAGCCGCAGAAAGCAGCCTTTACAATGACAGGCTGTCAGATGCAATGGCTTTACACCTGTAAACACACATCTGAAGAGTTACACACATACAGGGATGGATGAACAGCCCTGGATGCAAACTGTTCTCATTCAGGGTCCTTCATCTGCTCCTGTATGCGTGTAACTACTTAGAACAGTGGCCTCCGAACTGCAGCCCTTTGTTTGCCTTTATCCAGCCCTTGAGGCATTATCCCTGCCACTGACACCAACAATGGGGTATCATTCCTGCCACAGACACCAACGATGGGGCACTATGCGTCCCACTGACACCAACGATGGGGCACTATGCGTCCCACTGACACCAACGATGGGGCACTATTCCTCCCACTGACACCAACGATGGGGCACTATTTGTCCCACTGACACCAACGATGGGGCACTATTTGTCCCACTGACACCAACGATGGGGCACTATTTGTCCCACTGACACCAACGATGGGGCACTATTTGTCCCACTGACACCAATGATGGGGCACTATTTATCTCACTGACACCAACGATGGGGCACTATTCATCCCACTGACACCAACGATGGGGCACGATTCGTCCCACTGACACCAACGATGGGGAACTATTCGTCCCACTGACACAAACGATGGGGCACTATTCGTCCCACTGACACCAACGATGGGGCACTATTCCTCCCACTGACACCAACGATGGGGCACTATTCGTCCCACTGACATCAACAATAGGGCACCATTCCTCTGACACCAACTATTTCTCTCCTCAATACCAAAGATGGGGCATTTTTTTACTCCCACTGGACACAGTCCGGTGCCCCTAAAGTCTGAAATCTCCCGAAGGGGACACAGATGTTAAAACAATAACCTAAAAGTGGGATTTACCATTCACTACTCTATCCAAAATGAAAAGAAAATATAATTAAAGAGAAACGGATTTGGCAATCCTCTCCAAAGTGAATTTTTAGATTCAATGGTGAACAAACACCTAATATTCACTTACATCACTGCACAACAGGGTACTATCAGATAAGGCTGCTTTCACACTGCGCCATTTCAGAAATGTGACAAAAATGCACATGTATTTTGCAGGGTTTCCGGCACGTGTTTTAGTTGCCCGACATCAGCCTGCACCTGGGAAACATGGAGACATGACTCCAAAAATGCACAAAAAACTGTGGGTGTTTTTGACACATTTTTGCTGCGTTTTGCATGGGGATGAACGTTATTTTGTGTGGTTACACCAAAAATGCAGCGCGCAGGACTTTTAAAAATGCAACTGATCATTGTGAATAGTTCCATAGGATTTAAAGGGATGTATTATTATTCTGCTTTTTTTAACTAAACAGCTAATCAAAATCTGACCAGTGTGAAAGGCCCCTAAAATGAAAGCCTACGGGAAATCGCAGGGGATGCTTTTAAAACCAGTACAAGGACTCATTCACACCAACAGCCATGTTATACCTTGATAGCATGATAGCTGGGGTGCACTGTGATAACAGCTGTGAGGATGTGTCAAATGCCACACCGTTTTGTTTAGTTTTTCTTTTTCAACTTTACTGAAATGTCAAAATGACATTTAATTTCTTTATAGTTACTGCAGGAGGTTGCGATTCAGTGTAGAGCATTGCAACACGCTGTGCTGAAAACAGTACAGCATGTACTTTTTTTTTAGCACACATTGCTGCAGCGCAATGGTGTGAACTGAACTATTAGGACATAGAAAAAATTGCCTTGTCTATGCGTTCAGCAAGGCTGCCCATCCCAGCCCAACATATATGGTGTGGATGGGCTCTAAAGTTGGCGTATTTCTTTTCTGAATTGTATATATTTTACAGCACACCTTTCAATATGCTGTAAAAAGAATAATGTATATCTATAGCACAGGACTGGATTTAGATGCCATTCACACCTACGCATTCATTTCAATTGACTGCCCTATGCATTAAAAAATGCACAAAAGAAGTGCATGACCCTTTTTTAAATTCACGCCTCACCAAATCGCATGGTACTTAGTTACCTCAATACACAAATGTGAACCTAGCCTCAGGCCTGCAATATAATAAATGTCCTCCCCACCCGGTTCAGTCCACCAAATCAGAAATATCCTCAGATAGCAGCGGTGCAGGATATGTTGGCTGATCTTTGCTTAAATTAGAGCTAAATCCAATCACTAAAACCTGATATAGGCTAAACCACATTAACATAATTCAAAATTGTTTTTTAATCTTTTTAAATATGCAGCTTCAATTAAAATAATATCAGGTGATCCTGCCAGCAGATCCTTAAATCAGATGTTTCCTATTATTGGGTGACAACTGTCCAGCATTGTTACCCAGTCACATGCACCCACGGCAGACTGCAAGTGGCTGTGATGACACATATGCGGTCGTCCACTGTTTGTCAAAATCTGAAAAACAGCCC
Source organism: Staurois parvus (assembly GCF_062004578.1). Classification (NCBI taxonomy): domain Eukaryota; kingdom Metazoa; phylum Chordata; class Amphibia; order Anura; family Ranidae; genus Staurois; species Staurois parvus. Next base: position 4,721,679 of record NW_028318083.1, read on the forward strand.
TGAGCAATGATGTGCAGCTGACACTGGAGCACATTTATGTAGACAGAAGTGGCTGAAAGAGGTTGCAAGAGATCAGCAGCACTGAGATGCCAAAATGTAAAAAACTGTATTTTATGTAAAAGAAAGCAATGGCAATGGTTTATGACAATGTCTTCAAATACCAAAATGCCATCTAGATATGGCTTAAATCTACTTTAAATTAGCAGAAATCAAAAGCAAAACAGAATGAAGATTTTCCATCCCATCCACAGATGCCCTACCAAACCTTTGATTCAATTGTTTCCCCTCCTTTCCTTTAAAAGGTCAAATTATCAAATGACTTTGTCAGAATCAGATTGTTCAGGAATTGACTCCATGCATGGAAACCTCAAGTGGTCCCTTTGGTTGAAGCCTTGGTGAACCTAATATAGCAAGGAAAACTGAGTTGCTGATATTAAATATTATTAGTTTACTTTTCTAATACTAAACACTGAAACCAGGACCTTAAAATGTCGATGTATCTAGAGGTGACCAAGCTGGAGCAGTGCTGTATGTCTGGAAGGGTGAGAGGTGCTAAGAAGCGTAGTAGAGGGGTGTGGACAGGACGGTCTTCTTCTGGAGTTGTTACAATACACTGTTTTGGAGATGGATTTCCTGCTGCTGTGAACCATGCTGCCGCTCTTGGCTGAAGAGGTCTGTTCAGCTGGTTTAAATATTACTGCCTTGAGCTTTGGAACGTTGCCCAAGTGAAGATCTTCCCAGAAGCCTTTTCAGCAGCTTGATGCTCAGAGCTTGCTTTTAGGTCAGAAAACCTAGGAACATTTAACTGCCTAGATACAGAGCATTTATCCAGCAGACTCACACTTTTCAAGCACATCTTTGCAAGAAAAAAGAAAAAAACCTTCAGTGCCATTTGGGACTGTCATGTGGCCAAATGTGGAGGTTGAAATTAAACTCAAAAGAAGGCGGGACACAAATCTCAGAAGCACAATTCTCATATTGGCTTTTAATATCTGCCTCTCTTATGGATCGAAAGAAATTTCAATTCCTATGAAAGCATACGTGACCGACATCCTGTATTCCTGGCATCTTTTACTGATTGCATCATTACATGTAAAGCATTTAAGAGTGAAATCTCTGATAACATAGATCAATTTTCAGGCCTCATGCACACAGGACATTAAAAAACGCTCCTAGGAGCCTTCCTCCTGGCAGCAGCATTTTTGCAAAAAAAAAAAAAAAAACACAACTGGCTGATTCATTTACTTGGCCAGAATAATAATTTATTCAGACTATTATTAAGTGTTCTTGCATGGCAAGACCACTTACTGTCATCTCACATATATGTTATTATTATAGCCAAATTTACCACCCTAACTCCTCCCACAGTTTTTACACTACATAGACAGTAATATACCAAAATGTGCGGATTGTTCCCAATTGATGTGCTATTACTTTGTGGAACGTTTCACCGAAAGGTTCACGAAATATCGGCGTTTTTGTGATGAAATTGGTCCCATAGGAATGAATGGCGGAATGTTCAAAACTAGAGTGGAAGCTGACAAAAGCTAGAGTGTGAGCTGAAAAATCGGGACATGATTTCCAAACTGCCATCAATCCCTCATTTTCAAGCCCACCTACACAAATCGTATATCAAAATGTTCAGCTATCCCTGCTGCCACTAAAAATGTCCACGGCTAAGCCATAGTCCTGATAGTTTTCACAATATGACCATTTGTTTGCAACTTATGCCACCCATTGACGTTCATTAAAACTCCACTCTAGCCACCTCAAATTTGAAGGGCAATTTCTAAACTGCGTCTGTGCCTTCATTTTTAATATTTCAGAGACATACTATACATCAAAATGTAGGTCTGGGTCTTGTGATTCTCACAATATAAAGCTCTTTGGTATAGGATTTATAATTTTTAAACTACAACCTTTGAAGATGGCAACCGCCAGTGAAGTGAGCAGTTTGTTTTTAACCGCTCTTCTCTGCCCTTGCTGTAGAGTGAGTTGCCATAGGAACCCAGGTGTGTGAGCAGGCAGCAGAGTGACAAGCCACTCCACCCAGTTACTCCGCCCACTCCAGTTGTAGACTACTGGTGGAGGCAAGAACACTTCACACAATTTCCCCAGAAATTGTAGCTTTTCTAGTTATTATACAGTATTTATAAAGCGCCAACAGTTCGCTCAGTGTTGTACATTACAAAGGGGGACAGAACGTGCGACAGTACAGTAACAATACAATGCGATACATGAGGGGTTCGGGGGCCCTGCCCTTTCGAGCTTACAATCTAGGACTATTGAAATGGATTAACGCTCAATCGCTAAATGAACCTAGTGTTAACACGCGTTTAGATGCGTCAAGCATTTTTTTCGGCCAAAATTCTGCTGCTCTTGACGCACTGGCTCTGGATTTTTTTCCCTGCCTGTAAACGCTCCTGCCACTAAAAGCTCCTAAAGTCTATATGTTCATGGACACATAGGATAACATGGAGGGCCTGATGCCCCTAAAAGTGCTTGAAAAAACGCCCTGTGTGCATGAGGCCTTAAAAGAAAGAATAGTAATAACTAGGGTTGCATCGATACGCTTTTTTGATCGGCGAGTACGATGGAAAACCTGGGTTCACACAGGTGAGCAGTAGGGAAACAGCATGCAATTTGGACAGGAATTGCATGCTATTCTTTTAGGTGCAATTTGCATCCATACATTCTGTACTGACGCAAATCGCAATGCAAAGTAACGGTTTGTATATCGGGAGCATTTTCACGAGTACTAGTACTTGTCAAAATATTCGGTATTGGCACAGATACTGGTATTGGTACATCCCAGTACATTAACCAGCAACCTGAAGAAGGGGGCCTGTTAACAATTGTTTTTCATGTATTAACATGCATTGCCTTAGACAGCCCATTCAAATTACCAGAGTGGCCATGCAACACAACGTCCCAATAAACAGGCATGGCACTATTTTTGGAACGTAGAAATGAATGGCACCCCAATGCGCAAACACACATAACATGCATTATTGTGCATTGTGGTAATACACACAGATGTGAATGGGATCTTAAAGTGGAAATCTGGGCAACAAAAAATATTATATCTATGATGCAGTCTGCCCATTTCCTCTACCATTTCATATCACAGGTCAAGCTGACCAGAAAAATTGGCTGTTACAGGAGTTGGGACGAACCATTTATTGCTACCGGTAAACATTTCTCCAAAAGAAAAAAAAATTATCACTTAAAAACCGTTACCTGGAGTTGGACTTCAAGTAATGGTGGCCTTACACATGTAAATAAATAAACAATTTATTTTCTAATCGATCTTTTCTGATAGGAATAATCAACCTATAGTCCACAATCCATTCAACTGATATGCTACACATGTGGAAGTGAATTTTGATTGATGGTTAAAGGATATGTAAACCCAGCATTTCAGATTCCTGCTGTACCAAGTACTTGTATAAAAAAGTATCCTGTTTTCTTTGTATATCTTCCTTTGTGTGAAATCCCTGGTGTTACTGTCAGTCCCTCTGCTTTCCTATTACAAATTGACCACTTTGGGCAGAAGAACACACTGTGGCCAGTTTTCTAGCTATGCTGAGAACTCAGCCTGCTCCCATCCAATGATCAGACTTGTGCTGACAGCCCCCCCCCCCCTTTACCCTGCACAGCCATTCACTGGGAAGTTCAGTGTGCTGCTGTTTTTTCACCCTCGCCTCTATATTCAGATGAGAAGACAGGGTATGTGATCACTTATAAAAAAGAATTATAAATGCCTTTTTTGCCCCTCTTTTTTTTTTATAACTATACACAAACTGTTTTACCTTTCATTTCTATTTTAAACTGTGTGGGTTGTTTTACAAGGGGAAGGTTTACATATACTTTATGATATGATCATAATTTACAATCATAAATGATCAAAGGTATTTCTGTTTCCACCATGTAATCCCACAATCTGATAGAAAAAGATATGATCATATTTCTGAATAAAATATCTCCGTTCAGAGAATTGATCCAATATAAGTGATAATATTCCGCCCTGGCCGGTCAACTTAGTTTGATCTAATACTATCAAAAATGAGTCTAAATCGATTGGGAAGGGAAGTTATACCCATTTGATTGTTTGATGTGTAATCAAAATGATCCAATCTGCAATCAGATAAAAAGGCTAAGGCATGAGGGCCACCATAAGGGACAGCGTGGCAACACTTCTATGTGATTTCACTGCAGAATGAACGGGGCTGTCACCCCATTACAGGAAGCGGGGTATAAACAGATCTACTGTCAGGATTAGCAGGTAATAAAACTAAACGAGGGGGGGGGGATTCTGAAAAACAAAAAACTGGCTGTGTACTGCTAACGACAGACTGCAGAATATGTCATTTTTTGCTTTGCCTGTATTGTTTTAAGTTCAGAAGACCTAAATGTCATCTTGTCGCAAGTTCACCTTGCCCAAGTAAAGCAGGGAACTAATGATCTACGTGTAACCCTATACTCATAAACAAAGCTTGAAGCATCAGAGAGCTCCAAGACAACAGCTTCCTGGGCAGCACAAAGTGCCTGGAACTGTACCATTTAACACCTAGAGGCAGACAAACAGTCCACATCCTTCCCTCCCCCAATGCTAAACACGCTGTCTGCTTGCTTGAATCCTAAGTAAGTCCAGTGGTTATTGCAGCTGTTTAGCCCTTACGCCATAGAAAGCTCTGAAGGAAATCTCCTGGGTCACATTCATGAGATGAACCTTACAATGTGATCCCAGCGGCTCTGACAAGGTAGAACATATTGAATAAGCAGATATGATGGAACAGACCAGACGTGCAATGCCAGTATCCTACTGAATTATTGGTTTGTTTATACCAATAAAAAGCAACATCTCACTTATAATTGCACATAAAAATAAAAACATAGATCAAAACGTATATGTAAAAAATACAAAATAAAAAAAAAAATACAAAATAAGAAAAAAACAAGCTTTGTAAAATCGACATTTGCATGCAACTTTAGCCTCCTGTATCTTGGAAATCTATAAGTCCTTTATTTAATACAATAACAAAAGAAATTGTTGAAATAAATATTGAAATAAGGCAATATGTGCTCAACAACAATACGCTGTACTTTCCCTTTAAGACAAAATCAGAGATGCTTATCAAGTGCATTGAGGAGTATGGAATGCAGACCGTTCCCTTTCTGATGAGGCATCCCCATCATGTACAGGCACATTTCTGCCTAACTGATCACTACAAACTGAATCTGACATTTTACTTGTGAAGAAAAAAAAAATCGTAGAATATTCAGGTACACAATAAGGTACGCTGCGTCATACTACATATTATCACTTGTATATACACACGAAAAAGCGCAATAGAAGCTGTCCACACCCAAAGAGTGATCTAGTATACCCATTTTAGATATACCTGGAGTTAATAAAAGATCAGATAAGACAATTTTAAGTATGATAGAGAAAGATTTGTGCAGCATATGTCAGTAAATGCTCCTTCTAAAGCATACACGCTTCAGCTTGTGGGGCTGAACGAGAGAAACCAATGGAACCATCAAAACAGCATGGATGGAAGAATCTCCCCTGCTAGCTATAACATTTGCATATTTATGGCTGTCAAAATACCCAAAAAATGACTGCATCAGATTGGATAGAATTTTCCACCAGGCTCCTTCGATTTTTCAACTGAAGTTGGTTAAGCTGGCTGGTGCCGACAGGGACACCTACAACTGGAATTGCGATTAGTCTATGGCTAGGTTAAAGGGCAATGTCTATTGGATATCTGTAGTCCAGGAAAAAAAAAAGGAAGTCTCCTTCACAGAGTCATTGGATTGATTTACTAAAACTGTAGAGTGTAAAATCTGGTGCACCTGTGCATGGTAGCCAGTCAGCGTCTAACTTTAGCTTGTTCAATGAAGCTTTGATAAAAATAAAATGGAAGCTGACTGGTTTCTATGCAGAGCTGCACCAGACTTTGCATTCTCCAGATTTAGTAAATCAACCCCATTATCTTAGAGTCACCAGTGTGTTCCCCAATAAAATTACAGTATCAATGCAATGTGAAAACATCAATTCGCTACATTAACTTTTGGTGAAACTAGAGCATTGCTTGTGGTGAGCTTGTGGGAAACCATATCCACAGCCATTTCCTGCTCAACACCTTGAGATTCTGACCTATTGTCAGTGCTCTTTGGCTCACACCTTGTGTCTTTTTCTGTCTTTTTAATGCATATGAATCATTGGAAGAACACTGTACTGGAGGTGTTACATAGGTGTTACAATTTAACATTACAGTGCCCAAAAAAAGGTGAAAAAGAATACAGTTGTGTGAGAAATCTTTGCTGAACATGACCTTAAGTCAAAATTTATCAAATAAAATGGAAGCCTTATCTTTTCTATGTAGTTTGTAGTCTTGCTTCATGAAGGAAACTTCAATACACACTAGATGGGCTATAGGTGGTACATACAGTGGGGAAAATATATAATTGAACCCCTGCAGATTTTGTAAGTTTGCCCACTTACAAAGAAATTAAGGGTCTATAATTTTTATCATATGTGTAAATCTAAATCTTTACAGCTTCTTGGCTGTCGCTTGGCAACTCAAAGTTTCAGCTCCCTCCATAAATTTTCTATAGGATTAAGGTCTGGAGACTGGGTCATTGTCATGCTGGAAGACCCATCTTCAGTGTTCTGGCTAAGGGAAGAAGGTTCCCATTCCAGATTTTACAATACATGACCCTGTCCATTGGCCCCCCAATGCGGCAAAGTCGGGCTGTACCTTTAGCAGAAAAACAGCCCCAAAGCATAATGTTTTCACATCTGTGCTTGATTGTAGGTATGGTGTTCTTACCCTCCGTTCACATCAAGCCCGACTTTGAAATTGTATGACTTACAGTGAAGTCGCACGATTTTAAAGTCGGAGGACCCGCCAATTTCAGACCAAGGGCGATTGATGGTTATTTTGTATTTCTTCCAATTGCGAATAATTGCTCCAAACAGTTGTCTCCTTCTCATCAAGCTTCTTGCTGATGGTCCTGTAGCCCATTTAGGCCTTGTGCAGGTCTACAATCTTATCCCTGACATCCTTTGACAGTTCTTTGGTCATGCCCATGATGGTGATAAGGTTTAAATGGCAGAATGCGATTCTGTGGACAGGTGACTTTTACACACATAATGAGTTGTTAGGAGCATTTTCTTAAATTGACAGGACTAATCTGTGTACCACATGAGCCAGAATTATTGTTGGTTGGTAGGGGATAAAATACTTATTTTTGGTTGATATTCTGTCTTTATCATTTAAAATACACCTATGATAAAAAATTATAGACCCTTCATTTCTTTGTAAGTGGGCAAACGTACAAAATATGCAAGGGATCAAATTATTTTATTTCCCCACTGTATATAGAATAGCTTTTTTCTTAAAGTGTTACTAAGCCCAGAACACTGCATTCACTACACCCTGTTCCAAATTATTATGCAAATTCTATTTAAGTGTCACAAAGATTAAATATTTTGTTTTTCAGTTTAACTCATGGATGGCATTGTGTGTCAGGGCTCTTTTGATCACTGAAAAAACAATCTCGGACACCTGTTCGTGCAGATAAACGCAGATTGAGGAAGGTTTCTGCCAGATCCATGCATCAGATCAAGAGAGCAGATGCTAAAATACCATTACATAGCAGCAAACAGATATTTGAAGCTGCTGGTGCCTCTGGAGTCCCACGGACATCAAGGTGTAGAGTCCTCCAGAGTCTTGCAACTGTGCATAAACCTTCTATTCGGCCACCGCTAACCAATGCTCACAAGCAGAAATGCTGCATTGGGCAGAAAAATACATGAAGACTAATTTTCAAACAGTCCTGTTCACTGATGAGTGCCGTGCAACCCTGGATGGTCCAGAAGGATGGAGTAAGTAGATGGTTGGTGGACGGCCACCCTGTTCCAACAAGGCTGCGACGTCAGCAAGGGGGTGGTGGAGTCATGTTTTGGGCCGGAATCATGTGAACAGAGCGGGTCGGCCCCTTTAGGGTCCCCGAAGGTGTAAAGATGACCTCTGCAAAGTATGTGGAGTTTATGACTGACCACTTTCTTCCCTGGTACAGAAGGAAGAACTATGCTTTCTGTAATAAAATCATCTTCATGCATGACAATGCACCATCTCATGCTGCAAAGAATACCTCTGCATCAATGGCTGTTATGGGGATAAAAGGAGAGAAAGTCATGGTGTGGCCTCCATCCTTCCCTGACCTCAATCCTAGTGAGAACCTTTGGAGCATCCTCAAGCAAAAGATCTATGAGGGTGGGAGGCCGTTCACATCCAAACAGCAGCTCCGGGAGGCTATTCTGACATCTTGCAAACAAATTCAAGCAGAAACTGTCCAAAAACTCACAAGTTCAATGGATGCAAGACTTGTGAAGCTGCTATCAAATAAGGGGTCCTATGTTAAAATGTAACGTGACCTGTTAAAATGTTTATAAAGTTAAAATATTGTTAAAAGTTTTATTGAAATAGCTTTTGATTTCAGTAAATATGCTGCAAACACAACAAATGACAATTTTCAGTTCTTTACAACCTATAAAGTGTTTTGAAACTTACTGTGCGTAATAATTTGGAACAGTGCATTGTAAGTGTTTTATGTTTAACAAAAATACTGTTATCTTTAGGAAATTTGAATTGTACTCTTAATAGTTGATAACATGAGAATTATGCTGACTGTTATTTACATCAATTATTTAGGTAAATGAGAAAAATATCATTTGCATAATAATTTAAAACAGGGTGTACGCAGTACGCAGAACATGGCAATGCAATTATTTTAATAAATATAAACTGCTTAATACCTTTTCTCATCAGCAGTCAGAGCAGTCTTATGACTTCTATCAGTGTTCAGCAGAGCACTGGTTAAATGAGTTTCCTTTCTGCTCTAGGAGGATGCAGAACCCCTAACCTCCGTCTGGGCAGTGCCGATTGGCCCTGTGCTAATCACATGCACTCAGGATCAGATAAGTCAGGATCAAAAAGCATTTTTACACATTGCAGAGGATTAACCCATTAGGTTCCACAGTGAGTATTACAAGCATACTTTACTGCATATACAGACTGATTTTACTGTTGTGGGTTTAGTAACACTTTAGGTGGTTCTAAAGGTAGTTTTTTTTTACCTTAATGCATTTTATGCACTTAGGTAAAAAACCTGTTCAGGTCCTCTCTTAGCCCCTCCTTATACTTACCCGAATCTGTTCTCGATCCTTTGCTGTGCCGCAGAGCAGCAGCTCTCCATCTGTCTTTCCCTCCTCACTGGACATGGAGCCAACAGCAGTGGGGGGAGGGGCCGAGCTGTGCTTTGTGTGTCAGTGGACATACAGAGCCCAGCCTGGGATCAAGTTCGCACAAGTGCCCCCATAACAAGCAGCTTGCGGGAGGAGAAAGGAGCACTGACGGGGGCCCCAGAAGATGACTGGGGCAAAATGAAGATGTTCTGAGCAAAACTACTGCACAGAGAAGGTAAGTATGACATTTTTGTTATTAATAAAAAACAAAAAAAAAATATTTTCTTTAATAATCACTTTTAGGAAAGTGACTAGCTGTTACTCCTTTGTTCAAACATAATGAACTTTTTTTCCCAGCAATATGTGTTGAATCGAGTAATTAGCAGTAAAAGTTATTGACCGGTCAAATTTATCTAACACCTGTGAATTGGCCGAAATTTGAGCCATATGAGGCCCTGCCAACACCACCCAGCTTGACAAACTTTGATTTAGAAATCGAATGAGCTGGGCAGAAAAAATTAACCGAACAGTGACTGCAACCAATCAGCTACAGGTACTGCTCAGGTACTCTGACAGCCACGGGTGCAAGCTGTCGAAATACAATAGTTGGCCGTGGGAGGTTACTTTATTCATGCTGTTTAGCATGAATGAGCAAATATATGGATTTCTCCATAAATCTTTAAGTGTATGGACAGCTTAGCCATACATAAGTGCCTGACTGAAATGATGGGCTATAGATTACACATGTTGACAGGGTAGTTAAGACTGACAATAAAAAAACAGGAACTTGATTAGACTTGCAAACAAAGCGTCACAGAAGAATGTACAGTATACATCTTTATATGTGTTAACACTTTAAGTTGCCACATTCTGTATTAGATAGGAACAATGTCCTGCCATTACAACATAAAGATAATAAAAAACACAGAAGGGTTCCAGGACTGCAGGCTGAATGGTTTTAAAATAAGTCATGGACCATGGAAGTATCCTTCATGGACCATTTACACAGTTTTCCATATGCAGCGTGTTAAAATGGAGATATCTGAACGCCCTTCAATAAAAATAGTGTCTGTTCCCATCTCAGCGTTGTAGTGCAGTGTGTTTTGAAAAATTAATATTAAACATATCTGTTTATTTTGCATTTTAGTGTGATGGGGGGGCAATAGTAGTACATCAAAACACATACAACATGCGTTTTGATGTATTTGAAACAGGTATTAACAAGCCTTGGTCTACAATACAAATCTAAATTGCAATGGAAACATGTGTCAATGCCCATTAACGCGTGTCAATAATGCATATCTACACACAAAAGAAATCCACATTAGCAAAATGACAATATGCCTGTCTAATGCTACAAAAAAAAAAAAAAAGGACCCCCAAGCACACACATAAATACAAAAATACAAATGGGCTCTTAAGACATCTTATACACTTTATAACAAGTATATACATTATTCTTTCTAAAGTGGTTAAAAAGATGCACTACAACACTGAATCATGACAAACATGGATGTGACAACACAAGAATTCAGTGTATTTCTGCATTCAGGAGTCACAGGTGTTGGCGTACAGCCACAGCCAGCAGTCTTTACAAATCAATGACAGGCTGACAAATGCTGCAGCTGTACATTTGCAACTGCACATCAGAGTGGAGACGGATGAGCGGCCATGGAAGTGAATGGCTCACATTCACTGTCCTTGCCTGAATGTCAGCATCAGCACTCGAATATGCAGTTACAGGGGTACAGCTGAGGTGTCTCTCGGCCTGTCATTGATTTGTGCAAGCCGCTGGTCATGGATGTATGGCAACATCTGTGACTACCAGTTGCAGTGTATGCCAGAATGCGTACGCATGAGCCTTAAAACTGACATTTATGTCCCTTTGTTTCAATATACACAAACTGAAACTGAAGCAAAGCTGTCTCATATGCCCACAGAAATCAAATCACGTGTCATCTTTAAAATTAGACATGGATTCTGACCGACTACTATGAGCAACAGCTTCACTTTCTAATAAAACTGCTACAGTATATCCAGCTTTATGTCACATACTGCAAATAACGACTGTTTCACAGACAGTTTCTCATTCCATATGTTCTATAAAAGTGCACAGAAATAATGTTACCCATCATCACGTTTACACAATTCAAATCAAAATAGAAAACAGAAAGGCGAAATAATGATCAGAGCAGTGTAATCAAGCAGTTGTTAGACCATGTCACACAGTTTGTGAGGTTGTATATTCTCTTCATGTATGTGCATAGGACAAAGAATGTACTGTCTGTAAAACGACTGCAGTGTTTTTCAGAGTACGAAGTCCCAAAACAAGGATAGCGTTTGTCTGCTTGAGAGCGCCATTCTGCAAGTAATGACTTACAGCTGGAGCACTCTGTCCACCAGCATCATCTGTGTCTCAGGGTTTTTTTTTTATTCCCAATTTGTGTTCTTCTGCCTATCCTTAATTTCCCTCGGTTGCTTAGCTGGACCAGCAGTAGTACAAGTTTTAAAAAGTATCAGAAGTAGATTTTAAAGCATTTGTGTGTATTAGACTGAAGTACTGAATATGTAAATTGATATAATGATTTAATCAGCAGGAAAACGTTTTCATGGGTACAGTGGAACAACATGGCTACCTTTGATTATTGTTTTTTTTTATAGCTATGAAAGAACAACATGGCTACCTCTTGTTCTCATCCCATAGGCACAGAAGAATAAAATGGCTACCTCTGATTCTTCTTCCATGGAAGCAAAGGAACAATATTGTTACCCTTGTTTCTTCCTCCTTAGATGCAGATGAACAACATGGCTACCTTCTCCATGGACGCAGAGGAACATAATAACTACCTTTAATCCTTCTTCCATGGATGCAGAACAACATGGCTACCAATATATGTTAAGTCTGTGTAGCCCAAATCTTATCCTTGCCTTTGGCAATAAAATTAAACTCTGAAGGTTTGAATCTTTTTAGTTGCTCTGGTACAACACAGCCCTAATTTAAAGTTGAACTCCAGGAATAATCTATTATCAAAACTAACGTTGGGCCAGCTTGGTTACATATAACTATGGATCTGTCACATTTGTGCAGATGTTCAAAATCAGCAGAGTAGTCCTTACCACATACAGTAAGTCCTCTCCTGTTCCAGGTACTGCTGCTGCGACTTCCTGTCTGGTACACTGAAAACAAAGTTGCTCGCTCAGCACCTCTGCCATTCAGAAAACGCCTTGTATTTTTTAAAAATGAACTACAAGGTGTTCTATGGTTGGAATAGGAAAGGGTAGACTTCATCCACCCCTCCTCTCCACTTAGTCCAATCAGATAGGAGAGGAGGGTGAATTTACCAGAGAACTGCAAAAAGGTAGGTGTGGGTGTGTGTGTATATATATATATATATATGGGTGTACTCACTTTTGTTGCCAGAAGTTTAGACATTAATGGCTGTGGTGTGCTGAGTTATTGTTAGAGGACAGCTGTACACTCACTACTTTACATTGTAGCAAAGTGTCATTTCTTCAGTGTTGTCACATGAAAAGATATAATAAAATATTTACAAAAATGTGAGGGGTGTACTCACTTCTGTGAGATACTGTGTATATAGATATATATATATATATATATATATATATATATATATAGTTTTGCTAACTTACAATGCATGTGCATGCAGTGAACATTACATCAAAGTGATGTGCATCATAGCTTCAAGTCCCATAAATATTAGCACATTTTGTGCTATGGTCGTTTCTGTTAGTCCAAGAAGTCAGTGCAGACTGTACATCTTGGTGTGCTGTGCATCGGCACATGATCTTGTAGTCTTGAACAGGAGCATGCAGTGGAGAGTGACAACTCTAAGCCTGTAGGCACTTTGTAACAGGAAGTGGCTGTGGAAAGAAATTTAGCATAACATTGCAACTGGAATTTGCGTTTTGCCTCCTTGGGTTTAACTACACTTTAATAATAAATAAATAGTCTATGAGCAGGTTTCTGCTCATGGACGATTACATGCGAGTGGATGCGATTATTTGCTTTCAATGGCACTGCCTATCTGCAGCTAATCATGGGAACTCTCGCTGGGGTTCTCGCAGCTCATCGCAGACAGGTTGCCTTTTCAAATGTGAATGCACCACAAGTCCTTGCCTATGTTCTACTTTAGGCTGGTGTCATGACCGCTGTTCCAGGTTTGCCGTTTCAAATGTGAATGCACCCCAAATCCTTGCCTATGTTCTACTTTAGGCTGGTGCCATGACCGCTGTTCCAGGTTTGCCGTTTCAGCGTGCCTCCTTTCTCTTGCAGTATCCTATGGAGCCACCCTTGAATGTAGGGACTAAAGTTGTGTCCCCCTACCATGTGTGCATCAATAGAAAAAAACAAACCCATAGCCTAGGATGGCAAGGCACTCCTCTGTTCCTACCTCCTCTTCCTCCTTCCTTCTCCAAGCTAACCAGAGGTCACTGTCTACATTTAACTCTTTCCTGTGAAGACAGGAAGTTCATGGAAGAAACCCTGGTGGAGCAGCAGCCAGCAGCATTGAAAGTTGCTGCAATTGCTAGGGTACAAACTGTAACAGTTTGCTGAGGAATGTTTATTTTATTGTGCTTAATGCGTTAAGCTAAAAAACAATGATGGTTTAAGACTTTTAATGATCACAGCAAGGGCCGTGGGAAAGGTAGATGGAATGTTTGCAGGTTCCCTGAAGGCACAGAACCTCAAATTTGTTTGGTATGCTATCTGCAATATCAATTTATCCCCATCTACACATTAAATAACTTTTACCATTCTTCTTCCCACTCTTCTAACTTCTACTGTCACTTTTCACTCCATTGTTACTAATGCCACACATATTCCTCTTCATAAAATATCAAAATGTTAATTGACGTTTACGAATGGATACAAGGCCAGAGAGCACACAAATATAGAAGGTAAAAGCTAGTTGGCATCTTCCAGCATCAAGATTTTGAAAAGTGTTACAAAAGCAGAAGGTTATATACCTGAATACATTCTCTACATTAAAAGGTAAAAAACTTTCTGGGTGCAGTTTCCCCCCAAGCCTCCCCTCATACTTACCTGAGCCGTATCTCGATACAGTGATGTGCATGAGAGCTGCGGCTCTCCTGGGTCTCCCTTTCCTCACTGGCTCACACAGGAATGGGAGCCATTGGCTCCCACTGCTGTCAATCACAGCCAGTGAGGCAATGATGAGAGAGCAGGGGGCAGGGCAGAGCTGCGCTTTGTATGTTAAAGAACAATGTCCATTCTCAGGAGTGTGGCTTGGGAGTGAGCCTGCTCGAGTGCCCCTGTAGCAAGAGGCTTGCTATTGGGGGTACTCAGTAGGGGGGGTGGAGCCAGAAGAAATAATCTGGGATTGAGAGGAGGCAGATCGGGGCTGCTCTGTGCAAAACCATTACACAGAGCAGATACATTTTTTGCAGTAGGGAAGGGGTGAAATCCCCGTACGTTTTTTTGTTCTCTCAGTCCTGTCCCGAGACAAAACAGTAAATGAGGGGAAATATCTACAAAGTGATGGAATTTACTTTTCGTTATCACTGGCACAAGTGTTCCATTGGAATATTTACCTTAACCTCATGTCTTGGTGATGACTAAAAAATTTGGGATTTCACATCACTTTCTCCCTCATTGACCATGGTCACCAGAATAATCAGAGAGGGGGGGGGGTGAATCTCCACAGCAGGGACAGCTGTAAAAACCTAGAAGTGTCTAATTCTTTTGCACACTACTAATATATTGGCTATATATATATATATATATATATATATATATATACACACTTTAGGCAACAAAGCTAGATCACCATCCTGGCTCTGGACTATGATAGGTCAGTAAAAGAGAAGCAAGAGCCTGGCTGCTGTTGTAGATGGAATTGCAAGAGGTATTCAGGTATTTATATTTGTTGTATATTTATTTTAAAAATATTTTAAAGTGAGAATTGCATTTTTTAAATCTCTTTCTTTGGCAGTGCAGAGGGGTTCTGGTAATAAACAACATACATTTGGATATGGAGATCTACTCCACAGGGTACATGAGGCTATTATAAAAGGAGTACATATGTCAATACAGTTAAGACACATTGGTCCAGAATGCAGGGTAGTTATGGTCAACCATAACCAATTAATTACATTTTACTGTCCAATAAATCTGAATAAATTTGGTGTCATACATTGTTTACATTCACCTAAAAAAAGTAAAGCAGGGCTGTATGGCATGATTATGTAGCCTTGTCTTTTGTCATTTTAAAGCTAACTATTCCTTCAGAAAACACTGAGATAAGCTGATCTACAAAACACCTCCACTTTCCTCATCTCCATAACATAACAGGAAGCAGGTAGGAACTCAAAAGCAAACAAAAGTTTACAGCTCATATATCTGCCAGCCAGTAACAAAACCAAATTGACATTGTCCAACAGTTCACATTAAAAACAAGGGGTTTCGTTGCACACATTTGCAAATATCAAATTTGCCACTTTATTAGGTATACCTGTTCAATTGCTTGGTTAACATAAATTGCTAATCAGCCAATCACATGGCAGCAACTCAAAGCATTTAGGCATCTAGATGTGGTGAAGACAACTTGCTGAAGTTCAAACCAAGCATAAGAATGGGGAAGAAAGGGGATTTAAGGAACTTTGAACATGGCATTGTTGGTGTCAGACGGGCTGGTCTGAGTATCTCAAAAACTGCTGATCTACTGGGATTTTCACGCACAACCATCTCTAGGGTTTACAGAGAATGGTCCAAAAAAAAAATAAAATATCCAGTGAGTGGCAGTTGTGTGGGTGAAAATGCCTTATTGATGTTAGAGGTCAGAGGAGAATGGGCAGACGGGTTGCTGCGACATTCAGATGGTAGAGTCAGAATTTGGGGTAACAACATGAAAGCATGGATCCATCCTGCCGTGTAACAACAATTCAGGCTGGTGGTGTAATGGTGTGGGGGATATTTTCTTGGCTCTAGCAAGATGTACCTAATAAATTGGCCAGTGAGTATATGTGCTGCAGTGGCCAGTGTCGTTTTTCTTTTCTTTTTTTTTGACATGCATTGCTCTTCCATGTGCTCCTTGCTGTAAAGGCTAGTTATAGGTTGGGGTGCTTGGCATTTGTTTGTAAAGAACTCAGGTTGACAACACCTCTTGGGACTTTAGTGCAGCAGAGGCAGTGTTGTCAGCTCACTACAGAAAGTTAGGAACTCACTGGATTTCTAACAGGATCAGCAGGAATATTTCTGTATTAGCAGGTTACAGAAACATGTACAATTGCAGAGATGCAACAGGTTTTTTTTTTTTTTTTTTTTAAATGTTTAAAACACTTTAACTCATTGCAGAGCATAAATAGCCATAAACAAGACTTTCCTTTTTGGAAACATTTGTGGAAGATAAAATGTTATTCGAGATAATTGCCATGCATGGCTTAGATGTTCCTTTGTTAGTAATCACTTAAATCAATTGTATTTTCACATACTGAACATTTTGTTTGCTGCCTCAAAACAGTTTGGTTAGTTGGTGTTCTTAAAGTGTACAGTGCTAAGCTGCTTCTTGGTGACTGTAAAAACTTGTGGAGTTTAGCACATTTTGCTATTGTGTGCTTAATCAATCCAATAAAGGGGTGTCAGGAAGCAAGGCCAACATTGTGCTATTGTTTCAGCCACAGCACAGTTAAACAGTGTAACAGCTGCTATTTTTAAGAAGGGAAAAAAAAAAGTTACACTATTTCAGCAGAGTTCTCTCCAACAGAAATGAGGAATGGCTGAAAGAGTTTGTATCCAAAATATGCTGGTTCCATAATGTAGCAATATCAAAATACAACCATGTGAGATCAGTGTTGTACTTCCAGCATATATCAAACATCTACCAATTTTTAAAACATTTAGGCCTTTCGGTTTAAAGACGACCTTTGTTCATGATCAATTCTTTTAATCCCTACAAATCGCCCAACCTCAGCAATCTGAAACGCTGACTTTTTTCATGTTTAATTTGCTTTTTTTGTACCTCATCTGGCCCCCAGCCTCAATTTCTGCCTAGGTGAAAAGGATGTTACCATTGCTTCAGAAGCCTCCTGAGATTAGCACGTCACATACTCAAGGGGCATCAGCTTCAACACTGCGGCCAGAGGAGGAAAGGACCTGATGGTGTGTCATCAGGGGCTGTCTGCCTTAAAGTGGTTGTAAACCTCACACATGAAAATATAAACAAAGCATATCCCTCTATAGTGTGTACTTGTCTCAATCCAGAGCACTAAGTGTCAATTCTATCTGCTACTTTGTTCCTCTGCTATCAGCACAAATCTCTGCTGACGCGTTTTTCTGACACCAAGAAAAAATGGTAACAGGGGAGGGACCTTCTGCAGATTGACAGTAGCAGCTCTGTTCCTGTGAGCCGAGTGGAGGGGGTATGTCCCTTCCCTCCAATCAGCTCTCAGAGCTCTCCTCACTGAGCTCTGAAGTGTGTGATTTCAGCTCCATGCCCTCTTTTTTCTAAACTCTCAGACAAGCTTTTTTGATTGAGCACTTTGAAGGGATGTAGAGAAAAGGAGACCGCAGATAAACAGATACAACTTATGTAGGAGGATTTGTTTCATGTATGTGTATCACCTGAGGCCAGTCACTTCACTGGTATATGTAAAAGGTTTACAACCACTTTAAATGAGAGACAGCCTACTCTTGACATCAGAAAGGAAGATGGTGGCGTAGGACTCAGCATGCAGCAGCGGTGAGGCAGATTACACCTGGAAAATGCTGGATTCACTGTGTGTGCAAAAATGTTTCGTAAGGACAAACCAGAGGACATGGAGGGATAAAGAAAAGTTTATATTATATATACACATACATACATATATATATATATACACACACACACACACACACACACACACTCCATAGACCCAACACCATGTACCGTGAATACAATTATTTAATACAGGCGAAAGAATAGATCTTCCATCCATGTAGCCAAGGATGCCTATTATTATTATTATACAGGATTTATATAGCGCCAATAGTTTGCTCAGCGCTTTACAATATAAAGGGAGACAATACAGCAACAATACAGTTCAATACAAGAGGGCCCTGCTCCTTGGAGCTTACAATCTAGCATGCCTAGCTTTCATCTAGATAGACTAGAGTGCCTAGGCCATCTCACTGTACTCAAGAGATTGTTTTGTGCAGTTCCTACTAGTACAGGGTGTGATAGGCAGAATGGCTGACAGTAGCATACAGGCCACAGGACTGTGGTCTAATAACCAGCGAGACACACAATGCAGTGTAACTGGTTTGGCAAGATTTTCAAAATCTTCCACATAAATCTGTATGCTGCTCGGCATCATCTGCAAAACTAGTTGCATTTTTTTTTTTTTTTAAGCAAAACACCACCATCTTCCATCCCCGCAATGAAAACATTTCACGGGCAGGTTTTTCGAATGATGTTCTGTACAAGGAGGTAAAGGACAGAGAGCTGCAGAAGAAACAGCAGCTGGCAAAGAAAGGCCCTGCTGTTCGCTGCTTAAGACACACAACTTGCACATGTCTATGCCCATCATTCTGCAGTGGAGAGACACGGGACAGGCAGTATTCTTAACCCTTTCAGTTCCTGGCTTAAATGCCATAACATGCAGTTACATGGATATCATCAAAGGCAACACTAGCTTCTTAATGTTAACAGTAGCATTGAGGAGATAT
The DNA here is from genome assembly GCF_062004578.1 of Staurois parvus. Taxonomy (NCBI): domain Eukaryota; kingdom Metazoa; phylum Chordata; class Amphibia; order Anura; family Ranidae; genus Staurois; species Staurois parvus. The sequence continues at coordinate 4,740,623 of NW_028318083.1, forward strand.
TTTATCTGAGTTGCCAACACAGTATGACATCATTGGTGTGACTCTTGCATTGTACTTTATATGAATTGTGTAGACGGCAGGATAACAGAATAGTGCTGCTTTTAGTACATGCTTTACAGTTTTATGTCCAGAGGAAGAGTTAGGGATCAAGCAGAGGGACATATTGGGCTGTAACTTCGGCACTGGTGTTGTGTATAACCACCTGAATGCAGGTATAAATGTGCATACAGATACACCCCTACACACAGGCTTGAACAGTAGTTGTAAATGTACTTTTATGCTTGGATGCAATTAGTAGATATTGTAATATAGCCAAGGTATAAAGAGTGATGCTAGCCCCTTACAATCTACACATTATGGACGAGAGAGCTAGCATGTCAGTGTGCTGCTGCTGTAGACCTACCATATATAGTACATTTGCTGGCTAGAATTTAGTTCTGAGTGTCGACCTATCCAGTGACACAAGCATTCCTTGGCTTGGTTTGTGTGCGACATACAGCTTTTTTCGTGCTGCATGGCCACACCTGCCAAAGCACATGGGCAGCAAGGAATGAATTCACAAGTAAAAGTCTACTCATATATTTATCCTTCACGAACACGGAGACGGCCAGCGTTGCATCCCAACCAGTTTCTCTCATCTGCCATTCTCTTATTACAAGTCACATGTGACTTCCAAAAGTTGAAAAGCACATGATGCTGGTACTGTATCCTGTTTTATATTGCAGATGAATGATGCTTTTGGATCTTTCCACACTGACCTTCTAGATCCTTTGCTATGACTTCTGTGAGTGAGTTTTAATTAAATAAAAAACAAATGTTGGTTTCAAAAAACAACTGATGACATTCAGATGAAGGTGACCTAAAGTCTAAAAGTGAGTTGGACACAAATGTAATAGTGCGTTTCCATCCATACTAAAGCCGGCCATAGACAGTTGGAATCTCGTCCGGTTCAGCAGGGTCTGACTGAGATTCGAACCATATATGGGCAGGCTGAATGTACCAAGGTCGATCGATCAACTTTGGTTCAATCGGTCTGTCAGATTTTACATGCGGCTATTACTAGCAGCTTTTATAGCTGCTAGCAGTAATCACTGTGTTCTCCCGGCGGGGAAGGGTCCCCACCGGGAGAACTCAATGGCTCTGCCAGAGGGATTCCCCTATCACCACTGTGCTGATGGATAAAACTGAGCTATTTTCTTTCCTGCAACCAAAACCGCTCTCTCTATAGCTGGCTTTAGTAAGCCATACATGGCTCATTGTCTCTAGTTCATCTGAACTGAAGGCTGAAAGAGATAAAAATCAATTATTACCCCATCCATCCAACATAGATGAAGGAATCTCTGTTGCCAAATTGTGCATGGGGCAATCGCGATACCCTGAATTTATATCATGCCAAACAGGAATACACCGCATCTAAAAGGATACAGCCATTGTTTGGTGGATACATTTTCCATCTGGCTCAGTTGACTTTTGTTAAGCGGGGTGGTGCCAACAGGGCCATTCAAATTTCAGCTGATTTGGCAGGAATCATCCAGAATCCAAAATTTGAGCCATATATGGCCAGACTTAAATTCTGGGTCAGTATACCAGTATTAGTTTACAGTCTAATCAGAGTGTAGTAGAGAAAACTGGACAGGTAAATCTTTTAGGCCAGTTTAAAGCCACCATAGATGGATCAAATCTTGGCAGGTTCAGCAGGGACCAGCCAAGATCTGATCCATGTATGGACAAGCTGGCTGCACTGAAGTCAATCTACCGATCGACTTCAGTCCTACCAGCCTGTCGGATTTTTTGCATGCGATTAGTGCCACTGGCTATAGTAGCAGTAATCATTGTGTTGTGCCAGTAGGGAAGGCTAAAAACACAATAGCACTGTGGGAAGGATTCCCCATCAACACTGACTGTGTTGATGGGGGAAATGAGTGATTTTCGAGTGATTTTCTTTCCTGCAAAGAAAATTGCATCATCTATGGCAAGTCTAACACTGATGCATTACAGTATCATGTTGAAAAGTGGTACCTGTAAACCATCTGTTAATTGTGGTACCCTAATGAGGGAGAAAAAAAAAATGCAGTTGTAATGAAAGGTCCGATGAGTTGCACCCATTCAAAACACACGACATAGCGCACATTAAAGTGCATTCGGTAACACACCACAAAAGGTCTGCACCTGGCCTTATACATGATGATAATGCATCATTGCACCAATGGGTTGAATCACCCATAGGCTTCTTCAACCTCTATGACCTTAAAATGGTCAGTTTTCCCACAATATTTTTCTCTATGCTTGCTCCCGGGCCGTACTGAAGCAGCTGGACACTTTGCTGTATTTTTGTATATTTTACAGAATTCATTGGGGGAGAAGGATTCCATCATTTGCACTGTAATGAGCTTGACAGCTGGGCAGAACTGGAATACTGGTGGTGATATCTTGACAGTGCACAGGTATAGAAAGCAGCTTTTCCAGTTTGTCACCAGGTACACCTAACATATTTCACTTTTGAGTAGTAGAACTAGCCTTTAATTGGTTTGAAATCAAGGTTTGGTTTAAAATAATTTATCACATACAGTACATTTACTATAACTTACTAGTCCTCAAACTTTCTTTTTGTTTCATGCTCCCATACCTGGAAGGGTGATGTAGGGAGTCCTAGACTTAAAGTGGAACTAAAACTGCATCTGAGCACCACAAACTAAAAAAATGCAGTTTAATTAATTTTTAATATTCTAAGCAAACTCCCCCATTCATCAATATCTCCATGCTTTATTATGCTGAGAAATCACTTTGTAAAACGCTCCCTAGCATTTCTGACCATGGCCATCTTGAGTAAGGGCAGATGATTCATGTAGCATTTATTTCCTGGAATCAATCTGCCCTTAGCTCAGGCATGCAGACAGGAGGGGGGCGGTGTTTAGCTGAGAAAACCCCTCCTCAAGTGTCTTGGGATGTATGGCATCTTTTGCTTATGCCAGAAACCAGAAAGTAACTGAAGAAACATGAGAAAAAAAAGTTTAAAACAAGTAAATAGAATATACTTTCCTATCTATCTACTAATACTAGCAGCATAAGGATTAAAAACAGTCAGTGTTGATTGAAAGAGTGAAGTTCCACTTTAAACTCTAGTTCAGAGTTCTGTTGGTCACTGTGGAATATGGACACCCCTCTCCTAGCTTGCCCACTTTTAGGAGTGTAAAGTGATATTTTTCATACCAACAAACATCCTACTTTCAGGAGCAAAAAGGTTTCTGTGTTTAGCCAGCCTTTAAGTTTTCAAAAGAAATTAATTCTTACCAACATTTTTCATAGAGAAAAAGTACCTCAAATTCGTATGAAGTACCCCTTTACAGATACAGAGATACCACTGATTAACCTCCCTAGCGGTATTCTCGAGTGTAACTCGGGGTAAAGTTTCAGTACCAAAAGCAGTAACCCCGAGCTACACTCAGGCTTACCATGCAGCGTTGCTCAGGGATTCCCTGCAGCGCTTACCTTGTCCTTCGCTCCTGCGATGCGTCCCCTGCAGTGTCCCCGGCTATCTCCTCCAGCCGATGCCGGCATCTGGCTTCCATGTTCCGGTCAATGCGAGCGTCGGGACGTACGGGGGCCGGAACCGGCGGCAAATTTAAAAACATTTCATTTTCTAATAAACTAAAATAACATTGTAAAACATTACTGTTTCAAACCATTTCACATACACGGATGCCAGCATCTGTCTTCTGGGTTCCATCCCCTGCGACGTCGGGACGTACAGGGAACAGAACGGCGGGAAATTTGAAAATGACAAAAAGTGACATTCACTAAATTCACATAGTAAAACATTACTGTATCAAAGCATTTCACATACATTTTGTCCCGAGTGCTTTGTCCTGTGCCCTGCCTGCATTTTTACTGTTCTTTCTGCCTGGAAACTTAGAAAAGTCCATGGTGTCCAAAAAGCATCCCTTTAGGTCAAAATCGGCTTTAGACCAGCTAGAGAACAGCGATAGTAAATTAGAACCACTTGCAGAATTGAGTGATAATGATTTGTGGGGAAATATGTCATCAGACACTGAAAACGATTTTGCGACTTTGCTCAGTGATGTGCGAACTTGGCGCTATATTTCAAATTTCAGTATTTTTGGTTTGATTATATTATTGAATTAAATTTATTATTATTATTTTTTATGATTATTTATTAAATTATAATTCATGATTGTGTTTCAAGTTTTACCCGGAATGTTTACTAGACTCTTGTTCGGACAGATTTCAGTGAGTTATTCCTAAAAATTACAGGCCTACAATAAAAAAACTATATATTTCCATGCAAAAAAAAATGTACATTTTTCAGCACAGAAATATGGACGTAATCAGACCGCTAGGGAGGTTAAGAGGTTTTGCCCTGTTAGCGCTGGTTGTCGGATACTGGTTATGTACCTAAAAAAGCACAGTTGAAAAATCCTCTTGTATATAGGAAGTCGATTTCAATCCTTTTCTACAATAGTACCACAGTCAATTGTACCATACAGGACTAGAAAGGGGTGCCAGGGTTGCAAGCACCTGAGAAACAAATCTGGATAATGCTTGCAAGCCTAGGACAGGATGATCCGCATGTTCATTTATGCCACCGGTTTTATTTTACTCAAGGGTACACAGCTGCTGAATATGTCAGCACTTTACAAGATCAGAATATTTAGATTCCAATCTCACTTGTATCTTGGACATGAAAAGGGTCTCAAACATTTCTATTAGTGAAGTAATGTGCCATGAGTTCCTTGTGATCAATTTCTAAACCATCCACCCCTGGAAGGTAACACTGGAAAGCCAGCATTCCACAGCTAAGGTATTTGCAAGCAAGCCACAAATAGGAGATGGCCTACAGACCTGAAATAAGAGCGCCTAGCAACCAGAAAAAAAAGACTATAATATAAGCATGTACAAAGTTCTCAGGATGCTGCGAAGATAAACTTTCTGCCAGCCACATGAACATAGAAGGCATACAATCATTTCCCTTTTTTATGAAGTATCATCACAAATTCAAATGAAATAATTAGCACTTAGCATTAAAAAGTTAGCATTTTTATGATTCCACCATAGACAAGCAGATCTCTCGATCAGAACAACAAGGGTTCCGAGCTGGCTCACAGTCCACTGCACTGCGTCAACATGAAATGCAGCAATCACATCTCCATCCTCATCTTCACACCCATTAAAGTGTGATACTCACATAATGCAAGAGTAGTTACTACTGATACAGAAATGGAGATGATCACCGAACAATCACAGATTTCTTGACTTGTTGGGAATCCCTGTATGCAATAACCATATCCAATACTTGCAAGCACTCAATTACTTCTCAGCTAATCCTTTGGCTCAGATGCACCGTTTGCAATACTAGTTCACATAGGACCGGCCTAACAGCTATCCTTCACATGCACAAAGTATCATATAGCATTAGAATGCACTACCATGAAACTCCTCCATAATCCAACCGGTAGCACTCTAAACAAGGCTTCCTCAACCAAGGTTTCTCCAGAGGCTTCAAGGGGTGGCTTGCGTCACTGATAGTGACAGCTCTTTGGATCTCATCTTGAGAGTTGACAGCAACAGATTCCAAATGCAAATTAACTCTGGCCTTTTATCTGCTCATTGTAATTAGGATAATGAGGGAACAACACACACCTGGCCATGGAACAGCGGAGAAGCCAATTGTCCCATTACTTTTGGTCCCTTAACAAGTGGGAGGCACATATGCAAACTGTTGTAATTCCTACACCGTTCACCTGATTTGGATGTAAATACCCTCAAATTAAAGCTGACAGTCTGTAGTTAAAGCACATCTTGTTCGTTTCATTTCAAATCCATTGTGGTGGTGTATAGAGTCAAACATTTTAGAATTGTGTCAATGTCCCAATATTTATGGACCTGACTGTATCTGTAAGGGGGAAGTCTTCCCAATGACCAAACATTTAAAGTGGTTGTAAAAGGCTAAGAAAGGTGTTTTACCTTCATGCATTATATGCATGAAAGTAAAAAAACATTCTGTGTGCAGTAGCTACTCCAGATCCCCATGACACTTACCTGAGCTCCATCACGATCCATGGATGTGCACAAGAGCCTCGGCTCTCTGGGGACTCTCCCTCCTCATTGGCTGAGACAGCAGCCATTGGCTCCCGCTGCTGTCAATCACAGTCAGTGAGTCCATGAGGAACAAGAGGGGGTGGAGCTGAGCCAGAGCTGTGTGTGTGAATGGACACGCAGAGCAGCAGCTCAGGAGCTGCTTGCTCTGGGGGCACTAGGCAGGGGCAGGAGCGCTGGCATGGAACTCAAGAAGATGAGGATGGGGGCTGGGTGAAATGGCAAGTTTGGGTGACTGGAGGGGCTGGCATTATTATTATTATTATACAGGATTTATATAGAGCCAACAGTTTGCTCAGCGCTTTACAATATAAAGGGAGACAATACAGCAACAATACAGTTCAATACAAGAGGGATAGGAGGGCCCTGCTCCTTGGAGCTTACAATCTAGGAAGAGAATGTGTTGCTTTGCCTTGCACAGGTTCACTATAGGTACGAAAATATGTCTGCTGTCTGTCTAACACAGAAAACATGCTTACAGAAGGGACCTCATTAATGTCCAATCAGCAGCCTAAATTGTTTAAGAGTCTATTCAAATGTGTGCCTTGTGGCAATGCATTTATTATGAATGACACCCCAGTGCATTGTACATTAGAGCCCTACGCACCACAGCGTGTACACTGTGGTGGCCTGCAATTTGAAAAGGTCATGTGCGTTTGTTCTGTTGTGGTGTGATGCCAGTCCATTCATACTGAAAGAGCTGCCTGAACGCAACCACGTCAACATATGACAAAACATGTTACCACGTGTGTATGAACACACCAAAACACCCATTCAGCGTGAAAGGGCCCTAAAAGGTACAGAATAATTAGGCCACTAACCTGGCATGGAAAACCGTCAGGGAAGTCTAAATCACAAGACTGGCTGAACAGGTAAAACAGTTCATAATATAATTTCAACTGTAAATTTAGCTTTCTTCCTGGACTTTATCTTCAGTAATAAGTAATATACACTCACCTTATAATTGCAGCTGTAAACTTAGCTGTTACCTGGAATTCATCTTTAATATTAAATAATATACACCTTTCTTTTTTTAAGTTAATCTACACGTATTTTCTGAGCAGTTTTAATACTTATTAGACCTCAGACAACTTATTATATATTTATAGGTTGTTAACACGTGGGAGACAGAAAAGGACAGGTGTTGAGCATCACGGCAGGCAAAGAGCTAGATGAGTCTTAAACAAAACCCTTTATTACTGGGCAGAAACAAGCTGACAAATCCAGTTGGGATGCAGCTAGTGCAGAGCAGTGTGGGATGCTGGGCAGGCTAAATCTAACAGTTGTGCTCTCACTAACAAATGGTCCATTCATGAGGCAAAAAAGTATGTATGGAGGGTTCTAATTCTACAGTCAAATGGAGGGTTGCTGTCTCCTCTCCCTCCCACACAGCAGGGTGAGAAGGATGAAGCGTGGAGAACTGTACACTTATCTTTGTCATCTGTGTTGCTTTTTTTACGTTTTTTTTCCTCTATTGAAACAACTGTCACAAAAGAAAATATTCTGAATGAAATCAGAGTAATTACTTTTAGTATCTTCTGCCTTGTACAAAGCATAATACAACTTAAATCATCTAAAACAAGTGATATAGTGGGCAAAAGAAGACTATATAAACAAAAAAAAAACAAAAACATTAAAAAAAAAGGACTACCTCCAAAAGTTAGGAAAAAAAAGAGAAGAAATTAAGCTAAAAAATTCAAGGCAAAATTGCAAAGTCAACTATTAAGCTTCAGAATCCGCTTTTCGAGAGAATGAAAAACAAACAATATGGCTATCCATTAAACTACTGCATACTGCACATTGATTTAACTCATACCAAACAATCAAAAATCTATTAATCAGACTCCACCACAGTAATGTGAAACTTGATTGGTTGCTATGGGTTACTGCAATAATGAAAAAGACTATATGTACTGTATACAAGAAATATGGGGATATCCACTGCTGATCTCCTATAATTGCTAGTCGTCCAACCGTTAGGCTCTTTTCACACTGGTACCCTCCATTCCATCTCTGGATTGATCCCCTGCCAAGTCAGTTCAGGGCAAAATTGTGATGAAGTAAAAAGTGGACTTATGCAATGCCCATAGATGTCTGGATATTAGCAGATGTGCATCCACGTATATCCGCCCATATCCGGTCAGGTCAGTAAAAGCGGACCTGGAAACAAACTTTTTTTGTTCCATTCGACAAACATGAACAGATTTAGGTGTGAACGGACACAGGCAGATGTATGTCCCTTTACATCTGGACACCCATAGGGATTACATGGCTGAAATTTTTCACCCAATCACAAACTGAAGGAAAAATCACAATAGACATGCAGATCACATATGATATCCCCTTACTGTTCTGATTCAATTTAGCAGGGGATCAGTCTAGGATCCCCTGTTGAGAAAGAGCCGAAGGTCCCCATGTGAAAGAATCCTAACACTGCACTCTATTTTAATGTATGTAATCACAGGTCAAAAAAGGAACTGATGGAACGCACCTGTGAAAGGGACCCTATACTGACCCAATACTTTCTTCTATTCTATTCTATGTCATTGAGCCAAAGAGGTGAAAAAATTGGGTCATTAAGGCAGTCAGGCAACTAGCATTTTCAGGAGACATCAGAAACAAGAGCCTTCATGTTTCTTTCATGACAAGTTTGATTTAGGTCCCATTCACACCAGCATGTTTTGATGTGCAATTCCCAAACTGCAACAACAGATGAAGAATCCCATTATTGTCAATGAGCCTGTTCTAAACAGAGCCTTATGTTGTGTGCCACCTGAAGTTCGAAAAAGTACATGGACCTCTTGCGGATGTAAACAAATGATCATCCGTTTACATCTGTTTTCCATAGAGATGAGTTTGTTTTTCCTCAGTCAACAGGTGAATGAAAAACAGACAAATGGAAGGCCCACATGAAGGGGGCTTTAGGGGCAGAACCACTCCTTGTTGGCTCCACAGACTGTGATGAGAGCACCTGAAAATGTGTGTTTACTATTTAAATGTCTATGGTGCCAAAAACACGCAAATCTGCTCCTGTTCTAATCACCGGATTATACTCACGCCGAGTGTAAAAGGGGGCTTAAAGCATGCAGCATCAGTCCAATGGGGTGCCTCAGTGGCAAGAGGTAAAAATCTGCTGGCGATGCTTGTCAGAGGATTGGAAGATACAACGATCGGATATTGCAGAAACAGCATCCACTTCTAAGAATCTACATACAGTAAACTTTCTAAAAGACTTTCAAAACACATTTTCTAGACAAAAATCCTTGCACATTGTTCTTTGGTAACATCAGCATCATATACACGAGATAAAAGTTATCTTCACCTTCTAGTAGTGAATCAGCACAAAACTCTGGCCACCCTAGTTAAATATTTGCATGTTTCTCAACAGTCAGATACCAAGTATTCAGCTAAAAAAGGGGCCAATGTGATTTTATTTACGGTTATGATGACAATAATGACTGGCATGAATGTGAAATTGTTTTCACTGTAGAAATATTCAGTGACTAAACAATACAAACGTTGAAAACGACATGTTGTGGCTTCAAACTGTACATCTCTGCAGACCTGCTATTGCAAAACCTCTCGGTGCTAATCTCTCTCCCTTCCCTGCTACAAATCTCCAGGCAAGAGGATGCAGGCCAAAGTACAAGGCAAGAACATTGGCCAACTGTTGCTGCAGCCGTTCTCCTCCTCCTTTCAGAGTGTGGCCCCTACTGGCCAATCACAGCGCTGCCAGCAGGTGTCCCGCCCTGTAGAGCTGCTCTGACTGACAGCGGTGCTGTGCTGAGCAGAAGGTGAAATCCATCAGTGAAGGGAGAACAGTGCCTGTAGTCTTGTCACTCTCAACATTTAACACACATCTGTGCTTTATCTTCCTTATCTCACTCTGCTGCCGAGAAAAAAATAATACAGGAAGGCCCAGTATAGAAACAAGACCGATTTTCTACAACTGCTAGAAAGTTGATGATAATCAAATGAAATGAAAGTTGATAATCAGGAGACTTATACAATCATTGCCAGTCATCAGAAGTACAATAAAAAGGGACACGCAGTGTATACACACATACTAAAAATCGAAAACTTTTACGTGTATATTTGGCAAAATTCAAAAAGGAGCTTTAAGTGAAAAAGCATGCCTCTCATCCTTTTGACCTTGGACTCATTTGCTCGATCTCAGGCTTTCCATCCACTCTCTTTGCTAACTATTCAGCTCACTGCAAGCTCTGATAATAATGGTTAATGTTTACTGAAACCTGCACATGAACTGTACTAAACCTGATAGCAGAACTTTGCCTCTGAAAGAATCCATGATGTGCACTCACCAAACCTGAATATACTCATCAAGCTGCAGAGCCTTTAACCATGAAAGTCACTGATATCCCTCCTAGATTGTAAGCTCCAAGGGGCAGGGCCCTCTAATCCCTCTTGTATTGAAGTGTATTGTTACTGTACTGTCTCCCTCCATAATGTAAAACTGAGCAAACTGTCGGCGCTATACAAGTCCTGTATAATAATAATATACACCATATTATGTGTGCACGTAGAGTGCTTTCTCTTTCCGCATATGTACACCAATTCTTTCTCGTAGTGCTGCATTTAGAATTGATGTTTTTTTAAGAATAGACTTTCTATAAAGTTCCTCTCTCACAGGCTGTGTCTGCTCCTTTCAGCAGAGGACCCAAGAACGGATTCGCTGATGAATGAGAACAGAATAGAACGAAGGTTACCTTCCATTTTTTTCCACATTTTGCAACCAGACCTTAGCGGACCCACATTGGATCTAAGGGTGGCCGTAACAAAAACGGACTTGCATTCATTTACTACCCCAAGTCTATCACGTTTAAGTCCAGAAAAACAGATAAGGGCACCTTCCTTTTCTTTTTTTCTTTTTTTTTTTAAATCGGGACCTGAACAGACTCCATGTTAAATCGGATGTAAACAGATGCATGTATGTTTACAACCACTTGCTCATAGACTTACAAACAGCTTCCAAAAGTTATGGAACAAAAAAAAAAAAAAAGAAGAAGAAGAATCAAACAGGTGGACTCTATCAGAAAGTCCAAGTGAAAGGACACTGTAGTGAAAAGTATCCACTGAGCCTCCATCTTTAACATCTGAAAATTGCAGCATGCATAAAGCTGGCCATACATTATATAATTTTCTTGAGAATTTTGTTTTAGATTTACCAAAAACCATATAATAAACGATCAAACCTAAACAACACTTTCAGCTGTATCCAATTAGGCAGGCCCTTGCACTACATATATGAAGGTAAATCTAAAGGAAATTGGACAGAAATTGGACAGAAAATGTATAGTGTATGGCCAGCCTTAATAACGTTTTTGTTTGTTTTTTTATTATTATTATTATGATTATACAGGATTTATATAGCGCCAAGAGTTTGCTCTGCGCTTTACAATATAAAGGGAGACAATACAGCAATGATACAGTTCAATACAAGAGGGTTAGGAGGGCCTCTAAGAGGGAGGGGCTGGTGGTACAAAAGGTAATAACTGTGGGGGATGAACTGATAGGAGGAATAGAAGATTCCGTTATTAGCTGAAGGTGGGATAGGCTTCCCTCTAAAAGTGGGCAGAGTAGGCGATAGTCGGATAGATTGGGGTAGAGAGTTCCAGAGGATGGGAGAGGCTCTGGAGAAGTCCTGGAGATGAGCATGGGAGAAGACAAGGGAGCTAGAGAGCAGGAGGAGAGGAGAAGATGGTTTGGGTGTTATTTGGAGACAAGATTGGTGATGTAATTTGGGGCAGAGTTATAAAAATATATGTTATTGTTAATGTTTTTAATTTTATTTGTTGGGCAATAAGAAGACAGTGGAGGGATTAGCAGAGAAGTATGGCAGATATGGGAAGGTCAGTAAGGTGAATGAGTCAGGCAGCAGCATTCATGATAGACTGAAGAGGGGATAGCCTGCGATTAGGTAGGCCAATGAGGAGGGAGTTACAATAGTCAAGGCGAGATATAACAAGGGAGTGAATAAGTTGCTTAATGGTTTCAGAGGTGGTTTGCTTAGTGGTTTCACCAAAAAGGGGAAGTTCCACTTTAAGCCTTTGTCCTCCGCTCCCTGATTTTGACAGGTACTCACTCCCACTTCGATCGCCTAGACAGGTACCAGAAGACTACGGGACCATTCATGAAGCGCAGCGCTACTCGCACATGTGCAGTGGGTAACCGGCTGTGAAGCCGCAAGCTGTCACAGCCGGGTGCCCACACCGACGATGCCGGCACCAGGGAGAGAAGACGGACGGTGAAATCAGTGTTGGTGAGGACCGATGGGACAGGTAAGTGTCTGTATTTTAAAAGTCAGCAGCTACAGTTTTTGTAGGTGGAAATCCACTTTAAGAATGGGCGTATCTTGGAGATGTTGAAGTCTACAAGATTTGGACAGTGATTGGATTTGGGGCTGTATCTTCCAAATCTTCCTATCTCTCCTGATAGGAATAATCAATCCATAGCAAACAACCCATTCAAATGATATTATACACACAGTGAGGTAGATTTAGAACTGATAGTTGGAAGATACGGTTGTAAGATTACTCTTTGTTTTACTATGCCATTTCATAATTTGATGCAGGGATGCCCAAACTATGGCCCACAGGCCACATCCAGCCCTCTATGAGATTGTATCTGGTCTTCAGCTACGGTTGCTTGCATATTCTCAGTGCACAGACTGGATTCAGATCAGTTGGTCTCTACTTCTGAAGGGGACCCTAAAGTAAGGGGGACTCTGATAAGGACCCTAGTGTAAGGGGGGACTCTGATGGGGATCCTGAAGCAAGGGCTCTAAAATCAACCTGGTATGAGAGGGGACTCTGATAGGGACCCTAAGGTAAGGGAAGCTCTGATGTGATGGGGAGGCTTCTGATATGAAGGGGGGATTCTGATATGAAGTTATTTCTTGGGGCTTGTTTATTCATTTTAATTGTATTCATTCACTTAAACAGATTTTTTTTGGCCCTCAAATACTTGGAAAATATCCAAAGTGGCCCTCAGATTGAAAAATCAGGAGACCCCCTGATCTGATGGATCGAAATACAATCAAAGTCATGAATAAAGCATCTTACTGCTGCTAAAATAGATAATTACCTGCCCTGGCTAAGAGACTCAGTTTAATCGAATCCGATCACAGCAGAGTCTAAATCAATCATAAGGGAAGTTATGCCTTTTCGAATGTTTGCGGCTTTGATTGGTTTGTTCAAATCGCACATCGACTGGATAATAAACACAAAGTGTATATGACCTCCATAAATGTGCTTAAAGAAATATGACAGCAGTCTTTAAAAACATGCAATGGTTTACTTAGATAAAAAATAGAAATTAGAAAAAAAAAAAAAAAAATCACACCTATGAGCTGGTGTGAATGAGCCCTAAAGGAAGAATTAAATGTTTACAGAATAGTCATTTTCAGGAAACTATCACAAATCTTATGTCTGCAGGTAACCTAAGGCGTCTATACCAGCATGATCTGCTAAATGTCCAAATCTTATCATGAATATACTTGTGAAAGTACATAGGGTTGTAATAATAGGATCCAGTCTGTTTCATTAGAAAAGCACGCCAAGTAATCGTACAAATACAAACCAGACAAAATGCTTTCTTTTTCTACACGCAGGAGTGAAAAATAAGAAAACAGTTCACCTTCCCCCAACAGCGGGATGCTCGGAGGTGTACAAAGGTAAGGTTTAGTGTGTGCTATCAGAGGTGAACAGCAGCAATAGAGCCGCAGTCCCCTTGGAAACGCGCTGCACCCTCTGTTTGATGAGCAAACAATGGTACCTTTTGAGCCAGTACCAAGCAGGCAGGGCAAGGGGCAACCAAACAGTCATGGAACTTACAGAGTTGATAAAGCACATGAATTCACTCACAGGTCACAAAGAAAAACAGAAAATTCAGGCATAACAATGGAAAGCAAGACTTCACTTCACAGTGCCAGTTCATCTACATTTGGATACAGTACAAACACCACACATTGCTTGTATTCTCGCCCTCATTATTTAGCTGAGGGACAGTTTAAAGAACCCCTTCATCAAAACAAAGAAAAAAAACCTGTAAAAATGCATCCTCATCCTCATTTTAAACTGTAAACAGTTGATCACTTGTATTCTCGCCCTCATTATTTAGCTGAGGGTCAGTTTAAAGAACCCCTTCATCAAAACAAAGAAAAAAAAACCTGTAAAAATGCATCCTCATTTTAAACTGTAAACAGTTCATCACTACCTCAAGCAAGTAGTAAAATAAGGTGCGTCTTCTCATCCCCTCTTCCATTATAAAGCACATTCAAACATTGAAAAAAAAAAAAAAAAAGCACAGAGTTACTTGGCCTTGGGGAGTGGCAGAATATACAGTGAATTGAAGGAATCTCGGAGCAGCAGATACATGCTGAAACATGGCCTAACCTGGGTAACAAACAGATAACTGATGCTACAGAATTCTTAGGAGAGAAGCAAATTTAAGGCACACATAGCCAAAGATGTTATAGTAAACCCAACCTGCAGTCAATTACCATGTGTGTGTATATAACAACAAATAGGGTTTAATAAGGTAAAAAAAAACAAAAAAACAAAAAAAAAAAAAAAAACACACTGCAAACACTGTACAATTTTATTAAAAGGATGACCCTTCACATCCCACCTTGCTTCTTCTGACACCATTTTTAAAGTCAAAAGCCTACATCTTACTCTAAAAACACTGCAAGTTTTATTGTGCAAAAAAAGTACAGCTTCAAAAAGGGATGGACATGGTGTACCAGGAGCTGCCATCCTGATGGATAAATCTGCACAGTGGTTAAGAGTGGCAGAGCAGTCTCCACGTTATTGGATGACACATTGTATGCTTGGAAGAGTCAGGAGGTATGTCTTAACCCACCACCAGTTTAGAGTGGAGGGGGATTGGAGCAGAGAGCGGTTATTGAGCTGGAAGATAAAGATCATGCATCCTGAATGGTTGAGATAACTAACCATATCTGTTGGTGCAGGACCTGGATAAAGTAAACATTTCTCAAACCTGAGAAATTCAAAGTAAGCATCTGATGAACAAATTACAAAAGCACGGGTTATTTATTTAGAATTTTTTTCAGGTACTTATATAGCTCCATCAATTTACGCAGCGCTTTACATATATATATATATTGTACATTCACATCAGTCCCTAACCCTCAAGGGGTGTACAATCTTAGGTCCCTAACTTACATTCATACAGTCAGGTCCATAAATATTGGGACATCGACACAATTCTAACATTTTTGGCTCTATACACCACCACAATGGATTTGAAATGAAACAAACAGGATGTGCTTTAACTGCAAACTGTCAGCTTTAATTTGAGGGTATTTACATCCAAATCAGGTGAACGGTGTAGGAATTACAACAGTTTGCATATGTGCCTCCCACTTGTTAAGGGACCAAAAGTAATGGGACAGAATAATAATCATAAATCAAACTTTCACTTTTTAATACTTGGTTGCAAATCCTTTGCAGTCAATTACAGCCTGAAGTCTGGAATGCATAGACATCACCAGACGCTGGGTTTCATCCCTGGTGATGCTCTGCCAGGCCTCTACTGCAACTGTCTTCAGTTCCTGCTTGTTCTTGGGGCATTTTCCCTTCAGTTTTGTCTTCAGCAAGTGAAATGCATGCTCAATCGGATTCAGGTCAGGTGATTGACTTGGCCATTGCATAACATTCCACTTCTTTCCCTTAAAAAACTCTTTGGTTGCTTTTGCAGTATGCTTTGGGTCATTGTCCATCTGCACTGTGAAGCGGCGTCCAATGAGTTGTGAAGCATTTGGCTGAATATGAGCAGATAATATTCCCGAAACACTTCAGAATTCATCCTGCTGCTTTTGTCAGCAGTCACATCATCAATAAATACAAGAGAACCAATTCCATTGGCAGCCATACATGCCCACGCCATGACACTACCACCACCATGCTTCACTGATGAGGTGGTATGCTTAGGATCATGAGCAGTTCCTTTCCTTCTCCATACTCTTCTCTTCCCATCACTCTGGTACAAGTTGATCTTGGTCTCATCTGTCCATAGGATGTTGTTCCAGAACTGTGAAGGCTTTTTTAGATGTCGTTTGGCAAACTCTAATCTGGCCTTCCTGTTTTTGAGGCTCACCAATGGTTTACATCTTGTGGTGAACCCTCTGTATTCCCTCTGGTGAAGTCTTCTCTTGATTGTTGACTTTGACACACATACACCTACCTCCTGGAGGGTGTTCTTGATCTGGCCAACTGTTGCGAAGGGTGTTTTCTTCACCAGGGAAAGAATTCTTCGGTCATCCACCACAGTTGTTTTCCGTGGTCTTCCAGGTCTTTTGGTGTTGCTGAGCTCACCGGTGCGTTCCTTCTTTTTAAGAATGTTCCAAACAGTTGTTTTGGCCACGCCTAATGTTTTTGCTATCTCTCTGATGGGTTTGTTTTGTTTTTTCAGCCTAATGATGGCTTGCCTCACTGATAGTGACAGCTCTTTGGATCTCATCTTGAGAGTTGACAGAAACAGATTCCAAATGCAAATAGCACACTTGAAATGAACTCTGGACCTTTTATCTGCTTGTTGTAATTGGGATAATGAGGGAATAACACACACCTGGACATGGCACAGCTGAGAAGCCAATTGTCCCATTACTTTTGGTCCCTTAACAAGTGGGAGGCACATATGCAAACTGTTGTAATTCCTACACCGTTCACCTGATTTGGATGTAAATACCCTCAAATTAAAGCTGACAGTCTGCAGTTAAAGCAAATCTTGTTCGTTTCATTTCAAATCCATTGTGGTGGTGTATAGAGCCAAAAATGTTAGAATTGTGTCGATGTCCCAATATTTATGGACCTGACTGTACATACACATATTAGGGCCAATTTAGACAGGATCCAAGTAACCTAACAGCATGTCTTTGGAGTGTGGGAGGAAACCGAAGTACCCGGAGGAAACCCACGCAGAGACAGGGAGAACATGCAAACTCCAAGCAGGTGGTGCCATAGTTGGGATTCAAACCAACGACCCTAGTGCTGCCAGGCGGAAGTGCTAACCATTTAGCCACTGTGCTGCCCAGGTTCCTTTTGTGAAAGCAGAATATATGTGGATCTATTATTCACTTTGACAAAGGACAGCAAAATGATATAAAGAAGGGGTGTCAAACTCCAATTCATCGCAGGCCGTATCAACATTATGGTTGCCTTCAAAAGGGCTGGCTGTATCTGTAAAATTAGAGCACCTCACCCCCTATACATCAGATTTCAAGAATCCCACCCTCCCTAACAGCACCGTGCATCTCCTTTGGGGGCAGAGCTGGGAAGCAGAAAGTGCAGGGTCTGGAGGAGGACCAGAGGAGGAGTAGCGTCAGTTAGGGCTCATGTACACTGCAGCTGATAAACTCATAGTCAGGAGCTTTTTTGCGTTTTTTTCATAAACCCCCTGAACTCTCCCTAATGTTTTCCTATGTGTCCATGTACACTATGTTGTTTACAGTCATTTACAGACAGTTGAGTTTACATCAAACTTGCGTTCAGGAGTAGATTTTATCAGCGTTTCAAACGCAAAACACTTGTAAATGCAGCTAACCGAGTTTATAAGCATTTGCCTTTAGAAGCGTTTTTTAATTGTTCCATATCCAAATGCTGTCCAGAGCCTCTTTTCATCATCAGAAATGCATGCAAAGCGTTTTCCATGTATTCAAATGGACCAGGTAGACCACAGCAGTCAATTTCAGGTTTTGCGCGAAGGAATAAAATGGTAGAAAGTGCTGCATTATGCTCATGATGGGATCCATAGTGAATACAACCAGAAAAAATAAGTAATATCAACACATACTGCTCTCTCTGCTTCTGCTCTCTCGATTTCTCTCAAAATGTCTGAAATAGTTAATTTTTTTTACTGTTTTTCAGTGCATTCTGGGCATTTGGGAAGGTCTCCTGATGTTATCTTTAAAAAATGCTTCTAAACGCAAACATGCATAAACGCGGTAAAACAGACTTTTTTTAACCTACGTTTTCCAGCAGTCAGTTTCCATCGTTCAGAGGTGTTTTCCAAACGTCCCGTGTACATGAGCCCTTACCAGCGTCTGCTGAATGCTGAGACCAGGGGAGGAGGAGATTAGGGGGTGCTGCAGCTGCACTGAGAGGTACAGGATTGGCGGAGGAGTTCTAGTCTCCTCTCTGCTGCCGACTGCTGAGAGAAGATGGAGGCAGAGACGTAGCTGCATGAGAGGTGCAAGGGCCACATAAAATGGCCTGGAAGGCAGGATTCAGCCCATGGGCCTTGTTCGACACCTGTGATATAAAGTTTAACTTTTCTTGTAGCACCTCCTGACCATTTTTTTTTTTTTTTTTTTTTTAAGGAAAAGCTGGCCAGCAAATCAAAGTGCCAATAGAGAGGTTCAGGTGATGAAAAAAGGCCAGGGTCATACAACTTTTACTGCAACAATGGCATATCCTTTCATTCCTGCATGCATTCTCTCACGTAAAAAAGGTACATTCAGAGATATAACCTCTGATTTTGCATTGTTTTCATGACTTGCTGACTTCGGATTCCCCAGGTTTGGGAAAGCTAAAGCTGGCCATCGATGGTTCAGCAGGGACTGACTGAGATTTGAACCATCTACAGGCAGGCTGACTGTACCCAATTCAATTGTTGTACGACTTGAGTACAACCAGCTTGTTGGGATGTTCATGCAATTACTGCCAGTGGCTATAGCAGTGTTCTCCCGTCAAGGATGTCTCCCCTGCTCTGGGAGAACACAATAGTTCTGAAGGAGGGATTCCCCCATCAACACTGAATGTGTTGATGGGGGAATGGAGCAATTTGATTTCCTGCAACCCATTAGCAGGCCAAGATTCAAATATCTGAACAGAATGATGATCATCAAAGCAGAACAGCAATTTTCCATACATTTGGTGCAGTGTTAAAATAAACACAGCTATGACTTGCATCCCTCTTCTACTGTGTTCAATTACGATATATACATATATATATATATATATATATATATATATATATATATATATATATATATGAAATCTCAAAATGTACAAGTTATCAGAGGGCTCCATTTGAACAAAAATGGCATTTAGATTACATGGGACACAATCGACCCAGCAAGAGTCAGTTTGCATTTCTGACCTGTTAAAGTACCGTATCTGTACACATGTGTAGGGTTAACATATTTGAAGTGGAGTTTTTAAAACTGACAGAGCAACAAAACGCACAAGATGTAAAGGAGCCTCAAACATACGGCTTGAAAGGAGCAACAGTTGGTGCCCAGAGCATTTCTCCCCCTCCCCCTGCTCTCCATCTCTTCCACACCCTTCCAGCAACTATCACAAATCCTCAGGCCTCACGACTGCCAGCTGACAGAACTGTTTAGTCAGCAACCAGAGGTAGAGATACAGAAAGCTTCCACGACTCCATCACTTCAGCCCACATCCAGGGGCCCTGACTCCACAAGCATGCTAATCAAGTACCACTAACAGGAACACACTCCCCAGACCAAAAACTCTCCTTTACATTGTATACTTACAATTATTACTAAACGGCAATATATATTCTTTCAGTGTTTACAGTAAACAATCCATTCTATGTACCATTATTAAAAACACCAGCAAAACACTAGTATTATTTGATAAAACAAAATGAGCAGCTCAAAAAATATGCTCGTTAGGATGGCTAGTCATTTAATATCCACTAATCCCATATAACATGATGCTGTAATAAAAAAAAAAAAAAAACATACCAAGGTAAAAGTTTTCAAGCTTCTATGCTCTTAGACCCCTTGTGCCCAGCCTGTGGCCCTTTTGTATGTGATGTGCGGCCCTCAGACCTCAACACTTTGTAGTGGGAACTTTGATTAGGGGAATTGCACTGATCTCTATCAGCATCATATAACATGTTCCCAGTCTCTTATGGTCTTCTGCAGTATATTCCTGGCCACAAATGTAGCATTTCCACATCCATGACCATTTCATCTATTAGGTCTGCAGTCCTCTCAAGCAATACATATACTGAACATTATGTGCGGCCCTTTGGTGATGTCACATGCCGTATTTGAGGCCCCCTTTAGCTTATAAGTGGACAACCATTGCCCTAGGCAAATCCACTAAAATCACTCCTGCCCAGAAGTGTGGCTGTTGTAGAGGGTATCTCTAGCCAGTGTTTTTCTAGTTTTGGATTTCGTAGGGAAGGATACACAAATTTGGATGGAACTTTATTTTAAATACTATATTTTCCAGCAACTTTTACATTTGCAAAAGAACATCATGATTTTAGTACAAGAGGCCAAAGCAGCCTTTCAATTAGGGTTCCTTCAAAGATTGTTAGGGGTTCCTTGAACAACAAACAGTTTCTACCTCTCAGATAAGTATCACTGACTCCAAAAAGCTTTTTAGCTCCAACAGGAATTCTTCCCACTGAGCACCAGTGTAAAGCGGTCCTTCTCACAATTACCACCACTATAGGGGCCAGTCTCCACTGATCACTAATGAAAGGGGGCATCTCAATGACCACCAACGTGAAGAAACACCGTCCGCATTTCCTTTCTTGCCAATTTTATCAGCATCGTTATGTCATTCATTATTTTATCATTGAATACTGAAAATAACTTATTAGCAAGGGTTCCTTGAGACCTGAAAGTTATTTAAAGGGTTAAGAGAGGCTGGGCTAAGGGATGAGAATAACAAGTTTTAATATTTATACCCAGTTAACAATTGGAAGAGCTGTAATGTGTGCTTTCCAACTGAGTTAGAAGTATAACCTTCTGCTTTAGCACTCAGAAAATGGGGAATTTTACAAAGTGGAGATGTGAACAATGCCATTTACTCCTACTGTTTGGCAAACTTTGCAAACAAATTGCTTTAATGGCCACATAAAGATGTACAAGCTTATAGTTCTAAAACAACCAAATTAAAAGGAAAAATGATCATATTTAAAATTATATTACAAAAAAAAGTCTGGAGATTAAAAACTTATACTACCATACACAAAAAGCAGTAACATTACAGAAGACAGCTCTTATACCCTTTGTAATAAATTTTTGGCCACCAAGTTGTCTGTGTCCAATTAACCCCTTAGGTTTAACTATCCCACGCTGACTGTTGGCAGCAAATATGTTAATGGGAATCAGACTGCTCTGGGCAGGGTTCCCCATGTTTTCTCTCCCTCCCTTCAGCTCGGAGATGATTTCTGCTTAGCAACTTCCCCCATCTTGTGAAAGCAGTATGTACAGTACAGCCTTCATGTTTCACTTCCTTCATCACTGATGCCCGTCTAGGTGCTCTGTCTGCCTCCACATCCAACATGTCAGCTTCTATACATACTAGTTGGGAAAAATATGTTTTTATATGTGACATTACACATTCTGCAAGTTTAAAGTCCCACAAAGCCGACTGGCTATACCGGCTGAAGAAGAAGGCAGCTGGAGATCTATGTGACACAAGGTCATGCTATATTCTTTTCATGTGTCTGTGTTACAACATTAATTCAGACACGTCAAGCATTCTTTTGTAGGTAACAGATAAAGAAGTAGCCACTCCAGTAGTCACTGCTTGAATAGGTGTTCTGTTACATGGTCGGCTTAAAATGAACCTTTCCATAGACAAAATATTATCAACCTTCTTTAATCAATCCATCAGCTGTTCCAAAATTACTCATTTTTTTAAACAAAACTTGTACTCTAAGCAGACCAAACAGTACTGTTACGAATATGAATATTTTTACTTTGTCAAAATCAACAGCTAAGCCCTCATCCCCATCTTTAACCACTCTTCCTGGCCCCCAATGTACATAGACAGCAGCGGCACATGACTATCATAGAAAGGGCTAGGATTGATAGCCTGGCTTTCCCTTCTCTATAGACTTTAGCAAAGATTTACTTATGGATTCTTCAGCTGTCAAAAACTGAATAATCCATATTTGGCAGTATTTTATTTAAAGGCTGGCAATGGTAAAGGTTGCTTGATTTCTTTCAATACTATTTTAGAACCTGTAGACAACAGTAGTTGGCTACCCACACTCTATGAAGGCAAGCAACTGAAAAATAAGACTGTAAAGCAAGATTTCTCGACCAGTTTTCCACCACCGGCTACAGCTGCAGTGGATTTATATCTGCCCAATGGTGGCTTCTGCGTTTCCCATTCAGGCTAAAATGCTAAGTACAGATGGATGGATGGATGGATATCAGGCCAAAGTTCTGGTTCCTGACGTCAGCACTGTGCTCTTCCAAATTTCACACAGCAACAATGCTTGCTCCCCCTCCTGATGCAAACCCATCTCCCCGCTCCCCACTTGGTTCTAAAATACAAACAAAATTTTAACATGCAGCTATGGATGGGCTATTCTACAGAAGTAGCTAAAAAGCAGGGAGAGTGCCGAAAAGTGCATGACTTTTGGGCAGCAAGGCCCACTATAATGCATGGTTATGTACTTGTGAAGTGTTTATTTTCTCCATCCCTTTCCAAAAGATAAAAAAATCCCCCCCCCCCCCCCTCCGGGTACATTCTCTAAAATTTTTATAAACTTAAGCTGAATTTAAAAAGGGAAAACTGTAACTTATTCATCTTTATATCTACAACTCACTGATTACACTAACTTGTTTTAGAGGTTGTTCCACAAGACTCTACATTTTAAAAGGGTTTCCCCAGTATTAAAAAGCTTGAAAAGCCAGGGGATACAAAAATGAGCAAATATAAATGTTATGTATCATTGTATTTGTTTTAATATCTACAAATACATTGTTTTGGTCCAGAAGACCATACATTTTTTTTTAATTGTTCCCTCCCGCCAATCCCAAGTAAGGAGGTTGAGAAAGGATGCTGTATAGAAATAAAAAATGGATAAAAATTAAAAAACACCAAAAATAATAGTTTGTGGATGCCAGCAGTTTGCCACAAAGTATATATGCCAATTATCCTGGTCACTGTGGCTTAGGGCTTATATTTCACAGGGTCATCTTGGCTTATGGTGCTCACACAAGTTAAAGCGGAGTTCCACCCAAAAGGGGAAGTTCCGCTTTAAAGACTGGTCCCCCCGCTCCCCATTAAGGATTGGCACCGTTGGGGAGCGGTTACCCGAAATTGACAGGTACCCGCTCCCACTTCCCCTGCGATCGCCTAGTCGCAAGCTGTCACAGCCAGGTGCCCATGCTGAAGATGCCGGCGCCTGGAACACAGGACGGCCAGTGAAATAGGCTGCGGGAAGGACACTGCGGGATCGTGGGACAGGTAAGTGGTAGTTTTTTTAAAAGTCAGCAGCTACAGTTTTTGTAGCTGCTGACTTTTATTTTTTTTAAAGCGCAAGTGGAACTCTGCTTTAACATACCCAACAACTGAAGTTTACTTGTCAGGACTGACGGTAATATATATGCAGTACCAGGGGCGGACTGACCATTTGGAAACTCGGGCACTGCCCGAGGGCCCGGGGTCAGTAGGGAGCCCCATGAGATGCCCCTGGTACCTTTATCATAGGCTTTTTTGAGTTTGGGCAAGGACACAGGGGCCCCATGATCCCCTATTGCCCGGGGGCCCCATGAGTTGTCAGTCCGCCCCTGTGCAGTACATATCAGTGCCACAGTGCATTTGAAATTACACAATCTGTACAAGTTGGTATGTCCCTGTGTCCACCAAGATTCACTGCAGCTAACCCATGCAATAGGTGCTCCATTGCTTGTAGACACTACAAAAGTGAACAGTGCTATTGGACACTTGTCAATTTACATCTGCCGAAAGACCTGAGTGCCAAGTTGTAACAGTTAATATGAATATATTCATAAGTCCATACTTCTTGCTTCCATCATTTTAAGCTATTCTATATTCCAAGTGTAACATATGCAGAACTATATATTTTACATCACGCTGAAAAATAAAAAGTCAACATGTGAAGTGCAAGTTGCAGGATTCCAATGAGACATCCTTCACACATCTCTAACAGACAATCTACAGTATATGTATACCCACACACATCCTCTATGCACTTTTTAACCTTTGCTCCTGCTTTAACGAGTAGCTGCACCCTTTGCTTGGAATTCACCCATGACACACCATCAAATTCTCTCCGCTTTATACCTTTGTAAGGGCTCATTCTCACACTTTCATCTTTCAAATAACCAAAGAATGCTGCTTGTTCCACAGCAAATAATGTTTATATAAAAGGCAGGTAAAATCTGACCTTAAACATGTCTGCACACCACTGAACAGAAATCATGCAACCTGTTATGAACAAACCTCACAGAATGATATAGGCATATTAATGCTGATAGTAATATAGCCAACGTACAGTGTGATCTAGATAAAACGGTGGCATCAACATTACTTGATCGGCTCCTGCCACAACATCCTATTACGAACTGTGTGCGCCATTTCAAATACAGTCTAGTTGGATGGTCTTCATCCATAACCCAGACTTTCATATATGGGCCTTCTGCCATATGATTTGGATTTGTTAAATTAAAAAAGAAAAAAAGAAAAATCGGGCAATATTATCTCTTTTTCTTCCATCCTTGTAAAAGAAAAGGAGCTTTTCTATGAGAGATCAGCCATAAAATCTAGCCTTCTTTATAGCCAACGTACAGTGTGATCTAGACAAAACGGTGGCATCAACGTTACTTGCTCGGCTCCTGCCACAACATCGTATTACGAACTGTGTGCGCCATTTCGAATACAGTCTAGTTGGATGGTCTTTATCCATAACCCAGACTTTCATATATGGGCCTTCTGCCATATGATTTGGATTTGTTAAATTAAAAAAGAAAAAAATAAATCGGGCAATATTATCTCTTTTTCTTCCATCCTTGTAAAAGAAAAGGAGCTTTTTCTATGAGAGGTCAGCCATAAAATCTAGCCTTCTTTATTCTAATTAGCATAATAAGGCTTCCACCTCAGTGAAAACTGTACTATTACATTCATGGACTGGCATATAAACTGCAATAGGTTTGACGCAAAGGCAGATTACTGTTAGTAAACTTTACTAGGTAGCACATTCTCTAAATTAGTCTGGCTTATGAATACACTAAAGTGTCTTATTTGAGTGTAGGCTGGCCATGACGGCTGAATGAAAAAAAAAAAAAATCTACAAAATTCATCTATCCACAGTAGATGCATGGATAATATCCTGCGGAGGATATTGGCTGTCAGAATATTCAAACAGCACCTGCATCTGCTTAGATGCAGCCACTGTTTGGCTGACAATTTTCCTCCCAGCTCCTTCGATTTGTCAATCAAGGATCTCAGGTGGAAGGGTGCTGACAGGGCCACCCCCAAAGCAAAGAACTGGCCAAAATTTGTCAGTGTATAACCAGCATAGGGGTACATGCATATGGCCATAATAAAATTACAGATTACATACTCAAGATTTTGCTTGCAAATCCTACATAAAAAATATATGAAATGGTCTATACAGTGTTTGTATAGAAACAGGATGTTTGTACAGTGCTTAGACATAAAATTCTGCTTCCATTACATTCAATTTACACGTATACACATGTGATTATATTATTAGACAGGATTTATATAGCGCCAACAGTTTGCGCAGTGCTTTACAAAATGAGATGTTTACAAATGTAAAATTATGGACCTTGGATGCAGATTTTTCTATTTTACACATCTAAACGCAGTGCAAATTTACTGATCACCATGCACTGTGTGCATGGGCCTGAAGAAACCAACAGAACTGCATTCAGAGCCGTAGAAAAACAAAACCATAAAAAAAAAAAAACAACACACAAAAAAAAAAACACAACACACAGTACTGATTAGAACATGGTTTTCTCATCCAAATGCATGGGCCCTAAAATGCAAAACAGATCTGTAGCAAAGACAGTTTTTAAAGTCTTGTTACACACACTTAACAATAGCTAACACTGCCAATTCTGACATTGGATAAGTAACATATTTACAGTAAAAGTTATCATTTTATTATGACTAGACCATAAACATAACTTTTTACAGTATGAAACATTGTATCAAGCTATCCCAGCAGAAGGTACAATATGTCGGCATGTTCTGTGGATTCATTTCCAGTCACACTGCTCCTCAGCAGCACTACAAGTGACCTAACTGGTTGATGTGAAAACAAAACAGAAAATGGGGGCTGTGTTTTAGGTGCAAACAAGTGGTCTGCTTACCCTAAATAAACAAAAAAATGTGACAGGACATTAAAGCACTAGAATATGGCCATATCTAGAGAGGAAATGTTTCTTTAGTTTGTAATGTAACTATACATAGATTTTTCTATTCAGACCTAAGACAAGAACGTTCACATCGAATAATGCCTTTACACAAGCAAATTTCAAAACAGGCAGGGATGTCAGACTAATGATGCCGTGTATAAAATTTAGAGTAGGCCTCATGTGATGTGCCGGCCTCAATACAGCCAATTTCATAATACATTATTATTATTATTATACAGTATTTATATAGCGCTAAAAGGTTTGCTCAGCGCTGTACATTATAGTGGGGGAGAGTACATGAGACAATACAATACATGAGGGGGTCAAGGGCCCTGCTCTTTCGAGCTTACAATCTAGGAGGGAGGGGATAGTGGTACAGGAGGAAGTGGCTGTGGGGGATGGAGTGGTAGGAGGAGATCTGCTGTTAGGTGAGGGTGGGGTAGGCTTCCCTTAAGAGATGGGTTTTCATGGTGCACCTAAAAAGGTGAGGAGGGTAGGTGACAGTCTGATGGATTGGGGTAGTGAGTTCCAGAGGATGGGGGAAGTCCTGGAGAAGTCCTGCAGTCGGGCGTGGGAGGTGGAGACCAGGGAGCTAGAAAGTAGCATGTCTTGTGAGGAGCGAAGATTACGGGTAGGGTGGTATTTGGGTATCAGGACGGTGAGGTAGTTTGGGGCAGCGCTATGAATGGCTTTGTATGTCTGCGTTAGTAGTTTGAATTTAATGCGTTGGGCAATCGGGAGCCAGTGGAGGGAATGACAGAGGGGGGTGGCAGATGCGGAGCAGTTGGTAAGGTGGAGGAGTCTGGCCGCTGAGTTCAGAATAGACTGAAGCGGGGATAGTCTGTGATGAGGTAGGCCGGTGAGGAGGGAGTTGCAGTAGTCCAGACGTGAGATAATAAGGGAGTGAACGAGTAGTTTAGTAGTGTCTGGGGTTAGGAACAAACGTATTTTGGAGATGTTGCGGAGGTGGAGCCTGCATGAGTTTGCCAACGATTGGACATGGGGTTGGAAGGACAGGTTTGAGTTTAGAGTGACACCTAGGACTTTGGCTTGTGGGTTGGGACTGATGGTGGCGTTGTTGGTCATGATGGAGAGGGTGGGGGGGCACGAGCTGGGGGGAAAATCAGGAGCTCGGTTTTGGAAAGGTTTGTAATAAACTCATACAGAAGAGGTATCTCCAAAAGGAACCATATTTTTGCATTTTTTTTTTGCGCAGCATGAATAATAAAATTAAACCAAGCAACCTTTAAAAAATGCTTTAAAGTACAACTAAAACCAAAACTTTTTTTTTTATTTTAGATAAAGTAGGGGAAGGTTATAACCCGTGTCATTTATTTATTTATTTATTTTGCAATTTGTGTCCCATTGGAGAAATTTCCATTCACTTCCTGTCTTGTAGCCAAAACAGAAAGAAAGAGAAAATCACCCAAGATGGAGGGCAAAATTACTGGTTGTCGCCAGAACTGGTACTCATACCAGTCACCAGACAAATAGAGAGGGTGAATCTCCCTAAATTGGGACAAAGACCACATGAATAACCTGACAGGTGTTTTAATCCCTTTTCATTCCATCCAAGACCAAAATAATGGCTACAGTTGAACTTAAGGACCTTCCTGAACATCATAATTCACTAGAACGGTATGCAGCTTTATAGCAAACAAACTTTTTGACACATTTTTCACACAGAAAGGTGGAATCTGATTGGATGGCAATGACTGCATTTTTGTTTTTTTTTAAAATCCGTGTCAAAATGCTTTTGCGTTGCCTGAAAAACACCATACACATTAACCACTTGCCCTCCAGAGGATTTACCCCCTTCCTGACCAGGCCATTTTTTGCATTACGGCATTGCGTTATTTTAACCGACAATTGCGCAGTCATGCAATGCTGCACCCAAATTAAATTGGTGTCCTTTTTTCCCTCACAAATAGAGCTTTCTTTTGATGGTATTTGATCATCTCTGCATTTTTATTTTTTGCACTATAAACAAAAAAAAGACTGCCAATTTTGAGAAAAAAACAATGTTTTTGACTTTTTTTTTATTAAACATGTCCAGTAAAAAAAAATATAAAAAAAACAATCAAAATTTCCTCATAAATTTAGGCCAAAATGTATTTTGCTACACATCTTTGCTAAAAAAAATTCCAAGACGTGTAAATCAATTGGTTTCCGTGAAATTTATAGCATCTACAAATGGCGGTATATATTGGAATTTTTTTTTATACTAGTAATGGCAGCGATCAGCGATTTATAGCGGGACTGTGGCGGGAATTCTGACACTGGAGGGGAACTGACTAACTGTCACTGCCATCTCCAGTGATACCAATACAGTGATCAATGCTAATAAAAAGCACTGACACTGTACTAATGACACTGGGCAGATAGGGGTTAACATCTGGGGCGCTCAAAAAGTTAACGGTGTGCTGTTTCACTGTGTGTGTGCTTTACACTGTAAGCACACTGCTTTGCATGACTCTGCTATGCAGAGCCATACTAAGCAGTGTGCAGGAGCTGACAGGGGAGAGATCTGTATTGTTTACATACAGGTCTCTCCCCCATCCATGATGCACAGTGATCACCGGGTGCTGGCGGGGAATCACCGGCCGGGACCCGGTGATCGACAGGTGAGGCCACCAATGGCGGAGCAGGTATGGTGTGCATGCCCCCTACCCAGAAATGCAAAAATCGCTTGTATATACACATGATTTTGCGCACCCTTGATGCCCTGTAGCAATATTTCTGCTATAGGGTTGCAGGAAAGCAGTTAAACGGCTTAAAAATGTTATCATATATTGAGTGAAGCTGCACTTACCAAGCCTCAAATACAACTTCTCAGTGTCATGCAGAAAACACTGATGTCTACAGAGACTGCAACTAACAGTACACACTGGCAGTACTTCATTACCTCATCATAACTTGGTGATGCATGCATTAAATTGGATGCACACAAACAACCTCTTAAAGTGTATTAAAATTAAGATCAAGGTAGAAATCAATGACATTTTCTTATGACTCCAAAGTAGAGTGTACTCAGAGCACAGTAATTATAGACTGGATGGGGTGACCACATAGGGGAAGGTTGGGTGCCTGTTCCCCTGCTACATTCTGTTGTTCCATCTGCCAGCCCCTATATCACTATCGTGTGCTCAATTGACATGGGTCCTGACGGGTGGAACATCATGTACCCCACCAGCAATCCTAGAAGTGTGGGATGCTGAAGATACTTTGGTAGCCATAGCACTTTAATGAAGCAAAAATAGGATTTACCATCTTTTAGACAAGTATTTGATTTTTTTGCAGGTTGCTTATTTAAGAAAACAGAAAAAGGTGACAGGGTCACTTTAATTTGTATATTCTACACAAAAAAAACAAAAAACAAAAACTTGCGGAGTACAATATTCTCTATTCTTATGTCCATCACTGGGGGCTGAGCTGCATTAATCATAATTCTCCATTTACTGGATTATTCAATAAAACCACTGAAAAAACGTAGCATTAGGTGAAGTTTCAGCAACCATAACAACCAATGTCTTGTAGTAGTCTACCTTCAGAAAAGTGATATCCAATGGTTGTTATGGGTTTCTACACTTAAGCTGGTCACGTGATAGTAGAATTTTGTTTGACTCATTTTGTTTTAAGAGCATTCTTCAATTTTCTAATCATTAGTGGGGTCAAATTATTTGTTTTTGACCACAGTGATGAAAAATTTCAAGGAGCAGGGTGGAAAAATATTCTCAAACAATGAAATTCTAAGGGTGAATGAGAGCTGCCTTCACGAAAGTCCAAAATTGAAAGTTAAAAGCAAAGGTTTGAAGTACTTTCGGACAAAATTCGTCAACTCATCAAATTTTCTGAGAATTTTTGTACATATGTTTATATGAACTTTCAATCAAAAATCTACTAGTGTATCTCCAGCTTTAGCACACAATTTACCCAACCACTTGTGTGTTTCATCTTCAGACTCATTCTGTAGGTTAACTGACTGGTCCTATCATTCTGCCACAATAAAGATGTTAATCAGCCTTTGTGTGGGCCTCTTTGAAATGCAGATTATACAATGAGAACTTTATCTTATCACTAGTTTTTCATGTCTGGTGAGAGCAAGAAGGAGAAACAGGGAGGGGGCGGACAATGGTGAGTATGTAACATATAGTCCATCCTTACCTGGTTTTCCATCGTGGAGTGCCAGCTTTCTGTCCCAGTCACAACAGGGTTCACTTTGGATTTCTGCAATTCATTAGTATCTATTAGGACTCTGAAAATAACTTTGCTATATTGTCCACTTTTTACATTAAAAAAAAGTATGTTCGACTAATCACTTTCTAGGGTAACACAGTATGCAATCGAAATTAATTAAAACATATACAGTACATGGGAATATATAATAAAGCATGGTAAAAATGGAAAAAAAAAAAAAAAGGAATGAAGTACTGGAACTCATCAATGTTTCATATAAAACTAGTCAAATACTTGGTCATTTATTATGCATCAAATGAAAACGTGTAGTTATAGCATGCTCTCTAATATGTTAAACAGCAAAAAAAAAAATTGTAGTGAGTTGCATCTCTGAACATCCTACCTTCCCAGGGTCAGGTGACTAAGTGATAACCAACACCCATCAAATCCTAATTTTTAAACAGCTCCAACAAAACCTGGGAGCGTTCTAGAGATTTGGAAAAGAAGGCACCTGGTTGGGTTTCAGGAGCTGCACATGAGAAAGTGTGCGTGCTGGCGATGAATCAGTTTTGAAATCTGGCACTGATGTATAAGTTACCTTTCCAGCATCTTGTTACCATCCTGAGAAAGGATTTATCTGCTTTGCTCCTGGAGGGGCCTGGGCTGCACTGCAAGGCTTTTGCAAGTAGGAGTGAAAGCTCACAAAGTAACACCCCACACCTCTTACTGGCAGTACCTTAACCCACTCCCTGCCAAAGAAAAATAAATCCCATTTAAATGCAGCATTACATCACAGCTGACTGGAAAACTAAATATGATAGAATAACAGCTGATGCAGGCAACGATGTATTAAAAAACAAATACGGATGGGTCTATAGATTTTCAGTTATACAATCCCTATGAATAATGACTTTTTTATGCAGCACGTTCATTTTTTTTTTTTTTTTTTAAGATTACAGCTATCCCAAACAGTGGCTTTGTCATATCAGCTATTTTTAATGTACCAGAAATATCCAACACACACTTATATGTGTTATACTTACCTATTTCATATATTACTGCAAAAAGTCAGGATGGTCCTAGAACTAGAATTGTATGGTATTTACGATAAACGACAAGGGAAAAGGAGAAATAACTGAAATATTAAATCTTAGAGACATAAAAAAACTATGCACAGATATATTTTGTGGGATAATGATATCAAAGGTCCTGAAGGAAAAAAAAATCCTCAGAGAGGGAAATGAGTTCCCAAACAGGAAAAGAGACAGGCGGTCCAGATCATTAGTTTCTAACCAACATCCTCTTCAAGAAAACCCTTTTGCTTAAAATGATGATGCAACTGAATCTAGAACCAACCTATTCAAACTGCTCACGATACGAAGACATTATATAGTTTTGTAAGGAATTGTTAAAAAAAAAAAAAAATACAGCTTCTGACCTCATTCTAACACATTGTTAAGAAGCTTAGCAGAAGCAAAATGCAAACAACACATTTACTCTTTCACAGAACGTTTCATTGACCTCAATTCTCAAACTAGTTTTGGGACAGGAATGTAGAACATGCCTACACATACAGATACACCTGGTCCAAGATGGAGCTTAAAATGGCCATGTAGACACTGAATAAGGAGGGCTGTGGCAGTTAGTTGCTAATAACCAGCTACAAAGATAATGCTCAAGATAAAAGAGCATCAATGGTGGGAGGGAGATTTGTGTTTCTGTTTTCAGACCAAGCCCTAAACAAGGGCTGTTCAGGCCAACCTAGCAGTAGGGGAGATTGTGGTCAGGTAAATATTTTGAGTCAGCCATCAGCAGGAGATCCTGAAAAGGTTCCTTCAATGGAAAAAAAAGCCACCATCTTGACTTGTCTGGAGCCAGTACCGTCTTGCCTAGCTAAGCAAATTCGGAGTGCAGTCATTCTCCTATGTGGACCATAATGAGGGAATCCAGTGAAACAACAGAATCACAGGTTTTCAAGAAGAACCTATTATGAGATATCACCAAATGCACTTTTGACCAATCTGTCATTTATTGGGTGTATTTCATACAGGAAAAGAGCATCTCACTTTTAGGAGATGAGTAATTGCAGAAGCAAGAGTGGCTCTGTAAAATCCAAAAACCATATAGTGGTAGCATCTTTAAATCAATCTGCTCTCTTACAGATGCCCGACATGAACTGGTGCACATTGCACTTTGAATTTATTTTATACTTTCATTATTAGGGTGAAAGCTTTTGTTGTAGATATTCAAAACTCCCTACTGTTTTTTTTTTATCTTGAAGAGAGCATTTTCCACGTTTCTATGGCATTTTATATTTCTTTTTCTTTTTCCTTACTAGGCTTTAAGCTAGAATTCACAACCATCAATGGATAACCACCAACATATGAATGAAAAAAAATGGCATGGAATCTGTTTTGAAGATATGGGCAAAACCGTTGCTATTTCCAGAGGTAATTATCACAAAGCAGCTTCATATTATATAATATGACATTTGAAAATTATTTGTCACAGTATGGTAATTTTTCAAACCATGCTGCACCATTAAATTCCTTACCAAACTATACAAGCAATTTTTTGAGAAATTAAAAGTAGTAGACATGCCTCTTATGAAGAAAGCAGTTCAATCTTGACCCAAATGCTGAGCTACGGTGGCAATTCCAAAGTTCAACAATATTATTGAGTGGGATTAAACTTAAAAAAAAAAAAAAAGCTGGCATCTTTTCATGAATGTCTGCATTACTGCTCATTCTATAAGGCTTTGGGCTTGTTCACACCATGGTGCAGTGACATCAGTTTTTCTGCACAAATTCTGCAAAGACACAACAAAATTAATGGTTTTCTGTGTGCCCTGTTCACACCACAACATGGGTATCATGTGCAGACTTTTTCTGAGCAGGAATCTGCAACATGAATAAAACTCATTAAAGCTCCCATGAAAAACTGATGTCTCTTGCAAGAGAAATCTGCGTGTGAGTATCCATCAGTTTTCATGCACGTATGGTGTCAACGAGCCCTTAATGCACGCTGGTTTATTGTAAATGCTGTTTCCCCTGACAGGAGAACATCAACATTAAAAACTCACCTAAGCTGCATTATTACAAACTACTTTAGGCGATTTTAGAAGCCTTTGGGAGTTTATTCATTCATTAGCCAGAATTTTAATTCATTCTGGCCGCTGAAATGAGTAAATGCTGAAGTGCTTTGGCATGTTTAGACACATTTATAAGCGTTTAGCAGTTTTTTTATACCCAAAAGCTCCTCTCCTGAACGTGGTTCTTCTGTGTTCAGGAGAGCAGCTTTGGCTGCCTCTGACCTCTGTTGCTCCTAAATTCTATGTGTAACACTGTGTGCATGGACACATAGGGGTTTATTTACTAAAATTGGAGTGTGCAAAAAGCTGCTGCAGCTCTGCATAGAAACCAGTTTCCATGTTTGTTTGTTTTTTCAAAGCTTAATTGAACAAGCTGAAGTTAGAACCCGATTGGCTACCACGCACAGTTGCACCAGATTTTGCACTCTACAGCTTTAGTAAATCAACCCCATAGGCCGCATTCAAGAGTTTTGGAAAAACACTGCCAAAAGCTCCTAAACGTAAGTTTAGGAGCAGCAATGTGCAGCAATGTGCATAAGCCCTAAATGAGTAATTTTTCGATACAAAAGTTCCAGCAGGTACAAAGTTGTGCAAATGAAACCATACATCTGAAAAGCTGTGTGTAGCTTGCCTAAGTGTATCTTTGCTTACATAACCTTCCGGAATCTTAGCTAAACAAGACTATACATGCTACGATCATCCTTGGTTTGACTCATCATTCCCAAAAACTCATTAGTGGCTAGAAGTTTCAGTTTTAACAAAATGTTAAATCATCAGTTTCATCAGACCCTCACTATCCAAACCTTGGGTAGCAAAGTAGCCTCAACCAATTTTTTTTTTTTACTAAATCCCTGTAAAAAAAAAAACAAAAAAAAAAAAAACACAGGAATTCACCCACTGAAATTCCAACCCTGTTCATTCTACCTGTACAGTTAAAGACTCAAATGCAACCCTAATTTAATTAACAAAAGAGGATCCCAATTCATTGCATCATTAGCCTTGGCAACAAGCGGAGCAGGTAAATCCACAAGGCGCTGTTTCAGCTGCTCTTTTTGCCATGGAAACCAGAGGTCCTAAATGTTACCATGTGCTTAACAGCAGCTTGAAGAGGATGCAGGCGTGTACTCTGTCTAAAGCTAATCTACCAAGAAGGTTTCAGACAGGGTGGACATCTGTTACAGACACAGATCCAGCCAGTTGTCTTGATCTGCACTCCCCAATGCTAAATGCACACAGCTTTTTCCAGTTGCAGGCAACAATAAATTTATAAGGATTTACAGTCTTTATTTTAACACCAAAAAAATGGTATTGTTCTATCGGGTGCAACAGTGCTTGTGCATCTATAGAACTGTACATATTTGCTATAGGAATGAATAGAATGTTGTACTGTTATCCCTTGATTAATGCATAACATTTTTAGTTTAAGTGATAGCTTTACTAAGGATGAAAACCTTTGGAATACCTCAGATCCCTTCATCAGGCTTTATGCATATATAAAGTGTAAGAGAGACCTTATCCCAAAAACTTGCATTTTTGTAGAAACTCAAATTAGCCAATAAAGGGTATCATTAACTCCAACCTTTATGGTAAAAGCATAAAATAACCTCTTTTCAAACAGGAAACAATAAGTGTCTAAAAGCAAAATGTCTTTAGTCAGCTACCTAACAAGTTTATCTTCTGACCCCCAAGAATGACTACAAAGAAAGGAACAATGCCTGTGGGGGGTTTCAATAAGGTTCCTCCACCCCCATTAGCAGTGACATTATGAAAGTCTGGAGTCTGCAGGTGAATCCTTGTCTGCCTATTCAAATACCTGAAATCTACTGAGACTCACAGCTTTTCTTATTTGAATCACACTGAGCAAACAGTCTCCACCCATAACACACTGCTTTTGTCTGAAGCACCTTTTCACTGAAATCAACCTTTGTTTAATGGCAGGATTGCTAACAGGCTCCAGTGAAAACACGCTACTCCGGAATGCTTC
The DNA here is from genome assembly GCF_062004578.1 of Staurois parvus. Lineage (NCBI taxonomy): Eukaryota > Metazoa > Chordata > Amphibia > Anura > Ranidae > Staurois > Staurois parvus. The sequence continues at coordinate 4,776,164 of NW_028318083.1, forward strand.
CCTACTGCCAAGGAAAATAGGATAACTTCTTATAGTTTTTAGATTGTAAGTTTCCCTGACAAGGATGGTCTACTCCACACTTTGAGTATCCCATAACCTACTTTTTCTTTTTAAATGAAATGGATATTGATCTATAATTCTGGTCATGTCCAGACAAATGAAACTTAAAACCAGAAAAGGAACACGTGATACAAACTATATACAAGCAAGGCCGGGACAAGGGGTGGGCACAAGGGGTGGCTGCCCTGGGCGCGATGGTTTGCTGTGGGGATGGGGGCGCCTTCCTTCTGTTACAAGGCTGACAGGAGTCAGGAGATTGCCTTGGAGTCTGGATGAACTGGTCCCAGCACTGGATACAAGTTCCAATGTTTAGCACCAAGCAAACAGACCCCACAAGCCAATTACCTAGTCTTGGAAATTAGAAAGCATAGTTCGGATCCTACAGCTCTCCAGCAATGTCTGCTGTTAATCTCCAATTACAACACATCTGCTGCCTTTTTTGTCGACCTTTTACATCAGAATATTATTGTTGGATGTGGACAGAAGCAATTCGCCTAAGAAGGCAAGCAGTTTATCTACTGTATGTGGGGTCAAGTGCAGTTTACCTGATGCTCTTATTCTCTGCAAGATGTCAAGTCAAACTGCTTCTACTCATCTGTGGGATACATCTACTATTAACATGTAAAGCATTGACTGTAGCTTTACAATATTTCTATAAATTATAGGTTAAGATAAAACTATAACAATAGAGAACACAGGCAACCATATTTTCTGAACTGATCTTTACAGTCAGAAGTGTTTAGGTGTACCCTTCATTTGACCTTTAAACACTAATCCATATGGCTGAGTTTTTCATTGTAGCTGCAGCTTTACACCCCAGTCACACCAAACCCGAGTTTGAAATCATGTACATCCTACAGAGATGTCTATGCAAATCACACCAAAAGCAGTGCATGAACTACTTTAGAAATCGGTGCAGCTCCAAACAAGTCAGAACCACTCAGAAATGACCGCTGTAATTGCGGACAATAGGGTGCGACATGGAATGAGATTTGCAAGTCCCATGGCATGCAAATCGCATCCAGTGTGACCGGGGACTTACTCATAAAAAAAAAGTTTATTTACAAATCCTCCACGATTTTGTTTACAATTAACTAGTCTAGGTATACATTTCACTCTATTCATTTAGAACATCATTAGAAATTATATAGGGATACAAAGTATCATTTTGTGGTTGTGCTACTGGATTGAAACGCCATAACAATGAACTACACATGTATTGGATTTTATAATCTTTAATTTATTTCCAATGCATAGTATTTTTACCCTCTGGCAGTTTTCTCATTGAAGAATATGGCTACTTGCTCAAAAAAATATCAGTATAGCTTCTCTGTAGCAATTTTTTTGTTAATTTTGGCAATTCTGTAACATAGTTTATTTTTTACATGTAATGGCTGTATTAATTTTCTTTTTTGATCAAGTCAGCAAGTCTGTTTTTTTTAACACAAAGCTCTCTTGCAGATGTGGCAGTTAGAGGGTTGAGACTAAGCATTCACCACTGGTAGGAGTGCTTACAATGATTAGGAGTGCTTACAATTATGAGCTTTTATTCATGTAAAACTTTTATTCTAAAAGGAAAACATGTTGCTGTAACTGCTTATAAAGTGTGAGTAGTTGGACTTTAATTTCTTAGTGTATTTAAATCTGCTAATAAATCTATCACTCCCCTCCCCCAGACAGACAATGCTGCTATCCCAAGGTGCCTTTATCTAGAGTGGGGGCACTCTAATACAGGAGGTGTGTTACTGGCCAGATCACCAGGTGAAAACAGAAGGAAAAAGCTTCAAAAAGAAAATGAATGCACCCACCGCATCTAAGGATTGGTAAACTGCAATATATTTTGGTTTGAGGTTTAATACTTCTTTTTAATCCAATAGTTTTGTTAACTGTACAGTTACGTCGCAAATCCTCTTACAAACATTGGGTTTGGCAACACCAGTTTAAAATGTCCTTACCTATTTTCAATGGTTTGGATCATTAGTTTTCAGGCAAGTAGCATGGAGACCAGAAACATCCTGATCTAAGAGGAACCATTTCAGAATCAAATGAATAGTAGAGCTAACATACATAATAAATAGATGTTTTGGTAGACAGCAGCTCCCTCCACACCTCCATCTTATTGTGTGAGCCCTACATCCTCTACCTGATTGCAGATAACAGGATCAGGAAAATGTCCCACCCTTTGCAGCATGTTAGAACAATGATTCATTTTACTTTTGTGTCTCTAGCTTGCCAGGTAACAAACCTGGTGGGCAAAGTCTTTTCATCAAAACAGTCAGCATGAGCGGGGAAGGTGGCGAAACTGGATATTTAACTCTTACCATGCCAGTATCATTTAGTCAAAAAAGTTTAGCAAAGGCATTTCTCAATTTATATTATGGACACCTTTAACCTATCACTAAAATGGACCACCAAGAAAAAAAAAATGCGGGGGAGTTGGGTGAGTGACAATGTCATAATGGCATTTAATTAGCAATATATTGCTCCCCTTTCCTTTAGTAAATGTTTACATTAAAGTAATTTCTACATTAAATCCACTATCCTGGTTCTATAGGAAAACCTTTTAGTTTGAAGGAATAGAGGAAAATAAGAGCAATTAAAAGAGGAGGCACAAAAGTGCCAGATTGAAGGCATGAATGGTAGATATAATTATACGAAGTCAAGATGACAGATATAATTATACGTAGTAAACATTGTCAAGAACATAGTATTAGTACACTTTGCAAAAACAAATATGGTATAATATTACTTCCTACTTGGATCCGGATGCCTAACTAGCTCAATAAATTAAAATTCATGCTCTCTGTAACATACTTTCTATACACTGGATTTTCACCCATATGTCTATTTAAACTGTCACACAATCTACTTAGGTGCAATTAAATGACAAACTCACTGTAAGGAGTGAAAATTATAGCAATAATGAAGCTTCACAGGCTGCTAGTATGACACACTGATTCAGCGCTCATTTTCTTTGTTGGTAGAGCAAAAATAGGTTATTGCCAGGTGCTAAAAACTTTGTTGGGAATTAAAATTGTCCATTGGAAGTGTATGTCCACTCAACTTGGTAAGAAAAAAGAGAAAATATTAAGCCTAGGCACATGGATCAGAAATCTTTGTCCATAACACCCTGATAAAAATATAATATTCCTTAGGAAGGAACATACATTCCACAGTGTGTGCTGTAAATTTCCTCCAGCATTGCTCCAGTTTCTTTTTTGCTGGAAGGTGCCATTTTGCTGAAGTCCAAAGCCGCTGAGCAGCAGTAAATCTCTGGCTGTCAGCAGATCAGCCTTTACATTTTCAGTACAGTGCAGAAAAATAGAGAGCAACTGAGTAAGTGCAGAGCAGGCTGAGACAGTGTGTTACTGGATTTTTAACAGTATAGGCACTTATTTGTAATGTTTTACATAGCTGTACCTGCAATCTAGCAAGACTTAAAGTGTTACTAACCCCACAAAGGTAAAATCAGTCTGTGTATGCAGTAAAGCATGCCTGTTATACTCACTGTGGAACCTAAGGGGTTAATCCTCTGCACTGTGTGAAAAGGCTGTTTGATCATTTCTGCTCTGTTCCTCCCCTTTTTCAAGTGACCACCTCTTATGAACCATAGGCATGCACATGCTCAGTTTGGTGTGTATTGGTAGAGAGGTTTTTTTTTTTCTTGGGAGAGTGCATGCGATCAGCACAGGGCCAATCAGCACTGTCCAGACAGAGGTCAGAGGATTTCCATCCTCCTAGAGCAGAAAGAAAACTCCTCCTACAAGTTTTAGCTAGTGGTGGGCTGGACACAGATAGAAGTCACAAGACTGCTCTAACTGCTGATGAGAAAAGGTATTTAGCAGTGTATATTTGCAAAAATTTCTATATCTACAACTCAAGATACATTAATGTGATGTTCAGTGGGAAGAATGCGCCTTATGATTGTGGTCATTAAGAAAAATGATGCTCTTTCAGATAGCTAAAAAGATCAACATGTCAATGGGAACTAATCTGAGCGGCAGAAACTGTTCATTACTCAAGGTACCACTAGCAACCTCTGTAGGAACCCTAGAGTTCCAGAGAACCCTGGTTGAGAAACCCTGCTCTAGACAATGAATAAAAGGGACATCTTCACTTTAAACCATGGAAGCAGAAACGGATGCTATTTTTTCCTATAAAAATTAAGGGTCCATGCACACTGGGATTAAAAAAAACAAAACAAAACAAAAACAAACAAAAAAAAAAAACCACACGGCTTTTACAGGCATTTGACCTTTATTTTTCAGCCTGTAATTCTCCTCCATGCACACATAGGCATTTACAGGCATATTAGAAGAGGAACATTTACAGGCTGAAAAAAGAAAGTATCAAAAGCCGCATTCAGGAACTGGAGCTGAAGAGCAGACAAAAAGCTGAAAGTGCTTAAATAAATCTAAACACTAGGCACATTTCAGCGGGAATAAATTCCAATGGCCAAAATATTCTGACCAATAGAATCCATTAATGCTCAAATGCTTGTTGCGCCTAAACACATATGCAATATGCAGCTTTTACTGCATTTTTAAGCCATTTTTCTCCTGCCATGGAAAATAAAAAAGGGCGTTCAGATGGGCTAAACAGATGCCCTGTTTGCATGAAGCCTAAAAAGTGAAAATGTGCAAACAAGATGGAGTACATTTAGTAAAATGCGTACAATTCCTTAGATTACACCTGTTATCCTTCTAGTACAGGACAGGGAATAAACACAACCATGGACAACAGTTTTCTCTATCTTTTCTTCAGTTTTTAAAGACATTCCCCAAGGACCCATTAACACCACAAAGCCTTGTGCTGCAACTCCCGCGTTTTCATGCGCTGAGCAGCACAATCTTAGACAACCCATTCAAAATGAATGGGCGGTAAAACACCTGAGTGCATAAACATTTAGTGCAGACTGTATATTTTGCATTGTAGAGTACTGCAATGCACATTGTGTGTTCAGACGGCATTCAAAATAATGTCATCACAGGACACTGATGTACATAACCACAAAACGCATTTTAGATTTGGATATTGTAAGAAAGATATTGAAGAACAGTTAGTATATCTAGTAGACATTTAGTCCTGTGACCCTATCGAAGAGATTTTGTTCCTTGTCCCCAAGATGTCTGTAGTCCATATCAGTGGTGTGGTTGCCACTGGGACACAAGACACAGATATCAGTAACATTGTCATCAGAACTTCCAATTATCCCTTGTGTTGTCTCTGTGTCCCCAATGGAGAGGTATCTCATTACTTCTTATCCTGAAAAGAAGCAACAGGAAATCTCCCCAGAACGGGCCCAGACTGCACTAAAAACAGACAGAGACTCTGAGGACCCATTCACAATAATGTCTTGTTGCACATTACATGCAATCATATGATGCCATTCTTTCTGAATGGGCCCCAATGACACTGCTGACCGACGTGCTGCACCACACTAATTGCACCACATTGTGATGCACTGCCAGAAATAGTACATGCACTTTTTTCGGTGCTATCTGGTGTATTAGGCAGCTCAAATGAATGGGCTGCTTAGAGCAACACACGTTAACTTGTAGCATTAGCATTCAAGTGTACAGTAATGCACTGTAATGGTGTTAATAAGTCCTAATCCTTCCCTGCTCTTTCTAAAATGAAATAAATTGTTTTGGCTGAAGTTTGACTTTGAGGATAGCCATACATGTCCCTGGGCTGAATGAGAAAAAAACTAATAGATTCTGCCATCCCTGCTACAAGTATGGATGATGAAGGAATGACAAATTTCCACCTGGCTCCTTGGATTTTTTTTTTGAGCTGGGCGGTGCCGATAGGGCCACCCATAGCTTGAATTCTGCCCAATTCAGTAGGCTAAACACATAATCAACTGTTGATTTTGTTGTGTGTCACTAAAGTCCCTGTGAGATCTGGCAAGGAATAGCTGCATCCTTCATATCTGACTAAATAAGACAAAAGGCCTCCTGCCTGAAAGACTGTGAGAAGTAACCTGTTAGTGCAGGATATGCATGAAGGCAAACTGCAAATGAAACACAGCTTGTAATGCATAAGATAAAAATACAGATGCAAAAGGTTTCCTTTGGCAACAACAGCAAAAAGATCAGTAGTGCCGGAACTATAGGCAGCTGAAGTTATAAACAAATCATCTTTTCTAGCAAAATTCAGGCTTGGCCTCACCCCACCCCACCCTATTGTCACTACGGCTGTCCGTCATATTAAAAAATCTATTTTGGCGATAAAAGGGGCAGTTCACAGCTTGCCTTTTTTGAACATAAAAAAATAATAATAATTTATGCATATGATGTCAGCATATGATGTCTCTTGATGGAATTATCAGGGTAACACAGCTTTTACTGATGGGAACCTCTACCTATGCATTTTTGTAGGCTCAGTTTGAACTAACTGGGCTGGTGACAGATATACTTTAAGCTCCGATTGTTTACCCAGACCACTTGTGTCATCTGACAAAACATCATGTGTTTAGTTACAAGCACTGAAGACCTTCACAAATGGACACAAGTCATAAGTTTTTTTTTGTTGTTTTTTTTTTTTAAATTAAACTTTTTTTGTAAAAGCAAGGAAAAAACTTGCATCTCACCTTTTACTAAGATATGAGGGTTAATTTTAGCTCACTTCTGTTTAGCTGCTTAGCAACACTTATCCTATGACCTTCAAAGCACCACCTTCTTTTAAAAGGGATAATGAATACCACCATCTAAAGGACTTTATTTGCTTTTCTTCAGCATAGAAACACAACCACTGCTCTTTTTAACATATAGCATTCTTCTAATTTGTCATTGTGCAAAGAAAACCAACACTTTACCATAACCCGCAAGAGGACTTTTATGGATTTTGCCCTGCTGTAACTAATCTCACAAAAGACGTGGTCACCAGCTACTGATTTTAGTAAGGAAGTGACGTATTACAAGATCGGTACAACACAAGCAGGTTACTCAGGGAAAAATGGAAGCATCCTCATCGCACCCAGCAACACAAGGAAAATATACAAATTTAAAAACCTAAAGCACTATAACTCATTTAGCAAAAGCAGTGATCCTTAAAACAGATAAACCTGGAGATTATCCAGCACAAAAAAGGTACCAGTGATGGACTTAAATAAACCACTAAAAACAAGTCTTTCCCTACATCATATTCTCTTTTCCAAGAGAAAAGAAAAACAAGACAAAAAAAATAAAAAACTAAGGCACCGTAACTTATTCAGCAAAGACCGTGATCCATAAGGCACATTAATCTGAAGATGCTCCAACAGAAAAGAACCACTGATGAATTTAAAGAAACCTCTAAAAAGTTAGTCTTTCCCTTCATCATAGTTCTTTCTGGGAGAAAAGTGGAAAACAAGAAAATCAAATAAATCCAAACAGCTATAGCACTGTATCTCATTCAGAAAAGGCAGTGCTTCATAAGACACATAAAACTGAAGATTATCCTCCCTGCCAAGAAAAAAAAAAAAAAAAAAAAAAAAAAAAAGGTACCACTGATGGAATGGACTTATGGAGACCACTGAAAAAAAAGGTCTTCCACTATGTCATAGTTCTATTTCCTGGGGAAAAAAAATGAGAAACAAGCAAAACAAAATGTAAAAAATAAAGCACTAACTCATTCAACAAAGATTGTGATCCATAAAATACATAAAGCTGAAGATGATCAGGTACCACCGATGGACCTAAAGAAACCACTATAAAAATTAGTCTTCCCCTGCATCATAGCTCCTGATTTTGAGAGTAAAAAAAAAAAAAAAAAAGAAAAACCAACAAATCCATAAAACACACAAAGCTGAAGATTATCCAACAGAAATGTACTGCTGATGGCCTTTTAGAAACCACTAAAAAATTAGTCTCTGTCTAAATCATAGCTCCACTTTCCTAGGGGAACAACTGCATGTAGATCCACCAGAAAGTAACTGCTCTATAAGCATTCATCCCGACATAGAAGGGTTAGGTGCAAACTTCAGACCATCCGACACAAGTAAAGATAGAAAGCTGCACCACTACAATGTAATCCAGACTGATGAAACAAATGGAACTTGTGAACATCAACACAGGAATACAGCAGGGAGAGTACATTCAGCTCACTAGAAACTCCTTCTCTGGCGTGTCAGTGATGAAGCTCTGAGCTTCTGGAAACTTGATGGATGATAGGCTTGTAAACAGTAGCGAAACAAAATCAAAACAACAACCAAACTAACTCAGAATCTCTGAGAAGTCTGAAATTTACAAACATATCTCATTGTGTGTATGTGTAAAAGACAAACAACTTATATGCATACTGTAAACACTGGGACAATAAGATGGCTTGCTAGAAAGTCCATTCCAGTAACATGGCATTGCACTCTTAGCCATCGATTAATGCAGAAGTCTGGTGTTTTAAGTGATACCCTTCATTTTTTTTAACTTTATGACAGCGTAATGCATATATACGACAGCACAGGGGTGGCCCTTAGCACCCAGTTGCCGCATATATGCACTGCAGTGTTATTATGGGGCCTACTCCATCGGTGCACCCACAATTGTGAATAATCTTTTGCCAACAGCTCACAATCAATACGTGACAATCAGGAGCCAGAGGGACCGGCTCCTGATTACGTTGTCACTGTGCAGCCAATCGTAGTGAATGAAAGAATGAGAGCCCCTCTTACAGGCATCACGGCCTACTAAAAGGGGTGGCTCCTGCTGGTGGCAGGGGGTTAAAGATGCAAGATTCCAGCATAAATTGAATCCCATGGTCAGGCTTTACACAGTACTGATCCTAATATCAGCTTTAAAATTCTCTTGGTCAAGCGTTATACAGTATTGGTCCCTAAGCCAGTCGTTATACAGTACTGATCCCAATGTCAGGCTTTACAGATCATTTGGGCAGGCTTTATACAGTACACTATTTAAAGCCTGGCAAGGGGATCAGTACTGTATAAAGAATAAAGAAGGGATCAAAGTCATCCGAAAGCTTCCAACTTTAATAAGTTAAGTTAGCCAATAAAGCGTATCATTTGAACTCCAAGCTTTCTGTAAAAAGTCTATTGAAAGAGTGAGTGATGCAGATCCGTAAGATAAAAAGAAGCATCTGTTTTCACATCCTTCCATCCGACTGTAGAGCATGTGACATGCCAGCCAACATGGAGATCCAGGAAGCCAGCATGACGAGGCTGAACAATTGAAGGGTTAAGCAGTGAGAGGAGAGTGGGGACCCTCCATCAGATACACTTCCCTCCCCTAACTTAGTGCAGAGTAGTATGTTGGTGCTGCTGTGCTGGCTCTTAAGCCGTGTAGAATTTCGTAATGGAATGTGAACTGCTCATCCGGATCTGGGCTCCTTCTATCTCCTAACCAGTAAGGAGCAGGGGAGGACAGATCTGCTGAGACAGGAGAAATGCTCTCTTTTCTCCTCCTCCTTTTATAACTCATCAAGGGATGCCTTACACAGGCACATACGACATGCTGCACTCAATAAACACTGGCAAACTCCATTAAGGATGCGTTAAATGTGTGCAGTGCTGCAAACATACGGCGACCTAGTACTGGCAGATCACCAGGCTTCAGAAGGAAAACTGCTGAAAAAGTTTTTACAAGCATTGCAAGCCTATGGCCACTAGTTGTAGCACGGAGGATCAGCCAGCTTTAGGCTCACCATACGTGTTACAATCTGACTGTACTCTCTGTTATGGTGTCCACTAACACTACGATTTTATCATCTGATCGAATGAGCAAACAACCGAATAGGCATAATTTCCCTTTCAATCGATTTAGATTTGACCAAACGGAGTTGATTGGCCAGAGTGGAAAATTATTGACCGTTTTGCATCAATCAGTAGCACCAAGATGCTTTTGTCAAGAATTTTACTGCAGTTCAGTTATTATTATTATAATACAGGATTTATATAGCAGCAACAGTTTGCACAGAGCTTTACAACTTGAGAGCAGACAGAAGAGTTACAATACAATTAAATACAGGAGGAATAAGAGCGCCCTGCTTGTTGGAGCTTACAATCTAAAACTGATCACATTTCCTGAATGTATGGTAAAAAAAAAAAAGAGATGCAGTCAATAAGTTATGATCATACCTTCTATCTATCAATCCACTTTCCTATGTGCATCATATTCAAAATGGTTGTCAGCTATAGATCGATTATTCCTATCAGGAGAGATCGATCATTTATCGTAGTTTGTATGGCCACCATCAGATCTATCAGACAATGGCCTGTTTGGTTGTGTACAGATAGTTTTCTAGATCTAAAGTTATTTTGTACAGTCAGATTGTGAGCTCGAAAGAGCAGGGCCCTTGAACCCGTCGTGTATTGTATTGTTACTGTCTTGTCTCATGTTCTGTCCCTCCTGCTACTGTACAGCGCTGAGCAAACCCTTTGGCGCTATATAAAATATTGTATAATAATAATAATGTGTATGGTCATCACTAAAGTGTCATCTGCGCCAACATAAGCCCCCCATCTCCATCCTCCTCCCAGGGACATGGGAGAGAGAAGTCTGTCCTGCCTCTTAGCAACCATGAAGGTGGCAGTCTCCTAAGAGACGAGTCCTCCCCAGTTATCTGCTCAGGGAGAGGACGGCCACAGGGCAAAAAAAGTTTCAAACAGAAAGTAATTACAGTCTATACACAACCGGGACAGGGTGGCGGTGTGAAGGACATGTGAAGGACCAAGGGAGATGACCAGCTATCGGTGACCAGAACGATAAATGATCCATTTTTTTCTCATCGATTTCTCCAAAGAATAATCCATCATTAGGTCAACAACACAATCCATATGGGGAAACGTAGAATTTAAGTAGGCCACCTCAGAAGCTGATCGATCGAATTTATGATTGGAAAATAAATGCAAAGTGTGTATAGCCACCATCAGGCTCCCCACACACGTTACAATCCTATTGAGATCTACAGAAGACGATGTTGTGTATCGGCCTGCCTGATGGGATACAAAATGATTGGTTAGATCCTCCTTGTTTTGATGGATCTAAAGTTGGTTGAGATGGAGGATGATGAGGTGACACCTTTCTTTCTCGCCCCCCCCCCCCATGTTGTCTGATGCCAGGCTCCTTCCTGTACTCCTGATGACGATGGTGGCCAAGTGGTGCTACGTGTGATCCGCACACAGCAGATGCTCAGCACACAGTCGAGCAGCTCATCGCTCGCTGCCAGGAAAAGTTCTCCTCTCCCCGGGGGTGGAAAGTTTGTCAAGGCCAACACCACCCCCCCACCATCCGAGAACAGATACATGGAGGATGCACACACACACTCAGGGAGGGGAGATCTGCCGTCACACATCTACTTCCCCATCTCCAGCAATGACCTCTAAGACATGTCAGCCCCCCAGACACACACACTTACCCTCCGAGGGAGGTCCTCATGTCACAGGCTGGCTGCCATCTACAGCGCTCGGTAATGGAAGGTCCGCATAGCCCGGATGACAAGCAGGAGAAAAGTTTGCTTGATGATGGTGGAGAAGTTGTGTAGTCCGGCGGGCTGGGGGAGGCGGTGGGCTCGGGGAGGCAGCGGGAGCGGAGCACCATCCACGGGTTATAAATAAACTTTGCTCTCGGAGGAGATGATCTGGCCGGATTCCTGAGCTCAGCCACTTTAATATGGATGAGCATCAGGTCCTGCAGGCAAAGTGCTGCTCCTGGTGCTGCTGCTGTTGCTGCTCAATGCTGGTTGGTGGAGAACTTTAACAAGGAAGGGGAAGGAGAGGCAGGGGGGCGGGGAAAGGAGGAGAGGGGGGGGAGGGGAGGGCGAAAAAAAAGCAACATCATCTTCTGTAAACTTTCACACAAACTTTTTTTTTTCCTTTTATCAGAACATCCCATAGAAAGTTCACATGGAGACGGCGCTGTACTGCGATCTCTACAGGGGGATGGTGGGGGAAGCCAGAGAAGACACGATCAGGTCACATCATGGGCAGGGAGCACTTTAATCTGCCATCACACACTTCACTGACTCTCATCAGCACATGAACGCTCAGTGGTGTCGGGGGGCCCCCGGTCCGATGCTCCCTCCGTGGTCCCCCAGTGATGCCTCCAGCAGGCAGTCACCTCTCGGGCTGCTCGGACAGGTAGGGGACAGGGAGGGGGCGGGGCCGGGAGCAGAGATGTGCAAAGTTCACCGCTCCGCCGTTCTCTCTCCGCGCTGTAAGTGGCTGCCGGCGTACCAGCTGACCTGGAGGAGGGAAGGGCCGGGGAGGCAGGTAGAGCAGGTTAGGGACTCCACGAAGCATCACGTGTCTCCTGTCCTCCTCCTGGGACTCAGCCTGTCTTGCAGCATCCCGTCATCAACTTTACGTCTCAGATTCCTAGGCCGGCCCGTGTACAGGATGAACTCTTCCTGGAGCGGACACTCACCTGTCTGCAGGAAGTCTATGGGCTCATCACAGCCCAATCAGCAGGCGGATGTCATGGAAAGGAGGATGCTGGCTGGTTGCTATGGGAAACAACCCTCCTGCTTTCCTTCCGTGCATGTTTATTACACACTATGTTTAGATGCTCTGTATTAAACAGGAGCTCCAGGCATACCTGTCAAAATTCACAGTCAGCAGCTACAGTTTAATAAACAGACTCACCTGTCCCAGGTAGGGTCGCCACCTCATCCCTTTAAACCCGAACACATTAATCACACAGGTTCTGTGGCTGATTAAGGCACTAATTAAACTCAGTGCCTTAGCTGAATGAAATTAGCCACAGAACCTGTGTAATTAATATGTGTTTTCGGGTTTAAAGGGATGAGATGACAACCCTAGTCCCAGGATCCAGCACTGTGCTCATAGCTGTTTGCTCCACCCACCTTCAGTCCCCGGAGCTGGCACCTTAACTGTGGGCACCCGGCTGGGCCTGCTTGTGGCTTCACACCATGCGTTATGAATGGTCCTGCAGTCTTCTGGGACCTGTGACGTGTTCCAAAACACTGGGGGGGAGAACTTCTGCTCAGATCGCCTAGGTGGTCGAAGCAGAAGTGGGAGCTGTCAAAACCAGGTTTTCCCCCCCAAAAGAGTGCCATTTATTAAAGAGGAGTGGGGAAGAAGGAGGACTTAGGGCCGGTTCACACTATAGAAACACAGTTCAGATGAGTTTCCACATGTGCGTTTTCGACACGTGCGTTTTTGATGTGGTCCAGTGCATTATTTATAAATTCCAGTTCATGTTTTCCCCTCTCATTTTCTTTAATTTAAATAGGGACTTGTGCGTTCCAGTAAAGTACAGTTCTGTGCAGAAAAAATGCAGCATGTTCTACTTTTCTATCTGCAAATGGAACTGCAGGCACTGATGTGAACTATGACATTGACAACCATATAACCTACTTTCTGTGCGTTTTGGTTGCAGAATATAAACAACTGAAATGCATGTAGTGTGAACTGGCCCTTAAAACAGAACTTCCCCTTTTGAGTGAAGCTCCACTTTAACCCTTTTACGTTACCTCCCAGCAGGTCTTTAACTGTGCTTTAGGCCTGGTTCACACCAATGCAATTTGCTTTTGATCTGTTTTTGCAATGCTTTTTGCATTTTGCTTTGTGTTTTTACTGCTGTAGCACTACTCCCCGAAGTTTGGGTCCCCCTATAGTCCTGCACAGCCAGGCAACACGCATTTCCTTCATTCAGACTTGCATCCAGGAGATGGTAACCAGTCCATGAGCTTTGTTTTGAAGTTTTATTAGGGGATTGAACTTGGATAGGGTAAGGGGTTTATGAGATACCCAATGGTAATGGCAACAGAGGACAAACTTTCCTGGAACTATATACAGGTTTCTACAGCAACAAAAAAAAATCATCTTCTAGAGAGCTAGCAAGCATCTCATGTAGTACTGCCACAGACCCTAGATACTCCTTTATCCAACTGTTCTTGAATCTCTGGGCAGGGGACCCAGTGCCTTCCACTAAAGTGTGAAACAGTCCTGGGTAAGAAAGCTAATCCAGTTTTCCACTAGAGTGCCTCTTTCCCCTTACTGACTAGGGGGTGCATGTCTACTCACTCAGTCCTTCTCCTATGCTGCTGGTGGGTCTACGAGGCCTTTTAGCTGAGCCGCACCTTCCCTGTTGCATAGGTGGTCCTCGTTCTGGGGGCCAGTGAAGTCCTGAGCTTTCCTCCCTCCAAGGTCCTGTGCCTGTAGGTGAGCCCCTCTCCATTTGGGCCCCCTCCCAGGCTCCTGCTGTCCATCCTCTCACTTCCTTTCCATCTTCCACCCAAACTCTCCTGCTGCTGAGCAGGCTTGGTCACTCTTAGGGGCTGTCCTGGCCCCTTGCCAAGCCTCCTGTTGGGGATTGGCCAGGATCCCTTGAGAGTGCAGACTAGTCACTCCTTACCTCCACCCACTGCTTCTAGAACTTTCTCCAAAGTTCTAGTGCAGGGGGAAGTCTCAAAGTGCTGTTAGCTATCACACCCAGGCTGCTGCTCAGCCCTCCTTACTGCCAGTTAGACTCTAGCTTCCCCTAGCTGACTACGAGGGTGCTACACTGTGTTTTGTTCAGCTTTTTTTCTGTTAAAGGGGAAATATTTTGTTGCTGGGCAGAATAAAGTCAAAAAGCAGCAAAAACACACTACATGCATTTCAGCAGCATCTCCATTGAACTCTATTGTAGCAAAAATGCTGCTTTTTTGCAAGTCCCTGACCCTTCCCAAAAACACAGCGGCTTAAAAACGCATAGATGTGAACATGTCCATTAGGATACCATGTTAAATGGACTGCGATCGGTTTCAGCAAAAAGCAATAAAAACTGCATTGGTATGAACCAGGCTTTTTTTCCATGCACAAGTTGTAGTAGGGCTCAGTAAAATCAGGTGATTGAGTCACAGTTTTATGCCCCTCCTCCAAGTCTACCTAAACAAAGGGATTGTAGCTGTTCACATGCCACACATGCATTGCTCTGCTTCGCTGCTACAGCAACAATTTGACAGCATGGTCCATCCAGTGGGTATTACCACCACCAACCCAGGGTAAATCTTTCAAATGTCCTCTTATAGAAGAATTACGGTAGCCTTAAAAGCCTTTACAGGCTACCAGTTTAGATTTATACAGGAGGTCTAGTGCTAGAATTAGTGCTCTTGATCTGATGTTCGCGGCGATACCTCACATGGATGGTGCAACCGCTGTTTACATACCGGCACGGGGTCAACGCTTGCGCACGTGCGGGGGGGGGGGGGGGGGAGGCGAGGCTGCTGGGGTTTTTTTTTAGTTATTTTGATTTTTTTAAATTATTTTTAAATTATTTTTACACTGTCCATTTTTTTTTTTTTTCTTCTTTTATCACTTTGAAAATATCCCATGTGACTGCAACAGGCATTGACAGGTATTCTTTTTTGAGAAATCTGGGGTCTATTAGACTCTAGATATCTCCTCTGCCTTTATATCATCTAATCTCACCAAGGTTGGTGTCATCAGATGCTTTTCCAATTAACAAATGGCTCTGTTTATATCCTGTGAAGCTGAAGTGATGAAATGCTCGTAGCCTCAGATTTCTTAGATTATAGAGATGATTGGCGCCATTCCGGTCTCCAATCAGCTCTATGGTCAGCTGGCAGAAACACCGGCTGCATTCTCAGGTTCCCCTGATGGCTGCCAGAGAAGGCCGTGGAAGGTGGGGGGGGGCATCTTCTCCCGCTGCTTGTAAAAGCAATCCTGCAGCTAATTAGCCAGTAGGATTGCTTTTACACGAAAGCCGATCGCCGGCTGAAAACAAAAAATACCAGGATGATGCCTGGTATGATGGCATCATCCTGATGTAACACTCAAAGTCCAGTGATGTACCAGAATGTCGCTTGTCCTTGTTAGGTATATATGCTATGTTCTTTTTTTTTTAATGCAGCCTGTAGACTGAACGCAAAAAAGAGAACAAATCTCTGGCAGAAAAAGTGTGTGGTATGCCCATCATTAGAATATACCGCCATGCATCCACCCACTTCAAATGGTGGGCACACATGAAATGTTCTTTTTTTGTCGTTCAGCCCATGGACTGAATGAAAAAAAATAAACTAGCAGATTTCTCTATTCACATTGATCGATGTAGATTAAGAAATCTCTGCCAAAAAAGTTTTAAAAATATATGTCAAAGCAAAGGGCCATTCACCCATTGGTCACCCCAGGCCCCCATGCTTGGACATATATACACTTTTTTAACTGTGGATGAAAAATCTCATCCAACACTATCATTGTTTAAACATTACAAAAAATATAACAGAATATGCAAAAAGGAAATAAAGGCCGCAAAAATTGAAAACGAACGACAGATTGCAAAAGATAGCAGGACCAACCCCCAACAATTCTTCAAATATATTAATAGTAAAAAGGTCCGGTCCGAGCATGTAAGCCCTTTACAAAATAATCTAGAGTGGGTGACTGGGGACAAAGAGAAGGCAAATTTATTTAATACCTTCTTCAGCTCTGTGTATACAAAGGAGCATGGGGGAGCTCTTGTCCATAATGGGCATGGTATGGACACAGCTCCAGATGATCCACATTGGCTCACAACTGATATGATCCAAAAATATTTAGACAGTATAAAGGTGAATAAAGCACCTGGACAGGATGGCATACACCCACGGGTCCTTAAAGAACTGAGCTCTGTCATTTCAAAGCCATTGTTTCTAATTTTTAGGGACTCTTTAATGACTGGCATAGTACCATTGGATTGGCGTAAGGACAATGTGGTACCAAAAAAAAGGGGTCAAAATCTTTACCAAGTAATTATAGACCTGTTAGTTTAACTTCTATAGTTGGGAAGATACTGGAGAGTTTAATAAAAGATTACATAGATGAGTTCTTGCTGGAAAAAATATTTTAAGCAACAGACAGCATGGATTCATGAAAGACAGCAGTTGTCAAACAAATCTGATTTCTTTTTGTGAGGGGGTGAGCAAAACATTGGACAGAGGGGTGGCAGTGGACGTGGTATACTTGGATTTTGCAAAAGCGTTTGACACAGTTCCCCACACACGGCTAATGTGTAAGGTAAAGTCTACAGGATTGGAAAAATCTGTATGTAAATGGATAGGAAACTGGCTAAAAGATCATATTCAAAGAGTAGTAGTTAATGATTCATACTCTGAATGGTCTGGGGTCATCAGTGGTGTACCCCAGGGTTCATTGTTGAGACCCTTACTATATAATATATTTATAAATGATATAGGGTCTGAGATTAAAAATCCCATTTCAGTCTTTGCAGATAACACCAAACTGGGCAGTGGAATAATGTCCTTACAGGATGTCTTCAATTTACAAGCCGACCTCAATGCACTGTTTAATTGGGCAACAATGTGGAAAATGAAGTTTAATGTTGATAAATGTAAGGTTATGCACTTGGGGGCTAAGAATATGCATGCATTATACATACTAGGGGGAGTACAACTTGGAGAATCAATGGTGGAGAAGGATCTGGGAGTTCTGGTAGATCACAAGCTTAATAATGGCATGCAATGCCAAGCTGTGTTTTCTAAAGCGAGCAAAATCCTCTCTTGTATTAAAAGAGGTATAGACTCCAGAGAGAGAGATATCATATTACCCCTGTACAAATCATTAGTAAGACCTCATCTGGAATATGCAGTTCAGTTTTGGGCACCAATTCACAAAAAGAACATTGGGGAACTGGAGAAAGTACAGAGAAGAGCAACCAAACTGATAAGAGGCATGGAGGAGCTCAGCTATGAGGAAAGATTAGAGGAACTGAATTTATTCTCTCTTGAGAAGAGGAGATTAAGGGGGGATGTGATCAACATGTATAAATACATCAGTGGTTCATATAGTGAACTCTGTGTAGAGCTATTCACCCTGAGGTCATCACAGAGGACAAGGAGGCACTCTTTATGTCTGGAGGAAAAGAAATTTAATCTCCAAACACGGAAAGGTTTCTTCACAGTGAGAGCTATGAAAATGTAGAATAGACTCCCTCAAGAATTGGTTCTGGCCAGCTCAGTGGATTGCTTCAAAAAAGGCCTGGATTGTTTCTTAGATACACAGAATATAACTGGATACTAACATTTATAGGTAAAGTTGATCCAGGGAATATCCAACTGCCTCTCAGGGGATCAGGAAGGAATTTTTTGCCCAGCAGGAGCAAATTGGATCGTGCTTTGCTGCGTTTTTTTGCCTTCTGTTGGATTAACTGTGGGTATAGGATTATAACTTTTTTTTTTTTCCTATGGTTGAACTGGATAGACGTTTGTGTTTTTTCAGCCAGACTAACTATGTAGCTATGTAATTATGTAACAGCGTTGCACACACTAACATGTAACAGCATTGGTTACCAATAAAACAGTAACTCAATAAAACAACTTTTTTATTGAAATATGTGGCAAAAAAATATTATAAAATATATATGCCAAAGCATAGGGGCCATCCACCCACTGGCCACCCCAGGCCTCCATGCTTGGGCATATATGCACTTTTTGAACTGTGGATGAAAAATCTTATCCAACAGCGCTGCACACACTGACATTCTGAGAGCAAGACCCTGTTGTCAGAACAGACAGATCGATGCTGCAGTTGAATGGCATTCCTGCAAATAAAACAGAAATGGTTAACAAAAAAACAATAACAATAATACAGTAACTCAATAAAACAACTTTTTATTGAAATATGTGCCATGTGAAGCATAGGAGCCATCCACCCACTGGCCCACCCCAGGCCCCCATGCTTGGGCATATATGCTCTTTTTTTAACTGAGGATGAAAAATCTCATCTAACAGCGCTGCACTCACGTATATTGTGAGAGTAAGACCCTGTTGCTGTCAGAATAAACAGATCGCTGCTGCAGCTGAATGGCATTCCTGGAAAGAAAACAGCAATGGTTAATAATAAAACAGTAACAATAAAAGAGTAACAGTAAAACCGTAACTCAACAACAACAAAAAAATTACAACTCTTGGTTTTTAACATTTTTTAACTTTTTTTTTTTTTTACTTTTTATTTGTTTTTATTTATTTATTTTTACTTTAACCAGATTGTAGGGTCTCTCAAAATGTGATAGCCAGATTCCTGACTACCTAACATCTTTCAAGACCCCATGTAAATATTTGCCCTGAACTGTGCAGTGCTGTACCCTATACTAATAGTCCACTAGTGAATGGTAGTAACAGAAGCAGTCCTTGAGGCAGAGACCAGGTTGGCCAGGACAGGAGGGACAAAAAAAGCAGGTGCCACACCTAATTCCATGTCTGCTACAGACGCAACATCTTTTTTGGGATGTCCTTTGGGTTGGGGTACCAGGAATAGAATCAGGAAATTGCCTCTCATGCAGCCGGCTAACTGCATCTTGGTTGGGGGTTTGGGCCATAGCACCTTCTGGATACAAAAGGGCCGTGATAATCTCTTCCTGGAATTTTAGGAAGGATCCACTACATCCAGTTGCTTTGTAAAGCACAAAAGATTTATGTTGAACCAATTGAAATAAACAGACACTTTTTTGTACCAGCATCTGACTTTTCAGGAACTATGTATGGCTTCATCATCTGGTCGTTGAAGTCTACCCCTCCCATGTTAAGGTTATAGTCGTGGACACAGAGGGGCTTCTCAACAACACCAGCTCCCATGGAAGTTTGGATGGTCATGTCTGTGTAAATGGAAGAAAGGACAAAAACATCCTGTTTGTTCTTCCACTTCACTGCGAGCAATTTATAATTTTTCAAGCAGGCTTTTTCCCCCTTTCTAAGATGGATATTTACAAGCTGTTGGGGGAGGCCCCAGCGATTAGGTCGCACGGTGCTATGTGCGCCAATTCCAAGATTGTACAAATGTCTAAATAGTGGCACACTTGAATAAAAATTGACCATGTATAAGTGTTACCTCATATGCAAAAAAGGATGATACCAAGTCCTAAACTATCATGCCACTGCTCCTCATGTAGTCTGGGCATCCAGGGGGCTCCACCTGATTATCTTTTACCTTGTAAATCTAAAACTTATATGTATAGCATGTTGCCCTCTCAGAGGTCTTATACGTCTTGACCCCATATCTGACACGCTTGCTGGGGATGTTTTGCTGGGGAGTATAGACATCTGCAAATTTTTGGTTAAGGTGATTTAGGAGGGGCCAAATCTTGTGGAGGTCAAATTCAGAGTCACCCCGAGGACGACAGAGTGTATTGTCATTGAAATGCATAAATCTCATTATATTCTCATGTCTATGCCTGGCCATGGTAGCAGTGAACACGGGCATATGGTGAATCGGGTCTGTGGACCAATACAACAGCAAGTCATTTTTTTTAGTAATACCCATGTAGAGGGTTAGGCCCAAAAAAACCTTTAAATTCGGATACCATAATAGGTTTCCATGCAAATGGTCTGGCAAGGTTTGAATTTGGGTTGGCGGCGATAAACTGTTGTGCATATAAATTGCTTTGATCCACAATCAATGCATACAGATCTTCTGTGAAAAACAGCTCCAAAAAATCAAGGGGAGTAGTTAAATTTGCTGTTTCCACCGGAATTCCAGGTTGGGCAGTGAATGGGGGAAGAATGGGTGCTGCAAAATTTGTGGGCTGACAATTAGGATTTGCAAGCACATCTATGGTCTAATCTGGTTAGCGTGTGGTGGGAGGGTGAATAAAACATATACTCTTTGCTGTCTGGGTGGGCCAGTCTCCAGACATCCACCAGTTGCATAGTGTCAACAAAATGCGATAGAGGAGTGTAAGGGTTGAGTGCAGATCGGGTGGAGGGAGATTCTCCTAGTGATCTATCTTCAGTCAGGTGCATAACGGAGTTAAAGTCCCCACGCACTATAAGTCTGGTGTGTACATGTGGAGACAGATGTGAGGACACCTTTTGAAAAAATGTATTTGTGGGTGAGTTTGGTGCATAAATATTAGAGATTGTTAGATTTTGTGATGCAAAATGTGGGCCGATAGAAACTTTGCAGCCTTCTCCGTTGTCAGTTGTATGGGTTACTTCACAGGGCACATTTTTATGAATGAGAATGAGCACACCTGCTTTTCTTTTTACTGAGGGTGACCTATTTACCCGACTGACCCATAGTCTGCACATTCGATTGAAATCTGCTGCGGGCAAGTGGGTCTCCTGCAGGAGGAGGCGAGTTGGATAATGTGGCTTGTGGGCCTCCCATAGGGACACAACTGAAGTGGCAGAGCCCACATTGTCAGCAAAATAAGTCTGTATAGAGGACTGAATGTGATGACAAGTAGCCTGGGTAGTCAAGAGAGATTTATTAAGTCTCCAATAAAAGGGGTGCTTGGTAAGGCCTGAGAGACACCAGAAAAAACAATGGGTCATGGACAGACCATGGAGATGAAGGAATAGAGATCTTCTGAACTAAGGGGAGATGATGTACCTGCATAAAGACATGGTCAATCCTGCAGAAGCTATCATGTGGGTTAGAATAGTACGTAAAATCGCGGACAGTGGGATGAAGCTCACTCCAGACATCTATCAGGCCAAAGTTTTGTTAAACCTCATGTAGTTGGGCCTCGTGTGCTGGGTTATTAGTGGGGGTGACCCCCTGTGCATATCGTCTATCCAGAGTTGAATTAAGAGGGCAGTGTTGAAGTCTCCCATCAGAAGAAGTAGGCTCTTCTGATTCTGAGAGAGAGTAATATCCTGGTCCCATAGTATTCCCTATAGGAGAAAGTACCTGCTTGTAGGTACTCCAGTGCAAGTGAAAGGAAGGTTGCGTCTGAATGCGATCAAAACACCTCTGTTTTTCTCAATGACTGAGGCAGTATAAACTACTGGGTAATGTGGGGAAAGAAACCATGGAGCAGATGACTGAGCAAACCTTGTCTCCAGTAGGCAGACTACATATACTTGCTGGGATTTAAGGCAGCAAAACACTTTAGACCACTTGGGAGTTGAAGCCATGAATATTTTGTGAGGGGACTTTCAACATGGGAATGGCCATGGAGGGGAGAAAAGTAAGCGCTAATCAACAAAAAGGATGGTAGTTGCCCTAAATGGTGGCTGACTAGTGCTCAGATGAATCCTGAGACCCTGGGAAAAGAAGAAAAAATGAAGAGAGAAGGCGCATTGAAGCCAAAATCAAGAACCACTAGGCAGGTGGAACACACCCCTACAGTGGAGGATGTCTAGGAGGGGCAGCTCTACCACCAGACACATGGCTGCCACTTTAACAACAACAGTAGCTCCCATGGAGATAAGGGAGTGAAGCATAGGAGATCTTAAAAAAAAAGCATCTGAATACTGAGAAAAAAAGCGGAGGAGGGGGTTGAGGCAAAGAGAGGAAGGGTAAACTAGGTAAGACAAGGAAGGAAGGAAGGGGGAGGGTAAGGGGGGGCAAAGGAGGAGGGGATCAGGAAGGGGGTATATACTGTTGACAAAGAGTTTATATCCCTGTAGATCAAAAGAGCATTATCACCTTGCAATTGTAAACAAATAATATATCTGAGTTAACCACTTGCCCCAGAGGATTTACCCAACTTCCTGACCAGGCCATTTTTTGTGATATGGCGCTGCGTTACTTTAACTGACAATTGCGCAGTCATGCAACACTGCACCCAAGTGAAATTTATGTCCTTTTTTCCCACAAATAGAGCTTTCTTCTGTGGTATTTGATTGCCTCTGCGGTTTTTATTTTTTGTGCTATAAAAAAAAAGACCGCCAATTTTGAGAAAAAAACAATATTTCTGACTTTTTGCTATTAAACATGTCCAGTAAAAAATTTTTAAATATCTAATTTCATCATAAATTTAGGCAAAAATGAATTCTTCTACATGCCTTTGCTAAAAGAAATTCCAATATGTGTAAATGAACTGGTTTACGTGAAAGTTATAGCAAATGGTATATATACTAGAATTTAAAAAAAAAATGTTTATACTAGTAATGGCGGCGATCAGCGACTTATAGCAGGACTGCAGCGGGCATTCTGACACTGGGGGGGAACTGTCTGTCACTGACATCCCCAGTGACAACAATACAGTGAACAGTGCTAATAAAAAGCACTGACAATGTACTAATGACACTGGGCAGGAAGGGGTTAACATCTGGGGCGATCAAAGTGTTAACTGTGTGCTGTTTTACCGTGTGCTATGATCAACAGGTGAGCCCACCAATAGCAGCGCGGGTAGGGTGCGCGCGCCCCCTACCAGGAAATGCAAAATCATGTATTTGTATGTGGTTTTGTGCACCCCTGCCGCCTTGTAGCAGTATTTCTGTTATAGGGCGGCGGGAAATCAGTTAAGAACACAAGGGGGAGTCGGAAAGGTGGGACAGTGCTCCTCCAAGGCCCACCTCAGTTTCTAGGTTTTTAACATCATCCCTACCGCCCTATAGCAGAAATACTGCTACAGGGTGGCAGGGGTGCGCAAAACCACATACAAATATGTGATTTTGCATTTCCGGGTAGGGGAAGCCCTATCCCGCGCTGCCATTTGAGGCCGCAGCTGTCAATCACCGGTTCCCGGCCAGTAATTACCAGCGCCCGGTGATTTCCGAAGATCACCGACGGGGAGGAGGACTGTTTTGTTTACTAGTAGTCCTCCTCCCTGTCAGCTCAGGCATACTGCTCCAGAGCAGTGTGATTACAGTGAAACACACACACACCGCCCCCTAGTAAAACACTCCCTGCACACAGTTAACCCTTTGATCACCCCTCATGTTAATCCTATCCTGTCCAGTGCCATTAGTACAGTGTCAGTGCTTTTTTTTAGCACTGATCACTGTATTGGTGTCACTGGGGATGTCAGTGACACCAAGTCAGTTACCCCCAGTGCCAGAATGTCCACCGCAGTCCCACTGATCGCCGCCATTACTAGTAAAAATTTAAAAAAAAAACTTCCAGTACATATGGTATATACCACCATTTGTAAACGCTATAACTTTCATGTAAACCAATTCATTTACACGCATTGGGATTTTTTTTAGGAAAGACATGTAGCAGAATACATTTTGGTGTAAATGTATGACGAAATTTGATTTTTTAATTTTTTTTACTGGACATGCTTAATAGCAAAAAGTAAAAAATGTTTTTTTCTCAAACTTGTCGGTCTTTTTATTTTTCTAGCACAATTTGTGGGGAAAAAAAGGACATAAATTTAATTTGGGTGCAACATTGCATGACCGCACAATTGTCAGTTAAAGGAACGCAGCTCTGCAACGCAAAAAATGGCCTGGTCAGGAAGGGGGTAAATCCTCAGGAGGGCAAGTGGTTAAGAAAGCTTAACAAGTAACATCATAGATGTACCAATGAGAAGAGGGGAGGCCTCCACAACATTGCCACCAAAGTTAAAAGGAAGAAGGGGAGGGAAGGGAGGGTAGGAATGGAAGAGAAGGGAATTGGAGGGGAGTTGTTGGAGGAAAGCAGAGCAAAGTAAAGAGGAAGAAGGGGAGGGAGAGGAGGGGGGGAGAAGAGGGGTTGAGGGGAAAGGGGAGGGAGGGATAGGGGAAGGAAGGAAGGAAGGAAGGAAGGAAGGAAGGAAGGAAGGAAGGAAGGAAGGAAGGAAGGAAGGAAGGAAGGAAGGAAGGAAGGAAGGGGAAAGAGGAGCTTGATGGAGGCGGGGAGGCCAACCCCTTCACAATCAGGAAGGAGTATAAATAATATAAAATGAGACAAAATGTAAGGAACATCACATATCATAATGCCATTAACTTGTCCCATGGTCTATAGCAGACCATGAGTGCCTGACAATGTAAGGCATAAACTAAAGCTTAGGCATGGCTAAAGGAGAGGACCCCAGAGTAGATGGTGAAGATTAACAAGTGCAAAATTAGATATTTGCTTAGGAGTCCCAGGTGGTCGGAGGGGTCCAATAGCAGCGTCAAGGGGCAGGATACCCCCTAGCTATCAGCACAACATAGTAGTATAGAACTAACCCTAGGAGGGTTTGACATGTGGTGTCCTAAGTAAAGCCATGGGGCTGAGTCAAACATTGACAGGGCAAGGGTAAAATCAGTCACCTGAGATGGAAAGCAATAAGGTCTCAAATGTGCTCACAGTTCAGCATAATTCTTGAAGGTTGTCCTTACAGCAAGAACATAAAAAACAATGTCAACAAATTACCAGCAGGAATGGCCTAGCAGCCTAAACCCACGGATGTGACTTCCAGGTTTAGGAGAACAAGCTCCGAAAGCAGTGGCTAAAGGAGACATGTCTGCCTGATACTCAGCCTGGAGGTGATTGCGGAGGACTGAATCATGATGGAGTGTGAGGGCAAGATCTGTTGCAGCCAGAAGACTTCTCCAAAAGTTGACTAAGTTGACTAGAGGCCTGCTGGGATTCCAAAGGTTGAGATGAGTCCGAGCTGGAGTCTCCAGGGGGAAGGAGGTACAAAGCTTCAAGCATCAATTGTGCCTCCTTGGGGTTCAGAGTGGCTCCTACCTTGAAAGTCGAAAGACAGCCAAAAGGGGAAACCCCAGGTGTATATGGTGGTTTAAGAGGACTGTGGTAAATGGCTTCATTTGGCACCGTTTCTGAAGGGTGATCTGTGAGAGATCTGAGAACAGCTGAAACTGATGCCCCTGGAAGCACAGCTCCGATTTGTTTCTTGTTGCCATCAAGAGTGTTTCCTTTCTGCTGTAGTAAGTGAATGTAATGATAATTAACCTGGGCGGACCATTCTGTCTCCTCATTCCCAAGGCTCGATGGATACGGTCAAATTCAAGGCGGTCAATAGGTATAGCAGGTACCAGCTCTTTGAACAGGGCCATCGCTGTGGAGGTGAGATCAGTCACGGTCTCAGGTATGCCCCACAAACATAGATTCCCGTGGCAAGAACAGTTCTCATATACCTCAAGCCGGAACAGGGTCCTCGTCAATTCCTTCTTGAGATCACACAGTTCTTGTTCATGATTTTCAATTACCATGATAGCATCGTCCATCTTGACCTCTAGGCTGTTTGTATGGTTGCCCAGTTCCCGTATCTCCCTAGTGAGGTGGGCTGCAAATTTAGTAATAACAGCCGACAGTTCAGTCTGCAGCATTGACTTGAACCATCCCAAAAGTTCCGAATCTCTGATTGGGGGAGGTTGTGGTGATAGCAATGCTTCCGCGATGCTTTATACAATACATATCAATTTGCAATAATGTATTATTACACTTCCATTGATTTCCATGAAAAATGTATAAGGCAAAAAGTAAAGGTGTGAATTCAGCATCATAGTGCAGCTTATCACTTTAAACAATGGTGATTTTCTACTCAGAAGCTTGGCTATACAGGACATTTAACACAACTTTGTTTGATTACTTTCTTTGTATCACACTAGTGATATTGATTTTTATTGCTATACCACTTTTCACACAAGTTAAAATACAAATAACTATGTTTTCTGAAAGCAAAGGACCTGTAAAAATCAAAAACAAAAAAAGATGGAAGTTGCACATTTTTATGTCACATTATATTTGCACAGGTTTTTCTCAGATTTATATTTTCAGTAAAAAAAATAGTAAATCGTAAAAAAAAAATAAATAGGAATAAAATAAGTTTTGTAAAAATAATAAAATAATTTTGGTGCAAACATAATTATATGAAAAACATAATATTAATTGTAAAGCCTAAAAGATGGGACTGTCTTGTATAATTAAATATAAAAGATGTCACCTCTAAAAAAATGCAAGTACCCATAAAGCAACAAAAAATAGCAATACCAAAAACTGTACATAGATGATACATTAAAAACCTTTACAGCTCATCATTTTAAAGTTAACCATAAATGATGGTCCTCTTAATCTTACTCAGGCATGCCTGGGGAAAGCTAAGGTAGGCCATAGGTGATGAGATTTTCTTTCCTGCAACTACAGTTGGTGTTGATAGGGCAATCTCTCCCGCGGAGCTATTGTGTTCTCCTAGCAGGGGATCATGGGGAACTGTCCCTGCTGGGAGAAAACCATGAATATTGTTAGCGGCTATAGCCGCTGGCAACAATCGCATTGAAAAATCCGACATACTGGTTGTATGGATCGACTTGGGTACAATCAGACTGCCACATAGATGGTTCAAATCTCGACCGGTCTCTGCTGAGCTGGCCGATATTCAAACCATCTTTAGCTGGCTTAAAATGCGTTACACTTATGTATGCACCTGCAGTTTAGGTGTCACTGCCCCACCTCACGCAATTAGAGAGCTCCTTGCATTAATTCAGAAAATGCTAATTCTCTGAATGGCATCCATTTTGAAAGGCTGACCTACTGTTTTTACAATGCATCAGGCTGGTCACTCAGCAGGGACCCAGAAGCAAGTGGAGATTACTCTAGTAGCAGTGTCTACTTCAGTAATTTATAGCTTCTAGGGGCATCAGCCAGGTATGGTATATACATAGGTACTATGTAACTATGTATAAATGTACCCTGCCTGGAATCTTTTTTAAGCCAATCCCTTTTAAATTTGCTAAAAAGAAAACTAGCAATCAATACCTTCAACATTACAAAACAATTTAGAATACACAGCCAATTATTTTTATATGATCCTAAATTTATGCAGATCACACAACTTGTACCAAAAAGTGTGTTAATACTGCTTTTATTGAACAGCAGATGTACATATTGCCCTGCAAAGGAGCATCCAGAACTTTAATTGCCCCAGGTTGTATCCCCACCACAGAGCACAGTTTCGTTTATTTCACCTTTATTGAAATGCCACAGTGATATTTCCTTTATTTCTATGCACCCTGGCTTTGCTGCAGTGCATAGAAATACAGGATAGAAACAGAGCTGCAAGGTGGGAATCACCCTGCTCTGAGGCTTTCAGAGTAAGGCCTTGGAGGCAGTGGGTGAATCTGAAGAGTGGTAGGCTGCACCTTTTGGGGGACCTCAGCCAATCTCCAACAGGAGGCTTGGCAAGGGGCTGGACTCTCTTAAAAGGTGTTAGAGTCTGCTCGGTGGCAGGAGTGGGAATGTGGTGGTGAGAGAGGGGTGAGAAGCAGGAAGATGTGAGGCTAGAGGAAGAAGGCTGCCAGAAGGCCTACTGGGATGGGGCCTGCCTGCAAGCCTGGAGCTGGAAAGGTGGAAACCTCAGGACTCACTGGTCCCCTGAGAGAGGACCACCTGTGTGGCAAGGAAGGAGCAGCCCAGCTGATAGGCCTGGTAGCAGCTGCCATTCCACAATCTGTACAGGAGAGGATCTGAGTGAATACACCTACACCCCCTAGGGAGACAGGGGAAGGAGCACTCTGGTTGGAAACCAGATTAGCCCTTTGCTAGTGACTGTGCACCTTACTTAAGGGAACAGGAGCCAGATCCCCTGCTCAGGATGAAAACCTTCAGTTTGCTGGGTGAAGAGGAGTTCATCTAGAGTCTGGGGTAGTTCAGCTGGAGCTGCTGGCTAGCACTCCAACAGAGACTGTGTTTTAGAAAGAAGATGCTGCGAATAGTTCAGGAAGTTGTCCTCAGATTGCAGTTCCCTTGGGAATCCTATACACCCCTTTACGCTATCCAAGTGTAATCCCCTCAATAAAACAACAAAACCAATGCTCAAGACCTGATTTCTGTCTGTGGATGAAAGTTGTGTGGAAAATGCCAACTGTTCGGCTGTGCAGGGCTATAGGGGGACCCAAATTCATCAGCAATCCCTAAAGGGGTAGTGCTACACATGTAATAGGCTGAGACACAAAGAGGTGTAAAAGTACATACATCATTAGCATCTTGATTTACTTCGGGCTGAATCACATTTCCATGTTGTATTACATGCGTTAGCGCATTGGAGTGTCATTCATTTTGAATTCTTTTTAATAGTACCCCATCTAATTGAAGCAACACAGCTTTGACACACATGTTTCAGAAACATGCACGTTTTTCTGTTCATTCTTGTGTTTTGGCAGCCCATTCAAAATGAATGTGCTGTCCTAATAAAATATACGTTAACACATCACACCACATGTGTATGGTATGTGCATTAACACTGCACAAAAAAGTGGCAAAGTGTGAATGGGTCCCAAGGTTGGGATCACACTGTTGCATTACCACAGTGCTGCATTAAAATGATATGCATTGATGCACTGCAACAGTGTGGACCCAAAGAATGTATAATACGTACAGTATATACCAGATAACATATCCTTGTAGAGTTTATAATGCACTATAATGATGTGTGCGAATATACATGCAAAGGACATAGAATATAAATATTTATCAGCAAGTGTGGTTTGCTATGTAATATATGCCTCAGTGTACATACCAGCCAAGCCCTAGCATGCTTAAAAATATGTTTTTGGGTCCGTCTAACCACTGTTAGCATTTTTAAATGTTCATGCCATGTAGTTATAAAACCACATTAAGTGCCATTGGCTATCGTTAACAGAGACTGTAAAAAATGTTAGTTTGTAAAAAACCTCAATAAACAACATGTTGGGGGGAATTATATTGTAGAACATTTGTACAGAAGTTTAGCCACTGGCTGGTATAGGGGATTTCATACACTGGTGCTTCAAATAGAGATTTCATTGATAAATACTCCTACAAACACTATATTGGCAAAAAGTATTTGGATACCCCTTCAAATCATTGGATTCAGGTATTCCAATCACCTCCACGGCCACAGGTGTATAAAATCAAGCACCTTGGCATGCAGAGTGCTTCTACAAACATTTGTGAAAGAATGGGTCAGTCTTAGGAGCTCAGCAAATTCAAGCTAGGTACCGTGATAGGTTGCCACCTGTGCAATAAGTCCATCCGTGAAATTTCCTTGCTACTAAATATTCCACGTTCAACTGTTAGCGGTATTATAACACAGTGGAAGCAACTAGGAAAAGCAGCAACTTAGCCACAAAGTGGTAGGCCATGTGAAATGACAGAGTGGGGTCAGTGCATGCTTAAGCGCACAGTGCATAGAAGCCGCCAACTGAGTCAATAGCTAAAGACATCCAAACTCTATGTGGTCTTCAGATTAGCACAACAGTGCGTAGAGAGCTTCATGGAACGGGTTTTCATGGCTGAGCAGCTGCATCCAAGCCTTATATCACCAAGTGCAATGCAAAGCGTCAGATGCAGTGATGTAAAGCACGTCGCCACTGGACTCTAGAGCAGTGGAGACGTGTTCTCTGGAGTCACAAATTGCGCTTCTCTGTCTGGCAATCCGATGGACATGTCTGGGTTTTTCGGTTGCCACGAAAACAGTACTTGCCTAACTGCATTGTGCCAAATCTAAAGTTTTGTGGAGGGGGGATTATGGTGTGGGGTTGTTTTTCAGGGGTTGGGCTTGGCCCCTTAGTTCCAGTGAAGGGAACTCTTAAGGCATCAGCATACCAAGACATTTTGGACAATTTCATGCTCCCACATTCATGGGAACAGTTTTGGGATGGCCCCTTCCTCCTTCCTGTTGGAAAATGACTGCGCACCAGTGCACAAAGCAAGGTCCATAAAGATATGGATGAGCGAATTTGGGGTGGGGGAACCTGACTGGCTTGCACCTCAACCCGACAGAACATCTTTGGGATGAATTAGAGGGGAGATTGCAAGCCAGGACTTCTCGTCCGACATCAGTGCCTGACCTCACGAATGCGCTTCTGGAAGAATGGTCAAACATTCCCATAGATACACTTCTAAACCTTGTGGACAGCCTTCCCAGAAGAGTTGATGCTGTTATAGCTGCAAAGGGTGGGCCAACTCAATATTGAACCCTATGGACTAAAACTGGGATGCCATTACCCGCCCTAGCGGTCTGATTATGTCAGTATTTCTGTGCTCAAAGCAGTACTTTTTTTGCATGGAAATATGTTGTTTTTTTATTGTAGGCCTGTAATTTTTAGGAATATATGTGAATTTTACGGTATCCCTTAAATAATTCAATACAATAAGGCCATAAATAGCATAAAGATACGCTTTCCCCCCAAAAATTTAAAAAACTGTGAATATGAATATGCTAATACCAATATTCCCAAAAGTATATGTCACACAAATATATTAAAAAAAAAAAAGGGGTCCAAAAATAGATAAGAAATAAAATAAATATAATATTATAAAAAGTCACTCTGTGCCAACTTCAATCATCAATCTTCATATTCAGCCTTTCAATGGCTCACAAAGAAACCTCAACATAAAAAGAAAAATCACATAGTGCATTATCTTAAGTAAAATATAAATAAATTATTTCTTATCTATTTTTGGACCCTTTTTTTTTTTCTTTGAATATATTTGTGTGATATATACTTTTGGGAAAATTGGTATTAGAATATTCATATTCACAATTTTTAGGAATAACTCACTGAAATCTGTCCGAACAAGAGTCTAGTAAACATCCCGGGTATGATAAAATTTGAAACACGAAATCATAAATTATAATTTAATAAATAATCATAAAAATAATAATAAATTTAATTCAATAATGTAATCAAACCAAAAACACTGAAATTTGAAATATAGCGCCAAGTTTGCACATCACTGAGCAAAGTCGCAAAATCATTTTTAGTGTCTGATGACGAATTTCCCCATGAATCATTATCACTCAGTTCTGCAAGTTGTTCTAACTTACTATTGCTGTTCTCTAGCTGGTCTAAAACCGCTTTTGACCTAAAGGGACACTTCCTGACGTTGCAGGGAACAGAACCCGGAAGACAGATGCCGGCATCGGCCGGGGACACTGCAGGGGGGACATCGCGGGAGCGAAGGATAAGGTAAATGCAGAAGGGATCCCAGAGCAACGCTGCAAGGTATTCCCGAGTGTAGCTCGGGGTTACCGCTTGTGGTGCTGAAACTTTACCCCGAGTTACACTCGGGAATACCTCCAGGGAGGTTAAAGTTGATGTGCGTGTTAAGGCAGGCGTCCCAATACTTTTGGCAATATAGTGCATACTCTATCACATCCAACAACGCCACCATCAAACCCGCCCGCAGGCCAGAGTACTTGGTGTCATTCTGGACTCCAACCTATCCTTCCAGCCCCAAGTCCAATCTTTAACAAACTCGTGCAGACTCCACCTCCGCAACATCGCCAAAATCCGCACGTTCCTAACCCCAGAAACCACTAAACAGCTCATCCACTCCCTCATCATATCACGACTCGACTACTGCAACTCCCTCCTCACTGGCCTGCCTCGCCGCTGGCTATCCCCGCTTCAGTCGATCCTGAATACGGCTGCCAGACTCATTCACCTTTCCAACCGCTCCGTCTCCGCCACCCCCCTCTGCCAATCCCTCCACTGGCTTCCGATTGCGCAACGGATCAAATTCAAAATCCTAACGCTGACGTACAAAGCTGTCCACCATACTGCCCCAAACTACATCACTGACCTAATATCCAAGTACCACCCAGCATGCACACTCCGCTCCTCACAAGACCTCCTTCTCTCTAGTTCCCTGGTCTCCTCCTCCCATGCCCGCCTCCAGGACTTCTCCAGGGTGTCACCCATCCTCTGGAACTCCCTGCCCCAACCCATCAGATTATCACCTACTCTCCTCTCCTTTAAGCGCACCCTGAAAACCCACCTCTTCAGCCTACCCCACCCCCTGCTAACCTGCCGACCTCCTCCACTCTTCCTACCACTCCATCCCCCACAGCTATCTCCTCCTGTGCCACCATCCCCTCCCTCCTAGATTGTAAGCTTGAAAGAGCAGGGCCCTCGATCCCCTCATGTTTTACATTGTATTGTTATTGTTCTGTCACATGTTCTGTCCCCCTTTGTAATGTACAGCGCTGAGCGAACTATTGGCGCTTTATAAATACTGTATAATAATAATAATAATAATAATACTGCTAATATTCCAATGACAGTTCAGCGTACGAGGTTATTGACAAGACTTACCTTGGTGCAAGCTCATTTTATTGCTTACCAATCCAGTCACAGTAATTTATTTTTTTTAATCCTAAAGCAAAACTTCACCCTGAAGGGATAGTTTGAGGATAGTAGTACTGCAGATTAGCACCATGTTCCATGTTACACCTCCGATATGGGTGTACCATGAAACATGGCATGAAAGGTGGTATTTAATGGTATTTAATTAGTCTTTAATGTGCATGCCAGCTTTAGATCCCCTCATATGCATTGAACATGAATCGAAATTAACCAGATAGATTGAGGGATTGCAACCACTCTGTATATATGATGCATGCATTTTGTAATGATTTATCCCTGCTCTTGTTGATTTGCTGTAGTAAATCAGCCCCTCTGGGTGAAGAATTGTTTCAGTCTGTATTGCTCATTCTTATATTCTGTAAATGTCAAATCTGATTGGCTGTGCTAAATTACAAACATGACATCTGACCTGACCTTTGAGTCTTTTGGATAAATACTTTTACAATTAAGTAAAGTGAATGTAAATCCTAATTAACCTCTCCTATTTGCTCTTTTTGGTGTTAATTATACCATTGGAACCATTTTGCAATCTTATTGTGCAGTTTCAAAGAAACTATTTAGCGTTCCCAGTTTTTTTTATCATGGACTACAGAATGAATAACCCTCATGTTGTAGAGATGTAAGAGTGGGAGAGGTTGCAATGTTTAGGGCTGACAACACCCAGTTCCCAAAAAAACTGTGTGTTTGTCATTACACAACAGGTCTTGAAGTAGATGGAAAGGCTACACAAACTCACCTGTTAAATCTTCATTGCCCTGGCACTCCCTGCATACGTTTTTTTAAGAAATCACCATATATTGTTTTTAGTATGTCTATGATGTCATGTGACTGCAAACCTACAGCTGGTGAGCATCAACTATCTGCCATCAGAGAACATCTATAGAGCTATAATTGCTGATGTGGTGATGTTGCTGCTTGAATTTCAGCAGCATTGTTGGCCCTCCAAAATAAATAAAGGCTGACAATAGCACTGGCAGGATCAACATGAACAGGTAGAAATTAGGGAGAGGGTCCCTTAAAGGCTGCTTCCTTCCCCTTGGTGGATAACTTGCTGGGAGTCCCCATAAAAGGTGGTGGGCCTGGAGCTTGCAGTCTTCTAGCTGGGAGTACTGAGAAGAGACACTTGCATGAAGTGTCATTGCTCTCTCACCTGGGGGGGGGGGGGGGCTACAGGTCCCCCCCCCCCCACAGTGTACAGAGTTTGGGAAGAAGGTAATTTGTAGCTGGGGATGGACAGCACCCCTCTAGAGACCTATGTGCAGAGTATGGTATTCCATTCTTCCATCCGCAAGGGGAAGTTAAAGGATCATACAGGGGACCATAAGTGTTACAAGCATCTCCATACTGACGTTATTATGTCATGATCTGGAATATCTGATCTTCCTCATTGCCCTAATTAAGGCGAATCTTCACCCTCTTTTGGCCCATACAAAATGTATGGCTCAAATCGCACCGCACAGAATTTGCATGTAATTTGCACAGGAATGCAGTGCGGTAAATGCACAAATCACATGCGATATGCCACACCGCACAAATGTGAACCCAGGCTAAGTAAAGAAGTTTATTTTACTACTCCTCTGAATCCTGTATATGGAGAAGTGTTTACCGCAGCCAATGCCTGGGGATTGGAGTGATAGACATATTTACTGGTGCAAACCTAGTAAATTATAATAGTGTATAATAATAAATAATACGAGTTCTGGAAATATATGCTTGGACCAAGCATGTGAATATTCTCAGGAAGAGGGGGTTAATAGGACAGAGGATGAGAGGCTTTGGCCCCAGGTAACCATTTTCACATGGGATAGTAGCAAGTTGGGTTGAGAAACTCTGGAAGCCCTGGAAACTGTATTATTATTGGTGACCCAGCTGTTCATAATGGCCACATGGGGTCCAGCCTAAGTACTGCCTACAAAAAGGTAATGACTAACAACACAAGGAGAGAAATAAAAAAAAAAACATGTTTATTGATAGGATATTTAAAGCCCTGTCATTTATAGGAACCATTTTCAATTATTCTGGAGTTCCAGAATTACTGGCAGATCAACTGGTAAAGAATTTTTCTGTACTTACAGGGTCTTTAAGGGCTCATTCATACTGCCTGCATGTTAAACCACAGCTGTTTAGTGTGGGGGCAGCTGTCAGTTTTGGCTGCGGTGAAGAGGTGACGTGATGTGTGTTTCGGCGCATCACACAGTTCTTTTTTTTCCAACTTTATTTGAAGTGCACAAAGTGACACTTCATTTATGTCACCGCACAACAGTGCTATATCTGTCAGACACTGCTATTGCTTTTCAGAGGAAGGTAAGCTTACTACCTATCTGAAAGAAGCCTAAAGGAATAAACATGGGTGAATGATGTATTGCAAAATAGTACTGCATGTTTTGTTTTGTTGTTTTTGTTTTTTTTTTTACAGAAAATGAATTCACATATGCTGGTGGAATATATAAGACTTGGTTCACACCTGGTGCTATCGAGCACAGGCATGTTTCCATGCATTGTGTGTAGGGCAGCCAAATTATTTCAATGAGTTGACTCGTTGACAATTAATACCTCTGCCGCATGTCTGTTAGAAGGCATCATGGTCCTGTGTGTGTCAGGGAAGTGCATGATTTTGCGCGCATTCCTGACATGCATAGATGTGAAACTAGCCCAAGCATATTTATATTTTGAAATTTCCTATTTCCTCAAACCAAAAAAAAAATAAAATAAATATTTTATAAATATTATTCTTTTTTCAAAAAATATAGCTGCAAGTAAATAAAATATTTTCTATCTGCTGTGTTTTAGCATATAATACTTAATATTTAAATACATACAACACTATTGTGCATTGCTTCTAAATTTTCACTTCCGTCAGACTTTAGTTGCAAAAGAATATGGAACTTTATTGCTAGTTGGACATTGTGTGGGAAAACACAAAGCACCATCCAAATGAATAAAGGTACTTACATGACCACAAAACCCCAGCATTGAACTGGCTAAATGAAAATGCAAAGTTCATTAATCAGTAGAGGTCTTGTAAACATGTTTGTTGGATATCAACACATGTCTAGGGCACTTTATTATGCAATTAGGTGAAGTTAGACACTGCATGCACCACAGTGATACCTTTGATGAACACAACTGAGCCACTGTTTAGACTCAGCTGCAGTCAAGGAAATCATCAGTATTGTTTGACCTTTGTGCAAATCTGTAGCCAGATGAATTAAATGTAGCCCTCCCTGCAAATCTAGTTAACTTTGGGTCTATTTAAATGGATGTTTCTGAAATACTTTAATTTGAACATTTTAAAGGATACAAGCGGTGGGAAACTGTAAAAATTCTATATAAAAACAGAATGAACATGATGTCTTTCTATCTAACTTGGTCATTGCGATCCTATTGCTATCTCCTTCATGATGTATTTTTGATTTGTTTTGTGTTTTTGATTCTAATGAAAGTTATGGAATAAAAAAAAATAAAACAGAATAAAATGATTTGCAAATCTCATAAGCTCATATTGTATTCACAATAGAAAATAGAAAAATATATCAAATGTGTAAGTTTAGAAAAAGTACCAATTTAAGAAAAAAATACGGTAATTTTGAAATTGATGGCAGCAACACATCTTAACCACTTACCCTCTGGAAGATTTACCCCCCTTCCTGACCAGGTCATTTTATGCTATTCGGCACTGTGCTATTTTAACTGGTAATTGCACGGTCATGCAATGCTGTACCCAAACAAAATGTATGTCTTTTTTTCACACAAATAGAGCTTTCTTTTGGTTGTATTTTATCACAAGTGGGATTTTTATTTTTTGTGATATAAATGAAAAAGGCCAGAAAATTTAGAAAAAACACGACACTGTCTATTTTCTGTTTTAAAAAATATCAAATAATCTCAAATTTAGTCATAAATTTAGGCTAAAATGTATTCCGCTAAATGTCTTTGGTAAAAAAAAAATCCAAATACGTGTATATTTATTGTTTTTTGTGAAAGTTATAGCATCTACAAACTGTGGTATATATATTGGAATTTGCGCAGCTTTTACTTTTTGACTACCTATCACATTTCTTGAGGTGCCAAAATGACAGGGCAGTACAAAACCCTCCCCCTCCTCCCCCCCATGACCCCTTTTTGGAAAGTAGATACCCAAAGGAATTTACTGAGAGATGTGTTGAGTCCACGGAAGATTTTTTTGTTTTGCCAAAAATTTTTGGAAAATGACAAAACTATTTTGTTTTTACAAAGTTATCACTTAAATGCTATATTGCTCACACATGCCATAGGTATATGTGGAATAACACCCCAAAACTAATTCTTCTACTTCTCCCGAGTAGGGGATACTATATGTGAGAGACATTTTGGCAACCTAGCACATACTGGCCCCCAAAATCCAATGACCGCATTCAGGCTTTCAAAGGGCATATTTTATCATGTCACTTTCCCACTACCTATCACAGTTTCAAGTTTAAGAGGCCCTACAATTCCAGGATAGTACAAACACCCCCCCCAAATGACCCCTTTTTGGAAAGTAGACACCCCAAGTAATTTGATAAGAGGCATGGTGAGTATTTTTCAGATATAATTTTTTTGTCACAGGGTTTTGAAAAAGAATAAAAGAAAAGAAAAAATACATTTTTGTTTTCTTTCTTCATTTTCCAAAACCTTGTGGCAATAAATGAGATCTGCAAAATATACACCATGCCCCTTAGCAAATACCTTGGAGTGCTTTCCAAAAAGGGGTCATTCTACTATTCTGGAATTCTATAACCAACATTAGAAGCTTATGCCACACATCACCCACTCTTCTAACCACTTGAAGATAAAGCCTTTTCTGACACTTTTTCTTTACATACATGTTTTGGGGTTTTTTTACACTGTCCCTTTAATTTTTTTTTATCACTTGTTATCACAGGGAATGTAAATATTCTCTGTGATAGCAATAGGCAGTGACAGGTACTCTTTTCTAAGAGATATGAGGTCTATTAGACTCTAGATCTCTCCTCTGCCCTTAAAGCATCTGTTAACACCAAGATTGGTGTGATTAGATGCTTTCCCAATTTTAAAATGGTGCTGTTTATATCCAGCAAAACTAAAATGATGAAATGCTTCTGGTTTCTTAGACTATAGTGATGATTAGAGCCATGCCGGTTCAAAATACAGGGATCTGTGATTGGCTCCAGCTGGTCACATGGTACAGGGTGCTGTGATTGGCCCATGTACCATGTGAGAGCTGTTGGCCAATCACAGCTAACCAGGAAAAGAAGCAAAGCTGTTATGAATCAGATTGATTCATACCAGCTTTGCCAGCATTCTGATTATGTGATTACTGAGTCCCAATTGCTGGGGGGGGGACTTGCTGCACACCCCAGTGGCCACGCAGCACCCCCTGTGTTAGTACAGGCAGGACGAAGTACTGGTACATCTTCCTGTAGCTGATGCTTGTCCGCAGTAAAAGTGCTTTGGCTGATCGGCAAGTGGTTAAAAAAATCAGCCCAGGGCAACATAAAGCTGGCAAAGTAAGTGGTACTAAAGCCTGGTACACACACTGAGTTTTTTCTTAGTGTGTATCGCTGTACTAAACAGTTGTAGCGCTACCCCCTTGAGAGCCGCTGGTTTTGAATCCTGCTTTACTTCCTGCACAGCCAGGCAACACACATTTTCCATTTGCATCCAGACACAAGAAAAGTTTAATTTGAATAGGGTAAAGAGATTATGAGATGACCAACTTGACTGCAGAATAACACATTGAGGACAACTTCCTTCTCTAGAAAATACTACAAAAATGGCCATTGAATGACTGTGTTCCAGCCGCAACCCTGACAGTATTTAGCAAATTAAGCTTTAAGTCCCCTTAAATGGATTTTTAGCAAATTCCCAACTTGTAGGAGTTCTAAAAGAACAAAATACCAGCCCACCTGGCTATGGTATCTGATCCCAGAACAAGGGATTGAGTAAGCTATGAACCGTCCCCTGGAGACTTGCCAAGAACTTGCATTCAGCAGACCTCTCCCTTCTAGGCCCTGGGGCTTTAGAGGTACTCATACTGTTCTTGTCTTGCAGCTATGTATAGAACTGCTTCCAGGCCTTTGTAGCTGGGCTGGTTCCTCTCCAAGATTTGCAGGCTGTCCTTCCCTGGTGGACTGCAGGGCAGTGGAGCTCCCTCCTTCAGTTCTCCTCTTTCTTCCTCCAGCTTACAGCCTCCAGCCTGAGGGCAGACCCCCTTTCTCTGGGACCCACTTACAGGCTACACAGCAGCACCTCTCAGCACTCCATCTTAAATCTATCTCCCCTGCTGGCCAGACTTTGTCATATTTATGGGCTAGTCTGCCACACTGCCAGGCCTTCTGCCTGGGATTGATCAGACTGCCATAAATATGCAGATCAACCCTTCCTCACTTCCTCTTACTGACTTTTAGAAGCTTCCGCAAGCTTCTAGAACAGAGGGAGGTACCAGAGGACTGACCTGTAGATCCCTCCAGCTTAACCTGAAAAACCCTCTGTCTAAACACAGGCTTCTATCAAGCCTCTAACTACTCTGACCAACTATGTACACCAGAGGGCACTACACAAGTGATGTAATTACAGCAATCTCTCCCGCTGTGCCCCCTCCTACCAGAACACACTAATCAGTGCTCAAAGGCATTGGCTATTGATCGGATGTTGCTCTTCTACCAGCTATCTCTACAACTTACCTGAGCCCCATCTCAATCCAGCAATGTGCACAAGAGCAGTGACTCTACAGGATCTATCCTCTTCATTGGCTGAGACAGCAGAGGTAGACCTTGGCTCCCTCTACTGTCAATCACAGCCAGTGAGCCAATGAGGAAAGAACAAGGGGCAGGGCCCAGACACACTCTGTGTGTGATTGGACACATAGAGCTGCAGGTCTGGAGCGAGCCTGCTCGGGTCCCCCCATAGCAAGCTGCTTGCTATAGGGGCATTAGGCAGGAGGGAGGGGCCAGGAGTGCTGAAGAAGAGGAGGGTTGGGGCTCCTCTGTGCAAAACCACTGCACAGAGCAGGTAAGTATGACATGTTTGTTATTTTTAAACAAACAAAAAAAAAAATCTGCCTTTGATATCACTGGGGGCCACACACCATTGACTATATACACTGCCATGAGAAGGCTGGGCACTAAGAAAGCAGAAGAATTTGTTCCTCCTTATGGGCTATGCTGTCCTATGCAGCTAGCAAGCTTCCTGATATATTAGCAAATGAAAAGGTAGATTCAGGTAACACTAGAAACCATTTGCCTTACAATAAACTTGCAATCAGTATATGAAAGCCATCACCTTGTAAAACAACCCATTCAGTTTAAAATAGAGATGAAAAGCAAAACATTTGTGTATAGATAAAAAAAAACAACATTCTAAAACACTAAACAGTAATACCTAATTTCTCACATCTGCAGCCTTCCTTCACATTGTGGAGCAGTGCCAGGAGTCCGCTCCGATACAGATTTTTGTAGCCAACATGTGTGTGTCTCCATGTTCCCCTCCATGTTGGGCAGCAAGTATGGGTCACATGAGAGGCCTACCCCAGGGTTACCTTTACTTAAACAGACGATTGAACTCTAGATGACTCTCTTGATGTTAAAATATACCATTACTTCACTTGTTGCAATTAGTAGGGACACGTAGAACTATGCCCTCTCCACCTTTCCAGCATATCTCCGCAACCTCACTCCCAGTAATGGAATGGAATCCCACCATGCGTCTAAGTGGAACTCCATGCATGCATTCACTTAACTCTTCTTCTTCTGTACCTGCCCATAAGCCAGGAACCTGCTCCCATTATTATGGGAGACTGACCACTCAGAGCCAACAACAATTCCCTCCTGCAAAAAGCTATCCCACCTATCACAGGCACACACTGTGTTAACTCTTACAGAGCTGTCTTCATACCACAGTGTGTCTCACTGACCCATGCTGTAGACTAGGTGTGCTGGTTAATTACATACACTCCTTTAGTAACTTCACACCAGGCAAGGAAAAGGTTTCAAAAGCTTTACTTGAAATAACTTAAACATCACAGATGATGATAACAGTCTTTCACTAACTTACCAAGCCCTTAACCACCTCCCATCCGGCCATTGTATATAAACGGCCAGAGGGTGGCAGTGCAGGGTCCAGTGGCCGTTTATAAACAGCCTCCCCGCCCCCTGCTTGTGCGCGCTCCCTGGGAGCGCACAGCACCATGATCCAGTGCTCGCTGTGTCCTCCGGACACAGTGGAACACCGATCATCCTACGGGACCTCTGTGCGAGGGCCCGATCATGTGATCACTGATTGGCCAATCAGTGATCACATGCAGAGTAGTAAGCAAGATGTCACTTCTGACATCATTGCTTACTACGTGTGAAATCTGTGAATGATCACAGAGGTCACATGGTACAAGGCTATTCACAACAGCCTTGTACCATGTGACAAGCTGTGACCAATCACAGCTCACACAGTAGTTCTCAATGGCTGCAAGAATGCAGCTAGTGAGAAGGATAAATGATTGCTTTTACAGCCTTTATGGGTGTAAAAGCAATCAGTGTAAAAAAAAAATTAAAAATCTTCATCACCCCCCACAAGTAGTACAGTGTCACCATGGTGACACTGTACTGCTAGGGTGACAGTATGTAAAAAAAAACAAACAAAAAACAAATAATAATATAAAAATGTGTACTTTTTTTTAAATGATAATTTTTGGTTATAAACTAATTTGGGTTATTTTATTTTTTTACTAAAAAGATAACAGAATACATTTTAGCCAAGATTTATGATGAAATATTATTTATTTGCAAACTTTTATAAGAAAAACACTTTTTTTTTTAATTTTTGGACTTTTTCATTTACATAGCAAAAAAAATTAAAATCCCAGTGGTGAATAATATCACAAAAATAAAGCTTTATCTGTCTCCAAAAAATGCTAAAAGAATTCATATGGGTACAGTGTTGCATGACCGCGCAATTGTCATTCAAAGTGTGATAGCACTGAAAGCTGAAAATTGGCCTGGACACAGGAAGGGGGTAAAAGTGTCTGGACTTGAAGTGGTTAACTACAGTTGAAACTCAAAAAATTTGAATATTGTGTAAAAGTTCATTTATTTCAGTAATGTAACTTAAAAGGTGAAACTAATATATGAGATAGACTCATTACATGCAAAGCAAGATAGTTCAAGCCGTGATTTGTCATAACTGTGATGATTATGGCTTACAGCTCATGAAAAGCCCAAATCCACAATCTCAGAAAATTAGAATATTACATGCAATCAATAAAACGAGGATTGTACATAGAACAATATCAGACCTCTTAAAAGTATAAGCATGCATATGTACTCAGTACTTGGTTTGGGCAATTTTGCAGCAATTACTGCCTCAATGCGGTGTGGCATGGAAGCTATCAGCATGTGGCACTGCTGAGGTGTTATGGAAGACCAGGATGCTTCAATAGCGGCCTTCAGCTCTTCTGCATTGTTCAGTCTCATGTCTCTCATCTTTCTCTTGGCAATGCCCCATAGATTCTCTTTGGGGTTCAGGTCAGGCGAGTTTGCTGGCCAATCAAGCACAGTAATCCCACGGTCATTGAACCAGGTTTTGGTGCATTTGGCAGTGTGGGCAGGTGACAAGTCCTGCTGGAAAATGAAGTCAGCATCCCCATAAAGCTCGTCTGCGGAAGGAAGCATGAAGTGCTCCAAAATCTCCTGGTAGATGGCTACGTTGACCCTGGACTTAATGAAGCAAAGTGGACCACACCAGCAGATGACATGGCTCCCCAAATCATCACAGACTGTGGAAACTTCACACTGGACTTCAAGCATCTTGCAGTGTGTGCCTCTCCATTCTTCCTCCATACTCTGGATCCTTGGTTTCCAAATGAGATGCAAAAGTTGCTCTCATCAGAAAAGAGGACTTTGGACCACTGAGCAACAGACCAGGTCTATTTTTCTTTAGCCCAGGTAAGACGCTTCTGACGTTGTTTGTTGTTCAGGAGCGGCTTGACAAGAGGAATATGACACTTGAAGCCCATGTCCAGGATCCGTCTGTGTGTGGTGGCTCTTGATGCACTGACTCCAGCCTCAGTCCACTCCTTGTGAAAGTCCCCAACACTTTTTAATGGCCTTTTCCTGACAATCCTCTCCAGGCTGTGGTCATCCCTGCTGCTTGTGCACCTTTTTCTTTCACACTTTTCCCTTCCACATAACTTTCTATTAATGTGCTTTGATACAGCACTTTGGGAACATCAAACTTCTTTTGCAATTACCTTTTGAGGCTTTCCCTCCTTATGGAGGGTGTCAATGATGGTTTTCTGCACAACTGTCAGGTCAGCAGTCTTTCCCATGATTGTTATTTCTACTGAACCAGACTGAGAGACCATTTAAAGGCTCAGGAACCCTTTGCAGGTGTTATGCCTTAATTAGCTGATTAGAGTGGGACACTTTGAGCCTAGAATATTGCACCTTTTCACAATATTCTAATTTTCTGAGATTGTGGATTTGGGGTTTTCATGAGCTGTAAGCCATAATCATAACAATTATGACAAATCACAGCTTGAACTATCTTGCTTTGCATGTAATGAGTCTATCTCATATATTCGTTTTACCTTTTAAGTTGCATTACTGAAATAAATGAACTTTTGCACGATATTCTAAGTTTTTGAGTTTCACCTGTATGGTATGTGGCTGCCCCTACATACCTGCACAGGCTGAAGTCTAATTTGTGAGTATTGGTGTCTTCAGGGCAGCCTGCAGGTCCCAGAAATCCCTTTACATTGCTGAAGTCTTCTATGACCAAGCGTACATTAGTAGTCACTCTGGACTTGGCATGATACAGCAGGCTGAGAGGATGGACTCTGGCAACAGCATTATCAGTGAGAACAACAGCGACGAGAGACACCCGGACCCCTATCCATTTTATATTCACACAGGAGCAGTGGATTGGACACAAGAAGCCCACCAAGGAAAACCCAGGAAAACATAACAGTATTAACTCTATCCCTCTGGGCTGGGGCAACACCTAACTAGGCTGAAATAGGCAACCCGCTTACAAGCATAGCAGTTAGTGATAGCAGAAGTGTAGGTGCAGGTGGTGGGAAAAGTACGTTTAAGT
Organism: Staurois parvus; assembly: GCF_062004578.1. Lineage (NCBI taxonomy): Eukaryota > Metazoa > Chordata > Amphibia > Anura > Ranidae > Staurois > Staurois parvus. The sequence continues at coordinate 4,819,997 of NW_028318083.1, forward strand.
TCTTTTCTATGCAGGGTTGCCTTTTGTAAAACTTTTCAACTAGTTGCACAAAGCAGTCCCAAAAAAAGGGAATGGGAAATAATTTACACCTCACAGGCAACTGCTATGTAGTAGTAAGTGCAGCGGATTACACAGCCAATTAAAAGACTTTTTGGCCAAAAGATGCCGAGGTCAGCATGTTCACTCAATAGAACTTTGTTTATGTGTGAAGAGAAGACAAGCCTAACCTGGGAAGTACGAGTCTGACGTTAAACAGACCAAGTTTCTACATTCAGAGTGAAATGAGTAGTGACAGTGAAACGAGGAGTCCTAGAAAACTGACAGATATTTAACCAGTTTAGTCCCCCAACAATTCAGTCCCTTGGTTGGCTGTGTCCCCAGGGCCTGAAGTGCAGAGTTGAGACAGCTGCAAAGTGTAGGCATGCAGTAGAAGCTGAAGACAGATTTGCACTCAGCTCTTCCGACATCCCGTAGAAACAGTTAATGTACAAGGATTCCTCCAAACTTGTCAGAGAAAGAATAAGACTAGGAAAACCACACCAACAGTGCTGGGTCATTAGACATGGTTCAGAAGGAGAGGCAAAAAAGGAAAGCTAGGGAGAACCTACACCCAACAAAGGAACCTATAGTGATCCAGCAGCATTCTCTACCCACTCTCAGAGGTATATACAGATCAGGGGAGGACTGACCATTTGGAAACTCGGGCACTAGGGGGCCCCATGAGATGCCCCTGGTATCTTTTTCATAGGCTTTTTTGAGTTTGGGCAAGGACACAGGGGCCCCATGATCCCCTATTGCCCGGGGCCCCATGAGTTGTCAGTCCGCCCCTGATACAGATGCAGCAGTGAATCTCAAAGGTTTGATGACAATGGTGTGAAGCTCAGCTGTGAGATCCTCATTCAGACAGGAAAATCTGCTGTAAATCATGCAGGTTTGCTGGGAATTGTAGGACACTAGGTAAAGTCACACAAAACAGTAAGAAATCTGAAGCCATGGCTGGCATATTGTTGTAGTCTGTTTAATTCCATGCAATCATAGTTTCAATCAAAAGCTGAAGTCAAGCTTTCAAAATTGCCATGTATGTGACCAACATCATGGCTCACTTGACACCTTTCAAGCATTTTAGTGCATGACTTTTTGCATGGTAATGCATGTTGCATTAGGTGGCTGTCATTGTAATTGTAGCATGCAATATTTTTACAACTTAGTTCACCATGTCACACAGAACATTCACATCTGTGCTTTTTGGGGAACTAACATGCACTATGTGGGTTGGGGTGCAGTTCAAGCCTAAGGGCAAACAAAATAAAAACAGGAAAATCAGCAAAGTACATAAATTACAGTCAGTAGGATATGTCCCTTGTGCTTGTGTATCTTTTGTTAGTTGAAATCCTCCTTTGTTCATATCTCCAACACCCCCGCTGCTGTAAGCGTCCGGTGCGGCAGGGGTTAATAGAACTAAGAGGCTGTCACAAACTCTCTTCAAGAGCACCTGACTTTGCCTGCCCTTTCTGCCCAACTTCTCTATTCATACTCTATTCATCCATACTACATCTTCTGTGAATGAAACAGGATCTATGAATGGAGGGGGTGCACCTATCAATCATCTACTCATCCTCCATTCATAGATCATGTTTCATTCATATAAGATGTAGTACAGCTATTATGAATGGAGCGGTTGGGCAGAAAGGGCAGACATAGTCAGGGGCTCTTGATGAGAGCCTGTGACAGTCCCTTATTTCTATTAAACCCCGCTACAACAGAAGAGAAGAGGCATCAGCACATGGGACACATCCTACTGACTGTAAGATATGTCCCTTGTGTTGATTTTTCTGCTTTTTATTTTGGCTGATCTTTAACACTGGCTTTATGTTTCAATATTTTTATTGAAGTTTTTTTTAGGGACAAACAGGGAAATGGTATACAGTTCATCCATACAATATTGCAATACAATGTAATATAATTGAACATTGTTTGTTTTACCCCACTCGTTGGTTGGTGGTGGTATTGGTCTTCTTTGGCAATATCATCAGAGGTATTCTTATGAGTATGTTGAACCTTGGTGAGGAGCCTGGGATGTTAGGGGGGTATTAACAGGGGAGGTGAGGGGGGTAGGGAGTGGAAAAAGGGTAGGTATAACTGGGTGAATGAGGATATACCAGTCTGGTTCTAGTAAGTAATTTCTTATGTTTTAAAGTTATCAGGGTTGTACAGAGCATTTTGGGTGTTTTAACCATCGGACCCATTGATGGTTGAATTTGTGTTGAGAGAAGTTATTGAGTGCGGATTTTTTTTCCATTTCACATTGGGTATTGAGGTCTGTAATTAGTGAAGTAAGAGAGGGAGCATTAGTTGTGTTCCATAATCTGGTGATATTTATTTTGGCTGCAAAAAGTGTGTGGGTAATGATTGTTCGGGAGTTAAAAGGGAATTTTTCAATCCCAATATGTAGGAGTGCCAGGGAGGGATTCGGGATTATCAAAATTTTGGTTATTTCAGAAAGTAATTGGAAGACAGTATTCCAGAAGGATCTAAGTGATTTGCATGACCAAAGAATATGTAGTGTTGAGCCTATTTCACCGCATTGTCGCCAGCATGTAGAGGAGTTTAACACTGGCTTTAAGAATAAATGGCAACACACATATATAGTTTGATAATGCATATTACTGCAAACACTGTCATGTAAATGAGGCCTGTGGAAAAGCACAAACATCAGCCCCAATAGTAGCTGATCTACTGGTTGGTAACAAAAAACTGAACAGAAACAAAAGCATCGATGTTTATTTTATTGTGGCACAAAATGCAGCTGATGATTGAGTGTACGGAATGATTGGATGCAATAGGCATTATCCCAGGGAACATTTCTAGAGCACCCCATATTGTCAACTCTGTATATAGGCATCTACAGACAAGATGGTCATTACACTTGGTGTCAGCAGACACCCTTGGTCAATAATTCCCAGATGGGATTTTGTCATCAGAGCACTATTGTTTCTCTCAAAGATAAGGCTGCTTGTCTGCTGACTGTCCTTCATAACATGAACATACATGCCTAGGCAATGTCAGTGTGCATATTCATGGAACAGTCATCTGAAAAAAAAGAGACCTTAAGAAAACAACTTGACATGATTTAAAATGGATTTGTTTAGAGATGCTCTGTTGTTTTCATGCTACCCTGCAGTGTTATCTCAGTAGTGGAGGCTGACACCAATGAAGAACAATAAGTTCATTGGTTGCATGTAAACAATGATAAAAGGAACTGTTTGGATGAGAAATGCTAATTGCTGCTCTTGATAGAGGTGACTGAAAAAGAGCAAATACACTACATTTAATCTATCAATACAAGAGGGTTTGGAAACTATCAGGTCCTTGACATTTTTTTCCAAACTTGCATAAAAAATGTGTAGCACATGCTTTGCGCCACAGTGATAACAAATATCTGCATTCACAGTGGCAAGATTAGGTCAGCAATATTTTGTCTAAATTTGTGTCCCAGTTTTTTGTTATAATATCAATGACGTGAATATAAAAATAATAATTTTTATTTTAAAGGTATTACTAAGGGTACCTGATACCAATTGTTCCTCCTTTAGAGCAATATGTTAGTAAGATGTTAGCCTAATTATTTTTATCTCTCGGGGCACATTTCACCAAACAATACATTGTCAATGTCCATCTCTACATGCTGCACTGATGAGTCCTTCAGTACATCAAAGTGAAGTGTGCTGCAGGCATGCATGTTGTGGCATACTATGTTAAGCAGCCTATTCAGAATGGATGAGCTACAACATACCTCAACATGCTTTCGACATTTTTTCACAGTAGCGAAAAGCGCAAAACATGATTGTGCTGTGCCACACCCTGGAGGTGCACTCGGTGCCATTCACCCCAAAGCCTTTCACAATAAATGGCACTGCAGTGCACCAGTGCATGTAATATGCGTTACCACCCATTAATGATAAGGAACAGGTTTACCATGTGTTACTGCAATGTAATTGGTGTGAATGAGCTAATCCTTATGAAGTAATTTATCTTTCAGTGCTGTCTTTCTGCAGCCAGTCCCCGTCACTGCCAATTTGGATATGGAAGCCGACTGTGACTTCCTGAGTAATCACAGCCAGCTCTCCACTGTTCATGTGTGAGACTGCACAGTGTTGCAGAACTGGTCCTGCAGTCTCCTGGTGTTTCAAAAGGTTGTGGTTTGGAGGAAATGTGAATGGGGCGTGACACATGCTTGTTTGCCTAGGTGAGAAATAAGTTTGTACCTGACAAAAAAAGATAGGGAATTGAATAAGCAGTACTTTCACTTTTGAGTGAATGTCCCCTTTAAGAGAAAAATGTAAGTTGCTATCTCTGAACCCTCCTTTTGAAAATGCTGATTGCTAAAATGCTTATTTAAAAAAATATGGAAATTGTTATTTTTCTTCTAATTTTGTTTTGTATTTAGAACATGTTATCCCCTACTGGTTCCTGAAGAAGTAGATTATATCCAGGACACGCGTTGAACCTATGATACAAGCACATATACATTAAATGTGGTAGAAAGGGTTTTTTTTACACTACGTTATTAATACATAATTTGAAAGTATCTGTACCCCAAAAAGAAAGAAGTGGGGGACTGCGCTGTTTGTTATACAATGTTCTGTGATTTTATTTCTTTGGTGTCTAAATAACCTTTCAAATCTTGGAAATAAAATGTATTGTATTTTGTTAAATGTGTCTTAAAAATCCCCCCCCCCCCCACAAAAAAACCCCCAAACCCTTCCCCTTTCGTTCGTTCGTTCGAAAGAAAGAAGGAAAGAAAGAAACAGTCATCTACCATTTTCCAAAAAAAGACAACTGTGATGGTCCCCAAATTTCTGTCATGACAGATTTATTGTAAATCTGAATTGAATTGAATGAGAGACACACATACCAGAATAGCTGAACTTCTGACTCCTATGATGGCCTTATACATGACAATATGATTGTTCAGAAATGTGCTGTTTGAGGAAGGGGGTGTTTGAATTAAAAAATGATTATGTTCAGCTAAAAAAATATTTAGTTCTTTAGTTGTTTAGTACTAATGGAAAGTCCAACTAAATAGAAGAAAACATGATCCTTGGTGTGTTAAATGATTGCTTATATGTGCAAAAGATTACTTAAAACATTAATCAATACTTAAGTATGTGTATGGCTAGAAATATGCAGGTCATGCATGCATGTATTGATCAGTTTGTTTAATGACACAATAGTTTCAATATTCTGATTGGACCTAGCAATATTTTTTTTTTCTACAATTTCCAAGACTTTGGACTTTGTTGCAGCAAATGTTTGCTTTGGCATTTGATCAACTAAAATAGATCGCTTGAGTGGTTGGATACATATAAAATTTGATATTTTAGTTTACTTATTTTGAAAAAAATGTGGGCGGGCCTACTCGGCCTGCATGCGGGTCCTTCTCTTTCCTTCGGTGTACGCACTCACTAATGCTCAGGATCAGGTGTTGCCCCAGTCATGTGAATTCAATAGACGGCACCCCGTACTTAGAACTGAGGCATACCCCTGGCTCTGAACTGTGAATCACTCTGTCCCTTGGTACCACACACCTTGTCTCTTGGAATGTAGAATTTATAAGGGAACACTGCTGAGCTTGTGTTCTGTCTCACCAGTCCAGCTTTCCTATCACCTCACTCCCAGTGATAGGGTACAGGTCCAAGTGACAGCGCTAACCTCCTGCGTGCACTTCTTACTCCATTAACTCTTCCCATTCCCGAAACTAGGTCCCTGAGGTTTCTGCCATGTGGTTTTTGGTCCTGGTTACTGAGGCACTGACCGCTAGGGAGGGAATCAGCAAATTGAACCCCTTGCTATACAGAGAACCCATCACTCCTGCTGGTACTGTCTTTCCACTGTCTGGCTACCATATCATTCCATTAGTGTTTGTTGCCCTTAATAACTACATGTCTTCCTCTTCATCCCCCATGTATGTAACCGACCCTGTTCTTTGTCATACTCCATATACCATCATGCACCCCTTTGCAGTAACTTCAGATCAGGCAATTGGTTAATAAACTTTACTAAACATCTTGGCAGAACAATCCAACAACATAAAAAAACATTCTGCATAAGGCTACATTCACACTGAGGAGTTTTTGAAGTATTTGTTTGCGTTATAAAAAGCGCCTGAAAAGCTCAAGAAAAATGCTTCCCTATGTATGTGAATGTATATCTATCTATGTATGTTTACACACTGAGGCGCTGCTTTAGCGGTGCGGTGTAAAACCCCCTGCTTCCAGCATCTTTGGGGCATGTTTGGTGAGTTTAAAAAAGCGCCTCGAAAACACCTCTGGGAAGCGTTTTTGGTGCAGTTTTTAAGCCACGTGTCCTTTAAAAATGCTCAGAAAGCACAGCAAAAACACCTTAAAAAACGCGTATGCGTTTTTGCTGTGTTTTATGCAGTGGATCAGTGTGAAAGTAGCCTAATGGGTCAAAAATCGGCCGATTTTTTGGCCGAAAATAAAATCGGCCGATTTTTGGATCGTTAGTGGGCTATTTGTTTGGCCGTTTTTCGGTATATTGGCAGATTTTTTTTATCGGTAAAGTTGGAAAAAAATCGGCCGATTTTGCCGATTGGCCGATTTTCGCGGCAATGATGAGCAAATCGGCCGATTTTTTACCGATAAAAAAATCTGCACATGAGCAGTGACCTGCAAGAGGAAGACCAAAAGAAGAAAAAGAAGAAGAGGAAGAGGATGAAGAAGAAGAGGATGATGATGAAGAAGAAGAATAAGAGGATGAAGAAGAGGATGAAGAAGAAGAAGAGGAAGAAGAAGAGGAAGAAGAAGAAGAGGATGAAAAATAAGAGGAATTCCAGTCCTGACATTTACAGCGGCTGCAACATTGTATCTATTTGTTTCCAAATAAAAACATCTGTATCCTAAATGGATACAAATAGATACAATGTTGCAGCCTCTATAAATGTCAAAGAACTGTCAAAGAAATAGCGGAGCTCTCTGCAGGGACACTTTTTGCCGGCTGTAGACGGGATGAAAATGGGCCAATTTTTTTTACCATTGCTGGTAACGTCGGCCGCTTGAACGACCGATTTTTTGTTTTCTTAAAAGAAAAATCGGACGTTTATCTCCCCGTCTATGGCCTGCATAAGTCTCTCCCTAACTATGTAACTCCAGGCTGCCCAGATCACAGCTTCTATGAAAACAGTCTGTTAGCAACAGTCCAGTTGTCAGATTCCTGGTTCCAGGAGGATTTCTAACAGGGTGACCCACTAGGGAGGCTATATGCTTCAGCAGGACTACATGGCACAGCAGCCCTTCCTCAGTAATACCATGTACAGGCTCTCTGGCTCTGAGCCTTCCCCTTGTATTTATTTAGCTTCAGGGGTGGACTGACAACTCATGGGGCCCCGGGGCAATAGGGGATCACGGGGCCCCTGTGTCCTTGCCCAAACTCAAAAAAACCTATGAAAAGGTACCAGGGGCATCTCATGGGGCCCCCTACTGACCCTGGGCCCTCGTTTCCAAATGGTCAGTCCGCCCCTGTTTAGCTTACAACAGGGGGGCAGGATCCAAGAAAACCCAGGAAAGATCTGAGGCACAGCTAACCCCTTCCCATCTCGAGTAGCCTGAACTATCTGCACAGCTACACAGTGCAATTAATACAACAGCAGAACCCCCCCCCCCCCCCGCACCCTGTAAGCACTAAGCACCTGCTTACAAAAAAAGTAACCCTTTCCCATTTTTTTATAACAAAAAGTCCATCCTGCATCATACATTTAAACACACTTATGATGGTGCCCAGCTAACGGTGATAGCATGGAATCTGAGACACAAAGATGGCAAGCACACCAATACGAAAAGACCTCAAATCTATACTCAAAGAGAAACTCCACATTTGTTGAGAAAAAAACATTCCCCTCTGGGTGATCTAAGTACATTGCAAGGATTTTAACAAGCTGTTTCAGATTGCTACATTTTGTTATTCTGAAGATATAGTTTGTTTTTCTGTGTCCATGTGGAGGGTGAATCTAATGGGAGTGATTTTTTAATCATCAACCAGCTGCTGCACCTGCAGGGCTCTACTGAGGAAATTGGCAAGGTCTGCATCCCTTTAGAAAAGATTTCCCTTTGGGAATATCTCACCAAAAATGACATTTTGTTGCAGGGGATGCCAAACATCTGATCTGTATCTTAGATCAGACTTCTGGGAAAATCAGTGAGCCAATCACACAAGCAGGAAATACATTTTCAGGGGGTGATCTGTACATTATCTGTGTACAGAATGCCTCTAGGTAGCCATGTTGCATTTCCTTTTACAGAAAATTACAGCATTACAGAATGAACAGTAAAGGTAATTTGTAATAACATTCAATTACAATTTGACTTGAGTCGCAATTGTATATGCTATATTATTTGTTTGTATATTATATTATTTGTTTTTTATTTGCTGATTTTTTTCCCATGAAAGTGGAGTTACCCTTTAAGTCTTAGTTACAATAAAAACATTTTTAGTACACAGAAATCATAAAAAAAGAAACGATGTTCCTAAGAGAGTATGAACTCCTTTCTCAAGGTGACAGACCTGTCCAAGGGGACACTTGTTCCAATAACAACTGTCTAAGAGGGGATCTCCCTTCTCTACTCCCTGTTTAATACTAATCATGTATTTTTTCACCTGCTGCAGCCAGAGGATGAACAGGAGAGGAGGAGAGCGTACCAGAAGAGGCCGTCTCCGGGGTTGATGATTATTGGACGATCCTGGATGCCATCCCATAATATCCGCTCACCGACACCGACGTTTATAGCTGCACATCGTCCAGGAAGAGGTTAAGGTGATGTCAGCCAATCACAGCCAGGCGGAGTAGTGTTGGTGATTTGGGAGGACGAGTTCAGCAATCGGCCGAATACTGGGGCCAGCTTCCTGGGTGCACCACCCTGCACTGCACCGTCCTGGCTAAGGACTACAGCACCGTCCAGACCCCGCTACAAGGAGGGGGGGCACACGATGAGCAAGGCTGAACCTGAACAAGATGGCGACTCTGCGGCAATCCGGGGAATGTTTCCAAAGGTGGCGGTGCTTTGTGCCCTCATTTTCTACAGACGTATACTCAGAAGATCTTCATCACATTTATTGACCGTTCTTGTCCAATCAAAGGAAAGGCCCATGCATCCAAGCAGAGGCCAGGGCTCCAGTGTAGGATCGGCAGACAGTACGGGACGCAGATACTTCCATAGAAGCTTCCACACAGGTACTAAGAGGCAATCAAGGAGACCAACCGCACATTCAACTGGGTTGCAATAAATTCAACACCGACCACATTGGCAAGAATCACAGCAGTGACAACCCAGGCAGCATGCGCAGCAGTGACAACCCTGGCAACCATGGCAGCATCCAGGTTCAGGCTCTTCGTCATTGTCTGTCTGTGGTCCTGGACTCCAGAGGCATTGGATTCCCATTTGATGCCAATTCTTTTCCTGATGTTGAACTTCTTTATTGCTTTTTTTCTCCTTCACTCGATTTCTTGCCTTCCTTGTCTTCCTTCTTATCCTCACTTGGCCATGCTTCCTCTATTTTCCCTGGTGCACTTGGCTGGAATGTTTCCTCTTCCATTTCCTCCTTTTCTGCCTCTCTTTCCATGTCCCCACAGGACCATGTTATGTTGATCAGTCGATCCTGAATACGGCTGCCAGACTCATTCACCTTTCCAACCGCTCTGTTTCCGCCACCCCCTCTGCCAATCCCTCCACTGGCTTCCGATTGCGCAACGGATCAAATTCAAAATCCTAACACTGACGTACAAAGCCGTCCACCATACTGCCCCGAACTACATCACTGACCTAATATCCAAGTACCACCGAGCACGCACACTCCGCTTCTCACAAGACCTCCTTCTCTCTAGTTCCCTGGTCTCCTCCTCCCATGCTCGCCTCCAGGACCTCTCCAGGGTGTCACCCATCCTCTGGAACTCCCTGCCCCAACCCATCAGATTATCACCTACTCTCCTCTCCTTTAGGCGCACCCCGAAAACCCACCTCTTCAGGGAAGCCTACCCCGCCCCCTGCTAACTTGCTGACCGCCTCCACTCTTCCTACCACTCCATCTCCCACAGCTTTCTCCTCCTGTGCCACCATCCCCTCCCTCTTAGATTGTAAGCTCGAAAGAGCAGGGCCCTCGATCCCCTCATGTTTTGCATTGTATTGTTATTGTTCTGTCACATGTTCTGTCCCCCTCTGTAATGTACAGCGCTGAGCAAACTATTGGCGCTTTATAAATACTGTATAATAATAATAATAATAATGTATAGCAATAACTGAATTAATTATTAAAAAATATTTAATGTTGAACTCCAAATAGAAACAACAATTATAAAATATAAGGCCCCTTTCAGACTGGATGGACTTCGTTTTGATCAGCAGGGAAACCGCTCACAGATCCCCTGCTGATTGGAGCAGAGCAGGCGGACGACACATCTGTGTCCCCTCAGTCTATGCAGAGCGGATACGGACTGAGCCCGCTCTGCTTTATGGATGGCCAGGTGTAAACAGGCTCCATTGTCTGTTTATACCCGACTACCCTCCGATTTACCTAAGCGGAAGAAGTTGGATCCCCTTCATTTGTTTTTAGTGGACCAGATCAGACTCAGAGGTAGGTGGGTGTAAACTGACCCAAATCAAATCACGCCTGCCTCTCCATAGGGGTTAATGGGCTATCCAATCAGGTTCACCTGAAAAACTAACAGGCGCACCTGACTGAACCCACAATGTGAAAAGGACCTAAAGGCCCTGAGTAATTGTACTACACTGTCCTGCAAGTCCAGTAACACCTGTAAAAAATGTATGAACAATTTATGGTGGATATATTCACAGGGCAGAATTACTCTCAGAGTTTATAAGTTTGCTTTTGGGTCCTGCGTCAAGCAGCTTCAATTCCGCTTACTGAACACAGGCAGGTGGCCAGACAGTAAGGGCACCATTCAGAGAATGCTTTGTATTTTCTGAATGAATGCAAGGTGTTCTGTGATTGGCTGAGCTGGAGAGGTGGTGGGCAATGATGACTTGCTCTCCACCTCATCCAATCAGAGAACACTGATTACAAAGCATTAATTGAATGGCATCTGTACTGAGTGGCTGATCTCCTGTGTTCACAATGCAGGACAGCAGCCACTTGGCACAAGTCCCAGAGGCAAGTGGAGATCACTGGAGTAGCAGTGTCTACTTCGGTGAGTTACAGCTTTCAGAGGAATCGCACACAGGTGTTGAAAATAGGTGGTTGGGTCGCATTTTTACCGCTTTCTGACCACCTATCAATGTCATGTAATTTGTTAAAATAGGAACCAATGGAGGTGTACACACTGCAGAGATGGCGTTGCCTCGTGTTGCGTTTAGGCAAAAATAACGCTGCCTGCAGAGTTTTGCAGGCATTGATGCTTTGCAACTGCCCCCATCTACTTCCATTGAAACGCACCACAAGCACACTATAAACTCACTGTAAATGCACCTATGGCATTTACAAAGTGTTTAAGGTGAGGTTGCAAAGTGTTGAAATTGATAATTTGTCATTTCAGCCTTGTTAAAAAGAAAAAGAAATCTCACAGGGCATTGAGAAGTGTCGCCTGATACTACTTGAACACTTGTGCAACAAATCTAAAATACTCATTAACACTATAGGTGTGAATGCGCAACAAAGACTGCTTTAGTATTTAACACTTGTGTGAAAGAGCCCTGTCAGCCATTTCTTGCCCAAATGCACTTGCTCCTTCATCAGCTACGCTACGCATTATTGTTCAGGATCAGCTTCCTGGAGGAGACAATAGTGGTACACTCCTGGGGGGTTGTGTAGCTCAGTGGTAGTAGCATTTTAAACTGCGGCGGCTCTCCCCCTCCTCATAGGCCAGGGGTGGGAAAACTTTTTGACTTGAGGGCCGCAATGGGTTCATATATTGGACCCGGGGGCCGGACCAAGAGTAGATGAATGATGTGTATGTGTCATCCATAGTAAGTATAGTAATATTCCCCCATAGTAAGCATAGTAATTAATCCCCCATATAGTAATTCATCCCCCATAGTAATTCATCCCCCATATAGTAATTCATCCCCCATATAGTAATTCATCCCCCATAGTAATTCATCCCCCATATAGTAATTCATCCCCCATAGTAATTCATCCCCCATATAGTAATTCATCCCCCATAGTAATTCATCCCCCATATAGTAATTCATCCCCCATATAGTAATTCATCCCCCATAGTAATTCATCCCCCATATAGTAATTCATCCCCCATATTGTAATTCATCCCCTATAGTAATTCATCCCCCATAGTAATTCATCCCCCATATAGTAATTCATCCCCCATAGTAATTCATCCCCCATATAGTAATTCATCCCCCATAGTAATTCATCCCCCCTATAGTAATTCATCCCCCCTATAGTAATTAATTCCCCATATTAATTCATCCCCCATATTAAGTCCCCAAGTCCCCCCTGTGTCAATTCACTTACCTTTGCTCCGCGCGTTCCTCTCGCCGTGTTCCCGCGCCGTTCCGGTCTTCAGGGCGGACTGTGAGAGGAGCCTAGCTCCCCTCACGTTCCTCACGCTGCCCCGCCTACACACATCCTGTCAGCCATCCTGACAGTATCACGCTCCGCGGGCCGGATTAAAAGGTCCGCCGGGCCGTATACGGCCCGCTGGCCGTAGTTTGCCCATTGCTGTCATAGGCTATGGTGGGCACAAGACAGGAGGGAGGAGCCAGGAGTGCCAGTGGGGGACCCCAGAAAAGGAGGATTGGGGCTGCTCTGTTTAAGACCATTGCAAAGAGCAGGAAAGTATGACATGTTTTTTTATTTAAAATAATATATGGATTTGCACTTTAGGGCACTTTTATTTAAACAAACAAACAAACGAAGGTAAAACGTTTTTATTTAAACAAACAAACGAAGGTAAAAAGTTTTTATTTAAACAAACAAACAAACAAATGAAGGTAAAAAGTTCATAAACAGCTTCCTCCAACAAAACAGATAACAAAAATAGCTAAGCCACCTGGATCACTCTTCAGCAAAACTGTTGCTCTTTCCACTGGTCCCTCAGACCATCTCACCCAGCTCTCCTGGCTGTCTGGGCTTTCCTGGCTCACTCAGCTTATGGTCACAGATCCCTGGTGTACAATCCCACTCCTGTGATCTCAATAGGAGACATCCCAGGCTCTCTCACTGCTCTGAGAATTCCAGATTCCCTCAGCCCCCTCAACTCGCCTAGTTGTCTCAGTTCTCACAGACAAGGCTGGATTTCCCAATAGGCACTGTAGTCATGCACCTACAGATACCCTTCCTAGAGGGGTGGCCCTGTGTATGAGGTTTTTTTTTTTTTTTTTTAAACAGCTGTCTCGAGGAACCCTGGAAATGAAAGTCTGTCATGGACAGCTGAGCTGCTTGCAGTGAATTTAGTGCAGATGATGCCAAAACAGATGCCGCTGGGCAGGGCGGGTAACAAACATACAGTGAAGGAAATAAGTATTTGATCCCCTGCTGATTTTGAATGTTTGCCCACTCACAAAGAAATGATCAGTCTAAAAATCAAATGGTAGGTGTATTGTAACACAGAGACAGAATAGCAACAAAAAATTCAAAAGAAATGCATGTCTAACAAATGATGCACTGATTTGCATGTTCATGAGGGAAATAAGTATTTGATCCCCTATCATTCAGCAGGATTTCATGCTACCAGGTGTCTTTCATACAGGTAACAAACTGAGATTAGAAGCAGTCTTTTACAGGGAGTGCTGCTAATCTCGTTTTGTTATCTGTATAAAAGACACCTGTCCACAAGAGCAATCAACCAGATTCCAAACTCTCCACCATGGCAAAGACCAAAGAGCTGTCCAAGGATGTCAGGGACAAGATTGTAGACCTACACAAGGCTGGACTGGGCTACCAAACTACCAACCAACAGTTGGTGCAATCATTCACAAATGGAAGAAACACAAAAGAACTGTCAGTCTCCCTAGGTCTGGTGCACCATGCAAGATCTCACTTTGTGGAGTGTCAATGATCATGAGAACAGTGAGGAATCAATCCAGAACTACACGTGAGGATCTAGTCAATGATTTCCAGGCAGCTGGGACCACAGTCACCAAGAAAACAATTGGTAACACACTATGCCAACAAGGATTGAAATCCTGCAGATCCCTTCTCAAGAAAGCACATGTCCAGGCCCATCTGAAGTTTGCCACTGAACATCTGAATGATGCAGAGGAGGACTGGTTGAAAGTGTTGTGGTCAGATGAGAACAAAATCGAGCTCTTTAGCATCAACTCAACTCGCCGTGTTTGGAGGAGGAGGAATGCTGCCTATGACCCCAAGAACACCATCCCAACTGTCAAACATGGTAGTGGAAACATTCTGCTTTGGGAGTGTTTTTCTGCTAAGGGGACAGGACAACTGCACCACATCAAAGGGACGGTGGACGGGGCAATGTACCGCCAAATCTTGGGTGAGAACCTTCTTCGCTCAGCCAGGGCATTGAAACTGGGTAGTGGATGGGTGTTCCAGCATGGCAATGACCCAAAACACATGGCCAAGGCAACAAAGGAGTGGCTCAAAAAGAAGCACATTAAGATCCTGGAGTGGCCTAGCCAGTCTCCAGACCTTAATCCGATTGAAAATCTGTGGAGGGAGCTGAAAGTTCGAGTTGGCAACCATCAGCCACCAAACCTTAAAGACTTGGAGTGGATCTGCCAAGAGGAGTGGGCCAAAATCCCTCCTGAGATGTGTGCAAACCTGGTGGCCAACTACAGGAAACGTCTGACCTCTGAGATTGCCAACAAAGGATTTGCCACAAAGTACTAAGTCATGTTTTGTGAAGGGGATCAAATACTTATTTCCCTCATGAACATGCAAATCAGTGCATAATTTGTTAGACATGCATTTCTTTTGAATTTTGTTGTTGCTATTCTGTCTCTCAGTGTTACAATACACCTACCATTCGATTTTTAGACTGATCATTTCTTTGTGAGTGGGCAAACATTCAAAATCAGCAGGGGATCAAATACTTATTTCCTTCACTGTAACTTGTGGCACACAGATCCCTCCCCCTAACCCCCGAGTTCTGGTCTCCAGCTGCTGATCAAGTGGCTCTATTGGCAAATAAAGGCTTGCAGTGATTGGACGGGACTCGGGAGGGGGTGTGGTCGCCTTGGAAGTGATTGCGCCGGCCTGTTGTCTGGTGCAGGTGTGACAGGCTGCAGACACTGCACAGAGCCGTCCCCTCTCCAGTAGGTACTGGGGGAGGGAAGTGAGCAGAGGAGTCTAGGCTGGGGACGGTACAGATCTCTGTAAGTGGAGCAGAGAGGGAACAGGCAGTGTGTCCCTATCAGTGATCTGAGTGGAGGAGTCTCTGCACAGCTGTCCTGCGCACAGAAGAGGGAGGAGGATGGTGGATCACACTGAACAGGTCACTGTGTACACAATGCAACATCACCCCCTCCCAGGGGCGGACTGACCATTTGGAAACTCGGGCACTGCCCGAAGGCCCGGGGTCAGTAGGGGGCCCCATGAGATGCCCCTGGTACCTTTTTCATAGGCTTTTTTGAGTTTGGGCAAGGACACAGGGGCCCCATGATCCCCTATTGCCCGGGGGCCCCATGAGTTGTCAGTTCGCCCCTGCTCCCTCCACAGAGATGTGAGGGGGGCTGTGGTCACCAGAGCTCCCTTATCCCCCACAGTGCAAGGGGACCTCTGCAGACCCTGATGTAAAGGGGAACCCTGATGTAAGAGGGAACACTGCAGACCCTAATGTAAAGGGGAATGCTGCTGACTGTGTTGTAAGGACAGTGGCTTTGGTGACCATAAACCACCTTACAGCAGGGTTCCCCTTTACATCATGGTTTGCAGTTTCCCCCTTACATCACAGTTCCCCATTTACATCAGAGTCCGCAGAGGTCCTCCTTGCACTTAAGGGGGAACCCTGCAGATTCTGATGTACAGGAGAACTCTGAGGACTCTGATGTAAGGTGAACTCTGGGGACTCTTGTTTAAGGGGGGGCTCTGGTGACCAGAGACCCCCTTATATCAGAATTTCTTTTTACATCACAGTTCGTAGTGTTCCCTTGCACATCATGGTCCGCAGTGTGCCCCTTTACATTAAAGTCCGCAGTATTCACCTTTACACATATAAAAATATTTATATAAAATTATTTTATCAGATAAAAATCAAGAAAACAAAGTCGGTACAACTGTCTTTTTTTTTGGGGGGGGGGGGGCACTTCAGATTTCAGCTTTACTGTTTATAGGCTCCTCAGATGTAAGTCCGGCCCTGCTCCCAGACTCTCTCAGTCTCTATCACACTTGCTTGCTTAGCCTCCTCAGCTCCCTCAGCCCGATGGACATGGAATCTCTCCTCCAGCACGGAGTGCTATCTCTTGAATGGAGCACCTCTGTCTCCTAACAGGAATACCTGTTTTCAGATGGGAGTTCTGAACTATGTCCAGTTCTATCATTATAATGGCTGTTCACACCAGCACACTCAGCTTGCTGGTCTTCACATGAACACTGGGTTGGAGAATTCTTCCATCCCTAAACACTTTGAAATACCCAAACTACAGTGCCCAATCCGGGAACACTAAAATCCAGAGAAAGTTGTTAAACAGTTTTCTCTGCTCATAATCGGTACTCTAGAATCCTGCGCTCGGCATAGGTGCGAACCCTGTGTCCTTTCTGCAACCATTTTCACAGTGGCAGGGTCTTGTACTGTCACAGTATATAAATAGTACCCATGACATTGGACGTACAAAGTGCTATGGACTAAAAAATGAGCGTTAGGCAGAAGCTGGCTGTCTTCAGGATTTCTCTGTGACTGAAATGTTGATTGAAATATTTAACCTAAGAATATTCAATCCTTGGTTTAAAATTCAGCTGAAGTGATTGAGCGTTGTAAGCAAGTTTTTTTTTGCAGCAAAAAAGAAAAAAGATACATAGCTTTAACTACATGGGACCCAGCCAGGGCCCCATTCTTAATGGGAAGATGTGTAATTTCAAATTGTAGTGCAATCTCTGCAGTCCACTTTCCCCCTCTTCATCTCCTCAGGACTACAACGATCATGTTTTACAGTGTATTGACTTGAAAATGTAGAGGGGATAATGCCCTTTGCCAACATCGGACAGCTGGCAACAGACAGTCAATCAGAATCTGGCAAAACATACTTTCCAATAAAGTCTTAGCTGTGTTCTTCCGTTCTTACATGTTGTGCAGCTGCTATTAAAAACTTTCCCAGTTTACTATAAGGCAGCTAGTGTTCCATGCTGCTGTTTTACTGCATAACAAAACATCCTGCATCTTGTGTATACTCTTCAACCTCTAAAACATTTTGGTGGTGCTACACTCTTAGAAGGAGAGAAACACTGAAACATCTTTCTCTAACATTAAAGTGTTACTAAACCCAGGACCCTGCTTTCACTATATCTGGTCTCCCGCAGTACACAGAACATGGAAATGCAATTATTTTAGTAAATATAAACTGCTAAATACCTTTTCTCATCAGCAGTTAGAGCAGTCTTGTGACTTCAGCAGAGCACTGGTTAACATTTGTAGGAGGAGTTTTCTTTCTGCTCTAGGAGGATGTGAAACCCCTGACCCCCTGGACAGTGCTGATTGGCCCTGTGCTGATCACATGCACTCTCGAAAGAAAAAAAAAAAAACCTCTCTAGCAATACACACCAAACGGAGCATGTGTATGTGACTACGGATTCAGTCTGCATCAGGTGGTCATTTCAACAAGAGGAGGGACAGAGAAGGATCAAACAGCCTTTTTACACAATGCAGAGGATTAACCCCTTAGATTCCACAGTGAGTATAAGAAGCATGCTTTGCTACATATACAGACTGATTTTATTGTTGTGGGTTTAGTAACACTTTAAATTAGTTTGTTAGGTTGACATATCTGAAATTAAAAAGGCATTATTTTTACCTCTAGGTCTTTTTGATGTGTCTTTAACATTCTGTAAATATAACTGCAACCAAAACTTTTGTATTAGTTTTAGAGCAGCAAAGGGTTAGAACACCTGCTAGATTTCAACTGCTGTCTGTAGACCGCTGGGGAGATTTCCCTGCACTTCCTGTTCTGAGACAATGGTGAATGGTAATCGAGATAGGAAGTGAAGGGCAATCTCTAATGAAAGTACAAATCTAATGAAGGTTGTAGCCTTCTCCCACTCTTGTAAAAAAGAGTCTTTATTGTGTTCAGTCCCTCTTGGGAAGATTTTAACTCACTTCCCAAAAGAGGTTACAGACAGCAATACATGGTTGGCAAGTGTCCAGGATCCTGCAGCACATTCCCAGGGATACTGTCCCAAAGTGTCTATGTCTGGCACGATTCAGGACATTCAGAATAGTGGCAGCTGGGTGCCAAGTCCTGGAAGGCTCTGCATTTTTGCATCTGGCACTACAATTATCTCAGTGCTGACTGTCAAGTGGACTGAAGTCCTGCCTGACAGTCATGCTATAATCCCAGCATCAGCAGAAACAGAGCTGCTGTGCAGGAGTGGATAAGTAACCACTGAACACTGTTTATTCTTGCTTCCGCTGACATCAATGATTTGGGGCTTATTATATCCCACTGTCAACAATGAAGGTTATTGATCTCCTACTTAAATCAACAAAAGGGGCTTGTTTTACTCCCACCAATGTTGGGGCTTATTTTACTCCCACCAATGTTGGGGCTTGTTTTACTCCCACCAATGTTGGGGCTTATTTTACTCCCACTGACACCAGCAATGAAGCTTGGTGTACTTCCAATGACACCAATAACGGGCTTATTTTACTCCCACTGACACCAGCAATGAAGCTTGGTTTACTCCCAATGACACCAGCAATGAAGCTTGGTTTACTCCCACTGACACCAGCAATGAAGCTTGGTTTACTTCCAATGACACCAATAACGGGCTTATTTTACTCACACTTACACCAACTGTGGGTCTTATTTTGCACCAATGATGGGGCTCATGTTATTCCCACTTGCACTTATATGAAATTTATATTTATCACATGGACACCAAAAATGGAACTTATTTACTCCCAGTGACCAGGTGATCAAACGATAGTATTTGATTTTACTGCCACTACCAACAACACCACTCTCTTCAGTGTACCCTTCTAAGTGGGTGTGGTTTTATGGTTTGCAGCCCTACAAACCATAAGCCTCATGAGGCAGTAAAAAAGATTATATATTTTTCCACCTTCCCCCCCAACTACAAATGTGAACTAATGTAAACTAAGCCTTGCAGGAACACTAAAAACCTGATAGAGGTGATAACTATTCTCCAAACAATTTCTAACACAAAAAAATCAAAAACAGTTTTACCTGGAGTTGGAATTTTTACATATCCAACTGGTTAAACACTATTGTACTGAATGAACAAAATGCCCATCATGGTGGTAAACTATTATTGTTTGAACATTTAAAGAATCTAAAAGCTTTAGGGCTCATCATTCATTCACACTTCTGCAGTTCCCTGTGGCATACTGCAATGTTTCATCATAGGGAATCCACTATTTCGGTCCAATAGTCATCCAAGTTACGTGGTTCATATTACTGCATAGAAATGCAGTGCGGTTATGGAAGTCTTCTCTGCTGCATTTTGGTGTATTTATCCACTAACTTTTTCTCTACATAAATTAATGCAAATATGCTACAATGTGTGTGGATTGGTTAGTGCAGGTTTTATGAAGGCGACTGCATTTAACAGGCTTTTTTTTTTTCATCAATCTCAACATCGTGAAGATAAAACATATGAAAACAAAAGAAAAAAAAACAATGTTATGAAACACATAAAAATGTATCTAAAAATGCAAACTAAAATCTTGTAAAATATTTTTAGATGCAATAATGTGTATAGATTCTTGTTGCAAAAACTGAATTGCTGATATTAAATCCAAAACCAAAAATTTGATATATTGCAGCTCACCAGCTAATCATTAGATGTTGTGGCTGCATTCATTTTTTTTAGGCTTTTTTCCCCGTTTTCGTCTGGTGATCTTGCCAGTAACACACCTCCTGTACTAGAGTGTGTACACTCTGGATGAAGGAACACAGAGACACCTTTGTACAGCAGCATCGTCAGCCTGGGGGAGGGGGAGTGTTAGATGTACTAGCAGATTTAGATACACTAACAAATTGAAGCCAAATTCAAGCCCACACTTTATAAGCAGGTAAACCAAAAAATGTTTTTCCTTTTGAGATAAAGATTTTACATAAATCATCACAAAGAGTCGAGTATCTAGCTGTTCGTCCCCAACATAAATGTAAATGAAGAATCCCCCTATGAGACTGTAATGCAGCAACCATGTCATTACACATATACTCAAGGGAACTTTTTTAAAACATATGCTTTTATTACATAGACATACTTGTGAAAGATACATAATCTTTTAAAAAAAAGATTTATTAGCTCTGATGGATATTGCAAAGATACTTCCTTTACAGAATAACAAAATTCCCAAAAAGTTACCCCGAAGCATTTCAATCATTCCACTTTTTTATCTTCTTCAGGGGGCATATATACAAGATAAATTTCTAGATAAACATTATAAAAACACTATCGCAGTTGTCAGCAGTAGTACAAAAATACCAACACTATTGCAGCTCACCACAACGCTTACTAAACTGTAAGAGTATGGAGATGTCCCAGAACCCAAAGGGAAAAAAGTAGTTGTATCCAGCTATTTTAACTGTAATGAAAGTCAAATAAGAGCATAAAAATACTTCCCATAATAATAAATCCTTCTCTACACAAAAAAACAGGAATAATGCTCACTAGGTATAATGCTCCCTCATGCGTCTGTGAGGGAGAGCTTCTCCCCTGGTATCAGCTCATTCCTATGTGTTCATCTAGAAATCTTTCTTGTATTTATGCCCCCCTGAAGAAGATCAAAAAAGTGGAATGATCAAAACACGTCGGAGTTACTTTTTGGGAAATTTGTTATTCTGTAAAGGAAGTATCTTTGCAATATCCATCTGAGGTAATGTCCTCCGGCCGATGCCGGCATCTGTCTTCCGGGTTCCATTCCCTGCGACGTCAGGACATACAGGGACGGAACTGGCGGGAAATTTAAAAATGTCAAAAAGTTACATTCACTAAATACACTAAAATCACATAGTAAAACATTACTGTATCAAAGCATTTCACATACATTTTGTCCCTAGTGCTTTGTCCTATGTCCTGCCTGCATTTGTACTGTTCTTTCTGCCTTGAAACTGAGAAATGTCCATGGCATCCAAAAAGCGTCCCTTTAGGTCAAAAGCGGTTTTAGACCAGCTAGAGAACAGAGATAGTAAATTAGAACTACTTGCAGAATTGAGTGATGATTCGTGAAGAAATTCGTCATCAGACACTGAAAACGATTTTGTGACTAAGGTCATTGATGTGCGAACTTGGCGCTATATTTCAAATTTCAGTGTTTCTGGTTTGATTATATTATTGAATTAAATGTATTATTATTATATTATTATTTTTAATGATTATTTATTAAATTATAATTTATGATTTTGTGTTTCAAATTTTAACATACCCGGAATGTTTACTAGAATCTTGTTCGGACAGATTTCAGTGAGTTATTCCTACAAATTACTGACCTACAATAAAAAAAACGACATATTTTCATGCAAAAAAAAATGTACCGCTTTGAGCACAGAAATACTGACATGATCAGACTGCTAGGGAGGCTACGAAAAGTGTAGGAGAAAGTTTACAAACGATCACTGGCCTGCATAACAACTGTTAATTACTTTTCCTTTAAAAGGTATTCTCTCAAGGAAGGTATTATTCTTCTTCCAATAACTTTGACATTCTATACTGTATGTGATAAAATTATCAAATTATATCTATGATACAACAAAATGGTCATAAAAATCAACTAATAGAACTGGAAAATTAGAGCACTACAACTTTTGTTTCATAACAAATGGATGCCAATACTTGGCACCTATATTGAGAACTGAAGGTGATATGTGTCAACTTAAATGTCAGTTCAATTCTTCTGATCTGTATTATTAAAGAATAGGAGAACAATCTCTGCATACTTTAGATCTACATAGTGCAGTTAAAGTGTTAATAAAGGAAAAGTTGAAAAAGAGCTTTGGTCCTATTTCTCCTGTTGGTCACAGGAGTGCATTCATTCTGTACTCCTGCGACCCATATTCAGCCAAGAGCAGGCTAAAGCCTTCTGTTGGCTCATGTCACTCAGTCAGACCAGACTTTGGAGAGATCCTGTCGGGATTCACCCACATGCCTGGATCAGCAGTTAGTTCAGCCTCTCAACACACCACTGAGAGCCTGAGCCCCCTGCTCCCATCCCCTCTACAGCTCGGAGCTCCATTGAGCACTGGAAGGGCACAGCAGAGAGCCAGTGACTTACAGTCACCACTCTGTGCTCAAAGCGGACCCAAGACTGGGGGAACAGTGGTCTTTGAATGTTCAGTTCTTGGTGAAGAGGTGGCAAGGGAGAGATGCAACATTGGATCAATGTTGCATCCACCTAGGTGAGTATAAATATTAGTTTTTTTTTTTAAAAATGAACTTTTAAACATTTATTGTAAAATGTCTACAGTGCTGAAGATCTCAGCACTTACCAGGTTAGCTGTGTCTTTTTTTTTCAAAACCTGTAGTTGTGCGGTATTCCCCCTTTTCCTGCATTAGAGTAGCTTCATTCCCTTGCAGGGTCCCATGAAACCACCTCTGTGTGCATGCTCCCGGCTGAGTGTTCCTGCACAGCATACATCCACACATTTAAAAGCCTACAGGGGCAACCCACCCCTCTGATTCTCCCACCTTCTGCTTCCTACCGGGTTGCCTAACAGCAACCTTACCTGTCAACCTTACTAGTCCCCTGTGGCATGCTCAGTGTTTTTGCTCCTCTACCTGGAAGTTCAGGAAAGCAGACTGCTGTGGATCTGGAAGCCATCAACACATAAAAAAAGCAAGTGTTGTTAGACCAACCACCATCCGTCTTTTTGTTTCTTAACCTCCCTGGCGGTATTCCCAAGTGTAGCTCGGGGTAAACTTTCAGTACCAAAAGCGGTAACCCCGAGCTACACTTGGGCTTACACAGCAGCGTTGCTTCGGGATCCCTGTTTCACTTACCTTGTCCTGCGCTCCTGCGATGTCCCCCCTGCAGTGTCCCCGGCCATCTCCTCCGGCCAATGCCGGCATCCGTCTTCCGGGTTCCATTCCCTGCGAAAATCAGGACGTACGGGTAACAGAACCGGCGGGAAATTAAAAAAATTTTAAAAGTGACATTCACTCAATACACTAAAATCACATACTAAAACATTACTTTATCAAAGCATTTCACATACATTTTGTCCCTAGTACTTTGTCCTGTCCCCTGCCAGCATTTTTACTGTTCTTTCTGCCTGGAAACTGAAAAAAGTCCATGATGTTCAGAAAGCGTCCCTTTAGGTCAAAATCAGTTTTAGACCAGCTAGAGAACAGCGATAGTAAATCAGAACCACTTGCAGAATTGAGTGATAATGATTCGTGGGGAAATTCGTCATCAGACACTGAAAACGATTTTGCAACTAAGCTCAGTGATGTGCGAACTTGGCGCTAAATTTCAAATTTCAGTGTTTTTGGTTTTTGATAACATTATTGAATTAAATTTATTGTTATTGTATTATTATTTTTTATGATTATTTATTATAATTTATGATTTCGTGTTTCAAATTTTATCATACTCGGGATGTTTACTAGACTCTTGTTCGGACAGATTTCAGTGAGTTATTCCTAAAAATAACAGGCCTACAATAAAAAAATGACATATTTCCATGCAAAAAAATGTACCGCTTTGAGCACAGAAATATTGACATAATCAGACCGCTAGGGAGGTTAATGTCCATTCTTTGACCCAGCACTGATACCTTCTCCTCATACTATACTAACATACTGTATGCTTTAAATTTTGTAAAAATAAATAAATAAAAAAGGCAAGTGTTGTGCAAAAATGTGCAATAAACAATATGCTGGGGAATGTTTCACAAACATGTACTAAGCACTGTGACTTTAATTAACAAGATCTTCAGTTGTCTCCAAAGAGTTCAGACAAATCTAAGGCTGAATTCACATTGATTTGCAGCAAGATATCCACTTATGTGCTACTTACTTTTTGACAAAGGTCATTTTTTGACCTAATTCTCTGAGAACCAATGTTCTCCTACAACTCTGAATATCATTCAGATTGGATAGAAAATGCATTGGGCACTCTCTAGAATCTGTTTAGTGGTCACTAGACTAATGCAAGTCTCTAGTCTTTGGAACCCTAAAGTTCACTTACTGAGCAAATGGTTCCCCATAGACATTAGAAAATCTTTAAGTAGGTCAGGTGACAACCTAATGTCTATACTACTATACTAAGATAGCTTCAGAAAAATTAATTTGTTATTTTTAGATAGAAAAAGTTTAAACAGGTGGACAACATCATTGTGTCTGTTTTCCTTAGATATGTCAGCACCAGGATTGACTTCAAGCAGGAAAACTGTTCCTCTTCTTCCTTCCTCCATAACCTAAATGTGCAGGCTTATGTATCCCAAAGTCTTGCTAATGCATGCCATAGACGGGTCGTTTATTGGCCGAATTTTCGTCCGCACAAAAAATTGGCCGATATTCACGCCATTAGTGGGGCCAGCCAGTCTGCCATTTTCCGCAGATCTCCTCATTTATTTTTATCGGTCATGCTGGAAAATCCACGAAACACGGACGTTTTTCGTGGACATTGGTGGCAGCATCGGCAACAGTGCCAACCGATTTTTCGTTTATCGGCCGATAAACGGCCCATCTATGGCCTGCCTTAGTGCCCAAGCTGCACAGCAGACATTGTGAGGTGGCTGGTTTGAGCTTGCAGTCCCTCTATGCCTATTGCTAGTCTAACTTGTATAACTCTTTTAAGACCTCATCTGATATCCCACATTAACATCAACAAGAATACTCTGGAACAATGGGTTAAATTAGTTAACTCTGTGTTAGCACTATACAAATAACTTATCTCAGTAGGAGTGCGCCAGGTAAATTAAATGACATTTGGTATATATACAAATTCAATCACTGATATTTGATATGAATATTCTATTGAGCTACCTGGAGCTCTTCATTTTCTCCAGGGAATATTTATGGCCCCTACAACCATCCCACAATACAGTACCGAGTGATTAAAGCAGGGGTCTCCAAACTTTCTAAAGAAAGGGCAAGTTTACTGTCTTTCAGACTTTAGGGGGGTCGGACTGTGCCCAGTGGGCGTAAACAATGCCTGATCTTTGGTGTTAGGGGGAAAAATAGTTGCTGTCAATGGAAGAATAGTGCCCCATTTTTGTTGTCAGTGGAAGGCATTATGGCCCATCACTGGTGTCAGTGGAAGGAATAGTGGCTGATTGTTGGTGTCAGTGGCAAGAATAATGCCTCAAGGGCCTAATAAAGGCAAGTAAAGGGCTGCAGTTTGGATACCACTGGCCTAAAGGAACTATCAGAAGGATTAGGTCTTGTCAAATGGGGGAGGGCTATACTTGGACAAATTGGGATTCTAGAATGTTGCTGTTAGTTTAACTGGATTGTGAGGCTTTAGTTGAAGTTATGGGTATGTGTGGATTGCATATGTTAGTTAGATGCTGCTTATGTCACTAATGTAACATTTACCCCTAGGATCACTTTTAGAGTGACCTTGTAACAAAATTACAAATAAGAAAAAACTGTTGCTCTGCAAAGAAGAGATATTACAATACTTATATAAATCACCGTATTTCTCTGGGTCAAAAAATATGACCTTCAAAACAAAAACTGCGCTAAAAAATATATAAACATAACACATATATACCACAAAATAAAAATAAATAAATAAATCATCAGCTGCCATATTCCATTATAAAAAATTATTAACAAATCATATTCTGCAATTCCAAAATATTAATGCAGCGCTCTGTAAATAATAGAGTGATAATCAACAAAAAAGTCCATAAATCAAAGTCCTTCTGTAATCACCGTGTGAATTAAATCAAAGTTGCAAGAAAATCACCATGTGACTGCTTAAATAATTTCTCCAATGTGCCGTGCTCCCCCTTCAGGTGTGCACTCACCAAAATTATTTGCCTTCTATTCTCATGGTTGGCAAATGTGCTTTTATATATATATATATATATGTGTTCCTCCAGAGTAAAGATGATTTCTCAGATCACAAAACAATTCCTCCCAAGAATGATTCAAATTCTCCAATATTATTGCCTCCGAATGACTTATTTCTGGATTTTCATACCTGTAAGGGATACTCGTGTGTGTGGTGCCCTGGGTGGGACCTCACCCCCTGATCTTGCTCCCATTTGGGTCTCTGGTCGTTTTTCTCCGTTTGGTGCATATTGATCAATATGCACCAAACGGTGCATATTTATATATAAAAGCGCATTTGCCAACCATGAGAATAGAAGGCAAATAATTTTGGTGAGTGCACACCTGAAGGGGGAGCACGGTACATTGGACAAATTATTTAAGCAGTCATGTGGTAATTTTCTTGCAACTTTGATTTAATTCACACGGTGATTACAGAAGGACTTTGATTTATGGACTTTTTTGTCGATTATCACTTTATTATTTACAGAGCGCTGCACTAATATTTTAAAATTGCAGAATATGATTTGTTAATAATATTACATTACTTACCTGTTTTGGAGGACATGGTGCTTTGTCTTGCAAGAATGTAGCAGAAAGGGGAAGGAACCAAAGTGCTTGGTAGAAGACCAGGAATCCGACACTCAGATAAAGAGGATTCTCTGGACTTCCAGACTGAAGAGAGCAAAGATCAATGGTGCAGGTGGTGGGACAGGTAAGTAAAAATGGGTAATACTGGCCTATAGATGACTGGAAACAAAGAAAAGTTGTTCCTCACCTCCAGACTATGCCCCTGTGCTAGTCATAGACTCTTTTGTCTGTAGCAAATCAGTGTAATGAGAACTGAGTGACAAATTCAGATAGAATAATTATTTTAAAAAATCAGCGCCCCTTGACCAGCAAAATAAAAAAGGATTTTGCAGAGAGTGCAATAAACAAATAAATAATTCACTAGGAGACACAACACAACATGATTTCAGGAAAGCCCCAAACTCTACTCCAAAACAGTCCCAAAAATGGATTGGTAAGGCTCCATGCACCCTGGGCGTTTTAATAATGCTGGTAAAGTTAGCTGTGTAAAGTCACATTAGAAACATGAGCTTTTCAGCATTTTTGGATTAGTGTTTAGCCGTGTTTTTCACATTTGTAGTTTTTAGCGGTTTTTTTTACCAAAAATTTTTTTTTTTTGTAAAAAAAATGTAAAAAAAACTCTGCTTTGCTGCGATTGACCATGTTTTGTCACGTTAAAAAAAAAATTCCCTTAGAGACCCACTAGTCCTGGGGTTTTTTTCCAGCCAAAAATGCCCCTACCAAAAACCATTGATTACAGTCTATGTGTGCATAAACACATAGGATAACATGCTGGGGGGTTTACTGGCTGTAGAAAAAAATCTCAAAAGCCAAAAACAGCAGTTGTAAAAACGTCCAGTGTGCATGAGGATTAAATATTAGTCCCTATTTCCAAAGGTTATCCTATGTGGTCAAATCATCTTCAAAGCTATACCTGTGACAGCAATGCCATCAGTAGGATCAGTCATGCTAAGAAAACCAAAAAAGTACACCAGTCATGTAGGAGACAAAGTAAGGCATGTAAAAACAAATATTGTGTCAGTTTTTCTGATGCCTGATTAGGATCACGCATCATGATCACTGTGTGCATATACAGTATAAAAAGGGGAAATAATTTTTGTTACAGTGGATTGTAGAAAGGCAAAAAGGATGTTTTCCTTCATCACATCACAATACCTTGTAAATGATTAGATTTAAAGTTTAACATGTCCGTCATCTAACAGGAGGCTTTCTTTCCCAATTACAGAGAGTATTGTTAAATTCTGCCAAATTAATCATGTTGGCTCAATAAAAATCATTCTATGAATATGAATACCTGCATTTGCAGAGATGAAGCACATAGCTTTTTGGTATGACTGTGGTATCACCTCTGTAGTGAAAGCAGGTTGCAGTACACATGTACCATGGGTTTGTGGTGCGGTGTTTGTAGACACTATCTGCAAAAAGGTGTGTCACTGTGTTTGTTGGAAGGAGCTGCTGCCACTGATGTGCATTAGAGCTTGGGTACACCAGAGATGAACTGAGCAATTCTTGTTGTTACACAAAGATTGCAGTCCCAAGGATGAAGCTGTTTTCCCATGTGCATAAGCATTTACTGATATTTCTTATTTTCTTTAATTTATTACAGGTATTTATGTAGCACCAACAATTTACACACTGGTTTACATATTGCACATTCACATCAGTCCCTGCCCTCAAAGAGTTTCCAATCTAAGGTTCCAATCTCACATGCACACATACAGATACTAGGGCCAATATAGGCAGGAGCTAATTAACCTACCAGCACATCTTTGGCAAAAACAGGGGAACCTGGAGGAAACCCACACAAACACAGGGAGAATATGCTACATGCAGACAGTGTCCCAGTTGGGATTTAACCCTGTCACTGTCAGGTCTGTACGTCATTTGAATCTGACAGCGGGGGGTTCAAACAATCCAATGGCTGCAGCCAACAGGATTGTGTGTAAATCTGACAAGCAGACTCCTGCCTGTTAAGTGGAAGCATTCAGATGCTGGCTCCCAATTGTTTCCATACTACCGTACCAGCACACACAGCCCCACGTGAGCGCCTCCTCCATGTATTCCGGGCTCGGCTAACCCAACTGCGGGCTTGGGACTGACATGGTAGGTGTCGGCAGGTAGAGGGTCTTAGACACTGCATGTCTCATTAATTAGAACCTGTCACCTAAAAAAAAGGTAAGCATAAGAAAAAAAAAAAAATTTTAATTGCAAAAAATTAAAGTTACACCCAAGCACATAACACCCCCCCAAAAAAAAAATGTTGAGGCAACCCCACATACTGTATCAAATGTACAAACATAAACACATGCATCAGGGGCGCCTACGCATGAAAACGTTGATTGTGATACACGTTACATATTGCCGCACATGCTGGAGCGAGAACAATAGTTTTAGCACAAGACCTCTTCTGTAATGCTAAAGTAATGACCTATAGGGGGCTATTGAAGCCTCTCCTATAGAAAATATAGGGTACTGAAATTTATTGCCATTTCACGAGTGCACACAAATAGAAGGTTTGGCACGTTGGGTATCTATTTAATCAGTGCAACCTCATCTTTTATGTTTGACCAAATTTGGGTAATTTATTGAGTTTTGTTGCCCTGAGATTCACTTTAGAAAGATCGTGTGACATGAAAATATGAACTACAGCTATTTTATTTTCTAGGGTGTCTGCTTTCAGAAAATATATAATATAAAACATATACTGTTTCAGGGTTTTATGTAATCTTCAGGGCTAAAATAATTTTTTAAACCTTTTGCAAAAAAGGGCAAAAACGGCTCTGGCAGCGAAAGGGCTAAACTAGGGACCAAAGTGCTGCTAGACAGATGTGCTCAGTGCTAAGCCACTTTGCTTCCTTCAGGTAGATGAAGTCTCTTACAAACTGATACACACATACTCCAATGTGTAGTAATAAGAAGGTTTGCCGTTCACTGTTTAAACTCCCTCATGTCTATTAATAATCTAGATAAACCAGAAAAACCAACTCTGCTCAGGGCTACTTTGATTGATCCAAGCTCTGTTTCTCTTCATTACTTAAACACAAGGGTCTGTTTTTGTTGGTCAAATCAGCTTATCAATTAAAAGTAACACATTACTAGACAGCCATCAGTTTCTTTAGAGAAATAAACTGAACATACTGACTGATTCACAAACAAAAAAGATGGACTAAAATGTAATCACAAATTTTAAAAGATTTTATGTGGACACAACAATCAGGAAAAATCACTCAAAACTGTGCAAAGCTTTTTAAAATGTAACTCTTTGGTTGTCACTTCCTCCAAATTTTGCCTCCAGAACTGCCTTACGGAAGAAGTACAACCAAAGCATTTTTGGCTGTACCTCTCCTGTGGGTCACAAGAGTGTAGTTCACCCCCCCCCATGTGACCCGTTTTCAGCTGACGTCCCTCAGCCGGCCCAGGCTGGGGAAAGATCCCGCTCCCCCCCCCCCACCACAGCCCAGTGCTCCAGTGGGCGCTGGGGAGGCTGAGCAGAGAGCGGTGACTGCTTTGGCTTTTCACCAGGATCGAACTGGACAAACATTGCTAATGCATCTGGAAAACTGACTAAATGAAAAATGTTTCTGTTTTTAAAATAATGCTGAAATCCAGGTAGGTATAAAACTAATTTTTGTGCAGTTGTGTAATCCTTCAAAAATAATGAGAATTATATTTACATACAGCAAGCTTATGTACCCAAATATGTTTTCATATTGGCATACTGTCTTCCCATGAATAGCAGCACTCTGACTGGGAGAGGGAAGGGCAGAACTAGAAACCAATCAGACTCTGCTGCATGCATTAACAGGGAACATGCAGGTAGGAGGAGAAAGCAGAGTGGATTTGATGACTTAGTGTATAGAAACTCAGAACCAAAAATGCAATATATGGCTGCTTACTAATCAGTAGATGTTGTGGCTTCATTAGTTTTCCATTTTTTCCCTTTATTTTCAGCTGGTGATCCATCCAGTAAAACACATCCTGTCTCAGGATAGCTCATCTATCTATGGAGGAGCACTGAAGACACCCTTGGACAGCAGCACTGTATGGCAAGGGTAGTGCCGGATGGACTAATAGATTTAAATTGACTTTACAGAAGTGATTGAACTCTAGCAAACAATTTTTAAGCAGTTACAGATTTTGTAAAAGTTTTAACTAAATAAATATAAAACGGATCATTGTAAGCACCCGTCAGTGTTAAATGTTTTTATCAACCTTCTAACTGCCTCATTTGCTGTACATTTTGGTCTGTTAAACCAGTTGCCGACCACAGATAGCCGAATGATGGCTACACTGTGGCCGGCCAGTTCTGGGAGGGCGTCATATGACGTCCTCCCAGAACACGCTCTCCTGCGTGCCCCCTGGGGCGCACACCCGGCGATCTCTGTGATTGCTGTGTTCTACAGAAACAGCTGATCACATGATGTGGTAAAAGGCCAATCACAGCGGCTTTTTACCACGTGATCAGCCGTGTCCAATGACACGCTGATCACAGGTTAATGCAATTGCTGGTTCTCGGCTGCACTTTCCTCACGGTGTCAGAACTTGGGGAAAGTACTGCCGAGAACCAGCAGTTGTCAGAGCAGGGATCGGCACCGATCCTCAGGGCACTGACGATCAGTGCCCTGATGATAGGTGCCCAGCAGTGCCACCCACCAGTTCCACCCACCTGTGCCCAGCACTGCCACCCACCAGTGCCCAGCGGTGCCACCCACCAGTGCCCAGCAGTGCCACCCACCTGTGCCCATCAGTGCCACCCACCTGTGTCACCCAACTCTGCCCATCAGTGCCACCCACCTCTGCCCAGTGCCACCCACCTGTGCCCATCAGTGCCACCCATCAGTGCAACCCAGCAGTGCTGCCAGTCAGTGCCCAGCAGTTGTGCCAGTCAGTGCCCATCAGTTGCACCAGTCAGTGCCCAGCAGTGCCGCCAGTCAGTGCCGCCTATCAGTGCTGACTATCAGTACCCATCATCAGTGCCGCCTATTAGTTCCACCTATCAGTGCCGCCTATCCGTGCCAC
Source organism: Staurois parvus (assembly GCF_062004578.1). Taxonomy (NCBI): domain Eukaryota; kingdom Metazoa; phylum Chordata; class Amphibia; order Anura; family Ranidae; genus Staurois; species Staurois parvus. Next base: position 4,851,737 of record NW_028318083.1, read on the forward strand.
CTCATTAGTGCTGCCTATCACTGCCCTTCAGTGCTGCCTATCAGTGCCCATCAGTGCTGCCTATCAGTGCCCATCAGTGCTGCCTATCAGTGCAGCCTCATCAATGCACATCAGTAAAGGAGAAAAATTACCTGTTTGCAAAATTTTATGATAGAAACAAAGAAACCTTTTTTTTCAAAATGTTTGCTCTTTTTTTATTTATAGCGCAAAAAATAAAACCCCCAGTGGCAAGTAAATACCACTAAAAGAAAGCTCTATTTGTGAGAACAAAATGCTAAAAATTTCATATGGGTACAATGTTGTATGACCACGCAATTGTCATTCAAAGTGCGACAGCGCTGAAAGCTGAAAATTGGCCTGGTAAGGAAGGGGGTATAAGTGCCCAGTAGGCAAGTGGTTAAAGTAAGTTGAGAAAAAACCTGCAGAATCATCAGGTGAAAAAAAAAATAGTTCTGGTTTGTTAATGCCAGTGACAGACTACATCACATTTCTGATTTGCCTGTAGTACTACTTTAACAATATGCTGATGCAGTCCAATCTGTAGGCAATGGATGGGGAGAAGACATCACTGTATACCTTATCACTGGTCCTGACTGTGCTATCTAGCAAAGGTGAAATGTATTTATTAAAATAGCCATTTAACCTAACAGCATGTCTTTGGAGTGTGGGAGGAATCCAGAGTACTGGGAGGAAACCCACTCAGGCACAGGGAGAACATGCAAACTCCAGGCAGGTAGTGCCATGGTTGCGATTCAAACCAACGACCCTAGTCCTGCCAGGTGGAAGTGCTAACCACTTAGCCCCTATACCAAAATCAAAAAATTTTTGAGAAAACAATAAATCATTTAATTAAGAAGTTCCCATATGTGTATTTTAGCTGTGTATTTAGCTGTCAGCACTTCATAGTCTGGAGGACAGAGAGATCTTAGCAGACTGGAGTCATGCCAGTGAGCAATGGACTGGTCCTTTTAGGATGAGGGCCAAACAGAGAAAGCCTCTCTTACTCTACTAGATGGGTAGGTGTATCACTGAATGAACACTCCAATGAAAGTGTGAAGCATGAGAGCACCCCAAGTCTGGAAATGGTCCAGTAAAGTGTATTAATCTGGATAACAACTTAGAGGATACAGCCAATGTGTTTCGGGGGCTCATAAATCCAGCTTCATCAAGGGTTGTGCTGACAGTGATAGGAGGAAACACTGGACAATAAGAGCAAAGCTGGTGGATTATAATTACAGCATGAATAGCACCAGATAGCACATATCTTTGGGTCAAGCCCTTCTATTTTATCTGCAGATGATCGGTCCTGGATGCAGACTAATCATTTGCAGGTAACTGCTGCATGCGTGATTACATGCGATTGGCTGCAAATAGCTGTGGGAGTTGTCAGACTCCCATTGCTTTCAGTCGCAGGGAACCCTGCTAGGTCTCCTGAAGCGTATTGCAAATGACCCCATTTACAAGAATCAGGCTCACCCCAGTTGTAAGGATTGCTAAGGAATATTGCTACATATGATTACAAAGGCAATCTCTACCAATGAGCTTCTCTTTATGCCATTACCAATATACCATTAAAAGTGTTTTTTGTAGCCATTTGATAAGTGCAAATAAATAACTAATAAATAAATAAAAACATCTTGATCCTGTCAGAAATGCAGGGACCTTTTAAATTCCTGTGCAGTCTGCAGTGTTATCTCATTCACTTTTATCAGCTCTTCCCATTTTCCCTCTGTGAACTACAGAACAAGTCTCACCAGGTTATGGAGATGAGGAAAGGGGGAGGTGTTCTATAATCCTGGCACACATTGTGTTCCAGGGAGACAACAGTGAGAGAGTGTTGTAACATTAGGACAGGAGGTATATTACTGGTAAGATCACCAAGAGAAAATAAGGAAACAAGCATGAAAAAAAGGCAACTAATGCAGCCATCGCATCGCCATTAGAACTGGTAAACTGCCATATATTCCATTTAGATTCTTAGGTTTAGGTACACTTTAGGGTAAATGGAATTTCAGCACAATTCTTTTTAGGACTATGGTGTCCAGGAAGATTAAAGCCTTATGCACACTGGGTTTAAAAACACAGATTTTACAGGGGTTTGGTGTTTTCTTTCAGTCTGTAAAAGCATCTCTGTTAACCTATGTGTCCATGCTTACACAGGCATTTACAGGTAAATTAGAAGAGGAGAGTTTACAGGCTGAAAAAAAGCCATCAAAAGTGCATTCAGCAGAGGAGCAGAAAAACCGTTAAACAAAACTAACGCTAAACGTGTTTAGGCGGTAATGCATTGCAATGGCAAGAATAAGTTAATATTCTGGTCAATGAAATCCATTAATGCTGAAATGCTTGACGCACCTAAACACGTGTGCAATATGCAGTTTTCGGCACATGTTCTAAAGCAGCTTTTCTCCTGCCAGGAGTTCTGTCGTTTAGATGAGCAAAGCAAATTCTCTGTGTGCATGAGGTGTAGTGGGTAGGTTATGAAAATTTACAGGCATTAGATTATTATTGATTAATGCTTGTGAATTTAATAGAAATGGGTTATCATCTGTTCCTCTGTGGTGTACCTTTGAACACATGGGGAGAAAATCACTATTAAAAAAAAGCTCTTGGATATTTAGAAATTTCCAGGCCAATGTCCTAGTAATTCCTCCGACACAAATGGCACTGGTGGTATCTGCATCAAGTCATAAGATACAAGCATGTATTTTAATGTGAGAAGAGACAGGTCATTTTGTTTTAACCTCTCATCTGGTATCTAAAGCATAATTTTAGTTATAGTTTTTTAATTGTATTAGGGCCCTTTCACATACTGTAAGTGCCTTCTCTTCCGATCAGAAGGGGATCTGTCCGTTGGTTGATCCCTGCTTATTGCAGCAGAGTGGAGCAGATGACAGGTCCGTGCCTGTTCAATTTATGCAGAGCGGACACAGACAGAGCCCATTCTGCTCAAATGGGTGGTCAGGAGTAAACCGATTCCACTGTCTGTTTACATGTGCCTGCCTTCAATCTGGTCAACCCAAACAGAAGAGGATGCTGTCTGCCTCCATTTTTTTTTTTAGTGGACCTGATTGGACCTGGAGCTAGGCAGGTGTAAACGGACACATAATCAATAGAAATTGCATGGACCTTCCGATCAGGTTCAATTAAAAAACTGAAAAAGGGTTCTTTCTCACCAGCCTGTGTGAAAGAACCCTTAGGAAAAGGTCAGTTGATTGACCCTTAGGAAAAGGCCAGTTGATTGGCAAAGCAAAGGTTTACTTTAAGTATTACATATTGGCATCATGATTAAAAACACAAGGCAGAAAAACAAATCACAGAGCTAAAATGTGGTTTTAGTATACTTTTTGATAAGTATCAGACAGTCTGAAAAAGTAGTAAACGCTGCATGAATATGTAAACATTCAGTTAAAACACTGTAGCTTTCTAGAAGGTACCCACAGCAAGCAATGTTTGCACTTATGGTCTTGTAAGCATGCATTTAACCGTGTCAAAGGAAGTCAGGTCTAGCATCAGTCGCTAACAGTTTATACAATAGGTCATCATAGACTGACGGTGCTTCATTTGAAACACTAAAAACACTCAATGGTAAGCTGGATTGCTGTACTCAGAGCTGAATAAACAATTCCAGATGTCAAGCTGCTTCAGAAACAGATGTATTTGCTACTCCAGTCCCCAGGATATTCCAGGAGACCTGGTAGCAGGTGTAACAACATGACTGCCTGAACATGTCAATCTATAGTTTGTGGCTACTATACCATGACTGGAAATCTGACATTTTTATCTCCTGGTACTTGATGTGTTGTCCTCAGGAAACCTGAAGAAAGAACTACAAGCACAAAGCTCCTTCCTTGTTCCATATTGTTATATCCTCTTCCCTCCTTGATTTGTAACAATATACAGCATTAGCAACTCATCTACTACATATATTACAATCACCTTGCCATTTGACATTTTGGGTTTTTTCTCCCTGCTTTATTTTAGATCGATACATTGATGTCAATATATTGTTATGTTGTTTCTCTCAGAGTAAAATGCCTTGCTAGGTACATATCTCACCAATAACATTCCAAAAAGATGTAAGAAACTAGTAGTAGTCACAATCAACTGGACATGCTCTGTAGTTTTCAAGTCATCCCGGTAGAAATGTCTTTAAAATGACAGGAAAACGTCTTCAACATTACAGAACAAATCCAGTTGAACCCTCTTAATGTATTACTGTCATGAAGTCAGGCTGCATATACAGTAGTGAAGGTGCCTCTTTTTTCTATATCTGCTAAGTGCTGCAGTGGTGGTTAAAAAAACCTAGGGGCAGCACTAGAAGAGTCAGACTGCTGTTTTCACACTCTTACATCAGCCTAACCCTCTTACACAGCACCAGGGGCAGAATGACCATTTGGAAACTCAGGCAATGCCCGAGGGCCCAGGGTCAGTAGGGGGCCCCATGAGATGCCCCTGGTACCTTTTTCATAGGCTATTTTGAGTTTGGGCAAGGACACGGTTCCCGTGATCCCCTATTACCCGGGGCCCCATGAGTTGTCTGTCCGCCCCTGCACAGCACTTAACACTGTTCTAATCAACAGCTTTGTTCCAGTAATGAGAGTGATTGGTAATTAGAGCAGGGGTCAGTGGGGCATTTGAGACCATAGGAGAGCAGGGTGTGAACTGCGGTCTGACTCTTCTATGTGCTGGCTCAATTGGACTTTAAGTGGCTGTAAATCTCAGACATAAAACCTGAACAAAGTACATACGTCTACATTGTGGACTTGTCTTTATCTAAAGTGCTGAGAGTGATTCCTCTCTGCTGCCTGGTTTTTCTGTTATCTGCATGAGTCACTTTTTACAGCTTTTCTTAACACCAGCAGAAAAAAGGTGGTGGGGGAGAAGAGCTCCAGAGCACAGCCTGTGATTGACAGCCACAGCTGTGCTTGTTCTCTGTGTATTGTGAGCAGGGGGATGTGTCCCTTCCCTCCAATCAAGTTCAGAGTTTTTCTCCTTGAGCTGTGCATTCTGTGTATTTAGATCTCCACCCCCTGCTTTGTACTTCTAATAAATGCTGACAGATTCTGTGTAAATTCTGATTGTTGTAGAAGGCTGTACAGGACAGAGTGTTACAGATAAACAGGTATAAATTATGTTGTAGGATTTATTTTATCTGTGTATCACCTGAGGCTAGTCATTTCACTGGCTATATATAAGGGTTTTCAGCCATTTTAAGCCACCCAAGAAAGTCACCAGGCCCCAACATTTAATGATCAACATAGTAGCAGCTGAGATGTATTTATTTTAAAGAGAACATGAAAGTCTGTAATATTGAAGGGGCATGGTATTCGATCATTCCACCATACAATGTTAATATATACACATATGCACCATTCTAATATGTCACCACACTTTCTTTATTTGTAGAGAGTAACTATTGAGTAAGAAATTTTTGGGAGTGTAGTGACTCATTAGAATGGTATAGCAGGGGCAGATTGGAGCCTGCCTATTCCCAGCACTCAATAAACAGGACGTGCAGTCCACCTTTTTTTGACAGATATATTTTCTTGGCACTAAATTTGACTCCCTAAATTAGACTGGGTTTTAAGGATGAGTCTGCATATTACAAATTGTTAGCATATGATGTTAGGCCTTGGACATGCTGGCACCCTAATTGCAGAGCCTATTCTGGCAATAATGGTGGACTGTTACTCTAGACTCTGGTCAAGGGATATGGGGGGTTGAGCTTTCTTTGAAGACTGCCAAATGGCTTTCCTACTCATCCACAAGTCCTCAGTTTCTGCCTATGCTCAAGAGAAAATCTTTAAATTGATCTCTAGGTGGTAAGCCTCTATGGAAGCTTGTCACTGTAAGAGAGAGACGTACCCTTATATCTGGTGGGACTGACCGAATCCACCCGTTTTGGACTCAGATATTTCAGATCTATAATGAGGTACTGTATATGATGAGTCTCTTCCCTTCTCCCCCAAAATAGCTCTGCTGCCTATTCTACCAGGCTCCATAGAATCACAAAAGTCCAGCCTGCTGAGATTTATTCTGTCAGCTGCGAGACAGCTCATTTTCAAATTCTGGAAATCCACTGCTACCCCACCATTAACTATACAGGTGAAACTCGAAAAATTAGAATATCGTGCAAAAGTTCATTTATTTCAGTAACGTAACTTAAAAGGTGAAACTAATATATGAGATAGACTCATTACATGTAAAGCAAGATAATTCAAGCCGTGATTTGTCATAATTGTGATGATTATGGCTTACAGCTCATGAAAACCCCAAATCCACAATCTCTGAAAATTAGAATATTACATGCAATCAATAAAACAAGGATTGTACATAGAACAATATCGGACCTCTGAAAAGTATAAGCATGCATATGTACTCAGTACTTGGTTTGGGCCCCTTTTGCAGCAATTACTGCCTCAATGCGGCGTGGCATGGAAGCTATCAGCCTTTGTCACTGCTGAGGTGTTATGGAAGACCAGGATGCTTCAATAGCGGCCTTCAGCTCTTCTGCATTGTTCTGTCTCATGTCTCTCATCTTTCTCTTGGCAATGCCCCATAGATTCTCTATGGGGTTCAGGTCAGGCGAGTTTGCTGGCCAATCAAGCACAGTAATCCCACGGTCATTGAACCAGGCTTTGGTGCTTTTGGCTGTGTGGGCAGGTGCCGAGTCCTGCTGGAAAATGAAGTCAGCATCCCCATAAAGCTCGTCTGCGGAAGGAAGCATGAAGTGCTCCAAAATCTCCTGGTAGATGGCTGCATTGACCCTGGACTTAATGAAGCACAGTGGACCAACACCAGCAGATGACATGGCTCCCCAAATCAACACAGACTGTGGAAACTTCACACTGGACTTCAAGCATCTTGCAGTGTGTGCCTCTCCATTCTTCCTCCATACTCTGGGTCCTTGGTTTCCAAATGAGATGCAAAAGTTGCTCTCATCAGAAAAGAGGACTTTGGACCACTGAGCAACAGACCAGGTCTGTTTTTCTTTAGCCCAGGTAAGGCGCCGCTGACATTGTTTGTTATTCAGGAGTGGCTTGACAAGAGGAATACGACATTTGAAGCCCATGTCCAGGATCCATCTGTGTGTGGTGGCTCTTGATGCACTGACTCCAGCCTCAGTCCACTCCTTGTGAAAGTCCCCAACACTTTTGAATGGCCTTTTCCTGACAATCCTCTCCAGGCTGTGGTCATCCCTGCTGCTTATGCACCTTTTTCTTCCACACTTTTCCCTTCCACATAACTTTCTATTAATGTGCTTTGATACAGCACTTTGAGAACATCCAACTTCTTTTGCAATTACCTTTTGAGGCTTTCCCTCCTTATGGAGGGTGTCAATGATGGTTTTCTGCACAACTGTCAGGTCAGCAGTCTTTCCCATGATTGTGATTCCTACTGAACCAGACTGAGAGACCATTTAAAGGCTCAGGAACCCATTGCAGGTGTTATGGCTTAATTAGCTGATTAGAGTGGGACAGTTTGAGCCGAGAATATTGCACCTTTTCACAATATTCTAATTTTCTGAGATTGTGGATTTGGGGTTTTCATGAGCTGTAAGCCATAATCATCACAATTATGACAAATCACGGCTTGAACTATCTTGCTTTGCATGTAATGAGTCTATCTCATATATTAGTTTCACCTTTTAAGCTGCATTACTGAAATAAATGATTTTTTGCACGATATTCTAATTTTTCGAGTTTCACCTGTAGGTGGATAGTATAAGTGATATCATGTTGATGGAAGAAATGCAGGCCAGGGAAACAGACAACTCGGAAAAACATAATAAATTATGGTTTACATGGCTACACTACTCCTCATCGGAAAAAAGCTCCACAATCAACGCCCCCATTATTAAGGTCTGAGCTAAATGACACTAGGAATGGGATCTCTCTTTCTCTTACTCCTTTATAGGCTACCTTTTAGTCCTTATCTCTTCATTTAGGTCTACTTCACAGCTCCTCTCAATTAAGGAGATTTTTATTCTACGGTATTGCTACCCCTTTCTGCTTTTATTTATTTAGGAGCCCTCGTGTCTACTATTGCCCTTTTTTTTCTTTCTTCTTCTTCCTCATACAAGTATCTAATAATTTGAAATTTATGGTTGCATTGTCCACCTTCACCTGTGGTGCAGGGGATATATTTGCTTTATCTGATAGGCACATGTTATTTGCAACAACTGTTTTCTTGGTTTTGGACTATTGCTGTTATTCATGCCTACGTATGACAATAGCTGTGTTGTATTTACTGAAAGATAATTCTTGTTTCCTTATCTCCTCTCCCCCCTTTTTTCTGTACCCTAACATCCTTTTGCTTCTATAAATATGTATTCAACGTAGTATTGGTGGACTGGAATACTTGAAGAGCATTGTTTTCCTGGCCTACACCCATTATGATAGGATAGAACCATGTCATGATATAAATATGCATTTGGAGCACAATTTAGCATGCACTTCATTTGAGGGGCTCTGGGATGTTTGCCTCATAGTGGGAAAACTGTCTTTGCAGTTTTTTCTGGGACTAGTAAGTCCTGGTCAGGGTTCTGGAGCCCGATGGGTTTGTAGAGACTCGGGTGGGATCAAGCTTCTAACCCTAGGTCTTCCTTTTGCTGACAACCAGCAACTTTATTGTGCATAGCCCTTTTATGCAGGCCATAGACGGGCCGTTCATCGGCCAAATTTTCGGCCGATAAATGAAAAAGTGGTCGACCCCGTTGCCGATGCTGCCACCAATGTCCATGAAAAACGGCCATTTTTCGTGGATTTTCCAGCTTGACCGATAAAAATAAATGTGAAGATCCGTGAAAAACGTCCGACGGGCTGGCCCCACTAACGTCGTGAATATTGGCCGATTTGTCTTGCAGGCGAAAATTCGGCTGATAAACGTCCCGTCTATGGCCTGCATTAGTAGAGTTGCTGTAGTATAGTTCTGGGCTCCACCCGGGGAGATAGAGAAGGGCTCCATTCAGGGACATGGAGGGAGTCAGTGTAGCTGAGAACTGTGAGATGGCATGTATGCACAATACGTTCAGTACTGTCTGGAGGATGCAGAACAGGGCCTGAAGCCTAAGGCTGGAGCAAGCAGCAGTGTTTCAAAAATAAAGCCAAGAGGCTGAAAGCGTATTTGTTTAGCAGAGGAATGCCGAATAACTCCTACATGGGTAACCTTTTGTGCATAAACTGAGTTTTCTTTTAGTAAAAGTGTGCAAGAAAGCCCTAAATAAAATACTGGTGAATGGATGTGTCCTTGAAACTCTACCATTGGAAAGTAATCTACACACCATCTATTTATCTTTAGAGCAGTACAAAAATTGTGGTTGCATTATCATTGCAGTAACCTGTATACTGTGAAAAAGAGTCCAGGCTATTTTTGTTTTACATCTTAAACCTTTGCTTAAAGACTCAATTGTGCTGTCTTAAATCAGACCTCATTTGCTCTAGTGAGTAGAGAAAACAACTGCTCACTGACCTTGAGTCTGGAAGTCAAAGGTTACAGGCAAACATAAAGTTTTACTGGGTGTCTTTTTCACATATAGATGCAAGCATAGGCACTCTTCTCCTTCACAGTGCTTTTGTAAACAATGAATTTATCAAATTTAAATTTACTTGTTACAATCACCTCAAGCAAATTTACTTGTTAAAATTTTAAGTTTTAAAATATTTAATTAGATTACAATATCTGTTTTCTAAATCTAGGTATACCATGTTTGCAAAGTCTGCATTCCAACCATTGTGTAGAAAGCTAAATGGGTCATGTTTGACACCTGTTGTTTTGCATCAAACAATATGCTCCAAAGAAGTAAGTCAGTGAAGAAAGTGACTACCTTTTAAAACTAAAACTGAAAGTACCAGAGTGTTTTGCAAGGGTATATGCTCTGCCTTTACTATTCTCAAGACCCATCTCTTGTTGCATTAAAGAGGAACTCCAGGCAAAATCAGAACCAGAGGATCTATGTTGTATTCTGTGTTTATATGGCCTAACATGCACTTATATCTGCAAGCATCTTTTTTGTGTACAGTTCAGCACCCTTCTTCCACCATGAAATCATAGTAAACATGACTGCTACTGGGTGACTGTAGTTAAAAGTGGCTACTGTAATTTGACTACTTCAGTCATCTCTCTTCCTCAGCCTGTGGGTGGCTGCAGCGGCATGAGTCTGGTCTCACTTTTGTAGGACCCTTCTAGATTAGGTGCTAGAAGTGAGGCAAATTTAGTTTTTTGGTTCTGCTGATAGAAGTAGAGACATAATTGTATTTTGCCCACTCTGATTTCTGCAGCTGCAGGCATACCTGCATAACGTCGTCTAGCTTAGCTAGGTAGGATTTTTTGTTAGAGGCCGAGTAGCAGCTTCAGATAAGTCAGCCTGGAGAGTGAGGTTAACTCAGAACAGGCTAGGAGGCTCTAACAGGTCAGGGCTTCTGGAGCCCTCCCACCTCTCCAGAACCCTGAGAGCTTTCTGGAAGAGGGGTGGAGGAGGCTCAGATCTGCATGTTTGAGGCACCCTGGCTGATCCCTTGACAGGAGGCTGGGCATGGTGACCAGGGCAACCCTCAAATATGGCAGAGCCTGTGGGGAAGTATGCAGTGTCTGGTGGAAGATAGACTGAAAGGAAGGATAGAGTGAGGAGCCTGGGGGGCCCAAGGGAGGGGAACCCACCTGCAGGCAGGATTCTATAAGGGAGGATCTCCTCTGTCCCAGCGTCACCTGAATGCAGCATAACCAATTGGAATGCTGCCTCAGGGGACCAGGAAGCGATAGAGAAACCAGGTTTCTACTGCCTTTCTCTTCAGCTGAAGCACCACCCCCATCGAGTGCCACCCACAGTGGAGAAAGTAGACTGCACCTACCTACAAACCTACTTAATGAAGAAATAGAAGCATATTGATGAGGTCATCCCTGTGTCTTGCCCTTCTGTAAGCATGCTCACGGTTGGACTGACAGCATTGTGCAAAACAATTATGCCCTAAATGCCAAAGAGTGCTGCTACTCCCTCTCCCATGGTGAGTACAGCTGTCTCATTCAGGTCTAATTCAAATGTGTACAGTGGCCCATACACTGTGAATTGGCTGTTTTGTGGATGGAGCAGTCAGATGCTGCATGCAGGCAGACCATGTAAGTCTATGGGAATGCAGCTGCTACACAGACATAGGAGCTCTTTCTGATCTGATAGATGTGTGGGCAAAAAAATTTAACTGTATGGCTCCCCTGCAACTCTGTTCTTCTCCTAATTGCCAGTAAAATAGCTGGTACTTCCATGTCTGGGGAGCAAGTGACATTCCCCATTCCTCCCTGCAATTCAGATGACATTCACCAGGCCCTAGTACTGTCATATGGAGGTTGATGGAGTGTATACAGCCCCTGTGTAAGCTTCAACTCTGCTCAGCTTGGAGTGACATGTAGTCAGTTTAAGTAAGTTCCATGCTTCATACAGTAAAGTAAGCCTTTTACTTTGACCAGTATAAGTAAAATAAAGGTCCACTTTAAGGCAAGAGCTCAAACAATGAATTACACACTTCAAATGCATATGTGCAAGTCTTCACCGCTAGTTTAATCAAACTAAAACAAAAATGAAACATTGTTCCAATGCTGTACTTTAGATATCTATTTATTGCAGGTACTTACAGTCAGGTCCATAAATATTGGGACATGGACACAATTCTAACATTTTTTGCTCTATACACCACCACAATGGATTTGAAATGAAACGAACAAGATTTGCTTTAACTGCAAACCGTCAGCTTTAATTTGAGGGTATTTACATCCAAATCAGGTGAACGGTGTAGGAATTACAACAGTTTGCATATGTGCCTCCCACTTGTTAAGAGACCAAAAGTAATGGGACAGAATAATAATCATAAATCAAACTTTCACTTTTTAATACTTGGTTGCAAATCCTTTGCAGTCAATTACAGCCTGAAGTGTGGAATGCATAGACATCACCAGATGTGTAGTTTCATCCCTGGTGATGCTCTGCCAGGCCTCTACTGCAACTGGGTTCAGTTCCTGCTTGTTCTTGGGGCATTTTCCCTTCAGGTTTGTCTTCAGCAAGTGAAATGCATGCTCAATCGGATTCAGGTCAGGTGATTGACTTGGCCATTGCATAACATTCCACTTCTTTCCCTTAAAAAACTCTTTGGTTGCTTTTGCAGTCTGCTTTGGGTCATTGTCCATCTGCACTGTGAAGCGGCGTCCAATGAGTTGTGAAGCATTTGGCTGAATATGAGCAGATAATATTGCCGAAACACTTCAGAATTCATCCTGCTGCTTTTGTCAGCAGTCACATCATCAATAAATACAAGAGAAGCAGTTCCATTGGCAGCCATACATGCCCACGCCATGACACTAACACCACCATGCTTCACTGATGAGGTGGTATGCTTAGGATCATGAGCAGTTCCTTTCCTTCTCCATACTCTTCTCTTCCCATCACTCTGGTACAAGTTGATCTTGGTCTCATCTGTCCATAGGATGTTGTTCCAGAACTGTGAAGGCTTTTTTAGATGTCGTTTGGCAAACTCTAATCTGGCCTTCCTGTTTTTGAGGCTCACCAATGGTTTCCATCTTGTGGTGAACCCTCTGTATTCACTCTGGTGAAGTCTTCTCTTGATTGTTGACTTTGACACACATACACCTACCTCCTGGAGAGTGTTCTTGATCTGGCCAACTGTTGTGAAGGGTGTTTTCTTCACCAGGGAAAGAATTCTTCGCTCATCCACCACAGTTTTTTTCCATGGTCTTCCGGGTCTTTTGGTGTTGCTGAGATCACCGGTGCGTTCCTTCTTTTTAAGGATGTTCCAAACAGTTGTTTTGGCCACGCCTAATGTTTTTGCTATCTCTCTGATGGGTTTGTTTTGTTTTTTCAGCCTAATGATGGCTTGCTTCACTGATGGTGACAGCTCTTTGGATCTCATCTTGAGAGTTGACAGCAACAGATTCCAAATGCAAATAGCACACTTGAAATGAACTCTGGACCTTTTATCTGCTCATTGTAATTGGGATAATGAGGGAATAACACACACCTGGCCATGGAACAGCTGAGAAGCCAATTGTCCCATTACTTTTGGCCCCTTAGCAAGTGGGAGGCACATATGCAAACTGTTGTAATTCCTACACCGTTCACCTGATTTGGATGTAAATACCCTCGAATTAAAGCTGACAGTCTGCAGTTAAAGCACATCTTGTTTGTTTCATTTCAAATCCATTGTGGTGGTGTATAGACCAAAAAATGTTAGAATTGTGTTGATGTCCCATTATTTATGGACCTGACTGTATATTGCACCAGCAAACACAAATACTCCTGCGCTTGGGGATGGACTCGATGCCGGCTACAACCACATTAGGAATGTCCTGGAACATGCACACCTTGCTGCCCTCAAATAGACCGGGGGAATCCAAATATACTGAATGAGGAAAGAACAAACAGAGGGCGCACAGGCCTAGTGCATTACCATAAAAATGTTTAAGAAATAAAGTAGGTGTGTACTCACAAATGACAATAAAGTCAAGGCACGTCATACAAGAACAGCTGGGTCAACACGGGCTTGTGTCCACTTACACTCGGCTACCTCCAATCCGATTCGGCAAAAACAAATGGAAGGGGGATCCATTCCCCTCCGTCTGGCCAGATCAGATGGCAGTCAAGTGTAAATGAAATGGACAGGCAGTCTAATTACATCTGACTGCCCATAGAGAAGAGCGGGCTGTGCACTGCATAAACAGAGCGGACACGGACCTGCCATTTCAGAGGGGGTATCAGTGGACAGATCCACTGCTGAGCAAGCGGATCGCAGGTGGTGTCCTCTCCATGTGAAAGGGGCCTAAAGCAGAACTGAAGCTCTGCTGTAAAAAACAGTGAGGATGCAAGCTTTTATTTTAGAGACAAGACCTATCTCTGCAGCAATAAAATGCCCCTATCTGCCTGCTCGCTGTCTTCTTTGGCGCTGTAAACTGAGCTGAGAATGTGCAGCTCAGCTTACAGTGTCGGGCTGGTGTCTGAGTGCCGCATGACTAGCTCCTGCACATGCACAGGAGTGATGTCATTCCCTGCCCAGGGGTGTATTTACCGCAAGGCAAGCAAGGCGTTTGCCTAGGGTGGCATTTTTAAGGGGTGCAGCGGTGCCCCCACCTCCCCACCTCTGCTGGCACCCACCCATCTGTCACTTGTTCTCCTCTCCCCCTGGGTGATCGGTGATTTTTTCCCCCCATGCTCCAGCCCCACCCCACTTCCCTCTGGGACTGCCTGCAGCGAGATCACCAAGGAGCTGGAGAACAGACATCCCGACACAGCACAGCTCCTATGACAGGAGTTTAAGAAAAGGCTGTGGCTGGAGGAGTGGATCCTGGCAGCTCATCCTTCTCTATGACTGCCAGGTGAGGGGAACAATCATAAAACATCTCTCTCTCCAGATCTTTCTTTCTCTTTCCTTCTTTTTATTTCTCCCTCTCTCTCCTACAGCTCTTCATATTTCTCTCTCTCTTTCTCCCTCTCAGGCGCGGACTGGCAACTCATGGGGCCCCGCGCAATAGGGGATCATGGGGCCCCTGTGTCCTCATCAACACCCAAAAAAGCCTATGAAAAAAACAATGAAAGGTACCAGGGGCATCTGCCCGAGTGTTCGAATGGTCAGTCCGCCCCTGCTCTCTCTCCCTTTCTCTTTCTCCCTCATTCTCTTTCTTTCTCCCTCTCTACAGCTCTCTCTCATTCTCTTTCTTTCTCCCTTTCTCCAGCTCTCTCTCATTCTCTTTCTTTCACTCTCTCTTTCTTTCATTCTCTCTCTTTCTTTCTCTTGCTCTCTCTCATTCTCTCTCTTTCTTTCTCTCGCTCTCTCTCATTCTCTCTCTTTCTCTCGCTCTCTTTTTTTCTCTTGCTCTCTCTCATTCTCTCTCTTTCTTTCTTTCTTTCTTTCTCTTGCTCTCTCTTATTCTCTTTCTTTCTCTCGCTCTCATTCTCTCTTTCTCTCGCTCTCATTCTCTCTTTTTCTTTCTACAACTTTCTTTCTCTCTCTCCTACAGCTCTTTTATTTTTCTTGCTCTCTCCCTCTGTTTTTCTTCCTCTTTCTCCCTCTCTACAGCTCTCTCTTTCTCTCTTGCTTTCCCTCTCTCTTTTTCTCACTCTCATTTGGGTGGGGGCATCTGATTTTTGTGTTGCAAATTACACCACTGTCCCTGCCAGCTAAGGAAGAGGCTGGAAACTCAGAAGAAGATGCTGGCACTGGCAAGGGAAAGTTGGACAGGTAAGTACTCATACTTTAGCTCCATTTTAAGGCTAGGTTCACACCTATGCAGTTTGCATTTGATCAGTTTCTGCAGTGCGTTTTGTGTTTATGCAAGTTTTTGATGCGTTTTGCTTTTTTTTCTTGTTGCTAGGCAGATTAAAATGCAAAACGCATCAAAAATGCATCACAAATGCAGCAAAAATGCACTACATGCTTCTCTGAAGCATCTCCATTGAAGTCTATAGATCCAAAAATGCAACTTTTTGCATTTAAAAATGTCCCCGACCCTTTCCAAAAAATGCACCGGGTGAAAACATGGAGATGAGAACATGTCCCATAGGAAATCATGTTAAATAGTCTGTAGTGCATTTCTGCAAAATGCAAAAAGCACTAAAAAAATGCATAGGTGTGAACGGAGTCTAAAGTCTGTGCAACACGAACCTCAGCTTGTATAAGAGCAGTGTGAACAGCATACGTTTATGAAACTTTCAGCAAGCTTTTACAAAGCATTTGGCAAACTTCAAGCAGCTTTCTGTAAGTCTTTAATGCGCCCTTTAGCTCCTGTTTGGATATGTTATACAGAGATTTTAATGAGAGTGACGGTTGCTTTCAACAAGCTTTAAAGAGGTATCAAACCCAATGCTTAAAATGTTATATATTGCAGCTTACCAATCATTGGATGCAGTGGCTGCATTCGTTTTCATTTTAGTTTTTTCCCTTCTGTTTTCACCTGGTGATCTGGGCACTAACACATCTCCTGTATTAGGGCTCGTTCACACTTGGCTGTTTTACCAACGCTTGCCAAACGCTATAGCATTTGGCAAGCGTTGGTCCGGCGTTTGCGGAGCGTTTTTAACGCTCGGCAAACGCTCCGCATGCGCGGTGTAGCGGCGGTTGCTAGGCGTTTGCCGAGCGTTAATAACGCCCCACAAATGCCTATAATGCAGTTTGAGTGGTGTTACCGCTCCGAAAACACCCCGCAACCGCGTCGCAACCGCACCACAAACGCCGGCCGGGCGTTTGCGGAGCGGCACCATAGACGAGAATAGGAGGCATCAATGCCTCCTGACTCGACCAGAGGCGTCCGTTTGTGTTGTAATGTGCAGAATTGGCAGAGGCGTTTGGGAAGCAGTAAAAACGCTTCCCAAACGCCTCTCTGCTGCCTGCACACAACGCTAGTGTGAACGTAGCCTTAGAGTGCCCCCACTCTGAATGAATGAGCACCAGGGGCACAGCAGACAGCAGCATTGTCAGTATTGGGGGAAGGGGAGTGTTAAATGTACTAGCAAATTTAAGTACACTAATAAATTGAAGCCAAACTCCAGCTCACACTTTATAATCAGTTACAGCTGTTTTTTTCTTTTGGGATAAAGGTTTTACATAAATAATACCTAATCACTGCACCCCTGTTAGTGTTAAATGGTCTGTCTCATCTCTGTAACGGATACATTCTGCTGGAGATCTTGTTCTTTTGAGAAAAAAAAAGACTTACTGGCTGAAGTACCAGATGAAAATAGAAGAGAAAGCCTAAAATAGAAAATGAATATAGCCATCAGATCTAAGAAATGGTAAGCTGCAATATTATAAATGTTTACTGTTAGGTTTAATACTGCCTTAATGAGTTTTATGCACATCAATATAAAATGAAAGTATGGGGATGAAATATTTGTTTTCTGGTTTCAATTATTACATGGCTATTTATGTCTAAGGCTAGATTCACATCTATGCAGGTGGTTGTGGGTGCTGGATTCACAGTGATTCCCACATCTGCAATCACCCGAAGTCAAAATCGCATGGTCAAAATCACCATGCGATTTCCCTGTGGCCACGTTTAAAAACAAATAGTGTAAGTAAATTCTCTTTTTTTTTTTCTGTGGGAAATGCAGGCACAGCAGCTCATTAAAATGAATGTGCTCCCATGCCCACACAAACATGGACCTGCTAAGATGAGAACCTAGGGTAAGTGCTGGAAGGGTCCTCTGTAATGCAATTCCAGTCTCCAGGTGCTTTCCTTTAAATGGTCACATTGCTGCTGTCAAAATGTGAATAATACAAGAAGGACATCACTAGTCCTGCTGATTTAGGCTCAGTCTGTCAAGCCCTAAATACGAAAATGTTTCTAGCACATCTATTGAATTCGCTATATAGGCCTCTATAGTAAGTTTTGGCTGTCTTCAGATGGACAGAATGAAATATGTCACAAAGATGAAAAAACAGAGTCTTTAGCTTGTCAACAGTTCCCTCTTCCTTTCCATTCTTGTTGGTGATTACTATTTCAAAACTGTTTTGTCAAGGTCCCTCCAGCTTGCAGAAAAAGCTGTCAGACTGGTTTAAACACATCTTTTTGGTGCTGATAAGCAAAAGTTCACAAATACAGAATGGAATAGATAAAAAGTGACGCCTTCATGTGAGAGCCATTGTTTTCATCTAATAAAAGTCAGTTACTAGAAGGAAAGGAGGTGGGTGGGCTAGCAGCACACATGATTTTCTATAGTCTCTTCTTTCTTTTGATAATGTTTTGTTACTGGGATGACTGCAGTAGATTGTTTTATAGACACCGACCTGGAGATCTCTTCGGCCACACCCGGAAAAAGGCAATGTATTTCCAGCAGAACTTCAGTGTGTTAACCCTGTCTCATGCTTAACACACAGGACTGATTATTATTATACAGGATCTACATAGCACCAATAGGTTGCACAGCACTTGACAAGGTGAAGATCGCTATTACCTTAGGGCCCTTTCAAACTGATGCGCTTTTGTGTAACTTAAGGGTCCTTTCATCCTGAGGCTCTTTTGATGCATTCCCATTGACTTACAATAGAAGGTGCCTTTTTGAGGTGCTTTTGAAAAACTTCACTAAAAATGCTGCATGCAGGACTTTTAAAAGCATAGTGCACTTGCAGTGTGAACAGATAAATAGGATTTAATGGGGAATATTTTTTGTGTATTTTTGTCGCCCTGGAAAAGCGCAGCAAAAGGGCACCAGTGTGAAAGGAGCCTGATGAGGTCTTGGGCTTATCCACTGGAAAAAGAAAAGCTTTAAACCTATGTTTTCAGTGCATTTCCCTGTTTTCAGAAATGCACTACAGTCCTTTTAACAGGATTTCCCCTGGATCTAGGTCATATATGTGCTTTTTGAGCCAGTGTGGGTTTATTCTGCAACAGATTGCATTTTGCATGTAATAGACTTCAATGGAATGCATAAAAAAAAGCATGCAAAACGCATGTACATGGTGCGTTTCCTGCATGACAAGAGACAGCTCCCCCTCGCAGCATTAAACACATCCCCCCCCAAAAAAAACGCATTAAAAAACGTTTCAAAAAACGCATATGAAAAAATGCACTGGGAAAATGCATCAACTGCAACCTGCATAAGTGTGAACCTAGACTAAAACAAAATTTATTAAAATACAAGAACCCAAAGCTTATCTTCATCTGGAATTTAGAAACACGTGTTATATAGACGAAAGATATTTACTGTTCAAAACTGTTTAGGGAAATATGGACAGTAAGTCTCCGGTCACACTGGGTGCGACTTGGCATGGGATTTGCAAATCGCATGGCAAGTCGCACCCTATTGTCTGCAATTACAGCTTCACTATAAGTCGCACGATTTCAGTCAGGATCGGTGTGACCGGGGTGTAATACAGATCAAAAGTATTTATGGGACTGCAGTCTGTTGTACAGGTAAAAGCAGTACCAGAGCATCTGATATGATGGATAACAGCTCATGCACATGGGAGCTTAGCCCCGTTAGTTTACGTTTTTACTAGCACCAAGCTTTGGGAAGGCAGTTAATAGAGAAATGGGTGCCCAGAGTCTTTATGGACCTGTACAGCCGAGTTTGACGGGTATGGATGGATGAACCCGAAAACTTGGGGTCTACATCTGGATGTGTGTGTGCTCCAATCCCTGTCTGTGTGCCCATTCACTTTCTATGGGCTGCTTGCATGTAGCTCAGTGGAAGTAAAACAAAGTTTTGGAAAGTAAACAATTGGCTGAGCAAGCTGCATGGGGCTGAACGCTTTTGTGAATTTGCCCTAATGATTCAAATTCTTCACATGAACACAAAGATGCACACAAATGTATTACTATGGCTCTTTATAAATTAAGGTTGTTTGAACTCCAGAAATTCTTTGTATTTCATACTAACATTGGTCCAGCTTGGCACAATGAAGGTATGCATATCTTATACCTGAGGGACAGCTGGGGAAGCTGAAAATCACTTCAGTAGTTGACGCTACTACAGTGATAGCCGCCATCTTCCAAGTGAGAGGCTTCGCCATTGCAAACTGATCACTGGGGCTGCTTGCTTGGCACCGATCCCCTTTATAGAACGTTTTGTTTTATTTGTGTTCTCGTATTGGACTAGGTAGAGATGAGGGGCAGTGATGTCATGATCTCCACCACATCCAATCAGAGAACACCTTGTGTTCATTAAAAAAATACTAGGCTTTCCACAAATGGTGACAGTGCCGAGCGAACGATCCTCTGTGGTTAGTATCGTAGTCACTATCAGATAGCCGGTCAAGAGCAATGTTGTGTAGCTGACACTTAACTGTGTGAAGGTAGGCTGGAAGCAGGGGCGGTCCAGAGCAATGAGGCAGCTTGCTCATGTAGAACTTGATCAGGTCCCAGAAGATCATTGCTATCACTGTAGTAGCAGCAACTACAACATCGATTTTCAGCTTTCCCAGTGGTCCATCAGGTATGAGACATGCATACTTACTTGTGCCAATCTGGACCAATATAAGTATGTAACACAAACAGCTCCTGGAGTTCAGCTTTAAAGTAGACCTAAGCCCTAATTAGATATGTTTTCTTAAAGACTTTGTATCACAAGCAATTTCCTTTTTTGCATCTTAGTGTTGCTGATCTCCTCCATCTGTTTTTAGCCACTTCCAGCGAGGGGCGGACTGACCATTCGAGTTCTCGGGCACTGCCCGAGGGCCCGGGGTCAGTAGGGGGCCCCATGAGATACCCCTGGTACCTTTTTCATAGGCTTTTTTGGGTGTGGGCAAGGACACAGGGGCCCCATGATCCCCTATTGCCAGGGGGCCCAATGAGTTGTCAGTCCGCCCCTGCTTCCAGCCTACCTTCACACAGTTTAGTGTCAGCTACACAACATTGCTCTGGACCGGCTATCTGATAGTGACCACGATGGACTGTGCCTGCACAAACGGTGCTGGTAAGGTCACTTCTAATTTCCAACAGGGGTACTTGTGACAAGGTGACAACACAGGAGCACATTGGGAGAGAGTGCTAAATAAGTACCTTCATAGCATGATGGGCTAAAGATTTGAAAATAAATTGTAACATTTACATGTGTGGAATATGTTCAAATGCTGGGGCATACATTCTATAGCAAACCACCCATGTTAGTAAATGACTATGCTTTGGTGTGTACATGCATTTACATGCATCACAGGTGCATAGTAAATTCCATGAGCATATGATTTGCTTGTTGAGCTATAATCAATGTACTGGTATATGTACTTTTCCTTTAGCACAGGGGTCTCCAAACTGTGGCCCTTTGCTTGCCTTTATTCAGGCCTTGGAACTCTATTCCTTTCACTGACACAAAAGATGAGACACTATTTCTCCCACTGACACCAACAATTGGCTACTATTTCTCCCACTGACACCAGAGTTGTGCAACTAATTCTCCCATTGACACCAATTATGTGGCTTTATTCCTCCCTCTGGCTTGGCCCTTTAGTTCCAGTGAAGGGATCTCTTAAGGCATTAGCATACCTAACATTTTGGACAATTTCATGCTCCCAACTTTGTGGGAACAGTTTGGGGATGGCCCCTTCCTGTTCCAACATGACTGCACACCAGTGCACAAAGCAAGGGCCATAAAGACATAGATGAGTGAGTTTGAGGTGGAGGAACTTGACTGGTCTGCACAGAGTCCTGACCTCAACCCAATAGAACACCTTTGGGATGAATTAGAGTGAAGACCTCGAGCCAGGACTTCTCGTCTGACATCAGTGTCTGACCTCACAAGTTCACTTCTGGAATAATGGTCAAACATTCCCATAGACACACTCCTAAACCTTGTGGACAGCCTTCCCAGAAGAGTTGAAGATGTTATGGCTGCAAAGGTTGGGCTAACTCAGTATTGAACCCTACGGACTAAGACAGGGATGCCATTAAGTTCATGTGTGTGTAAAGGCAGGCAGTCCCAATACGTTTGCCAATATAGTGTATGTTTTTCAGGATTTTCTATGACTTTTTATATATGTCACATTTATGTTTAAATTATATTGTGTTTTGTTGTAGCCCTGATGAAGGGGGGAGTTTTTAATTACCCTAAAATGCGATGTCAGTTTTTTTTTAGTGTACACCAATAAATAAATTTGGACTCTTTTATCCTTTGGTCTGGGGCTCCCTCCATTGCTGCATGTTTTAATCTCCAAAGTCAGACATTGATGTAGTAGGCAATAAGTCATTCCTTGTCTCATTTATGGTACAATGGGTAACATTACAGGTACCATAGTGTATTTATACCATCTTCTTACAAGCACCTACACAAGGAATCCACCTCTGGCCTAGTGCTCAGTGTTGTGCCACTTGCAGTATTGATCAGTGCAACTACAACCATGGCAATGGAACCGGTCATTACAGCATCACAGCAGCGGTACTAATATCCACTGCACCACCAATCAGGACAAATATGTCAAAGATATTAAGAGATGGGGAATACAGAAAAGAAGCACTCATCTTCTGCTAATTGCAGGAGCATTAGTTTGTCACGTGGCATATTTTTATCCAAACAAGTCTGTAAATACAGGAATTAAAAAAAAGGGTCAGTGGTATTATGTGCAGTTTATCCTTCCACATCCTGTGATGTACTGTATACTTACACATAAGGTCAGCATAAATTATTGTGCAATTTACAATGTGGTGGCAACATAAATAATGTTTCTGTTAAGTAGCTTTGGTGTTAAATTTGTCAATCCATTGAAATTTGCTGGTAACAGGGCCTACTCTTGACTTCTGGAAGCTTAAAAAGCTTTAAACTTGATTTTATTTCACAGAGTAAAAGGTGCTGTTATGTGAAGTTGTGAAGCTCAGATCAATTCAGAATTTTGTCTTAAAACAAAAGGGTTATCACAATTTAGGGCTTGGCTACGCTAGCAATCTTCAGCTGCAGTGACCCTCCATACTTGTCATCACTGTATAAACTGAGCAACTATCACTGGTCCCTACAACCTGTGCAGCAGGTTCGAATAAATCCTGTTTGATGCAAAACCAGTTGTGGCATGTGGGAAGCAGAACTACTCTCAGTCACAGAACTGAATTTCCCCCTTAGCAAAATCTGTAATGAAGCAGTGAGAAATGTTAAAACAAGATAGAATTCTCTGTTTAGAAGTCTTGATGATTCAGTGTAGCTTCTTAAAGTGATATTAAACCTTCATTTTTTTTTTTATATCAAACATGTTATAATTACCTGCTCTGTGTAATGGTTTTGCACAGAGCAGCCCAGGGTCCACACTGATGCTCCTGGCTCTTCCCCCCAGCTGAACCCCCCCCCCAAGCAAGCTGTTTGCTAAGGGGGATACTTGTGCAGGCTCACTCCCAAGCCCTGTTGTCTGCCAATCACTGCCACTGCCATCAACTTGCAGTGTGAGGAGACAGAGAACAGAGAGAGCCGCTGCTCTCATGCACAGCGCTGGATCAAGATCAGGCTCAGGTAATTATACGGGGGTGGATGGGGGTATCCTTATTACAAAAGGTTTTTTACCTTAACCACTTTAATATCGGGCACTTTCACCCCCTTCCTGCCCAGGCCAATTTTCAGCTTTCAGCACTGTTGCACTTTGAATGACAATTGCAAGACTGTACCCAAATGAAATTGTTGGTTTCTTTAGACAGATAGGCCTTTCTTTTGGTGGTATTTAATCATCAATGAGGGTTTTATTTTTTTGCTAAATAAATGAAAAAAAAGTTTGAACCCCCCTTTTCTTAGTTTCTATTATAAATATTTCCAAATAAGTACATTTTCTTCTTCACTGATGTGCGCTGATGAGGCAGCACTGTTGAACATTAATAGGCTACACTGGTGGGCACTGATAGGCTGCATTGATAGGCACTAATGAGGCTGCATTCATGGGCCCTGATGAGGCTGCACTGATGAGGCAGCACTTTTGGCCACTAATGAGGCGGCACTGCTGGGCACTAATAAGCTGCACTGATGGGCACTGATGAAGAGGCATTGATGAGTGTGCAGTGATAAGACGGCACTATTGGGCACTGATATGCTGCACTGATGGGCACTGTTATGTGGCACTGATGGGGCTTCACTGATAATCAGTGTAAATGTCCCATCACAGAAAAGCCGGTTATCGGCTTTCCTTTCCTCAGACATCATATGCCGATAACCCGCATTTGTTTACATGTGATCAGCTTTGATTGGACACAGCTGATCACATGGTAAAGAGACAATGTCATTGGCTCTTTACCCTGATCGGTGATGTGCTGTATCCGAGGGACACATCTCACCACCAATCACCGTGCTGCATGCCCCCAGGGGAACGTCGTGACCGGGAGGACATCATATGACTAAAGGCCCACCTGGCTATCAATCTGCTATTAGAGCCACTTTAAGGCTGAATTCACACTGTTGCTCTGCATTGCAGCAGGCAATCTAGTTATATGCCTTATTCACTCTTGTGTACTGTAGTGCTATTAATTTTCAATGGCACCTTAACGCACCTTATTGATGAACCTGTGTCATGGTTCACCACAATGCAAGGTAACCCAGTATGGTTTATTGCAGGTACACTGCATTACAAACAATAGTGGTTGCTCTGGCCTGTGGACTTTCCCTCTGCACCATCGTGTACAATGCAGGGTAATACCTTGCATTGTATGTGGGGAACGCAAGCATGTGACTAGAGTTGTGAGCACCTTACAGAAAAGGCGTTAGAGGACTGGTTCTACAGCTGGAAGGACTGTGCTGGAGCAAGAAATATGAAAATTATTACTTCTTATCCCCTAGACTTAATGGGTATTTATCCTTTGCAGTGTGGGGGCCCATTGCAAGGGTAGATTTTTGTTGTATCTCACCAGTCAAAAGGACTCACCAGTTAAAATTGTAGATTAAAGTATGAATCATAGTCTACTTGCTGAGTTCCATTTTCACCCAGAGACTGCTGTACTGCACCAATTGTTGTGTCCAATCTCCGTGATCCTGCAATTCACCTGCTGTTGATGGTGAAACATCTTACTACCTCTCATTTACAAAAAGCAGGACAACAAAAAAAAAGCCAAAACAATGCTTAGAGCCACCAAACAATTTCTTGGAGCCATTATTAAATAGATGTTTTATTTACATTGCAAACTGGACTGCAACTTATCCCTCAGAAATGAGTGCATACTTTAAAGGAGAAGTACAGCCAGACCTCAGTTTGTTCTGCACTCCTGTGATCTGTTTTCAGCAGACAGCAGGCTGAAACCTGCTGTTGGCTGGCGTCACTCATCTGGTCCATGCTGGGGAAAGATCCTGACTTTAAAGTCAGGATCCACCCCACATCCTGGAGCAGCACCTTGCTCGTCCTTTTTTAACGTCCTGGGTTGTAAAGATACATTCAGTAGAAGCAAGATTTTTATTTTTCCCAGTCCCTGAATGTAGGGAATATACAGTATATCCCTATAGATATATTAGACCACGTAAGGCATCCAAGAATGACTGTAATCACTTGTATCACTTTTTCTGTCTGCATGAACAGGATCCAAATAGGTTAAACAACACATTTCCCCCTTAATTAGCAGCAGAAGTTCTACTACTTCCCCAGTGCATCAAATGGTATGTACAAATGAGAATGAATTTTCAGTTTTTTAATACAACAATAACTGATATCAATATGAGAGAATAATGAGATTTGTAAATGTAGCACCCTCCTAGTATAGGTGCTAGGATGTACATATATTAGTGTAGTTTGCTCTTCTGCCTAATAGGGGAGCTAACAGGTAAATTTATCCTTGGCAAGCTATTAGTCAGGACTGCTCATGATGCTCTAGTGCTGTTGAGTTTTCCTTGAGCTCCTCCTGTCTTCTGAAAGCCACCAGAGGTTTCCAGAACATAGGTGGGAGCTAGGCAAATGAACGGCATGCATATGGGTACAACTCTGGCCAATTACAGGGGGAGGGTGGCCCCATTGCATGCTGGGAGCCAGTATTTATATTTTGGGATCACATGGGCTCAGTATCCTTCCTAGAGTGGATTGCACCACGCCAGGGTCGAGGCAGGGTTGTCTCCCCTGACACCTGCTGCCAAAAGGCCTCAGGTGTGAGATCTGAGGGCTTGAAACTGGAATGGACAAGTGGCCCTGATTATCCTAAAAGCTGACTAAGGGGGAGTCTGCTGAGGATCTGTCTGGTATCACTGAGATAGGCTGCTGGTAGTTCTACAAGAGCCTGTGAGTACAGACATTGTGGGATCTCAGGGACCTGGTGTTGTTAACCCCCCGTGTTCTCTAGCCAGCTAAGGGGCCAGCTAAAGGGATCACTGGCTAGTGATCCGAAGAGCTCTGTTACTGCTAGACAGGACAATTCAGTTTGTTGCAGGCTGGATAGTAAGGTGAGCTGTGAATTTTTCTTGTTGCTTGACATGCATTGCCCTTCCTTGTGTTTCTTGCTGTGAAGGCCAGTTATAGTTTTTTATTTTTAATAAATTGCAAAGATTTCAAAACAAACTTTTTTCATGTTGTCATTTTGAGGTATTGTTTGTAGAATGTTGAGGAAAAAAATGAATTTAATCCATTTTGGAATAAGGCTGCAACATAACAAAATGTGGCAAAAGTTATGTGCTGTGAATACTTTTTGGATGCACTGTAAATTAAACATGTATCACTATGCTGCAGCAGTATACCATAGATACAGCTACATTTCGCTGAAAATGTATAACAAAGAACTTTAGCCTTGCTAGATATATTTATGGAAGGTAAAGATGTTGATAGGCCACCTAAACACTACAAATACAGCTGATTAACCACTTGACCCCCAGAGGATTTACCCCCCTTAATGACCAGGCCTCTTTTTGCTACTCGGCGCTGCACTAATTCAACTGAAAATTGCGCGGTCATGCAATGCTGCACCCAAACGAAATTTACGTCCTTTTTTTCACACAAATAGAGCTTTCTTTCGGTGTAATTTGATCACCTGTGCGCTTTTTATTTTTCACGCTATAAACAAAAAAAAGCTAAAAATTTTTAAGAAAAACAGTATTTTTTACTTTCAGCTATAAAAAATATATAGTAAACTCAAAGTTGGTTATAAATTTAGGCCAAAATGTATTCTGCTCCATGTTTTTGGTAAAAAAAAATCCCAATGAGTGTATATTGATTGCTTTGTGTGGAAGTTATAGCGTCTACAAACTATGGTATAAATACTGCAATTTACGCCATTTTTCTGCTATACAGCGCTGCGCTAGTTTAACAGACAATTGCGCGGTCATGCAATACGGTACATAAATGAAATTTACATCCTTTTTTCCCCACAAATTGAGCTTTCTTTTGGTGGTATTTGATTGCCTGTGTGGTTTTTATTTTTTGCGCTATAAAAAAAAAAGTCTGACAATTTTGAGGAAAAAAAAACAATATTTTGGACTTTTTGCTATAAAACATGTCCAGTAAAAAAAAAATGCAAAAATCAAATTTAGTCATAAATTTCTGCCAAAATGCATTCTGCGACATGTCTTTGCTAAAAAAAAACCCAATATGTGTAAATTAATTTTTTTTTTTTTTTAAGTCCGCAAACGTGCAACTATAACGAAAAAACCCGTAAGTGTTCACAAAAAAGTGCAAGTGCAAAACACCACACAAAAAGTGCACTTAAGGGTGTGCTTTTGTCCTACCCCCGAAGGGGTTGGACCGCTACCCTGATGCCCCGGGGCATGAAGCTCCTGACAGGGACAAGGTTCCCATTTGGTCCTCCTGGCCAAAAGGCCTGGTGGACCACCGTTCCTTATGCCCAGCCGAAGCCGGACATCCAGTACTAGGCCAGGGGGTTCTCCCGAAGAGAGAACCCCCTAAGGACAGGGGAGGAAGGAACCGTAGGGCCACACATCCTCCTCCTAGACTTCAGGGCAGGCCCGAGGACCCACACCCTCCATCCTGTGAAAAAAACACACACAAAAGTAAAAAGTGACAAACGTGGGGTGAAGGAAAAATAAATAAATAAATGATTAAATAAATAAATCTATAAAAATAATAAAAAGTGTCGTGCCCAAATTGTGCACTGACCAGACCCTGAGGCCTGTAGCAAAAAAATTGCCCAGAACTTGACCAAAAGGCCCGGTCCTAGAGGCGCAGTGCAAAAAGTGTTTAAACTCGGTGACCATGTGCTCATTCGCAACGCGGGGTCCCACACCCAAGTGCTACTCAGAGCACATCGCTTCTCAGCCTTTTGGCTAAGATCAAGTGTAGTATCTGTTCTTATCAGTGTCCAGTGGGGGTGCTCCCGGCCATTCTAGCTTTGCGGGGATGGCTGTTGTATAGTACCCTCACTGGTATGATGGGGGTCTGGATGGCTATTACGGGGGGAACAGAAACCGGGGAGCGCCACAAGTTAAGCTGGGGCCCTGGGAGTAATTCCCCTTTGGAATGTCTGAAGGACCCAGTACCTCCTGATTTGGACAGATCTACCTTGGTCTGGCCAGGGGCTGGGAAGGCAGAGAGTCCGCAAACTACGTGTAAATTAATTTGTTTACGTGAAAGTTATAGCGTTTACAAATGGCGGGAAAGATACTGGGATTTTTAGTTTTTTTTTTTATACTAATAATGGCGGCGATCAGCAAATTATGGCGGCGATCAGTGACTTATGGCAGCGACCAGCGACTTATGGCGGGACTGGGGCGGACATTCTGACATTGGGGGGTACTGACTTGGGGTCACTGACATCCCCAAAAACACTAATACAGTTATCAGTGCAAAAAAAACCCACTGACATTGTACTAATGGCACTGGGGAGGAAGGGGTTAACTTTATTTTGCAGGGAAGGGTTATCTGAGTGAGGGGGAGTGTTTTACTAGGGGGCGGGGGTGTGTGCTGGACGGGATAAGGCTGATCGAAAGAGAGAAACTCTTTTTTCTCGATCAGCTCGTCCTCGAGCTGTCAGGGAAGTGACAGACAGCACAGCTACTTCAGCTGTGCTGTCTGTCACTGTTTGCCGCTGATCGCCGGGAAATAGCAGGTAAAGACCAGCTGTGACCCGGCGACTGACATCCGCGGCGGTGATCGGTGGGACAGATAGGGCAGTGGCGCGCCTCGCGAGCGCCCCCTATCTGTTTACAAAACACGCGTTTTAAAACGTGGTTTTGCCTGCCAGTGCCGCCCTGCCGCTGTATTTCTACAGTGGCAGGGCGGCAAGTGGTTAATAGTGATGGGCCAAACACCCGTTGTGTTCGTGGTTGAACATTCGAACCTAACGAAAGTTCGACCGCGAACTTTGAACAGGGACAATTCACTAAGCGGTATCTTACTGCATCTGAGTATGCAGTAAGATACCGCACAGCTACTAAAATACTGCATGGGTTAAATTGTTAAGTGCGCCTATTAAAAAAACAAAACAAAAATAGTAGGGTTCCCCCTCCCCCATCCATACCAAGCCCTTTGGGTCTGGTTTGGATTTTGAGGGGATCCCCCACACCAAAATTTCTTAAAAAATGGCCTGGGGGGGTCGCCCCCAAAATCCATACCAGACCCTTATCTGAGCATGCAGCCAGGCAGGTCAGGAAAGGGGGGGGGAGTGAGTGCCGCCTTCCCTTCCTGAACCATACCAGGCCACATGCCCTCAACATGGGGGGGAGGGTGCTTTGGGGCGGTGGGCTTCCTGCCCAGTGGTTGTGGGGGTCTACGGGCAGGGGGCTTATCGGAATCTGGAAGTCCCCTTTAACAAGTTGGCCCCCAGATCCCAGCCCCCCATGTGTATAAGTATGAGGTATATGGTACCGCTACTCATTCACAAAAAAAAAGTGTAGAGTAAAAAATGACAGAAGACAGTGTTTGATAAGTCCTTTAGAAAAACAAAACGAAAAAAAAAAAAAAATGTCCCCCGAAGTAGATCCAACGTCAATCATGATGCCTGCTGCCACCGCCGACCCGAAAAAAGGAAAACAAAAACCGCTCCGCTCTCAAAGCTGGCTCCTGGCCATCTGACAGTTGTGCTGGGATGACGGTTCTTAAATACTGTCCTCCAGGCAGGATGTGGTGAGGTGCATTGCTTTAGCCAATCACAATGCACTGTCAGGGCGCAGTGCATTGTGGGGCATAGCAGGCGAATAGCCCGCCGAACACACAAACGGCCAATGTTCAAGTCGCACATAAAGCCCAACACTACTGATTAAGCACAAATCTGTGATTTACTGGTGTGCCTATTTTAATGAATACATTTTCACATAAGTTTCAAGTAGGCTGAATTCATAAGGGAAGCAGAAGGAGATGCTTTGTATGCAGTTCTGACTCTTGACAAGTGTCTCCTAAATTATAGGCCCAAAATGGTATAGGGCCAATAAATTGGACGGTTCAGTTCACATGTGTGTGATGAGTCACAGAGTGGCATAGCCACTCAGCTATTTTGTTCAGGCCACAGCTGTCAATGTATTACTTCGCTTCCCTATTACGCCCTGCTAAAAGTGTCGGAATACTGTCCTTGCAACATACTGTAGACACTGCATTCTCTTTTGCATCTAGTGCCCATGTGAATCCAGTCATAAGCTTGCAGTCTGTTGGTGGCAAAACCTCCTCACCGCATGCTA
Source organism: Staurois parvus (assembly GCF_062004578.1). Taxonomy (NCBI): domain Eukaryota; kingdom Metazoa; phylum Chordata; class Amphibia; order Anura; family Ranidae; genus Staurois; species Staurois parvus. The sequence continues at coordinate 4,881,723 of NW_028318083.1, forward strand.
AATATGTGTTTTTCCTACATTATTTATTTTACTTACTAATTTTTTACACTTGGCCCTTGGTGACGTATTATTCTGTGGATCCTATGTAGAGGAGGAGAGGAGGTATGTCATACCAAGTACAGTATGTTCCTGAGTGCTGATATCTAAGTTCTTTGGATCTAATTTGCATGACAGTTGGACAACTGGATCGTTAATATCTGTCTGATTGCAAATCTAAATTTGTAACTTTATTTGGGCTTTAAATGACTGTGTCCTGCTTTAGCATAAGGTTTGTTTTTTCTATGTATAAACGTAACATTTACATGTATTCATTCTCTCCCTATCACAGCGCTCCTCCTGAAAAATCTTCACTCCAGAAGACCGCCACCTTTATGAAAAAGGACCAGCTAAGACCCTGCTAGCTAAGCTTGGACTAAGATAGAATGAACACAGCCCATGAGCTCAACACCATCTAAAAACTGGTTATATCAAGTTTAAGAGCTCATGCACACGGATGTATGAAAAAATACTCCAAATATGCTGCCAGAAGCTGGCAGAAAAAATGCCTTTAATGCTGTTTTTATGCACATATTGTGTTTAAGGTTAAAACAACACTTTAAGTCAATAAACATCATTTTAATAAAAAAATCATTTTAATACAAAAAAATGGTAAAGTCTGACAGAAGGAAAATTTGCAGTGTGCTTTATATGTTAATAAGACAATATTTAGCTAGTTTTTAAAAATAATACCTGGTACACACAACAAGTTTTTTTTTTTTTTGGAGCTCGCGAGGAGGTCCTTGTACTAACTATGTGATGTCAGTACAACGATCTCCTCCCTGAGCTATTCTGTTCTGACAAGAGGACCATCACCTACCAGAACATACCAGATCGGATTCCGATCATCAGATGTTTTTCTGGCATGCCCGTTTTACAGAAGCTGGACGTTTGGCCAATTTTTGTTGGACAGGCTGCTGTACACACAAGCCGAATGATAGCCAGTTTATGTTGAATTGGCCAATATCTGATGATATTTGGCCCGTGTACCAGGCATTAGCCTAAAGCTTTTCAAGCCAGTCCAGTTTTGATGGAAATCAGCTAACCCTCATCTACAGGTGAAACTCGAAAAATTAGAATATTGTGCAAAAGTTCATTTATTTCAGTAATGCAACTTAAAAGGTGAAACTAATATATGAGATGCAAAAGTTGCTCTCATCAGAAAAGAGGACTTTGGACCACTGAGCAACAGACCAGGTCTGTTTTTCTTTAGCCCAGGTAAGACGCTTCTGACGTTGTTTGTTGTTCAGAAGCAGCTTGACAAGAGGAATACGACATTTGAAGCCCATGTCCAGAATCCGTCTGTGCGTGGTGGCTCTTGATGCACTGACTCCAACCTCAGTCCACTCCTTGTGAAAGTCTAATTTTCTGAGATTGTGGATTTAGGGTTTTCATGAGCTGTAAGCCATAATCATCACAATTATGACAAATCACGGCTTGAACTATCTTGCTTTGCATGTAATGAGTCTATCTCATATATTAGTTTCACCTTTTAAGTTGCATTACTGAAATAAATGAACTTTTGCACGATATTCTAATTTTTCAAGTTTCACCTGTACAGTAGGTGCAGAAATACAATTTACAAATAACCATAGGGGACTGGAAATGAGGATATACCATCCTCCAGCCTGCGTTAAATTGAAGGCCTACTCTCAGCATTTGGAATGGTCCATACGGGCAACCTTGACAGGCTCTACAGCTGCTGAGCATTGTGACATGTCAGGAATTTGTTCCTGCATAACTGTAAAGCTACTGATAAGTATACTTTAAAACCTTCACTGATGCTACTTGTTTATTGGTGGCTATTTGTCAGTATATATATACAGTATATATATATATATATATATATATATAAATCAATTGGTGTCAAACTCTCAAAGGACACTTGTCTCTTTTTTCAACCTGCCTAACAATGAAATATCAAGCACTCTATTACACATGAAAAGTGTATTGAACCCAACAAATTACAGTGTTCAGCAACTGTGCTGAACTGAAAATAGACAATGTTGGGTCACTCAGCAAAAACCTGAGGTGCTCAGAGATAGTGGCACTGTAAACACAGGTGCTATCATTTTGATACAGAGGCCACTGATCTACTCCATATCTGATCTGGCCATTTATGTAACCATTCTCTAGTGAAACGGTTGGCCATTGAGCACAATAGAAACTGTTACATTATCATACAATGAACACAACTGATGCTGTCTTTTGGCATTTAATAACTGCTGGGTAAAGCAACCCATTTATCTCTTTCAACCTACTATTCCAAGTTATTAAATTGGACAGTTTACTTAAAGTATATCTGAAGCTCACACTTTTTATTGGTATAAACTAGGAGAGGGTAAAAAGTCAGGGTTTTTCTTTTTGCTTTTTTTACAATTTGTGTCTTATTAAGAAGATTTCCCTTCACTTCCTATACTGCAGACTCAACAGGAAATAGAACTGGGTATACACAGACCAAAAATAGCCAGTTCAGCAGGAACTGGCTGAATTTCTGTGCGTGTGTACCGCTGTCTATTCAACAGAAGTCAGTCTAACAACCGGCTTCTGTCGAAAAGTCATGCTGGAAAAACAGCTTTAGATCATCACTTGCAGCCACTGGCTGCAGTGCTGATCTGTGTATTCTGCTGAGGAAGTGGTAGTGGTGGAGGGGGGGTCCCAGTCCCTGCTGTCAGATTACAAAGACACAGCGTGAGAGATCCCTGCATCAACATCACTTGTGTTGATGCGGGGATCTGTGAATTTTTCTTTCGTTTAACCAGCTGATTGAAAGAAAAAAACTCAATGTGTATACTCAGTTTAAGAGTTTAGCTTCCCAGTGTGAAAAAATCCCGTTAGACATTTGTCACAGATGCAAGTGCCCTAATAATTCTGGTTCTGCTGGCCACTCAAAAATGTAGATTTTAATTCCAGTGGAAAATGGTAATCAGGACAACTAGTGAACTTGATTCTCCCTATTGGTGGCACAGACATCAATAAAACCCTGACAGTGGTTCTGTGTCCTCACCACTGCCACTGCATCTAAAAAAAGTTTTGCCTTTTCGTTATTATACAAGATTTATATAGCACCAACAGTTTTACAAAATATGCTTTACAAAGAATTTTATTATAGAATAGGAAACAGCAGAGAATCAGTCAAAAGCATTCAATGACCAGCAGGAATATAACATGCAAAGGATTCGATGAATAATACAGAATATGTACTGATGAGAAAGCATGAAAATAAACTGCGTACATAATTACAAAATATACTTTAAATGGAGAAGTTTGGGGTTTTCATATAAACAAACACACATACTCACCTCTATGCTGCAGCTGTCTCCCACCAGCTCGAAGCCCAAGCACTGAGTATTCACATGACCGCTGATCTCTTTTTTTTGTCAGTCAGCTCTGAGCAGAGAGTGGCGACAGTCATGCACCACTCTCCATTTTGCCTTTCCAGTGCTCACTGGAGAACCGGGTTGGTCAGGGGGCGGGCACAGTTGTCTTTGGCTCTCAATACAGCACTGACAGCAGGAACCAGCTGTCAATCAGGCAGCTTTGTGGATCCTGAAAATATGGTCCTTCCAGAGGCTGGAGCAGCTGTGTGACGTCAGCTAATTCTGGGTCACAGGAGAATAAAAGTAAGTGCATGCCTGTGACCCAGAAGAGAAGTATGGCAAAAAATGCTTTGGTCAACTATTGTAAAAAGAAATTAGTAAGTGATTAGTACATGCGGCTGATACAGATAAAGACAGTATTTTGTATATGTAGTCTTCTTACCCGTTTCATAGTTTTCAATACATTTACACGTTAACATGCTGACTAGGAATGTACAGGGATGGGGGCTTGGAACATACTAATACTTTAACACTGACAGGTATGGTTTATTGCACATGGATCTTTCCTCTATTTAAAGCAGAACTTTACTCTAGCAACATTAATTATTTTTAAAGTTTGTGCTACAAGCTTTAGTAAATAGACAGGAAGGTATAGTATCGTTAGAAACTTTTTTTCTTAAAATGTCTTTGGCTGCTTCTGGGACCCTGGCCTAGGCAAAAATGATGTCATACACCCTAGAAGTCTTAATGGCCATTTTTTTTTCCGTTCACCTGGAGGAGCGGAAGTGGGGCTTTCTCAGCTAAGCACACCCTCCTGCCTATATGCCTAACCTGTTTAAAAGTGTAATGGCAGCCCATGTATATTGTACTGCGGGTGTGCAAAGGAGTTATCGCAGTAAGGGCAGATGGATTCCGGGAAGTGAATGCTACAAGGCCTTACTCAAGATGGCCACACCTGGAAATGATGGAGTGTGTTTTTCAAAGTGATTTCTCAAAAAATCACTTTGAGAAAAAGCAAAACAAAGCATGGAGACATGGATAGATGGGTTAGTTTGCTTTGAGAATTAAAAATTATTTATGTAGCATTTTTGGTTTGTAGTGCTCAGATGCAGTTTAGTTCTGCTTTAAAGTGCATATGTAGCCAAAAAGTGTTATTTCTAGGTTAAGATAGAGAGGGGAAGGGTTAGAGAAAGTGATGATAAACCTAAAATATTACAGTTGATCAGTGGACCAAGAACAGAGGGGGTTATTTTCAAATAATATACACTCCTCAAAAAAATTAAAGTAACACTTTTTAATCAAAGTATAGCATCAAGTCAATTTAACAACCACCTCTGCTACTTAACTGACCAGATCAATATCCCAGGAGTTTATCAGTTTCAGCTGCTTTGGTGTTAATGAAATTAATAACAGGTGCACTAGATGGGCAACAATAAGATGACCCCCAAAACAGGAATTGTTTTACGGGTGGAGGCCACTGACAATTTTTTCCCTACTCATCATTTCTGACTGTTTTTCACTAGTTTTGCATTTGGCTAGGTTCAGTGTCACTACTGGTAGCATGATGCGATACCTGGACCCTACAGAGGTTGCACAGGCAGTCCAACTCCTCCAGGATGGCACATCAGTATGTGCCAGCACAGTCTCAAGAGCATGGAGGAGATTCCAGGAGACAGCCCGTTACTCTAGGAGAGCTGGCCAGGGCTGTAGAAGGTTCTTTACCCATCACCCATCCGGTATTTGCTCCTTTGTGCAAGGAGGAACAGGATGAGCACTGCCAGAGCCCTACAGAATGACGTCCAGCAGGTCACTGGTTGAATGTCTCTGACCAAACAATCAGAAACAGACTTCATTAGGGTGACCTAAGGGTCCAACATCCTCTAGTGGGCCCTTTGCTCACTGCCATAGAGCTGGATTGGCATTTTCCATTGAACACCAGAATTGGCAGGTCTGCCACTGATGCCCTGTGCTTTTCACAGATGAGAGCAGGTTCTCCCTGAGCACATGTGACAGATGTGAAAGGGTCTGGAGAAGCTGTAGAGAACGTTATGCTGCTTGTAACATTGTTCAGCATGACTGTTTTGGTGGTGGGTCAGTGATGGTCTGGGGAGGCATATCCATGGAGGGACGCACAGACCTCTACAGGCTAGACAATGGCACCTTGACTGCCATTAGGTATTGGGATGAAATCCTTGGACTCATTGTCAGACCCTACACTGGTGCAGTGGGTCCTGGGTTCCTCCTGGTGCAGGACAATGCCCGGCCTCAAGTGGCGAGAGTATGCAGGCAGTTCCTGGAGGATGAAGGAATTGATACCACTGAATGGCACCCACGCTCGCTTGAACTAAATCCAATAGAACACCTTTGGGATATCATGTTTCGGTCCATCCGACGCCGCCAGGTTGCACCTCAGACTGTCCAGGAGCTCAGTGATGCCCTGGTCCAGATTTGGGATGAAATACCCCAGGACACCATCCGTTGTCTCATTAGGAGCATGCCCCGACGTTGTCAGGCATGCATGCAAGCACGTAGGGGCCATAGAAATTACTGAGTACCATTTTGAGTTGCTGCAATGAATTTCAGCAAAATGGACTAGCCTGCTGCATCATTTTTTCACTTTTTTCGGGGTGTCTTTGAATTCAGTCCTCTGTAGGTTGATAATTTTCATTTCCATCAAACGATGGGGGTATCCTTCCTTTCATAACACATTACCCAGTCTATATCAGTATAGATATCCAACATTATATTTTCCCCCATTGATATCTGATGTGTTTTCAAAGTGTTCCTTTAATTTTTTGAGCAGTGTATAATATTGGTATACATCAGTTACAGACAAAGGTTTGGCCATTCCTACCTGGCACACCTGCCCAAACGTTCCATGTACAAGTGCACTGACATCTCTTAGCTTAGCTGTGGGCAGTGAAGAAATCTTGGAACATCCATCAAGATGTTCTGCGTCCAGTTTTCTTCCAGTGGAGCAAGGTTAGGTGTAATCAGACTAAAGCTGGCCATATGCAGCTCGAGTTTTGTCTGATTCCTGTTGGAGGCCAAAATTTGAGTTGTGGGTGGCCTTGTTAGTACCAGCTAGCTTATCAAAGTGTCAGGAAGATGCTTGACATAATGCAACTGAGACCTCTGGGCTTACACAATGGCACAGGCGCAGATGTGCGAGGGCCCGTTCTGCTGTGCATAGTCGTGCGCACTTGCGTTCACCCATATACACACGTGCACATGCGGCTGCCGTTCCTAATGTTGGTGCCAATCAGACTATTTAATCCCAGCAACACTATTAGCCTGAGCTGTCTGATCTGCAGCTCCCCCTCCACCCCCCCCCTCCCCACCCCCATATTTCTGTGCCTGTTCCTGTGAATGATACCTGGGATTGACCCCGGCTTGCTTCTTGGACTCTGCCTCTGCCTTCTATCTCTGCTTGATCTGCTCCCGCTATCACTTGTGATCATCATGCCGCTTATGCCTGATCCGCTTATCTGTTACCGACCCGGCCTGTCTGACCCTGCATACAGCCTGCTACCAACCTGCTCCACTGCCTGCCTGCTCTGCTGTCAGCCTGCTGTGCTACCAGCCGGTCCCGCTGTGACATCTGCCTACTACCAGCCTGCTCCACTGCCTGTCTGCTCTGCTACCAGTCGGTCCCGCTGTGACATCTGCCTACTACCAGCCTGCTCCGCTGCCAGCCGGTCCAGCCATCCCATCTGCCAGCAAAGTGCCAACAATCCCTGCACAGACTACAGGACTGACCAGGCACTCATACCCCACTGTTCTCTTGTGGTTGCCGTTCCACCTTCAGTGGCCCTCGAGCCGGAGCTGTACGAGAGGCCTTCCTCTGCCGTCAGGCTCACAAGTCAGGTACGTGACACAAATGTAGATTTAAAAATTGACTGTGCTAGCTGGAAAATCATCAACCAAACAATGACTGCATCTTATCAGATGCAGTCAGTTATTCATACACTATTTCAGTTATTCAGTTATTCATATACTACATTCAGTATATACTGTTCAGTTATTCAGGCAGCCATGGGTGCTGAATACGGTAGCCTGAAGTGTAGTTTTCTCCATCCGTGCTGATGATGGCTAGTCTAACAGTTCATATTGAACATTTTGCCTTATTATTGAACATTTTGCCTTAAAAGATTGCCTTAAATTATATGTAAATTACAGTTTAAACTTGTTCTGTCACTCTAGTCTGACATCTGGTTGCAATACTGTACCTAAAGTGAACGCCAATAACCTTTTTCATTTTGGAGAGAGCAAGTCAAGCTTTTTTTGTGTCATCAGTGTCCCCTTAGGTTGATTTCCCTTCACTTCCTGTCCCATACCAAAAACAGGAAGCGTTTGTCACAAGGGTCACAAGAACTAGTATGCTTGGCAAAGAGGTTGTAAAAGCTTACATATACCCAGTGAAGGGACTATCCTCAGGTGATACACAGATGAAACAAATCCTCTTACCTAAGTTGCATCTGTCTATCTGCAGTCTTTTCTTCTCTACATCCAAAGTACTGAACTTATAAGCTTCTCTGAGAGTTAAAAAAAAGGGGGTGGAGAGCTGAAGTTACACTCTGCAGAGCTCAGTGAGGAGAGATTTGAGAGCCGATTGGAGGGAAGAGACACAATCCCTCAGACAGAGCACAGGAACAGAGCTGAAGCTGTCAATCTGCTGGAGGTCCCTCCCCTTTCACCATTTTTCTCTTGGTGGCAGGAAAACTTGTCAGACGATTCATGCTGATAGTAGAGGAACGAAGCTGCAGACAGAAATTACACTTAGTGCTTTTAACTGGGACTGGTACACACTATAGAGTAGGGGTGGACTGATAACTTATGGGGCCCCCGGGCAATAGGGGATCATGGGGCCCCTGTGTCCTTACCCAAACTCAAAAAAGCCTATGAAAAAGGTACCAGGGGCATCTCATGGGGCCCCCTACTGACCGAGTTTCCAAATGGTCAGTCCGCCCCTGCTATAGAGGGATTTGCTTTATTCATATTTTATGTCTGAGGTTTTCCCCTTTATTCTTGTTCTGATGACAACACAAAACCTAGGATTTTCTTTCACTTCTGTCACAATGGTAAACAGGACAAAAAGAGAGGGTGAATCTCCTTAACAGAGACACAGACAGTTATACGAGCCTGACACGTTCTAATCCCTCTCTGTTCTATTCAAACTTTGCCTTTAGTTATACTTTAAAACACTAAGCCCCCCTTGTGCAGTAGGTATACCAGCCCCTGCATTAGTCATTTGCTGTGCTTATAACATTACTGATGCAGTACCTGGTATACATCATGTACTAGGTGAAATCACTGTTTCAAAGCAGTGTTTTTTTTTTTTTTATTGCAAACAGTTAATTTCAGAAAGACATGCAATAAGATACACCTACCTGCTTGTTTGCAGTCTATCTTAGAATTACGACAATACGTCTGTGTGCTGGGATGACTGAATTTCTGCGCATGCATGGGAGTTACGGAATCCTGCACTGGCTGATCAGGATGACCGAAAATCAGCACCCGGAACCCAGACCGAAAACCAGCACCCTGGGGGGACTTCAGTGAGGAACCTCATGAATGTCGGACACCTGGAGCTAAGATAAGTATCTCGGACTTAGTACTGCTTTAAGGTATAGTAAACTAAAGCTGTTCAGTTTCATTTCATTCAACCAGCGGGTTGAACAAAAAGAATACAGAATCCTGCCTCAACATAACAGTGTGTGAAGCAGGGATATCTCCCACAGAGCTATTGTATTCTGACAGTGGGGATGACACCCCACCTCCTCAATACCCCCTGCCAGAATACACTGATCAGTGCTTGCAACCATTGGCTGCTGATTTTCCAGCAAGACTTTTCAACAGAAGACGGTCATTAGATCGGGCTTCCGTGGAACACATTGAACAGACAGTGGTACACATGTACCAAAAGCCATCTGGTTCCTGCTGAAGCGGCTGCCTTTTGGTACGTGTGTGTCGGGCTTAACTGAAGATTGGCAGCCATTACTGTTCATATACATGCACAGTCCAGTAATAGCTACATGACATTTCTCAGGGCGGAATTCCTGATGGTGACAACAGCAGAACATGTCTATACAATGTACATTGGCATGGCTGCATGCAGTATTGACCGAGAAAGTATGTAACAGGGTGTTAATTCAGGAGAACAATTTGAAGACAGGAACAGAGCATGACACCCTAAAACATGAAGTGACTGAACAAAGTATTATTTTCATAAAAACTGCAAATGTAAAAATATTGAAAATCACTTAAAATAATGAAAGTAACATGGTAAATTGGGTTTACAAATATTTCAATCTATTTGCTGGCTTTCAGATTATAGAACAGCATTGCCTCACCACAGCCATTATGTGACAGTTGTTCCTACGATGGTGTAGCAGTAAAGCTGCCTTTCTAAACATAATGACTGAACTCCTTCCTTTACCATCACTATTGTTACAGGCGAGTTGAAGAAAAGTTAACTCACTGTTACTTTTATACCAAACACATTATTTCCCTTTCTTGTCCTGACAGGAAGGGGGAGGGATATATTCTCTGCTGTAACTGCTGTTTCCAAACAGGAAAATAGAAAGCCAGCAGTGCACTGAATCAGAGCACCAACTCCAACGTGCCTTTTTGTCGTCTTCCTGTATGGACCAATATATTTAGGCATCCCCCTCTCACATTTCACAAAGAATGGTTCACAGATGCAAACACATACCCCAACATCCTAGCTGATGCAATTAATCCCATAAAGACTCTCTTTTATATAAACAAATGCTGTCTATTCAAAGCACTAAAATCAATAGAGGCAGTATTATAAACTTAGGTTTTAAACAATCAGAATATTATTTCTAATGCTGTCTTTGCTTTCAAGCCAAAAAAATAAAGCAAAAACTACACTTTTCATTTCTAGAACAGTATTCAACTATATACAAACAAGCATTTATTTTTAATCTTATCGTGTAAACACTGTATAATAATAATAATAAACATCAATCTGAGGGGATCAGGCTCAGCAAATATTTTTAAAGCTTGTACCGCCTTCAGAAGAACACATTTACATTTAAACAATTATTTTTGATCAGCTGTGTATGAAACACTACACATTTTTTCATACTTATAGCTACCCCTCATAGGTAGCTAGGGGGAGCTAGAAAAGGGTTTTTTTTTGTTAGGAAGGCTTAGTAGCAGCCTGGGCTGAGTCAGAAGGGTTATTTTAGGTCAGGGCTGAGAAGCTCTGCAGGTCAGTTCCCCGATACCTCCCCCTGCTTTAGAATCTTGGAGAGGATTCTAGAAGCAGTGGGCGGGGGTGAGGAGGGGCTGGCCTGCACACTTAGGGGACCCTGGCCAATCCCCAAGCAGGAGGCTTGGCATGGGGCCAGGGCAGTCCTCAAATGTGCTAGAAACTGCTCAGTAGCAGGAGAGTTCGGGTGGAAGATGAAATGAGAAGGCTGAGGTAAGGGAGCCAAGTTAGGAAGGGGCTCACCTCCAGGCAGTGGTGCTGGAGAGGAGGAAAGCTCAGACCTCATCGGCCAACAAGGACCATTTGCGCAGCAGGGAAGGAGCCAGGCCAGCAGAAGGCCTGAAAGCAGCAGCCAACCCACCAGCTCATAGGAACAGGACTGAGTGAGTAATCCGACACTCCCAGGCCAATGAAGGGGAAAGAAGCACTCTGGTGGGAAACTGGATTAGCTCCTTGCCTGGGACTGGTCATCATAATAAGGCAGGCACTGTATCCCCTGCCTAGGTATTCCTTTAGACGGCTGGATAGAGGAGGATTATCTGGGGTCTGGGATAGTACATAGTTCCCGGAAGTTGTCCTCAGTTGCAGTTCCTTTGGGCATCCCATACACCCCTTACCCAATGCAAGTTCTAAACCCCTTAATAAAATCACAAAACCAAGCTCAAGGACTGGTTACTGTCTCCTGAGTGCAAGTCTGTGCAGAATGCGTGTTGCCTGGCTGTGCAAGACTATAGGGGGACCCAAACTTCAGCAATTCCTAAGGGGGTAGTGCTACACTTACCACTTCCAGCAAAAAGGTAGAGCCTTAGGCTGCTAAAGCCAGCCATAGATGGTATGAATCTCGGCCAGTTCAGCAGGAACCAGCCAAGATTCAATCCATGTATGGGCAGGCTGATTATACCTAAGCCAATTTATAAATCAACTTGGGTACTACCAGCATGTTGGATTTCTAACATGCGATTATTGCCAGCGGCTATAGCAGGGAGAACACAAGAGTTCAGTGGGAGGGGTTGACTGTGCTGATGGGTTAATCAAGCGATTTTGTTGCAAGAAAGAAAATCACATCACCTATGGCCTGCCTTACCGTGAAGTTCTCAAAGTGTTAAACTTTGGCTATGGTAACAACAGACCTGAATGAGTCAGTGGAGGGACATGTACTCCTCTCCTTCTTTATTATCAATGTCTTAATACGTAGATTGACAGTTTGCCAGCAAGCATAAAGTGCTGGGCTTTCTCTTTGAAAGCACAGTATGCATTTTAATACAGGGTGTCATAAATGTACTCTGTAATAACAGTTTCTTCAAAAAACAAACATTTTTACAAATTAAAAAAATAAAACTGACCAAAAGAATTACTGTTTCCCTTTAACAGTGGCAATGTGTATAGATATAAGTTTGAACCCAAAAGTTACAATAGAATAAAATTGATTGCAGGTTGAGCTTTTTAGCAAAAGATCTTTAATGACCTCATGCACATGAATGGGTTGAGGCGCAAATCTGCTCTAGCATAATAATCCCGGTATTTCCCCCTGAAATCCCTGGTGTTCCTGCCAGTCCCCCTGCTTGGCAGCATGGTCAGTTTTCTGGCTGTGCTGGCAACCTAGGCTGCTGTCCTCCAATGACAGTGAACCAAATGCAGTGTCTCCTGCGCTCTGGGACCCAGGCCGGTGGTGAGTAGATGGAATCAAACTCCAAAAAGGAAGGGACCACCGGAATAGACAAGGTCGTGCAGCTCCACACCAAGGCTGGGGAAGCCCAAACAAAACTGTGAAGAAGAACAACAAAAGAAAAGCGCACCAACCTTGCGCATTACCTCAGTAACCAAAATTTATTAAATAAAAGAATGGTACTCACAAACAGCGAGTAAAAACAAGCATGTAAGTCCTCAAAGGGACTTTAGAGGCAAGATGCCAATGCGAATCCCATCATGGAGGAAGCCACTCAGTACAGCTGACGCGTTTCGAAGGACATGCCTTCTTCCTCAGAGCTTCCCCTGAGCTCTGAGGAAGAAGGCATGTCCTTCGAAACGCGTCAGCTGTACTGAGTGGCTTCCTCCATGATGGGATTCGCATTGGCATCTTGCCTCTAAAGTCCCTTTGAGGACTTACATGCTTGTTTTCATTCGCTGTTTGTGAGTACCATTCTTTTATTTAATAAATTTTGGTTACTGAGGTAATGCGCAAGGTTGGTGCGCTTTTCTTTTGTTGTTCTTCTTCACAGTGCTGTCCTCCAATGATCAGACTTGTGTTGATACCCCCTCCCCTGCACAGCAATTCACCGGGAAGACCAGTGTGCTGCAGTTTCTCCTCCCTTAGTTCTCTGAGCTCTTTATGCAGCAGAGAATAGAGGGTATTTGATCACTTATAAAAAAGATACTTATAATGATTTTGCTATATGTATTGTGAGCTGGGGATAGGTAGCAGGTACAAAGCTCCTCAGGGTGAACACACTTTCACACAAGAGATACCAGTCTAGTGGAGTAGTGGCAAACAGTGGTGTGTTTATTTGTGCTATTTTATAAGTCTATTTACAATTGATGTACAGTGACATAAACAGAAGGAGTTAAAAAATTTCCAAAAACAAAGTCCTAACTGTGTCCCGGCACTAACTACACAATGAAAAATCCTGACTATCAGGCTGTCCAAGCCTAACACTTGTCAGCCTCCACATACACAACGTGTTTGCTTATTACCTACCTTGCAGCTCTCACAGACACAACCTGTGTCTGTTCCCCAGGCTCTCGAGCACAGACTCTGAGTTTAAGGTGATCCTAAATTGCCAAAAGGGAGAGGTACAAGACCAAAACAGGACAGAGGATCAGAGGTCTCTGACAGTGTAAGAGAGGAGCCTGGGAGATATGTAAACCCCAAACAGGACTTTTCCAGGCTCCCACTGAGATACTCAGATATATATATATATACTGAGATATACAGTATACAAATACTTTGCCTTTCATTTCTATTTTAAACTTTATTGGTTGTTTTACAGAGTGAGGGTCCACACAGGGCCGGTGCTACCACTAGGCAAACTAGACAGCTGCCTAGGGCGCACTGCCACCCAGGTAGAGTTGCCACCTCATCCTTTTAAAACTGAACACATATTAATTACACAGGTTCTGAGGCTAGTTTAACGCAGATAAGGCACTAAGTGAGTTTAATTACCACCCTAATCAGCCACAGAACCTGTGTAATTAATATGTGTTCAGTTTTAAAGGGATGAGGTAGCAACCCTACGCCAGGGTGCAGCCACGACCAGAGCCACTGATAGGACAGTACAGATGGCCCTGCTGTAACATTAATTATATTTTCCCTGGACTCCATCAGGTCACCATAGGGGCCCAGGAGGCGAGGGGTAAAGAAGAAATCTTTTTTTAATTTTGGGCGCAGGCAGCTAAAGCCACGCAGTGTTTTGCAATGCTGATCAGTGGAGGCTGGCCACGGCTGCTCACAGCCTTTCACTGGTGGAGTGATTATCCCTTCCTCTGCTGAGGAGGGGGAAAGATGAGGCTGTAGCCCAGTGGTGGGAGCTGATTCAACAGAGAGGTGGTTGAAGGCACAGGCAGCAATGGGAACCCAGTGCACAGGCAAGCTCACAATTTCTGTTTTCTGCGGCACAGACAGAACTACAGCCATACACTGTATACAGACAGACATACAGCACCTTCTGCACTGTGTGCTCTACCACTGTAGTATGGCAATAGTGGCGAGGTGTTGTATAAACCCCCTATCCTTGCTGTACTATGATGTCAGTGCCTTTGCAGCAAAGTGGGGAGTGGTTGGGAACAGTAAACGTGTGGCTCAGCTGCACATTTTTAATGTCCCTCAAACAGAAGTGTAAATGAGAACTAACAGGAATCATCTAATTGAGTGTGTGTAAGTCAGACTGTCAGTTGGAAATGATCCAATAGCTGTGCAGCCTCCAGATCACTTCCACACCCCCATGTGCCCTGCCATGCTTCCCAGGCTTCACACTCCCATCAGAAGGGAGGGAAATCAGTGTAAAATGTCACTTCTGGGTCCTGGTGTCACTGTCACCAGAGAGGATTGGATGATGTCAGCTGGAGACAAAGCCATCTCCTGCAAACTTCAGCCAAACCATGAGGTATCCTGCCAATGAGGTGCTGTGCAAGTCATGCTGTGCGCAACATCACTTTCTCCCAGCTCCCCAGTCTCCACACTGAGCTAACATTGGCAAGGAGGTGAGAAAGCACCCCTGCACAGGGAAGCTGGTCTTGCCTAGGGCGGGAAATAGTCTAGCACCGACCCTGGGTTCTCATATGCTTTAACTTTGCCCATCTTTATGTGCCACGAATGGCTACCTGGGTGGAGAAAAACAGCAACATTTTCAACCTAGAACAGACCTGTGCCCTAAACCATCCTTGCATGAGGCCTTATTCTGCTGAAAAACTGCTTTACCTGTGTGTTGAATGTTTTTCTTCTTAATCATTGCCTGTGACGCATGCGCAGAGCAGTGTACACTCTTAATTAAGAAGATGCATGATGCAGACGAGTATTGTGATAAGGTGGTAGTGGATGGAGCAACGAGGGGGAGAGTGGACCTTGCATGGAGGAAGCCAAACTAAGAAGTAAGTAAACTTCAACAAAATGCAGACCATCTGCACACAGGCACTGACTCCCTGTTGCATAAATGTTAATGAAATGGGTAAGAGATGAGTCCAGCTCCTGTTCTCTACCTTTACTTCTCCTCAGCCACTACGCTTAAGACCCAAAAAGGGTGAAATGCATCTGAGAAGTTCTCTACAGATGGAGAACAGGAGCTGAAGCCATATTTTACCCATTTCATTCACATTTATGCAACAAAGAGTCAGTGTCTGTGTGCAGACTGCTGCCATTTTGTTGAAGTCTACTGGAGCCTCATAAGCAAGTCCTTTCTGGCTTGCACCAGTTTATCCACATGTTGATCCAACTAATGCAGGTTTGAGGGGCATTTGAGTGGTACTATTTACATTGTTTTGGGATACATATAGCAGGTAAGTATGTCATAAGGTACATGTTTGCACTTTATGGCATTATGGCATTAGCCTTAGGACCTGCAGCTTTAATAAGCATTTGGTAGACTTTCACTGCTTCTTAACAGGTGGATATTAAAATACAAAAAATACCTATTTAAAACATAACTACAGAAAAAAACCTTTTTTTTGCCTAGTTTTAGACTAGAATGTTTGTGGGTTAGAGCCTTTGTCAATTTTTAAATAATATCTCTCCATTAAGGAGATTTTACTTCTTGTTCTGACTGACAACCACCACTTGGACAGATAATGTGAGGGAAATCTCACAATGAGGACACAGCATAAAATTAGTCTGATAGTTCTCCACTTTTTTAGAGAAAAGAAAAGCTTTTATTTCTGCCTCTGTCCTCCTTGGGGTAAATTCCTCTCATTTCTTGTTCTTTATAACACATATCATATAGATAGAAAGTGAGACAACCATCAAACAGACAGGAAGTGAGTAGAAATGAGGACAGAAACAACAATAAAAAGGTAACCCTACCCAATCCTGTCAAAAAAATGGATGGGTTTGAACTGACAGGGTAGTTGTAATTGGGGATGTTGGCCAGCCTCAGACTTTCACTGTTTTGACCTTTTAGCTTTGCACTGCGAATATCCAATTGCTAATATGGCTTTAATCCAAAAGATTTACCCCCCTTCCCGACCAGGGCACTTTTTGCGGTACGACACTGCGTTATTTTAACTGACAATTGCGTGTTCATGCAACGCTGTATGTAAATGAAATTTATGTAATTTTTTCCCCACAAATAGAGCTTTTTTTCGGTGGTATTTGATCACCTCTGTGTTTTTTGCGCTATATTTTTAACTTTTTTCTATAAAACATATCCAATAAGAAAAAATGTAAATCTAATTTCTTCATAGATTTAGGCCAAACTGTATTCTGCTACATGTCTTTGCTAAAAAAAATTCCAATAAGTGTAAATCATTAGATGTACGTAAAAGTTATAGTGTCTACAAATGGCGGTATATATACTGGAATTTTTTTTCTCAGTACTAGTAATGGTGGCGATCAGCAACTTATAGCGGGACTGTGGGACTGCAGTGGGCATTCTGACACTTGGTGGGAACTGACTAACTGCCACTGACATCCCCAGTGACACTAATACAGTGATCAGTACTAATAAAAAGCACTGACACTTTACTAATGACACTGGGAAAGAAGGGGTTAACATCTGGGGTGATCAAAGGGTTAACTGCGTGCTGTGTGTTTTATATTGTGTGCTGTTTTACTTGGGAGACATGCTGCTTTGTATCACTTAGCTGTGCAGAGAGATACAAAGCAGCATGTCCATGCTGACAGGAGAAAGATATGTGTTGTTTACACACAAGCCTCTCCCCTGCCAGCTTTGCCAACAATCACCGAGTGCCAGCTGGGAATTAACATTTGGGGCAATCAAAGGGTTAACCATGTGTGTTTTACATTGTGTGCTGTTTTATTTGGGAGACATTATTATTATACAGGATTTATATAGCACCAACAGTTTGCGCAGCGCTTTACAAAATGAAGGTAGACATTACAGTTACAATACAATTTGGTACAAGAGGAAACAGATGGCCCTGCTCGTCACAGGTTACAATCTAGGAGATTAGATACTGCTTTGTATCTCTCTGCTATGCAGAGGGATACAAAGCAGCAGGTACATGCTGACAGGAGAGAGATCTGTGTTGTTTACACACAGTTCTCTCCCCTGTCAGCTTTGCCGACGATCACCGAGTGCCGGCTGTGAATCGCCAGCCGGGACCCGGTGATTGATATCCCTAGCTGCCAATAGGGGCACGGGTAATGCGGTGTGTGCACACGTGCCCCCTACCCGGACATGCAAATCAAAAATATATACAGTTGTGTTCAAAATAATAGCAGTGTGTTGAAAAAAGTGAATAAAGCTCAAAATCCTTCTAATAGCTTTTATTTCCATACACACAAATGCATTGGGAACACTACACATTATATTCCAAATCAAAACATGAAGAAAAATATATCACATTTGTGTTGTTCCTCTAAAAAAATTGAAGAAAAGTGAATATTAGACTGTTCAAAAAAATAGCAGTGTTTGTATTCTTCTTTACAAACTCAAACATTCACTATATAAACTGAAAAATGTTTGAAGATTTTGCTTTCCTTTGAATCACTTAACTAATATTTAGTTGTATAAGCACTGTTTCTGAGAACTGCTGTACATCTGTGTTGCATGGAGTCAACCAACTTCTGGCACCTGTGAACAGGTATTCCAGCCCAGAATGATTGGACTACAGTCCACAGTTCTTCTCTATTTCTTGGTTTTGCCTCAGAAACTGCATTTTTTATGTCACCCCACAAGTTTTCTATTGGATTAAGATCCGGGGATTGGGCTGGCCACTCCATAACGTCAATCTTGTTGGTCTGGAACCAAGATGTTGCACGTTTACTGGTGTGTTTGGGGTCGTTGTCTTGTTGGAACACCCATTTCAAGGGCATTTCCTCTTCAGCATAAGGCAGCATGACCTCTTCAAGTATTCTGATGTATTCAAACTGATCCATGATCCCTGGTATGCGATAAATAGGCCCAACACTGTAGTATGAGAAACATCCCCATATCATGATGCTTGCACCACCATGCTTCACTGTCTTCACGGTGTACTGTGGCTTGAATTCAGTGTTTGGGGGTCGTCTGACAAACTGTCTCCAGCCACTAGACCCAAAAAGAACAATCTTACTTTCATCAGTCCACAAAATGTTGCGCCATTTCTCTTTAGGCTAGTCAATAAGCTCTTTGGCAAATTGTAACCTCTTCAGCATGTCTTTTTTATCAACAGTGGGACTTTGCGGGGACTTCTTGCAGATATCTTGGCTTCACATAGGCGTCTTCTACGTGTAACAGTACTCACAGGTAACTTTAGACCTTCTTTGATCTTCCTGGAGCTGATTGTTGGCTGAGTCCTTGCCATTTTGGCTATACTTCTATCCATTCGAATGGTAGTTTTTCGCTTTCTTCCACGTCTTTCAGGTTTTGGTTGCCATTTTAAAGCATTTGCGATCATATTAGCTGAGCAGCCTATCATTTTCTGCACTTCTTTATATGTTTTCCCCTCTCCAATCAACTTTTTAATCAAAGTACGCTGTTCTTCTGAACAATGTCTGGAACGACCCATTTTCCTCAGAATTTCAGAGAGAAATGCACTGTAACCAGCATGTACAACATTTGCTGCCTTCCTTCCTTAAATAAGGGCAATAATTGCCCCCTGTTTTTCAAAGAATGAATGACCTCACTAATAGAACTCCACACTGCTATTATTTTGAACATGCCCCTTTCAATTAGTGATTCGATTACACAGAATCGGCAGCATGCATGTCATGACTGTTGGGTCTGTTGGATTTTTACTACTCCACTATACCTGCTAGTAAATTATTTGCCATGTAGAAATATAATTTCTACCAAAAACAGTGATTGATCAGGTTAGTGATGTGTGACTGCTATTATTTTGAACACAACTGTATATGCGCAGCCGTGCCAACCTGTAGCAGTACTTCTGCTATAAGGCAGATGGCAAGTGTATGTCATAGAATTAAATTTGTCAGTAGCAGGCAGATAACAAACATGAAAATAACTGCTTGAAATGTGAACAAACACAGTTGCGTCAACATTTATTTTTTTGTTTTTTTAACAGAACAAAGTCTATAGTCACTCACTAAAGTATAGTGAGTTGGGGAGTTATTTTAGAAATGTCAACAGGATCTGAGGAGTGGACCACATTATACAGAAAATTACAAGAGATATGATGCTACAAACCATCAGTTGCATTCTGCTGTGAATAGAGCTCCACATGTGCCAAAACCAAAGTCCTGCTAGCTGCTAAATAGACATCCAAACAAAAGGTTGACAGCTCTGTGGAATGTGCTCTTAAAATACCATTTATTGCAGGTCCATAAGAAGTACAAAAAAAGCCCAATGCAGAGAAATTTGACGTGATGTAGCCCTCGTGGGCATTATACAGACCTGTGCTTACAGAATGATGGGTGCTACCACTGCTGACCTCATAAGAATATTAGTTACCTGACTATTCCCTGAATACTAGGTACTGACACTGAACAAGTATGCTGATTAAAATCAAAGTGATATCAGAACTCCCGATCAGCATACTTTTTCCAGGTCAGTGAACCAAAGTATTAAAGGCATCAAATTATCATGCAGCAAGGCAAGTAGCATTTTCATTAAGTGAATTTGCAGTCTCAGTTTTTGTAATCTCCCAGTACAGGTTTACTTTAAAGCCCAACTCCGAACAAAAAAAAGCTTTCCCATGCAGAGGGGTCATGCTCACACTGTACTGGTTAACTGCTCATTTTTGTCTAGGGGAATGGGGAACACAGATATACTTATCTAATGTTCCAATCCTCCCTGCACAAGATCAGTCCCTGTGGCTCCTGCCCCCCTCCCCCCATGGTCTAGCAGTCTTGTGCGGTGGACTGTTCCTGATGTCATCACGCCCATAGACCTGCTGTGGATGTGGGCCCGGCAGGAACAGTTCACCACTGGACCAGGAGGAAGCATGGTTTGCTGGTAGAATGGAGGATCGGGTGATAATATAGCTTCCTCCCCGGACAAAATGAGCAGTTAACCTATGTAGTGCAGTGCAGGCACAGCCCCACTGCATGGGAAAACATTTTTTTTGCCCGTAGTTGGGCTTTAAGAGGCCATGAACCATATATACAGTATATATATATGGTTCAAGAAATGAACTAATTCATGCACAGATGTCAATGCAAATTGAACATGAAATCCCAAAAATTAGTGCAGGAAAATTTTTCAAAGTCAGTGCGACTCTGAGTCGCACCGATTTGATCAGTTCCATAGCCACAAATGGGGTGCGACTTGTCATGTGACTTTGATCTGTCAAGGCGCATGACAAGTAACACCAGTGTGAACTGGGGTCTAGACTTTACATTCTAAGCACATCAAACTACTGAATAGAAGTACAGGTATACAGGTGGCTATTCTGATTGCAAGTCTGTTAACTGGTCATTGTTATGTATATATAAATACAAACGATCTGCTTGTTTTTTATGTGTACATTTATCAGAGAAGTATTTAATTTAAAAAGTTATTAAGTAAGGTAAGTAAATTATTAAACAAGAGCATATTATTTGTACCTTTTTATACTTACTAAAGGAAATATTTGTACATACTCATATTGAGTTTTTTATATAAATGCTAGTCCTGATAATGAGCAGGTCCAGTTCAGCTGAAAAAAAGATCCACTGCTTTCTAAAAAAAATAAAACTTCAATAAAGTGGGTAGAGGGCAGCATACAAAAACATACATAAACTATATAACAGAAGCAATAAAATATGTTCTGAATGAAGATATAACCAACAGCTGGATGTTTTCTCCACTCTTCACAGATAGGCCTGTGTGGATCTTAATAATACATTTCTGTGCTGCATGCTGCACAGCTGTCAAAGTCCATCTCTAACTGTCAATTGACAGCTTCTACTAGCACACAGCTGTGATGCTTGACTTGAACTCTAATATTATGTCATTGTTCTTGCAAAGGGATAGCTGATACTTTGCATGATGGTTAGTATGCAGCATAGTCCTGACAAATTGTCATGCTGCCAATAAAACTAAATTTACCAGCAGCAATAATAGCTCTAATTTAATTCTCATACTAACAAGACGGCTAAATTAACACAGCAGTTTAATGAAGGTATGTGCGCTACTATAAGTGTATATATATATTTTTTTACTTGCTAAGTGATCTAGACACCCCTGCCAGTCACCACAGTCAGGTTCTGGACTCCAACTGCAGTGTAAACACATTCTGGTCCAAAACATATCCCCAGCCTGCATACTGGACAGTTGAGTAAGAGCCATTTCTATGCTCCCTCTTCCTGTAGAAATGTTCCAAGAACCATGTGCATGCAGCTTTATTGGCACAGAGTCTGAGCAGTACTTTATAGGGAAACTACAGGAGACTGATATCAACAAAATAAGCGTACACTTACACTAGATGAGTGCTTTCCAATTTCAGTCCTCCAGTACCCCCAACAGGCTATGTTTAGGCAATCTTGCTTTCATAAATCAGATGTCAAAAATACCAGTCGATTGATATTGATTATAAGCACCTGCGCAAGATGAAGAAAATCCGGGAACTATGACCTGTTGGGTGTACTTGATTACTGAGGTTCGGAACCACTACACTATATTCATTCATAAAACAGCATGCAGCACAGCCTGATTTACTCTTAGTCTTCAGTCACACCAAATCTGACTTTGAAATCGTGCAACTTCACTTGAAAATCACACAATTTCAAAAGTGTCAGGTACAACTTGGAAGACATCTGTGCGACTTCATGCAGAGATGTGTATGCAAGTTGCACCTGAACTTGCAAAAAGTAGTGCATGAAGTACTTTCAAAATAGGTGTTACTCTGACGGAGTCAGAATCGCACCGATATGATTGCTTCCATTGCGGATAATATGGTGAGACTTGTCATGCAATTTGAAACTATCAAATCTCATGACAAGTGGCACCAGTGTGACTGGGGACTTAGGCTGCTTTCACACTGATCCATTTTTCTTTTCCGTTGCATTAAAAAAAAAAGGAAGCAAAACATGTGACCATGCAATCCTATGGAACTCTTCACAGTGGGTCCCTTGCATTTAGTAAAATCCTGCTTGATTTTTGGTTTGGTGCGGTTAAAAAACACACCAAAAATGCATCTCGCCACTGAAATGCATGGAAAACGTGGCAAAAATGCACCTATGTTGCATTTTTTATGTGGTTTTTGAGTCACATGTTCTGTGTAAAATGCACCGCAAACACAGTAAAAATGCGGCAAAAACAGATATGCATTTTTAGCGTGTTTTTGCTATGCATCTGTGTGAAAGTAGCCTAAGGCTTTGTTTACATGCTTGGCTAGGGGTTGGTAAAACCAGCTGGTTGAGTTGCGCTTTCACTGCCTCCACAACCACCTGCCTGAACTTGGGCAGGCAGCCACTCAGGGCTGTACACATTCTACAAAAATTAAGCAGCATAGGGGTTACTTACTAAAACTGGAAAGTGCATAATCTGGTTGCCACAGGAAGATGAGGATAGAAGCTGATTGGCTACCATGCACACCAGCACCAGATTCTGCATCAATTTTAGTAAATCTACTGCCATGTCACATTCAGCAGGTGTTACTGCCGCTGAACTTGACCAATGCAAATCTATGGGGCCACGCTGCAACCATGCTCAATGCAAGCGACTATAGCGTGCTAGTCCGGCATTTGTATGTTATATCAGGCAGTGAGGAGGCAACATAACGTCTCCTCACTCACCATCTGTCAAAGGCCTTCTGAAGAGCTCTTCAGAGGGCACTGCACACCTTAGTGCCCTTAGTGCTTGCCCTCAAATGCAGCTTACAAGGTGGTCAAATGCAAGTTAAATGCATCTATCAATGAACCATTAATGATATAATAAATGTCACAAACTGATCTCAAATACAAGAGGAATGCACCTTAAAGCGAGCTGCATTAGCTCACCAACACAAGCTCAAAGCTGATACTTTATACCAGTGGCACCTAAAAAATAGCTGCAATGATTTTTGAATGAGCATATAACTAAATTACTTACAGTTTTTTATCCATTAATTTAAAATTCTGCAGTTAACTTTTTCGATAATACTAAAGAATTGGGTAACAAAGCAATGTGTACTGAAGTAAGGTGATCTAGGAAATACAACAGGATAGCTTTCAAAATTTTTTAGAACGGTCTACCTACAAATGTTAACAGATAATAAAGAATTAACACATATCTATGCATAGAAGCTTAGCCATTGAGGTACCCCTATGCAGGCATACTTGTGCCAGTGTATTCATCTCACAGCATTGGTACCCATGTCTATCAATGATATTGGTGCCAAACAGGCCATTTTAATGTCCAGACAGAGTGCTGAATGGTATTTATATGTGCCTCTGTGACCTTTGATACTGACCCTTGTATTTCCCTCATCTGCCTAGGATTGCTTTACATGGTGGTTGTGTAAAATCTCTTGCTAAATTGGAGGTCAGCTTTCATTTCATTGCTACATTGATGGTTGGTGTAAATGCTTTCATTACATGGGTGTCCAGTAACAGAAGGACACTATTGCATTGGGGGCCAGTGATATGCCTCCATTCATTGGTGTTCAGTAGAAGACGACCCTAATACATTGGTGTCAATAGGTAAAGGGCCCCTATTTATTGGTTTCAGTGTGGAAGGGTCTCTATGCATTGGCGCCAGTGCGAACAACACCTTATTCATTGCTGTCAGTGGGAAAGGGCCCCATTTCATTGGTGTTAGTGGTTGCCTGAAGCAAGCACTTCTCTGAGTACCCTCTGTGCCAGAAGCATGATTTGCACCATCAGTTTTGTACCACAGAACTGGATGCTGGCCAGGGAACTTTCATTTACTGGGTGAACTCTGCTCATCATCTGCCCACTGAGGTACTGGGGCCCAATACAAGTGGGGGGAACCACTACCTGTAATGGTCTCCAGGACCTTAAAAATGACTGGGCTCCTGGACAGCTGAAATGTCCATCATTACATATGCATAGTTTTTTACACCTGTTGACAAAGCAGTTTCTATATACAATATGTATTTCAGACATTTGATAGGAGTTTCCCTTTTAGTTTTCTGCATCTTACTTAAGCCTTGGTCATGAAACAGTCTAGCCTAAGGACATATGTATATGGTTATTTCCAGTAGTAATAAAATAATTTTGGGCAATCCTTTTCACCTGGCTTCACTAATGCGGAGAAGAAGAGAATTCATCCCTCTTGGAGAGACAAGGTTATAATCAGTGCAATTTGCATGTCTATAAACTCTGCATCA
Source organism: Staurois parvus (assembly GCF_062004578.1). Classification (NCBI taxonomy): domain Eukaryota; kingdom Metazoa; phylum Chordata; class Amphibia; order Anura; family Ranidae; genus Staurois; species Staurois parvus. The sequence continues at coordinate 4,906,179 of NW_028318083.1, forward strand.
CTGAATGGTTCCAGCATTGTGAGACAAGTAGTCTCCTGAAATTTCAATCAGTGGGTTTTTTTGGTGCCAAAATCCTAGCTACACAAAGACTACTGAAGTGTGATGTTTATTAGTGACAGGCTGCTTGATGGTGGTTGTGCACTGCTAGTAAGGATAATTATTTGCAACTAGGGACTACATTCATATAAAGAAGAATACCTTGTGCACCAGAAGTTGGTGTTCATTGGGTAACTAGTATATATGCATTCTTCAAGAACAAATACAGTATGTTGCTCTGGTTTCATCCAAAAACCCTTCCCTTCTGAAAACCTTTGGGCTGTATGCCTGGTAGTAGTAGTACGACACAGTAGTAACATTGCTGTTAGGCCTTGTGCTTACCAGCTTCAGCTTGTACAGGTTAAACGCAAAAAATTTGAATATCGTGCAAAAGTTCATTTATTTCAGTAATGCAACTTAAAAGGTGAAACTAATATATGAGATAGGCTCATTACATGCAAAGCAAGATAGTTCAAGCCGTGATTTGTCATAATTGTGATGATTATGGCTTACAGCTCATGAAAACCCCAAATCCACAATCTCAGAAAATTAGAATATTGTGAAAAGGTGCAATATTCTAGGCTCAAAGTGTCCCACTCTAATCAGCTAATTAAGCCATAACACCTGCAAAGGGTTCATGAGCCTTTAAATGGTCTCTCAGTCTGGTTCCGTAGGAATCACAATCATGGGAAAGACTGCTGACCTGACAGTTGTGCAGAAAACCATCATTGACACCCTCCATAAGGAGGGAAAGCCTCAAAAGAGAATTGCAAAAGAAGTTGGATGTTCCCAAAGTGCTGTATCAAAGCACATTAATAGAAAGTTATGTGGAAGGGAAAAGTGTGGAAGAAAAAGGTGCACAAGCAGCAGGGATGACCGCAGCCTGGAGATGATTGTCAGGAAAAGGCAATTCAAAAGTGTTGGGGACTTTCACAAGGAGTGGACTGAGGCTGGAGTCAGTGCATCAAGAGCCACCACACACAGACAGATCCTGGACATGGGCTTCAAATGTTGTATTCCTCTTGTCAAGCGTCTTACCTGGGCTAAAGACAAACAGACCTGGTCTGTTGCTCAGTGGTCCAAAGTCCTCTTTTCTGATGAGAGCAACTTTTGCATCTCGTTTGGAAACCAAGGACCCAGAGAATGGAGGAAGAATGGAGAGGCACACACTGCAAGATGCTTGAAGTCCAGTGTGAAGTTTCCACAGTCTGTGTTGATTTGGGGAGCCATGTCATCTGCTGGTGTTGGTCCACTGTGCTTCATTAAGTCAAGGGTCAACGCAGCCGTCTACCAGGAGATTTTGGAGCACTTCATTTTTCCTTCCGCAGATGAGCTTTATGGGCATGGTGACTTCATTTTCCAGCAGGACTTGCCACCTGCCCACACTGCCAAAAGCACCAAAACCTGGTTCAATGACCGTGAGATTACTGCGCTTGATTGGCCAGCAAACTCGCCTGACCTGAACCCCATAGAGAATCTATGGGGCATTGCCAAGAGAAAGATGGGAGACATGAGACTGAACAATGCAGAAGAGTTGAAGGCCGCTATTGAAGCATCCTGGTCTTCCATAACACCTCAGCAGTGCCACAGGCTGATAGCTTCCATGCCATGCCGCATTGAGGCAGTAATTGCTGCAAAAGGAGCCCAAACTAAGTACTAAGTACATAAGAGCATGCTTTTACTTTTCAGAGGTCCGATATTATTCTACAATCCTTGTTTTATTGATTGCATGTAATATTCTCATTTTCTCAGATTGTGGATTTGGGGTTTTCATGAGCTGTAAACCATAATCACCACAATTATGACAAATCATGGCTTGAACTATCTTGCTTTGCATGTACAGTTGCAAGAAAAAGTATGTGAACCCCTTGGGATTACGTGGAGTTTTGCATGAATTGGGCATAAAATGTGCTCTGAACGTCATCTAAGTCACAACAATAGAAGAACACAGTCTGCTGAACATAATACTACACAAACATTAGATGTTGCCATGGTTTAATTGCACATAACATGTAAAATTCACAGTGCAGGGAGGAAAAAGTATGTGAACCTTTGGACTTAATAACTGGTTGACCCTCCTTTGGCAGCAATAACCTCAACCAACCGTTTCCTGTAGTTGCAGATCAGACCTGCACAACGATCTGGAGTAATTTTCGACCACTCCTCTTCACAAAACTGTTTAAGTGTAGCAATATTCTTGGGATGTCTGGTGTGAATCGCCCTCTTAAGGTCATGCCACAGTATTTCAATTTGGTTGAGGTCAGGACTCTGACTGGGCCACTCCAGAAGGCGTATTCTGTGCTGTTGCAGCCATTGTTTTGTTGAATTACTTGTATGCTTTGGGTCATTGTCCTGTTGCATCACCCACCCTCTGCGGAGCTTCAGTTGGCGGACAGATGGTCGTACGTTTTCCTGCAAAATGTCTTGATAAACTCTGGAATTCATTTTCCCATCAATGACAGCAATCCGTCCAGGCCCTGAGGCAGCAAAGCAGCCCCAAACCATGATGCTCCCTCCGCCATGTTTTACAGAGGGGATGAGGTTTTGATGTTGGTGTGCTGTGCCTTTTTTTCTCCACACATAGTGTTGTGTGTTCTTCCCAAACAACTCAGTCTTGGTTTCATCTGTCCACAGTATATTTTGCCAGTAGTGCTGTGGAACATCCAGGTGCTCTTTTGCAAACGTCAAACTTGCTGCAATATTCTTTTTGGACAGCAATGGCTTCCTCTGTGGTGTCCTCCTATGTACTCCATTCTTGTTTAATGTTTTCCTTATTGTAGATGTGTCAACAAAAATGTTAGCATGTGCCAGAGATTTCTGTAGGTCTTTAGCTGACACTCTGGGATTCTTCTTTACCTCATGCAGCATTCTGCGCTGTGCTCTTGCAGTCATTTTTACAGGATGACCACGCCTAGGGAGAGTAGCAACAGTGCTAAACTTTCTCCATTTGTAGACAGTCTGTCTTACCGTGGACACATGAACATCAAGGCTTTTGGAGATACTTTTGTAACCCTTTCCAGCTTCATGCAAGTCAACAATTCTTGATTGTAGGTCTACTGAGAGCTCTTTTCTGCAAAGCATGGTTCACATCAGACAGTGCTTCTTGAAACCAGTAAACCCAAAACAGGTGTGTGTTTTTTAAGGGCAGGACAGCTGTCAGCAACACATCCAATATCATCACACTGATTGGAGTCAAGGTTGGCTCACTCCTGGCTCCAATTAGCTCTGGGAGAAGTCATTAAGATAGGGCCTCACATACTTTTTCCTCCCTGCACTGTGAATGTTTACATGCTATGTGCAATTAAACCATGGCAACATCTAATGTTTGTGTAGTATTATTTTCAGCAGACTGTGTTCTTCTATTGTTGTGACTTAGAAGACGTTCAGAGCACATTTTATGCCCAATTCATGCAAAAATCCCAAGGGGTTCACATACTTTTTCTTGCAACTGTAATGAGTCTATCTCAATATATTAGCTTGACCTTTTAGGTTGCATTACTGAAATAAATGAACTTTTGCATGATATTCTAATTTTTCGAGTTTCGCCTGTATAAGATCAATGAGTACAACAAGCTTTTACAAAGCATTTGCAAAACTTTTATTCAGCTTCAAGCATTCTCCTTGAAGTCTTTAGGCCTTGTTCACATTTGTGGTTTGAGGAAGGTAGGCGGTAAAAACACAAGGTTAACACGTTTTCATAACCCCCCCATGACTCCTTCGTAAGCTGCAAAGGCGGCAGATGGTGGTGTGCACATGCCGAAAGTTATCCCTCCCGGTTGCATTCAGAGGGCACTACAACCTGCTGAACACCACCCCTGTAACTGAATGGTGCAAATTTTAGAGGTTAAATCAGGCAGTGAAGAGGTGGCATATCACCTTCTCACTGCCTGTCAAACTTCCTCTGCAGAGATGCACCACAGAGGGCACTGCAAGTGTAAATGAGCCAACTGAGCATATCTGGGCAAAATTTAAACCTCCTCGCACCCACTTGCTCATTTAGCATTTTTTGGGAAAAAATAACTTATGGCGGACATTCATACTCACCTAAGTCCACCATTCATTTCCTTACTAGGTGCAGTGGACAGGTATTCCAGTACTGTAGATATTCCTGCCCCAGCCATTCCCGTCATGCTAACATCATTACTTTCTCTTTTGGATTCTAAAGCTGGCCATACACTAGTAGATTTACAAATTAATGTATGTACAAACTGATGTATGAAAATTCTCATCTGTACATTTGATGATTGATGAATGCTGTCTAAAAGTAATTTGAAATCTCATTTGCTTTTAACATTTGATTTTGGAATGAATGTAATTTCCTAAAGGAAAAACAAATTTAAATTTTAGAAATTCATTAGTTCAAGAAATATTTTCCATCCTTTTTTGTTAAAATTTTCTCACCACTGCGGTCAAAATGAATACTGATTCGACACCACTAATGATTTGAAAATCAAACAAATGTTCCTGAAACAAACGTTTTCTGCAAAATTAATTCCAGCTTGGACCAATGTAAGTATACACACCAGCGGGATCCCTGTGGGAGCAGAGAATCACTGTAGCAGTTGTCACTACTACAGTGATCCTTGCAGTCTTCGGGGTCCCATGCTGTGGGATTGCTCAATTGAAACACATGCCATTCAGAGAACACCTTGCATGTTTCTCAATGAATGAAAAGCATTTACTGATTGGATGAGGTGGTGAGGTCACAATCTCCACCTTATTTAACCAGAGAATGCCTTGTATTTATTAAGAAAAATAGGCATTCTCTAAATGTACCATAATCCGGATGACAGAGAGAATCCCCGTAGTAGTGACACCTATATATAGTATATGTACTAGGTACCAAGCTGGACCAATGTAACTATGCAAAAGAAATCCATACCTAGAATTTTGCTTTAAACCGCCCTTAAATTCTGGTTTGGGGAGGTTAAACACAGATCCTAATGTGCGTGCTGACTGTCACTGTAAACCACCTGCTAGGAGCCTTCAGCACTACTTGAAGCTTGTTGAATGCCTGTAATCTCATGCACAAATAGACTGGGAACAAGAAATCAAGCATTAGGAACCAATGAGGCTCTAGTGCAGTGAACACAACACAGGAGGAGAGCACAGAGTGATGACTCTTCACCAGGGGTGGACTGACAACTCATGGGGCCCCCGGGCAATAGGGGATCATGGGGCCTCTGTGTGCTTGCCCAAACTCAAAAAAGCCTATGAAAGGGGAATCTCATGGGGCCCCCTACTGACCCCGGGCCATCGGGCAGTGCCCGAGTTTCCAAATGGTCAGTCTGCCCCTGCTCTTCACTGTGTGATTGCTTGTTCTCCATCTAATGAGCTGTTTGGAGGTTTCTTCTTGCCCTAACTGTGTTCCTACAGCAATGTGGAGTCAAGGATCACACTATGCTATGTAACAAGTGTACCTGGATTACAAAAAATAGTTACAAAGAGTTACAAATTCGATACAAATATTACAAATAATATCCATTCTTCCATCCAAAGCATACTGCAGTATTGAGCCAGCTGCTCTGTACTGCAATGTCTAGCCAGTACATAGTAAATATGTCATTTAACCTGGCAATTTATAGTTTTGGGATATAATGAAATAGTTTTTTCTCAGACTGGGATTATGTTATGTAAACAGTACTGGATTTTTTCTATAAAATATGGAGTGAACAACCTCTATGGAAACATATACATTGTTCAGAGCAACATAGGGAATCATCTAAGAGGTGTCTAATATGCTTGCCAACAGCATTTGGGTTCTTCACCTTTAGGCCTGGTTCATACCAATGCGTGTTGCAATCTGCTGCGGGAAAAAAAAAGTCCTGCCCAATTTCAAAAACGAAGAGACTGAAAACACATAGATGCAAAAACGTGTAGCATAGGAAACCATGTTAAATGGACTGTAGTTAGTTTCTGCAAAAAGCACAAAAAAATGCATAGGTGTGAACCAGGCCTTATACCTCAGTATACCTTTTTATATATCAGACTATAAGAATGGACCATACAGTTACTAAAGGGGTCAGTTTAACTGTTTAACCCTTGTGTTAAATGTGGCTGCAGTAAGTCCAGGTGAACTACACTGGAATAAAAGTAGCACATAGTTTTTATTTAAAGAAATATAAAGCGTACCACTGTGCATTCCAGTTGTGAAAACCCCAATGAGTCAAGGTGCACACACACGGGCTGAAATCAGCTGGTACAGAAACCATCTGACCAGGGACAGACTGACAACTCATGGGGGCCCTGGGCAATAGGGGATCATGGGGCCCCTGTGTCCTTGCCCAAACTCAAAAAAGCCTATGAAAAAGGTACCAGAGGCATCTCATGGGGCCCCCTACTGACCCTGGGCCCTCGTCCGCCCCTGCATCTGACATTCGGCCCGTGTGTCCAGGTCCTCGTCTGACAAATGCCAATCTCACAACTAGCTTCTGTCAAATGAGCATTCTGGAAATCCAGCAGCCGATCGGCATCTGATCAGCACTCTCAGCCAATGGCTATGAGTGCTGGTCAGTGTGTTCTGCCAGGGGCGGTTCCCCTGTCAGAAAACAATAGTACAGCAGGGAGATTGCTGTACTAATTCCGCATAGTTAGTACATAGACCTCAGTTTTTTTTTTCGTTCGGCCCGCTGAGTTGATTGAAAGTTAAAAAAAAATGTACCATGTGTACCAGGCAATATGATGCAGCTCAGAAACCCACTGCTGCAACAAGCCAAGCAGCTTACAGGATGCAATAACTGGCATCTATGGAAACTGCTCTTCAGGCCCATTCACATTATTGCGTAGTGGTGAAGCGTGTGTTATTGCAACACATGGTAATACACAAAACTAAGTTCAGTATGCTGTAGTGCCATTAATTTTAGCCCTGCTTCACATATATGCAGCCGTGCGGGCCGCGTTTTGCGGGGGCACGAGAGCCCATTCATTTTACAACTAATGGCACCCGCCTGCGGGTCCGCATTTCTCTGTGCGGGTGGTGCGGCTGCACGGATTTTCGTGCAGATCTGCAGAGGCACCACCCGCACAGATGTGAACCAAGCCTAAATGCACAATGCTTGCCAGCGCATTGAAATACATGTTCATCTTAGTGCACCACAACACCATCTATGTGCTGAGGTATGTTGTGATAAAAAAGCTACAGGTTCATTAAACCTGAGTTATGGTATAAAGGGAATTGGCTGCCTTGCTACAAAACACAAAAGAAGCAAATTAATGTGTGTTTGGTAATCCACAACTGTCTGAATCCAGCCTTATGGCCCATTCACACCTTTTAATGCCTATGGTGTTAGTTACATATAAGCAGTGCACTGACATGTGTTGGCCAAAAAAAATAAAAAAATGTTTTACCTGTCAACGGTCATTGTAAAGGCTTTTGATTAGAATGATAACGCCTGTCAACACATGACAAGCCCACTGCCCAAAGCAATAAAAGAAAAAAAATGCATAAAACACATATGCCTAGGTGTGGAACCTGCCTTTAAGTAATCTTTTCCTAAGGTAAGCATGATTGATGCAGTTGTTGATCTATCCTGAAAATGCTAGATGCCTGGCTAATAGGCAGGTCCAAATATCTTCAACAATTTGACACAGAACCAGTCTGCATGAAGCCAGAGATAAACAGGAACTTTACTTTTTTGTCCCCTCTTACTGCTGGGTTGTCCTCAAAAATCCATCTAGCCAATCCAGCGTTGTCTGGTTTAGGCCACCACTCTGTCGCAGCATGCCGAGTGCCATGCTGCTATTTTCCATTTTGATGTCGTAAGCATGCTAGATGTCTGTTCCATATTTGTCTGAAGCCTTCTGAGATATGTGACATCAGTATCCCACGAGGGTGTAGGCTATGTCATTCTTGCCTACGTGAGAAATCTGGACGTCCAGGGCCAGGACCCACTGAAAAATGGATGGCATCATACTGAACCATATGTATTCTGCCATGCTGGCGCCAGGAAATTTTCTATATTATCAAATGTTGCTATCCAATTAGGTAACGTTGGTTGGGATTGGGAGAGGGAGGGGGCTAAAAACAAGGAGGATAATGATGGCAAGTCACTTTGGAGGGTATAGGTCTGCTTTAAAGTATAACTAAAGGCAAATTTTTTAAAAACTTTTGGATAGAGTGGAGATGGATTAGAACCCCTGTAATTTTTTTTTCATTGCTGTCCGTGCCGCCGTTAGGGAGATTCACCCTCTCTATTTCTACTGTTTACTATTATCATTGAAAGTGAAAGCAAAGAAAAGCCTACATTTACTTAGTAAAGTAATGTAATAGAGGGGAAATCTTCCAATGGGAACCCCCAGGTCACCAGAACTAGTGTTGACAGGAGAGAGACATGTGTTGTTTACACACAAGTCTCTCCCCTGTCTGCTTTCCCCGACAATCACCAGGGAATCTCTGGCCTGGACCTGGTGATTGGCATCCCTAGCCACCAATGAAATGCAAATCACGTATATATTACATGATTTTGCGCAGCTCTGCCGCGCTGTAGCAGTAGTTCTACTATAGGGTGGCAGGATTCCCTTAACTGCTTTCCCGCCACCCTATAGTATAACTACTGCTACAGGGCGGCAAGGCTGCGCAAAATCACATAATATATACATGATTTGCATTTCATTGGTGGCTAGGGATGCCAATCACCGGGTCCAGGCCGGAAATTCCCTGGTGATTGTCAGGGAAAGCTGACAGGGGAGAGGCCAGTGTGTAAACAACACAGGTCTCTCTCCTGCCAGCATGGACATGCTGTTTTCAATCTCTCTGCACAGCAGAGAAATACAAAGCAGCATGTCTCCCTAGTAAAACACAGCACATAATGTTAAACAGCACAACATTAACCCTTTGATTGCCCCAGATGTTAACCCCTTCCTGCCCACTGTCATTAGTACAGTGTCAGTGCTTTTTATTAGCACTGATCACTGTATTGGTGTCGTTGGGATGTCAGTGGCAGTTAGTCAGTTCCCCCTAGTGTCAGAATACCCGCCGCAGTCCCACAATAAGTCACTGATCGCCGCCATTACTAGTATTACAGAAAAACAATTCCAGTATATATACAGCCATTTGTAGATGCTGTAACTTTCACGTAACTCAAATAATATACAATTATTGGGATTTTTTTTAGCAAAGACATGGCAGAATAAATTTTGGCCCAAATTTTTGAAAAAATTTAATTTTAAAATTTTTTTACTGGATATGTTTTATAGCAAAAAGTAAAAAATATTAGGGTTTGTTTTTCCAAATTGTCAGTCTTTTGTTTATAGCTCAAAAAATATAAAATGCAGAGGTGATCAAATACCACCGAAAAAAAGCTCTATTTGTGGTAAAAAAAAGGACAGACATTTAATTTATGTACAATGTTGTATGACAGCGCAATTGTCAGTTAAAATAACACAGCGCCCTAACGCAGAAAATGTCCTGGTCAGGAAGAGGGGTAAATCCTCTGGAGGGCAAGTGGTTAACCAGGGATTTTAAGGGATTTCCTCTCACTTCCTGGCTGGCTATGGGACAGGAAGTGGAGGGAAATCTCTGAAATGAGACACAGATGGCTAAAATAAAATATCTGACAGGGGTTATAACATTCCCTTATCCAAAAATGAAAAAAAAAAGTTTTGCTTATAGTTCTACTTTAAGACCCCGGTTGCACTGGGTGAGACTTGGCATGCGATTTGCATGCCATGCGACTTGCAAATCGTATTCCAAGTTGCACCCTATTGTCCACAATTACAGCGGTCATATCGGTGCGGTTCCGACTTGGTCGGAGCCTCACCGATTTCTAAAGCAGTACATGCACTACTTTTGGTGCGATTTGCATAGACATCTATGTCAGATGTCTTGCCAATCACACCTGAAATCGGCATGTCCCCCAACTTTGAAATCTTGTGACTTCACTGTAAGGCTACGTTCACACTAGCTTTGTATGCAGGCGGCAGAGAGGCGTTTGGGAAGCGTTTTTTACCGCTTCCCAAACGCCTTGGACAATTCTGCACATTGCAGCACATGCTGCTGTTAGAACGGGAGCGTTAGCGTCGCGGCAAAACGGACGCCTCTGGTCGAGTCAGAAGACGTTGAAGCCTCCTATTCTAGTTTATGGTGCCGCTCTGCAAATGCCTGGGCGGCGTTTGCAGCGCAGTTGCGGAGCGTTTGCGGAGTGGTAACACCATTTAAACTTCAAACAGCAAACGCCTAGCAACCGCTGCTAAACCGTGCATGCGGCGTTTGCGGAGTGTTAAAAAACACTCCGCAAACGCCGGAGCGCTATAGGGGCGTTTGGCAAACGTTGGTAAAACAGTCAAGTGTGAACGAGCCCTAAGTTGCACGATTTCAAAGTGAGGCTTGATCTCCTAGATTGTAAGCTCGAAAGAGCAGGGTCCTTGAACCCCTCATATATTGTATTGTTACTGTCTTGTCTCATGTTCTGTCCCCCTTGCTACTGTACAGCGCTGAGCAAACCCTTTGGCGCTATATAAATACTGTATTATAGTAATAATAATGTGACCGGGGGGGGTATGACAGAATCTTCATACTTGTTCTAAGTCCGTAAGTCAAAGTATGAAAGCAGGTAGGTCAGCAGCGTAACCATGGAACTAGCATTTCTATGGGAAGTCAGTAGGCATCCTCCATGTTTCCTCCTCTGCTCAGGCACAGGCTGCATACTCTTTGTAATCACATATAGACACAACTCGCTCTACAAGGCCGCAGACTGTAATCATGAGACAGAGCAGGATGTTGCTTGCACAACACTTGACGGAAGCCTACAGAAGGATGTACTGGCTGCACACTGAACGATCTGATATATATATATATTTATCATATTTTGTGTCTTTAGAACTTTATAATGTCAATGTTTATCAAAGGGATTTACTTTATCCCTGAGGGCAAAGCTTAGCCCTGAAAGGGTTACTGGTGCCTATCCCTAACAATGCTCTGTCAGTATGTGAGCTCACCTAAGAAGGTTACTGCATCACTGCTTCCAAACCAAACTTTGTAACTTTGGCAACCACATTTTCCTTCTCTAGGACGACAGAAACATCCTTTCCCCTGGTTACCATCAGGCGGCTGGTTAGTGAACATCAACACAGGAATGCCTGTCCTGCTCTATAACAGGAAGGCAGAGCAGCCTGTATCTGCAGGAGGGGCAGAGTCTAGTTACATTCCATCCTGACCCAGTTTTACATCCCTCCCTCCCCTCACCTCCAAGGAGACAGGCAGAGCACCACTTCTAATTCCTCCACACCCCACAGGAAGGAGGAGGGAGTGAGGGGAGAGCTAAGGGCAAGAAAAAAAAAGAAAGCTAATGTCGGCAAGGGTGTAATGAGGCATGTGTTCTGTCTGACTGATAAAGCAACAGGCAGGCCATGGAGCTGAGGTAACTCCTCCAAGTGCAGCAACAAGTGCTGCCATACAACGTCTCCGCATGCAAACTTCATATCCAGCAAGACGACCCCTCGTATTAGGGATAAGCTACACAGGCCATTTTAATCTCTTGATAGATTTAACCACTTGCTGCCTGTCACCTCTTCAGCCCCCTTGCATGCAGGCTGTCCAGCTGCGGTGTGTGCAATCCTGGGGTTTTAGTAGGCCCAGATGCAGCTTTCATCTCTGCTGTCAGAGTCTATGACAGGCTGGAATATGCTGTGGCTGGATGGGGCTCAATGAATACCTGGAGCGCAAGTACCACTCAGTACTACCATCTCTATGCTGACTACACGCAAATCTATCTCTCTACCCCTCGCCTCACCCCTTCAGTCTCCGCCCGAATCACTAGCCTACTGAGCGACATATCGGATTGGATGTCACTCCACTTCCTCAAACTGAACCTTTCCAAAACCGAGCTGTTAGTATTCCCCCCAGCCTGCACCCCCTCCCCTGACTTCTTCATCACGACCAACAATGCCAGCATCAGTCCCACCGGAAAGTCAGAGTACTTGGTGTCATCCTAGACTCCAATCTGTCCTTCCAGTCCCAGGTCCAATCACTAACAAACTCATGTAGACTCCACCTCCGCAACATCTCCAAAATACGTCCGTTCCTAACCCTGGAAACCACTAAGCAACTCATTCACTCCCTCATCATATCACGACTTGACTACTGTAACTCCCTCCTCACCGGCCTACCTCACCGCAGGCTATCCCCGCTTCAGTCGATCCTGAATACTGCGGCCAGACTGATCCACCTTACCAAATGCTCCGTATCCGCCACCCCTCTCTGCCAATCCCTCCACTGGCTTCCGATTGCCCAACAGATAAAATTCAAAATGCTAACACTGACATACAAAGCTGTCCATAACTCTGCCCCAAACTACATCACCGACCTGATATCCAAATACCACCCAAAACGCACACTCCGCTCCTCACAAGACCTCCTTCTCTCTAGTTCCCTGGTCTCCTCCTCCCATGCCCACCTCCAGGACTTCTCCAGGGCTTCCTCCATCCTCTGGAACTCCCTACCCCAATCCATCAGACTTTCACCTACTCTCCTCTCCTTTAGGCACACCCTGAAAACCCACCTCTTCAGGGAAGCCTACCCCGCCCTCACCTAACTGTCCATCTCCTCCGCTCTTTCTACCACTAAATCCCCCACAGCTATCCCTCCCGTGCCACTATCCCCTCCCTCCTGGATTGTAAGCTCCAAGGAGCAGGGCCCTCGAACCCCTCATGTATCGCATTGTATTGTTATTGTACTGTCTCGTGTATTTTCTCCCATTGTATTGTACAGCGTTGAGCAAACTGTTGGCGCTATATAAATACTGTATAATAATAATAATAATACATTGTTCAGCCTGCCATAGATCTGACTAAGGTTGCCACCTCATCCCTTTAAACCTGAACATATTAATTACACAGGTTCTGTGGCTGATTAAGGTGGTAATTAAACTCCCTTAGTGCCTTTTCTGCATTCAATTAGCCACAGAACCTGTGTAATTAATATGTTCGGGTTTAAAGGGATGAGGTGACAACCCTAGACCTGACAGGCTGCAGGGAACAGAGCTGGACACTACGCCTGCGACTCCTGGGCACTCCAAAATGCTAGGATTGTATGTATAAAGTCTAGATTGCCCCATGGCCAAGGGACCTCAGGTTTGATCTCCACAGGAGAGTTCTAGAGCTACAAAAATCACTAGGAGCAGAAACTGATTGTTAAAGGAATGGAGAATATGGCCTTCTATAAGGTAAGGGCCTGTTCATCATGTGCGTTACGTTGCGCTAGGCAGCCTTGCACAGTGTAGTCCTAACTTGAGATGTGTTTGGGCCTGCACAGGCAGGGTTGCAGATAAGTCAGTACAGCCAGCCCTCTTGTACAGGGCCCAGACCCCATCAGTTCAACAGGGGGACCCGGGGACCTGACAAGCAGGAGGGATGCCTGTACTGCCTTGTCGCTGAACTGATCCCCCTGTGGCTCCCCCTGCAGAGCAGCTGACTTCGCCTCCTGGCCCTCACACAGTTTCTCTGTGGATGAGTGGTTTGTTCATGCAGCTGGAGCCACCTGTTCCTATGGCAATGGTCCCCAAACTGCGGCATGGGGCTAGATATGGCCCTTTGCTTGCCCTTATCTGGCCCTTGGGGCACTATTTCACCAACTGACACCAATGATGGGGCAACATTCACCCTACTGACACCATCAATGGGGCAGCATTCATCCCACTGATATCACCAATGGGGCACTATTCCTCCTATTACAACCAATGATGGAGCACTGATACTGGGGAATTTTCCACTCCGACTGGTCACAGTCCAGCCCCCATAAAGCCTGAAGGACAGTAAACTGACCCTTTCCTTGGAAAGTTGGGAGACCCCTGTGTGGCAAACGTATACCCAGAGACTGACTCAGTCCTCCATTTTGCTAAGAATCTCCATGTTGTCCCTCATTTTTCCCCCTTTCCTCTTGGTTAATCCACAGGGACATATGTGTTTTGGAAGGGTCACAGGCAGACTAGGGCACAGCAGGGAACCCCAGAGCTATTAAACATTTTTGAGCTAGGTGCCTGGCTGTCTGGGCGAGGTGTACCATATAATACCTCGTATAAGATAAGGCAAGCTTTCCCAGTTCAAGGCATGCCAACGAAGCACGAATGAGATAAACACTTTTCAAAATCCATTTTTCCCATATGTCTCATATCTTGTAATATGAGAGATTTACATAAAAACCAGACATATCGTCAGATTGGCTAAGAGGAGACGAACAATTTGATGGGTCACTCTCCTTGTCTCAAATACACAGGAAAGCAGAAAAGTAGATCTCAGGAACCATTCAGTGTATAATTTCATAATTCATATCTAATCAATCCTCAGACGTGTCTGCATCATAATCTACCCGTGAGTGGAGTGTCACTTGTGCATAGGAAAAGTTATGAGCCAAAATATGAATTAGACAAGATTTTGGCTCTAGTTTAGGGCTACGCCCAGACCTCCACGCCCTAAACGGGGTATTGGTCCTTGACTTCAGAGACACTCCTTGCTGGGGAACTACAAATTGGGCTGTCAGGCCTAAGAGAAGGAGTTGAAGAATTCTCCCATGGACCATCGAAACAGAGGGAGATCAAAGCACCCTTCTGCTCTGAAACTTGATCTGCTAACCCAGGACTTTAGCAAGTACTTTAACTCCTTAACTTCCTTTCTATTATCTCTTTGCTGTGCTGTTGTTCTCTGTATATTTATATATATATTGGTTACATCTTTGTTATGTAAATATTTTATTGCACCCCCTTTTGACTTTTCAGTAATAAATCTTTCCTTCTGAAAGTGTTGAACTGTTTCTATAGCTCTTAATTGCAATTTACGAATTCCTGCCTCTAAAGAGAACGCTACTGTGTTTGTTTAACCCTCTGTATAACCGGCCTGCGGCGACCGTGTTGTGCAGACGATTATCTCAATCATTATAGTGTTATTGCTGATATCGCCGAGTTTCCTCTTTCTCTGTACAAAAAAGGAGGTGGTGGCAGTGTGAAGGGTTAATTGCGTAATTAACCTGACCCAGTAACAAGCGCATTCAGGCTGCCGGTACGTCAATTGTGGTCCAATTAGCTGGAAAATCCTTGTGCAGGATGCAGCTGAGTGTGGCATTGTTACGCATGTGACAGCGCGGTTTTAGATTTGCTAGTCCTTCGGTCATGGGTTGGTGAGAAAGGCTGGGGTCTGACGCCGCGGTCATCACATATTGGTGACAGCGATCGTGGGATCGTCACATATTGGTGGCAGCGATCTCACATCCATCACACACTGCTCTATGGGGATGCAGCAGTTGTAGGAATACAGATGCAGGTCCTAATTTGACTGGAGTGCAGGCGTAGGTGAGTGGCCCCTGAATGAACACTGTTCAGAGCCACACACCTGTAAAATGTAGGATCTGCGTCTGTATTCGTACCCATAGCATAATATAGGCTTCCTGCACACAGCACCAAGTGGCTCTAGTCACATAAACAAACTGCTGATTTACACTGTACAGCCCACAGTGCCCATGTGAATGAGCCCCAAGATCTCATTCATACAGAACTTTATTGTTTAACTCAATACAGTTTTATTGTTTAGATTTATGCAGGCCATACATGGGTTGAATTCTGAACGATTTTTGTCTGAAAATTGAAAACGTTGTTCGCTCTGTAATCCAATGGTGCCATCAATGATTTCGAAAATCGGCTGACCAAGTCATAACGTTCACCCCGTATAACAGGTGAAACTTCTGTTCCTTCCAGGTCACGGCTCATGCACATATTCTTTTCGGAAAAACGATCGTACGATTTGACCATCACTGAGTTGAAAATCGGTCGTTTTTCACGAATTTTCCAACATGCCAGATCACCGAAAAGGGGAGGAACCACGAAAATCAGCCGGTACCATTGACCCATTAACAGAGCGAAAATCGTCCGATTATTCTTAGGTCCGATTTTCAGATGAAAAATCGCTCGAATTTCGACCCATGTATGGCCGGCATTAGTGGGAATTGTACATTTTGTTGTGCTTGTGTCTGCTAAGAATGATCTTTTAGTGTATTTTTTGCAAACATTTTGATATTTTCTTGTGGGGGGGGGGGGGGTTTGTGCTGTCTGGTAGGCGGGTACAGGGCCCTGTAATTTCAGCAGCCTTGTGCACAGGCACTCTCCGGCTCATTCACATTATTATTATACAGGATTTATATAGCGCCAACAGTTTGCACAGCACTTTACAATATAAAGGTAGACAATACAATTCCAATACAATTTGGTACAAGAGGAACCAGAGGGCTCTGCTCGTTAGAGCTTACAATCTAGCGCCAACAGTTTGTGCTTTAAATATAAAGGGGGACAGTACAATTACAATACAGTTCAATACAGAAGGAATAGGAGGCCCTGTGTGAATGAGACCTGCTCAGTTTTTCAGGTTTATTACAATTTTTTTTTTTTTAACTGTGTGTGTCTGGTTTACACCACCCCAAGTAAAACGTAGCATTTTACCATGAGGGCAGCTGCAGGGTGTGGAAGGATGCAAGCTTCAGTGCATCACAGCGCTTACTTTTTCTTTGTTACTTTTATTTGAAGTGTCATGTAGTGACATTTGATTAATTTCTTCACAAAAGTAGTGCCATCCAGTGTGCTGCGAAAAAATGCAGACATGCTGCATTTTTCCCCACTGCACATCATACCAGTGCTGTGGTGAGAACAGTATACATAGAAAATGCAGGTCACCACACATAGCATGAATGAGCCCTTAAATCTGTTAATGACAATACATTAAAAAGGTCTGTGTAGATTAACCCTCAGGGCTCATTCACACAGGCAGTCAGCCCCGTACAGTGTGAAGAGCTCTTTACTTTTCTGTTCTTGTGCTAGAGCTGCATGCAGGCAGTCTGTATTAGTGAAGAATATGTATCGGATGGACCCACCTGCACAGCCAGCTTTGACAGGTACGCAGAGATGAGTGCACACGGACAACTATGTACCAATCAAACTTGGCCGTGCAGGCGAGTCTGTATTAGTGAATGGATATGTATCGGATGGACCCACCTGCACAGCCAACTTTGACAGGTACGCAGAGATGAGTGCACACGGACAACTATGTACCAATCAAACTTGGCCGTGCAGGCGAGTCTGTATTAGTGAATGGATATGTATCGGATGGACCCACCTGCACAGCCAACTTTGACAGGTACGCAGAGATGAGTGCACACGGACAACTATGTACCAATCAAACTTGGCCGTGCAGGCGAGTCTGTATTAGTGAATGGATATGTATCGGATGGACCCACCTGCACAGCCAACTTTGACAGGTATGCAGAGATGAGTGCACACGGACAACTATGTACCAATCAAACTTGGCTGTGCAGGCGAGTCTGTACAGCTGCTATTTGTCCATTCATGCATATGGCCTGTCTGAACGCTGCTCAGCGTTAGAACAGAAAAGTAAACAAAGAGCTCTTCACACTGTATGGGGCTGAGCACCGGTGTGAATGAGCCCTTATACTAGAAAAGATCAGGTGAATGCATCCATATTAGTGCATTTGAAACAGCACAATTGAATACTGTCCGTGATACTTTTTTTTGTTAATTTTATTTGCCCCAACAATTAAAATGATAATAGGGGCTCATTCGCATGAGTGGCAAGGGGGGAGTAAAATCAGGGGGTTGAGCTGAAGTTTTTATGACCCCCTGAACAAATGCGTGCATCTGCTCATGGCTGTATCATGCTGCGATAAAAATAAAATATCATGCTGGGACAACTCAAGCAAATGGAGCCATGTAACTGCATGAAACAGATGTGGTTGCTTTGACTTTTTCAGGCTTAAAGCAGAATTTACAGGCAGCACAGTGGCTAAATGGTTAGCACTTCCGCCTGGCAGTACTAGGGTCCTTGGTCTGAATCCCAACCACGGCACTACCTGCCTGGAGTTTGCATGTTCTCCCTGTGCCTGCGTGGGTTTCCTCCGGGTACTTTGGTTTCTTCCCACACTCCAAAGACATGCTGGTAGGTTAATTGGCTCCTGTCTAAATTGGCCCTAGTATGTAAAAATGTAGGTTAGGGACCTTAGATTGTACACTCCTGGAGGGTTAGGGACTGATGTGAATGTACAATATATATGTAAAGTGCTGTGTAAATTGACATCGCTATAGAAGGACTTGAAATAAATAAACTTCACTCTCTCAATCAGCATTGACTATCTCTAATCCTTATGCTGATAGCATTAGTAATTAGATAGAAAAGTATATATTTTCTTGTTTTAAGCTTTTTTTTTATTTTTTCAGTTACATCCTGATTTCCAGGTCTAGGTAAATTATGTCATACATCCCAAGAGTTTTCAGGAGGGGAGGAAGGGTTTTCTCACCTAAACACACCATCCTGCCTGTATGCCTAAGCTAAGGGCAGATGGATTCCAGGAAGTGATTGCCACGTAAATCACCTTCCCTTACTCAAAGTGGCCACAGCCAGAAATGCTAGTGGGTGCTTTATAAAGTGTTTTCTACGCAAAATACTGCATATAGACCTGGATGGGGGAGTTTGCTTTGAATATTAACTGTGAATTAAAGCGATCGTAAACCGCCAAAAAAAAAAGTTTTCCCCTGCAAAATAATGCCATAATTTGGCCTCAGAGACTCTGCTCTCTCTTGGCTCTCTTCCTATCTATCTCAACGCTCCTTCAGTGTTACCTATAACGCTGCCACCTCCCCCTCTTTGTTGGGGTCCCCCAAGGTTCTGTCCTCGGGCCCCTTCTCTTCTCCATCTACACCTCCTCCCTTGGTCAACTGATACACTCTCACGGCTTCAACTACCATCTCTATGCTGATGACACTCAAATCTATCGCTCTACCCCTCGCCCCTTCAGTCTCCGCCCGAATCACTAGCCTACTAAACGACATATCAGATTGGATGTCACTCCACTTCCTCAAATTCAATTTAAACCTTGCCAAAACCAAGCTCCTAGTTTTCCCCCCAGCCTGCGCCCCCCAACCTCTCCATCACGACCAACAACGCCACCATCAGTCCCACCCCTCAAGCCAGAGTACTAGGTGTCATTCTAGACTCCAATCTGTCCTTCCAGCCCCAGATCCAATCGCTGACAAACTCATGCAGACTCCACCTCTGCAACATCTCCAAAATACATCCGTTCCTAACTCCAGAAACTACAAAGCAACTCATTCACTCCCTCATCATATCACGACTTGACTACTGCAACTCCCTCCTCGCCGGTCTACCCCAACACAGGCTATCCCCGCTTCAGTCTATCCTGAATTCTGTGGCCAGACTCATCCACCTTACTCCGTATCCGCCACCCCCCTCTGCCAATCCCTCCACTGGCTTCCGATTGCCCAACGGATAAAATTTAAAATATTAACATTGATGTATAAAGCTGTCCATAACACTGCCCCAAACTACATCACTGACCTGATATCCATTTATCACCCACAACGCACTCTCCGCTCCTCACAAGACCTCCTACTCTCCAGTTCCCTGGTCTCCTCCTCTCATGCCCGTCACCAGGGCTTCCCCCATCCTCTGGAACTCACTACCCCAATCCATCAGACTGTCACCTACCCTCCTCACTTTTAGGTGCACCCTGAAAACCCACCTCTTCAGAGAAGCCTACTCCACCCTCACCTAATTGCTGATCTCCTCTGCTCTTCCCACCACTCCATCCCCCACAGCTATTTCCTCCCCTCCCTCCTAGATTGTAAGCTCCAAGGAGCAGGGCCCTCGAACCCCTCGCGTATTGCATTGCATTGTTACTGTACTGTCTCGTGTATTGTCCACCATTGTAATGTACAGCGCTGAGCAAACTGTTGGTGCTATATAAATACTGTATAATAATAATGTGCTGTGTATGCTAATGTATGTATCGGATACTAGCTCATTATGAAAGATGTGCATTCGAATGAAGCCCTGCCATTGATAGGGCTTCTGTCTGCACCCTGTCTTCCTTCCGGGTTCATGGGCTGTCTGCTTCATTGGCCGTGCCGTGATGACGTCACTCCCGTGCGAGAGTCTCGGCCGCGGCAGAGCTCTGAAGGAAGGGCATATGGGTATGCTGTTCTTTCAAAGCGCATGTGCCGGTGTCGTCATTGGCTGCAGGCACACTGAGTATCTCCTAAACGCTGCATGTTTAGGAGACATTACTTGTACTTACAGGTAAACGGTATTATATGCTTACCTTTAGGTACTAATGTCCAGTGAGAGTCTACTTCCACTTTAAACAGCGATTTTGGTTTGTGGTGCTCAGATACAGTGTAGTTCCCCTTTAAATGCCCTCTGAAATGAGATCCACCACTGATCACTTTTTCTAGGGCCAGCTTTGTCAGCCACATGTGTGAATGAGCCCTAAATGCAGATAAAACAAATGATGGCCAGTTACTAGGAAGGACAGGAGCCGGGCACAGTGCAGGCATAGCGCAGGCTTGCCAGCATCACTCCTCCTCTCCCAAGCTTTTCTGAGGCTGTGCAGGAAGCATCCCAAGGCAAAGTATGGCAGTCATCTCCCAGCTTGTACATACATGCCTTTTAAAGGAGTTTCGGCTTTGGATTGTTTTTAGCCCCAGCACATCCCTGTTTCTAGGCAGGGTACCATTCTACAGGCCTCCACATTGTGCACTGCCAGGCAGATCACAGATTCCAGCCCCCCTCCCCCTGGGGAAGTGTCACATGAGATGAACACCTGTTTGGCCTGTCTTAGGAAAGGCTGATGAATGGCTGCTGACTGCACAGGGTCTCCTCTCCTCCTTCCCTTTCTTCCTCCCATCCTCCCCCAGCTAGCATCCTTCCCAGCTAGGTGTACACGTTGCAGGTTTGGGGGAGGGCAGAGGACAGGGCACACACATGGAAGGCCACACCTTCATCCCTCCTGCTGACGCTGAAGGGTGATTCCTGTTCTCTGCATCATGGAGGACATGATAAATGAGTCAATGTGTTACGGGGGATGGGTGGACAGGCATCGGGAATGGCAGAAGATCGCTTGGCCATCCAAAGTCATGTATCCCACTAGTGGATTGTACCCGGATGCTGAGCAGGGCTGTGTATGATACTGTCACGGCATGACAACTCAGCCACGGAGAACAAACTTCATGACAGGCAGCGGCAGGCTGCGCACTCTGGCCGCCTGTAGTCTACGGGCCCCCTAGTGGACCAGAGCTGCACTGCAACTCACTCTGAACCAAGACAGGGAGGATGTAGGGATGAGAGCTGATAGCAGGAATCTAAAACATGCAAAATCACATGGCACCGCCTTTGTTTCCTTCAGCTGATTTCCAATAAACTCAAGAAAAAAAAAGGAGTAGTTGCCCAACCAGACTTTATTCCTTTACAGCTGTAGTAAACACCACTTGGTGACTTGTACCTACAGCAGGGGCCGGCAACCCTTCAGAGATTGGGGTCTACCTGGACAACCCCCTCCCCACCTTCAAAAACAAACTAGCAAGCCCCTAATTACAAGGCAGCACGAAGAACAGGTAGTGTGTCACTGTAGTATCTGCCCCCTTCATGTCACTTCATTATCACCCCCCCACAATAATGTCCCCTCCCAGTAATGTCCTTTGCCCCAACAAACCCCCCCCCCACAATAATGTCTCCTCCCAGTAATGTCCTTTGCCCCAACAGACCCCCCCCCCCAACAGCAGTGTCCTCTACCTCCCTTCACATCACTTCATTATCACCCCCCACAATAGTGTCTTCAAACCCCCCCTAAGTAATGTCTTCTGCCCCCCTCAGCCAGCAGTGTCCTCTGCCCCCTTCACAACACTTCATTATCACCCCCCACAATAGTGCCTTCCCCCAGTAATGTCCTCTGCCCCCCCCTTACACACAGAGCAGTGTCCTCTGTCCCCCCTAATTGCAGTGTACCTTGTCCCTTTTACATCACCTTCATCCACTATAGTGTCCTCTGCCTCTCAGTCCCCCCCACACTTGTAGTGTATCCTGCCCCTTTCACACCCCCCCCCCCCCCCCCACTGACTGTAGCATCCTCTGTCTCTCAGTCCTCCCATCCACAATTGCAGTGTTACCCTGCTGCTTCACTGCCCCTTCACATCACCCCTGCCCCCATTGCAGTGTACCTTGCCCCTTTTACATCACCTTCCTCCACTGTAGTGCCCTCTGCCTCTCAGCCACCCCCCCCCCCCCAATTGCGGTGAACCCTGCCCCTTTCACATCACCCCCACCTCCCATAGTGTCCTCTGTCCCTCAGTCCCCCCACCCCCAATTGCAGTGTACCTTGCCCCTTTTACATCACCCTCCTCCACTGTAGTGTCCTCTGTCCCTCAGTCCCCCCGCCCCCAATTGCAGTGTACCTTGCCCCTTTTACATCACCCTCCTCCACTGTAGTGTCCTCTGTCCTTCAGTCCTCCATCCCCCAATTGCAGTGTACCTTGCCCCCTTTACATCACCCTCCTCCACTGTAGTGTCCTCTGTCCTGCAGTCCCCCCACCCCCAATTGCAGTGTACCTTGCCCCTTTTTCATCACCCTCCTCCACTGTAGTGTCCTCTGTCCTGCAGTCCTCCATCCCCCAATTGCAGTGTACCTTGCCCCTTTTACATCACCCTCCTCCACTGTAGTGTCCTCTGTCCTGCAGTCCCCCCACCCCCAATTGCAGTGTACCTTGCCCCTTTTTCATCACCCTCCTCCACTGTAGTGTCCTTTGTCCTGCAGTCCTCCATCCCCCAATTGCAGTGTACCTTGCCCCTTTTACATCACCCTCCTCCACTGTAGTGTCCTCTGTCCTGCAGTCCCCCCACCCCCAATTGCAGTGTACCTTGCCCCTTTTACATCACCCTCCTCCACTGTAGTGTCCTCTGCCCGGAAAGAACACCAGGCAAAGATGGAAGCCTCCTTGGTAATTGGCAGCACACTACTGGAGGGCATCTCTTTCCAGTAAGTCTTTCATGATATGTTAGTATGCGATGCATACTAGCACATTATGCCTTCAGCTAGCAGGGGGAAAGTTTTTCAGATTTTACTACCACTTTAAAGTAAAATTCCAGCCTAAAGTTGGCCATACATGGGTCAGTTCTTGAACGGTAAAATCCTCCCTGCTGAATCATAGTATTGTGTTTAGCAGGGAACCTTCCTTGCTGTCAGAATATACAGATCAGCGCTGCAGTCCATAACTGGCAGTGATCAAGCACAAAAATACCAACAGGGCGGTTGAACAGACATCAATTGGCAGATTGACTTGTGTTCAACCACAAGGTCCACACAAGAATCGAAATTTGTCTGGTCCCTGCTGAACTGGATGAATTTCAATCCATGTATTATATACCTGTAATAATCAATATAATATATAAATGTATGGCCAGCTTAACACTAACTAGTCTTAAAAATGTCCCCTCTCACCTCCTGCTTCCTTTATTTATATCAGGTACTTGTATAGCTCATCAATTTATGCAGCGCTTTACATATATATTGTACCTTCACATCAGTCCCTAACCCTCAAGGGGCGTACAATCTAAGGTCCCTAACTCACATTCAAACACTAGGGCCAATTTAGACAGGAGCCAATTAACCTACCAGCATGTATTTGGAGTATGGGAGGAAACCCATGCAGGCACAGGGAGAACATGCAAACTCCAGGCAGGTGGTACCGTGGTTGGGATTTGAACCAACAACCCTAGTACTACCAGGCAGAAGTGTTAACCATTTAGCCACTGTGCTGCCAGATGGAGATCTGTGTGTGTGGTGGCCCAGCAGACCAGTCTGCGGACAAACTCTTGGGTGGTGGCAAGCTACCGTTTGTTGTGTTTCTGATGTGGGGGTGTGTGGACAGTGGAAGAGTGATTAACACTGGGGTTCTAGATTGTAGGATAGCTGGAGGAATCCTAGAAGGGTGTGCCAATTGCTAGACTGCTCCCCATCCTTTAGAGTGCACCAAATTGTATATAAGATTCGTATCTGCTTGTGTGTGGTTAGCCAGCTGGATTGGAGTCTCCCTTTAGTGGTGGCCAGAGGCAGTGCGGGCTGTGAAAGTGTATCACGGCCAGTCTTATATGCTCAAAGTAAGTCCCCCTCATTCCCTCTTTACCCTGAGTCACGGACGGACCACGCCTTGGTTAGCTAGTCGCCATGGGTGTGCGGTGGTGATCTGTGACTGCCTAATCTGTGTATAAAAAAGATGTGTACTTGTGCGTGATCCCACAGGTCCGGCTCCCCGTTGTCAGTCAGCGGCAGCTGCAGGGGAGAGGAGGGAGCGCCAACAGAGGCTGGGACATGGAAGCCAATGAGTGACATCACAGCTCCCAAGAATTCCCAGCTGTTGCTGAGCTGTTCCTCCTCTCCCGTGGCTGCTGCTAACACTGAGGATCACGTAACCAGGCCAACAGCGGACTACAAATAGGTAAGTATACACATCTGTTTTAAACAGGGTAAGCAGGATAGATAGGAGGCAAGGAGAAGGAATATATTAGTGGTAGTAAACTCCTCTAATATAATAAAGCTTAGCTGTAGGTAAAATTAATATCTACTAAACTTGCACCATTTAGGAGATATTAGCCCTTTTGTGATAGTGGGCACATGCGCTCTGAAGGAACGGCATACCTGTGCCCTTCCTGAACATTTTATTTATGATTATATTCATTTGTCCTATTACATTTGAGCCCCTAGGAATGGAGGCACTATGTATAAAAATGGCTGCATTTTAAAAAATTTGTACTTGATATTTATGTTCAACCCCTTGAATTAAAGCTGAAATTCTGCACTTCAAATTTATTTGGATTGTTTCGTTTATTTGATTCTGGTGGCATATAGAGCCAAACGTATGAAAATTGTGCCAGTGTCCAAATATATATGGACCTATACCATAGTTTGTGGATGCTATAACTTTCACGCAACCAATTAATATACATTTATTGGGATTTTTTTTTACCAAAGACATGTAGCAAAATACATTGTGGCCTAAATGTATGACTAACTTTGAGTTTACTATACATGTTTTATAACTGAAAGTAAAAAATATAGTTTTTTTCAAAATTTTCGTTCTTTATTCATTTATATCATAAAAAACCATTGGTGATCAAATACCACCAAATGAAAGCTCTATTTTGTGTGAAAAAAGGACATACATTTTGTTTTGGGTACAGCATTGCATTACCGTGCAATTACCAGTTGAAATAATGCAGTGCTGAATAGCTAGAAATGGCCTGGTCATTAAGGGGGGTAAATCTTCCAGAGGGCAAGTGGTTAAATGAAAGCAGTATAAAGGATAAGTTCACCTTTTGCACAAAAATAGTAAATGCACATTTTTTGAAGTTAAAAAAAGTGCATTTATTATTTTTATCTGCAGGAGCCTGTAAAGCATTGCACCAGCGATTAGTAGATCGCTGGTATCATGCAGGTCTCCTGCAGATCTGTCAGTATATCTACTTGCCTGTACGGGATGTATGAGCAAGCAGATATACTGAGAGGAAGATTCAATGAACTACCATGGTGCTCAACAGTGCCATGGTAGTTCATTAAAAACTACAAGCCGACAGCTGCTAAAACTGTTGGGACTTGTAGTGCATTCATTCACAGAACTCTGTGAACAAATGACATGGCCGTGTGGGCAGAGCCCCACATGGCTGTGCTGTTTTCAAATCTGACAGATAGTACGGTGGAACTTTTCCCCATACTTATGTCAGAGAGCAGCGGCTGCAGCATTGGGAACATGTTACATATTCCACCCTAAAAACGGGTGGAACATGTAAAATGTTCCCAAAGGTGAAATTATCCTTTAAGTATCTCAATGTGAATTGGTATGCTGTTCATACAGTCTCTGTACAGCACTGGTGTCAAACTGGCGGCCCTCCAGCTGTTGCCAAACTACAAGTCCCATGAGGCATTGCAAGATTGACAGTTACAAACATGACTCCTAAAACCAGAGGTATGATGGGACTTGTAGGTTCGCAAAACAGCTGGAGGGCCGCCAGTTTGACATCCCTGCTGTACAGCAGAGCTCTGATAGAGGGAGAGAGGCAACCCAAGGAACCAATCAGAAGTATTGAAATGAGTGATGCTGACAGGAGGAAAAAAGCAGAGTAACAGAGTCATGAGCTCATCCATGTGCTGATTCTTCATTTACTGTCCTGTCACAGGGTGAGGGTGGGAGGGAAATCTGTAAGTTCCTTCCCCTTCCAGGCAAGGCTGTGCTGTGTGGCATAGTGGTGTAAACCTATGGATGTGTAGAAATACAAATCCTTTCTGGCAAGTAAAACATCTCTCATATTAAGCATCTATTTCTACGTTTATTTAGCTATTTGCCTGGAGTGTAGCTTAAATAGTGTAGCGCTACCCCCACAGAACCGACTAGAAATTTGGGTCTTCTGCTTTTGGTCTAGCCCTGTGTGAGGCTTCACCCACACTGACAGCACCAGGATTCTGTTTTATTAACCTCAGTAGGCACACAAGAATTAGACTTACAACTGTTTAAAAGATAAACAGGCTGTATTGACAGGTTAAAGTCATAGAAATAAATTAAAAATATTGGTAGTTTAAATTAAGCAGCATGAATGCAAGGTTAGAGGTATACAGTAAATGATCACTCAAATACTTTAGTAAAGTAAGTGGAGCTTACACTGTGACCAAGGGCATAAAGAGTAGCTCTCCATATGAGCAGAAACACTGGAAGTGGCCAAACGAGCGTAAACAATTGAAAAACAACTTGAGCACTGTAAACAAAAATGACCTGCAAGCGGAAACACAAAACTGTCCTCAGGATAGGGTGATTTGGACAAGTCTTTGTGATGGATCTTCTGCCAGCTATGTTGGGGCCTTTTAAACACATTGGTGCACAGGGTGATGAGAACTTGTCAATCAACTGAGTATTGCAGCAATGTATCACCGATATTGAACCTAATGCAAGAGGGGATCTCTTTGGAGCAAATTTATACTGAGAAGGGGTAGACCCAGATGCAATAGCCAGGTGCCAAGATGTATACCGCTGAAACAGATGTAAAGGTGGGCATAGCTGAATCTAATGGTGCGCACAATGCCAGCACTTTGGAGTATGAAAACAGGCTATAGGGCTATGTCGTGCTCTGTCTAAAGCAGCATGGGCATTCACACAGCAGCAGGAGAAGGGGGAGGGGGGGGTGTCTGCGAGTGTAAGTTGTTAGCAGGTGGATGCAGCTTAATGGGGGGGGGGGTGTCTATGACCCTCTCATAAATTAATTTCTCTTCACTCCTCTGATGGCGATTGGTTATATGAACAAAGGGGGCCCCCTTATCCTGCAGTGGATTGATGGTAGCAGTGGACCTGGGTGATGACGGCCTGGATACAGCAAGCATTTGAAGAACCTGACAATCCATGCTGCAGCAGACTCTCTTTGGTCCTGCCACCTGGCTGTTGGGCTGAATTCACTGGATGCTGCTGTGCCTAACACCCGCTCCCTTAGAACAGCGCTTCTTGATGATTCCTTTAGTTGGCGTGCTTCTAACTGCCCCATTCTTTTCCAAGCTTTCATTTTTATCTGACCCCTCCTGTTCTCTGGTGTAAGTAGGTATTATAGTTGCTTCCCAGGGATGGTTGTGGCTCGGTTCCTCATCAAAACTACATCTACCAGAATGCTCCGGCATAAATTATTATTATACAGGATTTATATAGTGCCAACAGTTTGCTCAGCGCTTTACAATATTACGGGAGACAATACAGAAACAATACAGTTCAATACAAGAGGGAAAGGAGGGCCCTGCTCCTCGGAGCTTACAATCTAAGAGACCAGTCACTATCTAAACAAGGAATAGCCAACATTGCCATCTTGTGGGAGAAAAGAGTTCTGAAATCAGTAACATTGCCCTGTGTGATTTTAAAGCATATCTATGATCAAAATGTAAAATCATTTATTCATAGCCACATTTTATTTCAGTTATCTTTCACCTATTCCTATTGATTGTAATGATCTTTAAGTTTGTAAACTCAGTTTGTGAAAAATCACTATGCCCTTTGAGTCGGCACTGCTATATCACACATATACAAGTATCAGGCAGCAAGGTACCATGGGATATGTAGTCCTTAGCAATTGCATTCATGTTTGTATATAATGCAAATGAAATAATATGCAAATATTGTCTTTTGAAAAGTCAGTATTTGTATTTGACCAAACAGGCCCTGTACACCTCTACATGGTAGTGCTCAGGCCTGGCAGCAGTACCCTCACTGCATTCTGGAAGGGTCTTGACTGCTAGGGAAAATTTATATATATAGGAACATTTTTCATCACTTGATCTCCTGTTGGCAGCCTGTCACATTCTGACACAAAAGATGCCGCTGGAACAAAGTATCATAGACAACCTCCTCATTGGAGACACAGACAGCAATAAAAACCTCATAGGACCTCATAGAGCCTCTAACTTTTTTTTGCTGTACTAAAAAAATATATTTTTATTGAGATGTCTCCTGATCTTTTTGTCCAGTGGGGACAAAAGCAGTAATAAAAATTTGATGGGAATTCTGTTTTAGTTGGAATTGGATTTTAAAACCCAAGGGAACATTCGGCTCATTTCAGTATAATATTGTCAAAATTCAATGCAAAGAAGATATAAAGTTCCAATTTTTTCCATTTTTGTTGATTAGAATGGCTCCCTAGGTAGTTTTTTTCAGAGTACTTAAAATTGTATTTTTTTAATGTGGGTATTTAACATGAACATTTCATATGAAATTTATAACACCTGTCAAAAGAAGCAGAGAATTATGTGTTGGGTTCTGGAGACCTCTAGGACCTAAGTATCTGTAGTAGAAAGGAATGGACCCTTTGTTGTAGGCTTAGTCTTCAACAAGAAGTATGATGTTAGAGTGCCTGGTCTTCACTAGGGACTCCCACCAAGAAGTTTGGGTTTTGCTGTGTGGACTACCAGTCCACAGCTCTGGGGTTTTATTTACTGGCAACAGTTGGGAGATCTGAAAGGACTCCAAAGCAAAGGACTGAATTGTAAGACGATAACATAATAAGCACAGATAAAGAAAAGAGGTGTTTTTGCACAGTTTTAATACAGAAAGGAGGTCAAGGCATGTGGCATATAGGCAGAGGGGTAACACAGGAAAAAGGCCAAGGCAGACGTCAGCCAGACAAACAGGATCCAGGGAGCAGGCAGGGGAAGTAACCTTAGAAGCACTTAGGATTGGAGTGTACACATGAATGGGGTCTGGGGTGGAGACACTCCACATACTGCATCAGTCAGTAATTGTTGAAGATGTTGTTATATAACCTCAGGGGCTGATTAAACAAGGTAGGGATGGGGAGAGGGTGGAGGCACAATAGAGGCTAAAGCCCTGTACACACAATGAAAATATTGGACAAATAATCGTCCTTTTTTTTTGCAGGCTAGTCTTATATCGAAAGTGAAGAGGTTACTAAAGTTATGAAAATTATTCTATGACAGAATAAAAATTTGAAAGTGATATGATGTATTTGTATTGTACTGATTAAATGAAAACCATATGATCTGGTATCATACGGGAAAAATTTTCATGCTTGTCCCTTCAAACAATTTCAGACAAAAGCTCTGTACTAACAATCAGATTATCATACGATTGCTTTGAAAGTGGTATTTTTTGTATGATTTTCTGATCAAGTGTAGGAGGCTTAACAGGTAGCAATACTAACTAAACCAACAGCACAGTTGTAGAGTTATTGCACATAATAACAGGTCACAAGATCAAATAAAGCTTCATTTCTGTTGAAGCCAGAAACAAGGATATTTTTACCCTTGATGCAGTATTAGTTTATTCCAGCAGGTGTCTTTAAAGCGTATTATTAATCCTGAGAGTTTATACTGTTGAACAAGGTTTTTAACACAACCCCAGTTAAAGAGGTTTTCAACTTTCAAGCAGAAAATAGAAAACTAGTGATCATCTGCTGCTGACTGTCAGGGACCTCCTAGCTGCTCAGAGCTAATTAACTTTATTTTGGTGTAACAGAGCCTGGCCTCAGAATTCCACTGAAAGCAAATAATTGTGTTATCTATAGATTAGAAATCCAGATTGTGAACAGATTCAGGCTCCATGCGCTCAAAAAACGCTTAAAAAAGCTAAATAAAAACATTGATAATAGCGTTTTTGTGGCGGCTTGTAGTAGTGGTTTAGTAGCGTTTAGAAGCCTTAGCGTTTTATTAGTGTTTTTACAGTACAGAATAAAACATAAGCTGCTAGGAGCGTTTTAGTAGCATTTCAAAGCATTTTACATTTTTTTTCTGCTGGAAAAACGCTCCCAATAACTCTACAAAAACAATTTTTTTCTCCTCCTAAATGCTGAAGCTTGAAAAACGCTACTAGCCCAAAATAGTGTGAATAGACAAAGGATAACGCTGTTTAGCTTCTACGAGCAATTTCTAGGATAACAGTTTCTAGGAGCTTAAAAAAATGCTAGTATGCATGGATCCTGAGGCGCACAGAGTGTTTTTGCAGCCACTTTTAGTGACGTCAAGCTTTTTTTTTTTTACTGCTTGTAAATGACCCTCACCGGCCACATTATTAGGTTGGACCCCCTTTTGCCTTCAGAACTGCCTTAATTATTTGTGGCATAGATTCAACAAGGTGTTGGAAACATTCCTCTGAGATTTTGGCCCATATTGACATGATAGCATCACGCAGTTGCTGCAGATTTGTCAGCTGCACATCCATGATGCAAATCTCCCATTCCACCACATCCCAAAGGTGCTCTGTTGGATTGAAATCTGGTGACTGTGGAGGCCATTGGAGTACTCATTGTCATGTTCAAGAAACCAGTTTGAGATGATCTAAGCTTTGTGACATGGTGCATTATCCTGCTGAAAGTAGTCATCAGAAGATTGGTACACTGTAGTCATAAAGGGTTGGACATGGTCAGCAACAATACTCAGGTAGGACGTGGCATTTAAACAATACTCATTTGGTACTAAGGGGCCCAAAGTGTGCCAAGAAAACATCCCCCACACCATTACATCGCCACCAAACCCAAACCGTTGATAAGGTAGGATGGATTCATGCTTTCATGTTGTTGACGCCAAATTCTGACCCTACCATCTGAATGTCACAGCTGAAATTGAGACTCATCAGACCAGGCAATATTTTTCCAATCTTCTATTGTCCAATTTTGGTGAGCCTGTGCGAATTTTAGCCTCTGTTTCCTGTTCTTAGTTGACAGGAGTGGCACCCGGTGTGGTCTTCTGCTGCTGTAGCCCATTTGCTTCAAGGTTTGATATGTTGTGCATTCAGAGATGGTATTCTGCATACCGTGGTTGTAACAAATGGTTATTTGAGTTTCTGTTGCCTTTCTATTATCTCAAGACAGTCTGCCCATTCTCCTCTGACCTGTCAAGGTCCTACCTTTTCCCTGAGGTTTTGTTACTCCATGTGCTGGCGTCCATCTTGGATTCTGCTGTGCATGGTGGGAATCCTTTTATGCCTTCAGGTCTCTGTGGTCCATCCCCCAGAGGGGTGTGGCTGATGACATATAAGCCTGTGGCCCGCACATGCTCTTTGCACTTGTGTCTTGTGTCTTTGTGTTGCTATTACTCTGTTCTGACTCTCGTGACTCTCCTGGTATCTGATTCGGCTTGTGACTCGACTATTCTTTGTATTCTCCTTTGATCTGACTCTCTGTTGCTGAACCGGCTCGTGACCTGTGATTCTCGTCTGCTGTCCTGTACTGTTTTGTCCTGTTGTTGTTGACCCGGCTTGTCTGACTACTCTTTTGTCTCTTCCACCAGCTACACGCCATTGGCGGCGGCCATTACCGCAGCTGAGGTGTCTCGGGGGCCGCGACCTGGTTCCTGGCTGCGTCAAGTCCATCCCCACCATCAGGGGCCCTGGTGAAGGGCAGCCTGGGACTTAGACTCCGCGCCCTGAGGAACTTCGGTCTGTGGGTGGTGGTTGTCGTCAGCCAGTGCGTTACATTGTTAGGCCTGCCTGTCCGTTCCTCAGCCCCTGCCCAGACATTACACAAGTGCCATAAACCCTGACGGTGCAGGCACGCCTTCGCTCCCAATGCTAGTCGCCAGACTCGATCAACAGGATCACCTGTTGGATCAGTTCGCTCAGGCGTTGCAAACTCTGCTTGCACGCACTGCACACCTTGATCCTGGTGCTATTAGGCCGGTAGTCACTCTGGTGGTCTCTCCCGCTGCTTCTCCGCCTATTGCGTCCACCACCTCGACGGCTGCATCAGCGGCGCCCGGAGGTATGACTGGTTCTGCTCCTCTTCCACAGCGCTTTGGGGGTGAGCCGAGTCAGTGTCGTGGGTTCCTCAACCAGGTGGGTATTTATTTTGAATTAATACCCCACGCCTTTCCGTCTGAGAGGTCAAAGGTAGGGTTCCTAATTTCACTACTCTCAGACAAGTCCTTGGCCTGGGCAAATCCCTTATGGGAGAGGAACGACCCGGTGATTCAAGATTTTTCCGGTTTTGTCGATGCCTTCCGTAGGATATTCGACGTACCGGCTCGTTCCGCCTCGGCGGCCAAACTGCTCATGACCATGCGTCAGGGTTCACGGACCGTGGCCGAGTACGCTATAGAGTTTCGTACCCTAGCGGCAGAGGTCGGTTGGAACAATGAGGCTCTGGTGGCTGCGTTTTCCCATGGTCTTTCTGACACATTGAAGGATGAGATTGCAGCTAAGGAACTGCCTGTGGTGTTGGAGGAGCTCATCTCTTTCCTGATCCTGATTGACACCAGGCTCAGGGAGAGGCCTTCACTCAAGCAACGCCTGCGGAGGCCTTCCAATCGACTGGCACCTGCGTTTTCTGTCCCACCCGTTCCTCCCTCTCCTCCCACGCCTCCTGGGGATAGCTTGTCTGGTGGGGAACCCATGCAGCTGGGGTTTGCTCGCCTTTCCGAGGGAGAGCGGGCCGCTCGGCGTCGGGAGGGTCGCTGCCTGTACTGTGGCCTCGGTGGGCACTTTCGGCAGTCTTGTCCGGTCCGTCCGGGAAACGCTCGCACCTGAGATCATGTCGGGGACAGATCTTGGGTGGAGTTTCCTCATCCCCGGCGTTCCGCAAGGATAAGCCACTGATCACCGTGGTCCTTTCTTGGACGGAGGGCTCGGTGACGGCCCAGGAGTTGATAGACTCTGGGGCCGGTGGGTTGTTCTTGGACAGCTCGTTTGCTGCACAGCACTCCATTCCCCTGCAGGCTCGTGCTACCCCATTGGTTCTTGAAGCAATAGATGGCAGGCCCCTGCAACCGCCGCAGGTTACCCACGAGTCTCTGCCGATAGAGGTAGCCATTGGGGCTGTTCACAGGGAGTTGGCCTGTTTTCAGGTGATTTCTTCCCCACACTATTCGGTGGTTTTGGGGTATCCCTGGCTCCAGAGGCACAATCCAACCTTCGATTGGCAAACAGCCGAGATTCTCTCATGGTCTCCACAGTGTGGGGCCGGGTGCATCCGGGGGCCGGTTAAGGTATTGTGTGCCTCCTCGGACTCTGCGTTGCCCACCGACTATGGGGAGTACCGGGACGTGTTTGATAAGGTACGCGCTGGTACCTTACTGCCGCATCGTCCTTACGACTGCGCCATATCCTTGCAACCTGGGGTCACTCCTCCACGTGGCAGGGTGTACCCTCTCTCGGTTGCGGAGAATAAGGCCATGGAGGAGTACGTTGTGTATGCGCTTTCCCGGGGGCACATTCGTAAGTCTACTTCTCCAGCAGGAGCAGGTTTTTTTTTCGTAGAGAAGAAAGGTGGGGAATTGAGGCCCTGCATCGATTATAGGGGTCTCAATCGGATTACCATTAAAAATGCATATCCAATTCCTTTGATTTCTGAGTTGTTCGACCGCCTTAAGGAAGCAACAGTCTTTACCAAACTCGACCTTAGGGCGGCGTACAACCTCGTACGGATCAGACAGGGGGATGAGTGGAAGACCGCGTTTAACACCAGAACCGGGCACTACGAATACCTGGTGATGCCCTTCGGATTGTGTAACGTGCCCGCGGTTTTTCAGGAATTCATAAACGATGTCCTTCGTGATTTGTTGCAGCAGTGCGTGGTGGTTTACCTGGATGACATCTTGGTTTACTCTACCTCCATGGAGTCCCATGTCCAGTATGTCAAGCAGGTGCTGCAACGATTGCGTGAGAACGGACTCTTTTGTAAACTCGAGAAGTGCGAGTTCCATCGACCCCAAGTTGCCTTTTTGGGCTACATAATTTCCGCTGAGGGATTTTCCATGGACCCTCAGAAGGTTGCGGCGGTTCTGCAGTGGCCTCGTCCCAATGGTCTTCGGCCCATTCAGTGCTTTCTGGGTTTTGCCAACTACTATCGGAAGTTCATCAGGAACTTCTCCACATTGGCAAAGCCTCTCTCTGACCTAACCAAGAAGGGGAGTAACCCTCACGAGTGGCCATCCAAGGCCATCATAGCTTTCGAGGCTCTGAAAGCTGCCTTTGCTTCGGCTCCTATTCTTTCGCATCCCAATCCTGGGTTGCCCTTCGTCCTCGAGGTTGATGCTTCCGAGACGGGAGTAGGCGCTCTCCTGTCTCAGTGTCGGTCGCCCGATGGACCCCTACTTCCCTGCGGGTTCTACTCCAGGAAGCTTTCCTCTGCAGAGTGCAACTACCAGATTGGAGATCGGGAGTTGTTGGTCATCATTCTGGCTCTCAAGGAATGGAGGCACCTGCTCGAGGGTTCCGCGGTTCCGGTCCTCATTCTTACCGATCACAAGAACCTGACTTATCTTTCGGAGGCCAAGAGATTGACACCCCGCCAGGCCAGATGGGCTCTGTTCTTGTCACGCTTCAACTATGTGGTTTCATATTTGCCTGGTTCCAAGAATGTCAGGGCTGATGCGTTATCACGGCAATACTCTGAGTTGTCCAGGGAAGACTCTGAGCCAATCTCAGTTATACCTCCAGATCAGATCCTGGCTGCCATTCGCACCAGTCTGACCTCTCCTCTTGGGGAGCAGATTTTGGCGGCTCAAACTGATGCTCCTCCCAGGAAGCCGGAGGGTAGATGTTTCGTACACGAGGGATTGCGCACCCGCCTGCTGCGTACCTACCATAACGCCAAAACTGCCGGGCATACGGGGAAGAACCAGCTGTGTTGGGTCGTCTCTCACTTATTCTGGTGGCCAACCCTCCGTGCCGACATTGCCTCTTATGTAGCGGCATGTTCGATCTGTGCCCAGAATAAGTCTCCACGGCATCTCCCTTTGGGTCTTCTGCAACCCATTCCCAATGGGGAGCGTCCTTGGTCACATCTAGGTATGGACTTTATTGTAGACCTCATGATCATGATCATGATCGTCGATCGGTTTTCCAAGATGTGCCATTGCATTCCACTCAGGAAATTACCCACAGCGCAAGAACTGGCCATGGTCTTTTCCAGGGAGATTTTTCGCCTGCATGGGTTGCCTAAGGTGATTGTTTCGGACCGCGGGAGTCAGTTCGTGTCCAGATTCTGGCGCGCCTTCTGCTCCCAGTTGGGTATTAGTCTCTCCTTTTCTTCAGCCTACCACCCGCAGTCCAATGGGGCTGCGGAGCGTTCCAATCAGGCCTTAGAACAATTCCTTCGGTGTTATATTTCAGACCATCAGGACGATTGGGCCGATCTCCTGCCTTGGGCTGAGTTTGCCAGGAACTCGGCGGTCAACTCCTACTCCGGGATGTCTCCCTTCATGGCCAACTATGGGTTCCAACCCGTGGTATTACCTGAGAGGTTCTCACCACAGGACATTCCGGCTGTGGAGAACCATCTTGCTGCCCTGCGTTCTTCATGGGGGCAGATCCAGAGGGCCTTGAGGGACTCAGCTCAGCGCCAGAAGTTCCAGGCTGATCGCAGACGGTTGCCAGCTCCTTCATACCAGGTCGGCGATCGGGTGTGGTTGTCTACTCGCAACCTCAATCTTTGGGTGCCCACACCCAAACTAGCTCCCCGTTTTGTCGGTCCTTTCCGCATTCTCCGCAAAGTGAATCCGGTGGCCTATGCCCTTGCCCTTCCGTCTGGGATGCGGATCTCCAATATCTTTCATGTTTCCCTGTTGAAACCTCTGATCTGCAATCGCTTCACTACCTCTCTGTCTCGGCCCCGTCTTGTCCGGGTTGACGGTCATGAGGAGTATGAGGTGAGCCGGATCCTGGACTCTCGATTGGTGCGCGGTCGATTACAGTTCCTGGTTCATTGGTGCGGTTATGGTCCCGAGGAGCGTTCCTGGGTTCCTAACGCGGATGTCCATGCTCCTGCCCTCCTCCGCGCTTTTCATACCCGCTTTCCTCAGAAACCTTTTGTTGAGCCGCGGAGGGAGAGGGGCCCTTGAGAAGGAGGTACTGTCAAGGTCCTACCTTTTCCCTGAGGTTTTGTTACTCCATGTGCTGGCGTCCATCTTGGATTCTGCTGTGCATGGTGGGAATCCTTTTATGCCTTCAGGTCTCTGTGGTCCATCCCCCAGAGGGGTGTGGCTGATGACATATAAGCCTGTGGCCCGCACATGCTCTTTGCACTTGTGTCTTTGTGTTGCTATTACTCTGTTCTGACTCTCGTGACTCTCCTGGTATCTGATTCGGCTTGTGACTCGACTATTCTTTGTATTCTCCTTTGATCTGACCCTCTGTTGCTGAACCGGCTCATGACCTGTGATTCTCGTCTGCTGTCCTGTACTGTTTTGTCCTGTTGTTGTTGACCCGGCTTGTCTGACTACTCTTTTGTCTCTTCCACCAGCTACACGCCATTGGCGGCGGCCATTACCGCAGCTGAGGTGTCTCGGGGGCCGCGACCTGGTTCCTGGCTGCGTCAAGTCCATCCCCACCATCAGGGGCCCTGGTGAAGGGAAGCCTGGGACGTAGACTCCGCGCCCTGAGGGACTTCGGTCTGTGGGTGGTGGTTGTCGTCAGCCAGTGCGTTACATTGTTAGGCCTGCCTGTCCGTTCCTCGGCCCCTGCCCTGACATGACCTCTGACATCAACAAGGCATTTTTGTCCACACAAATGCCTCTCACTGGATATTTTCTCTTTTTCGGGCCATTCTCTGTAACCCTAGAGATGGTTGTGCGTGAAAATCCCAGTAGATCAGCAGTTTTTTAAATATTCAGACCAGCCTGTCTGGCACCAAAAACCATGCCACGTTTAAAGTCACTTAAATCTCCTTTCTTCCCCATTCTGATGCTCAGTTTGAACTTCAGCAAGTCATCTTCACCACATCTAGGTGCCTAAATGCATTGAGATGCTGCCATGTGATTGGCTGATTATCAGTTTGTATTATCAGGCAATTGAACAGGTATACCTAATAAAGTGGCCAGTGAATGCATGTGTCCATGCACCCATAGACTTTTTGGAGCTTTTAGTTGCAGGAGTGCTTACAGGCAGGGAAAAAAAAAACAAGGGCCAGTGCATCCAGGAGCAGCAGCGTTTTGGCAGGAAAAAACACTTGACGCGTGCAAACATGTCTAAACGTACCTAAACGCATGTTAACACTAGGCGGGATTAGCACTTGATACTTTTACAAGTGCATGCTTTTTGTTTATTTGTGCATTGTATGTCAGAGAAAGTAATAAATTGCACACATTTGAGCATGCAGCAGAAATTGATGTATGATTGTAGGTAGGTGCTGTAGTTATGTCCACTAACCTGAAGATGGCACTGCGCTGTTCCAGCAGGTCGGTAGCTGTCACGGAGGATTAAGTTGTCTCCTGGCATGGGCTCCATCTTGGGGGATGTCTCTTATTGAACACCTAACGTTTGAGAGATTTGGGGAGATTTGAGCAGCAGTCTTGGACACATACTGTAGGTGCATAAATAGTGCCCTCTGCATCATTTAGATGTCCCTGCAGTGTGGGAGTAGGACAGGGACCGAACCCCCACTTGCCAGGAAGAGAATAGACATAGTAAAAAGGAAAGGAACCAAAGCAGGAGGAACAATGCAGGTTTCCCTTGCAGGTTAACATAGTTTAAACCAGCAATGGGCAAACTACGGCCCGCGGGCCGTATACGGCCCAGCGGACCTTTTAATCCGGCCCGCGGAGCTAGGCTCCTCTCACAGTCCGCTCTGAAGACCGGTGTAGCATGAAAATCTGTCTCCTATGAGGATCTGTCCCCCTCGACGTATCTGCGCATGTGCCGGAGATCGCCGATCGGCTTCTCATGCCTGAAACTGGCACATGCGCAGATACGTCGAGGGGGACAGATCCTCATAGGAGACAGATTTTCATGCTACATCGAATGGCGCGGGAACATGGCGAGAGGAACGCGCGGAGCAAAGGTAAGTGAATTGACACAGGGGGGACTTGGGGACTTAATATGGGGGATGAATTAATATGGGGAATGAATTACTATATGGGGGATGAATTACTATATGGGGGATGAATTACTATGGGGGATGAATTACTATATGGGGGATGAATTACTATGGGGGATGAATTACTATGGGGGATGAATTACTATATGGGGGATGAATTACTATATGGGGGATGAATTACTATAGGGGGGAAGAATTACTATGGGGGATGAATTACTATATGGGGGATGAATTACTATATGGGGGATGAATTACTGTGGGGGATGAATTACTATATGGGGGATGAATTACTATATGGGGGATGAATTACTATGGGGGATGAATTACTATGGCGGATGAATTACTATATGGGGATGAATTACTATGGGGGATGAATTACTATGGGGGATGAATTACTATATGGGGGATGAATTACTATGGGGGATGAATTACTATGGGGGATGAATTACTATAGGGGGGATGAATTACTATATGGGGGATGAATTACTATATGGGGGATGAATTACTATGGGGGATGAATTACTGTATGGGGGATGAATTACTATGGGGGATGAATTACTATATGGGGGATGAATTACTATGGGGGATGAATTACTATATGGGGGATGAATTACTATGGGGGATGAATTACTATATGGGGGATGAATTACTATATGGGGGATGAATTACTATGGGGGATGAATTACTATATGGGGGATGAATTACTATATGGGGGATGAATTACTATATGGGGGATGAATTACTATATGGGGGATTAATTACTATGCTTACTATGGGGGAATATTACTATACTTACTATGGATGACACATACACATCATTCATCTACTCTTGGTCCGGCCCCCGGGTCCAATATATGAACCCATTGCGGCCCTCAAGTCAAAAAGTTTGCCCACCCCTGGTTTAAACCTTTTCAACCAGCCACCTGTAACCTTTTTTTCACTGCTAGTTGGACATTTCACAGTTGTACATTTTCCCAAAGCTCTCTGTCAAGGGGGAAAGAACCAATTGCATAATATGTTGCAGAGTGTGGTCATTCAGGAAAGCGCCCATAGTCCTCATAAAGAAAAAGGATATTGGTTTGTGTTCTTGTATTGACTACAGGAAGGTAAGTGCTTGCATTCTTGATGTTTTACCTCAAGTGGGAAAGTGTGCTACTTTTCTGCATTAGATCTAACTAGTGGATACAGGTGAGTGACTATTAAAGTGGAAGATTGTGAAAAAACAACTTTCATTACCTTGTTGGGGTTATAAGAACTCAGTAGTATGCCTTTTGGAATAATCAATGCTCCCAACACATTTTTTATGGAATGGAACCTGGAGGATCTGAACTTTGATACTGTCCTGATTAATCTGGTTAACATCCTTGCTTTTTCTAAGACTTTTGAATGCTGTCTTAAACCTTGATTAGGTTAGCCCAGTACAGGCAGAAGCTGAAGCCCAACTAAGGCCATCTAATGCAGAGCTGGATAGAATACTTAGGTGATTAGAAGCTGGTACAGGTATCCCCCCGAGCTTGCTAAAACTCAGGCACTACAGGACTTACCAGCTCCAAAGATGGTAACCAAACTTTACTCTTCCTTGGGGCTAGTGGATTATTATCGATTATTCATTCCCAATTATGCTCAGATTGCTACCTTGCTCACTCAGTTATTTTGTGGACATCCAATCCACTTTATGTGCCAAGCATTACCATCCCAAGCAGAAGACTTTTATAGAATGGCTAACTACCACCCCTAGAATATGCCAACTATAGCAAGTCCTTCCACATGTAAAGTGATGTCAGTTCTCAGGGTCTTGGAGGTGTACTTCTTAAAGAGCAAGACAGGGTTAAATGAATCATTGCCTATGCCAGTTGGAACTTACAGCCAACTTTATGCAATAAGTAACTACACCTCTATCAAGCCTCAGCTATTGACTCAGGTTTGTGCTGTAAAATTGAACCGTTTGCAGAGTATCTGCTAACAAGCCCAGGAAACATTTACATGGACAATAATCCACTAGGATTTCTAGAGATTGCCAAACTGGGTTTCATGGAACATCGCTGGGTGGCTTGTCTCACTTCAGTGAGACAGTTCAATAAATGTTGGGATGTTTTTATAGTAAGGTTGATGCATTCTTTTGGTATCCACAAAATGAATGCAAGGTGACATAGACCAACAACAACAACAACAAGTGTGGACAAAAACACCAATATATACAGTTTGTTCTGGGCAGAATGGGGTGAATGGCAAGACTCAGACATCTCCCAGATTTGGATATTCCAGTCCAGAAACAAAAAACTACCTATTGTGAATACCTCCAGCCCTCTTCCATAGGTTGACACCTCCTCCGACAGTGGGATAGACTGGAACAGCACAATGAATTGTAATACCAAAGGGCACATATCCTCACTGAGCAAGGAGGGATATCTACTAGCCAGTGATTCCCCAAACAACCACTTTAGGAGTTTGTCAAATGCTTAATTGCACCATGGGGTATTTTAATACTGACTGAAATGAGAATCACATCAATAGGTACCTTTATTGTCCAAGACTGTCAT
Organism: Staurois parvus; assembly: GCF_062004578.1. NCBI lineage: Eukaryota > Metazoa > Chordata > Amphibia > Anura > Ranidae > Staurois > Staurois parvus. The sequence continues at coordinate 4,946,873 of NW_028318083.1, forward strand.
CATGGGTGCACAAAGCCTGCCACAAGTGTGCCTTTGCTATGGGACAGAGGGACTAAGCACACTACTCTCTTCAATATCATTATGGCTGAACTTTTAACTAAGGACTTTCTCATTGTTGCTGAGACATCCTCTGGATATCGCTATGTCTTTGTGAACTGTTTTTCCAAGTTTGCCATTGTGGTACCCACTCGAGATCAAACAGATTTCACCACAGCTAGGCTCTTGGACACACAGAATACAGTCATGTAGGGATCTGAAACAGCTTTTGTCAGACCAAGGCCTCAACTTTGCCTCGCAGGAATTGCTGAACTGTGCTAGCTGAGTGGTACTCACAAATTGCATATCACTCCTAAGGCAATGAAGCATGTGATCATTTCAATCAGACTTTTTAAGGGATGATCTGAAGCCTGTAGTAGGAATCTCAGGATTGTTGGCCCCACCATGTTGGTGACATGGTTTGGACCTACAACCAGACAGTTCACAAAGCAACAAGTTATACACCCTTCTTCCTAATGTTTGGCTGATGTAGCTGGTTACTGGTGGACCTACTTTTGGATGCACCAGAGCCAGTGTCTGCAAGCCCTTCAAATGAATGGGTACAGGAAAATTGTTGCCCCCTGACCAGAGCTAAACAGTTAGCAACATAACTGCATCAGAATATAGCAGACAAACATGTGGTTGACTTTTTACCACTATGGCCCAAGGATACTGTACTTGTTCACCAAACACCAAACACATCTGAAGCACATGGGAATTCCAGCCATCCAGTGTATGATGTGTCCGAACAAACTGAACTTCACAAACATCTGCACTGAAACTTTCTGCATCCTTGTGTTTTCAGCATGGATTCTCTTTCAATGCCTTCCTTGGCCCATACTGATCTGAGGGTAAGACACTTGCTTCCAGTTCTGGAGGCCCCAGTGGAGTTACTGTATATCTACCATTAATAGATACTCATCTACTGGATCAAGAGACTCAGGGTGAACAGCCTTCCTCTACTTCAAGGGCCTCAGAAGCCTCTGATTTCCCTTTTCATAGATATTCAATCCATCACTCAATTTCCTATGAAGGTTACCAATGGACTCATGCCTGCTTTATTGTTGTATGTTATTCTGAGGACTGAATACTTTAAGGAACGGTAGATGTAGGCAGGTAGTGCCGAATGTCCGTTGATCTGAAGGTAGCACTACGCCACTCCATCAGGATGGCAAGTGCCATGGGAACTAAGGCTTCTCCTAGCGAACACCCAAATCCTGCACAGAACCTCTGTTTGCCAGGAAAAGAACAGGCACAATGGAGGAAAAAGAAAGCATAGGAGGAGGGACAGTGCAGGTTTCCCTTACAGGGTAGCATAAAAAGGGGCTGTATCCTTCTCAGCCAGCCACCTGGAACCTTCCTTTTACTACTAGCTGGACATTTTATTGTCTTCTTAAGACTAGGAGCTGCATAGCATTTCCAGTACCATCTCTCAAGAAAAGCATTACTTGAGCATTCTGCTCTGTTATTGTTTTGATTAAATTGTTCCTTTGTGTCTTCCTGTTCCTTTCTGCCTGCATGTACTTTATTATATACTGTGCTTTTGAAGCAATTGGTCACATTCTTGTTTTAAACTTTTTCATAAAATGTATTTATTTCAGGTACTTATATAATGGCGACAATTGACGCAGCGCTTTACATATGTACATTATACACATACACATCAGTCTCTGCCCTAAACAAGCTTACAATCTAAGGTGCCTAACTCACATACATACAGGTGAAACTCGAAAAATTAGAATATCGTGCAAAAGTTCATTTATTTCAGTAATGCAACTTAAAAGGTGAAACTAATATATGAGATAGACTCATTACATGCAAAGCAAGATAGTTCAAGCCGTGATTAGTCATAATTGTGATGATTATGGCTTACAGCTCATGAAAACCCCAAATCCACAATCTCAGAAAATTAGAATATTACATGCAATCAATAAAACAAGGATTGTACATAGAACAATATCGGACCTCTGAAAAGTATAAGCATGTATATGTACTCAGTACTTGGTTTGGGCCCCTTTTGCAGCAGTTACTTCCTCAATGCGGCGTGGCATGGAGGCTATGAGCCTGTGGCACTGCTGAGGTGTTATGGAAGATCAGGATGCTTCAATAGCGGCCTTCAGCTCTTCTGCATTGTTCGGTCTCATGTCTCTCATCTTTCTCTTGGCAAGGTCAGGCGAGTTTGCTAGCCAATCAAGCGCAGTAATCCCACGGTCATTGAACCAGGTTTTGGTGCTTTTGGCAGTGTGGGCAGGTGCCAAGTCCTGCTGGAAAATGAAGTCAGGATCCCCATAAAGCTCATCTGCGGAAGGAAGCATGAAGTGCTCCAAAATCTCCTGGTAGATGGCTGCGTTGACCCTGGACTTAATGAAGCACAGTGGACCAACACCAGCAGATGACATGGCTCCCCAAATCAACACAGACTGTGGAAACTTCACACTGGACTTCAAGCATCTTGTAGTGTGTGCCTCTCCATTCTCCCTCCATACTCTGGGTCCTTGGTTTCGAAACGAGATGCAAAAGTTGCTCTCATCAGAAAAGAGGACTTTGGACCACTGAGCAACAGACCAGGTCTGTTTTTCTTTAGCCCAGGTAAGACGCTTCTGACGTTGTTTGTTGTTCAGGAGGGGCTTGACAAGAGGAATACAACATTTGAAGCCCATGTCCAGCATCCGTCTGTGTGTGGCGGCTCCTGATGCACTGACTCCAGCCTCAGTCCACTCCTTGTGAAAGTCCCCAACACTTTTTAATGGCCTTTTCCTGACAATCCTCTCCAGGCTGCGGTCATCCCTGCTGCTTGTGCACCTTTTTCTTTCACACTTTTCCCTTCCACATAACTTTCTATTAATGTGCTTTGATACAGCACTTTGGGAACATCCAACTTCTTTTGCAATGACCTTTTGAGGCTTTCCCTCCTTATGGAGGGTGTCAATGATGGTTTTCTGCACAACTGTCAGGTCAGCAGTCTTTCCCATGATTGTGATTCCTACTGAACCAGACTGAGAGACCATTTAAAGGCTCAGGAACCCTTTGCAGGTGTTATGGCTTAATTAGCTGATTAGAGTGGGACACTTTGAGCCTAGAATATTGCACCTTTTCACAATATTCTAATTTTCTGAGATTGTGGATTTGGGGTTTTCATGAGCTGTAAGCCATAATCATCACAATTCTGAAAAATCAAAGCTTGAACTATCTTGCTTTGCATGTAATGAGTCTATCTCACATATTAGTTTCACCTTTTAAGTTGCATTACTGAAATAAATGAACTTTTGCACAATATTCTAATTTTTCGAGTTTCACCTGTATATTAGGGCCAATTAACCTACCAGCATGTCTTTGGAGTGTGAGAGAAAATCCACACATTCACAGGTGAACATGCAGATGCCAAGCAGGTAGTGCCGTGGTTGGGTTTGAAACCAATGACTCTAGTGCTGCAAGGCAAAAGTGTTAACCACATAGCCACAGCGCTGCATTTGAGCCTCAGTGTTGTGTAGCCTGCTTCTATTCTTTGGTGTCTCTTTGCAAGCTAAGATCATATGATTGTGCCCCAATCATATTGCAGGGTGTTGTATTCAGAGCTATCCACTGTAATAAATTGATTTTTAAAGTATAATCAAAGACAAAACTTTTTTTTTAGTTTGAGACTGGAGATGGATTAAAGTACCGATTAGGTTTTAATTTATGTCTGTGCCCTCCTTAGGGAAATTCAATCTCTCTATTTGTCTTGTTTACCATTATCGGAGAAAGTGAAATTAAAAAGAACAAAAAAATTTGGGCTGTCCCCAGAAAAGTAATAGAAGGGAAAATTTCCTATGGACACTAGTCTTGTGACCTAGGAGACCCCAAGGGATTCCCTTAATTTGCAGGGATTTCCTCCCATTTCCTGTTTTGGCTATGGGAGAGGAAGTGGTGATAAATCCCCCAAATCAGACACAGATGGTACAATAAAAAATGACAGGGGTTATAACCCTGCCTTGCTCCATCTAAAATGAAAAAAAAAGTTTTGCCAATATTTTTACTTTAAATTGACATGATTGTAAAGATTATTATGTTATACTTACCTGCTGTATGCAATGGTTTTGCACAGAGCGGCTCCAAACCTCCTCTTCTGGAGTCCCCTGCCGGTGCTCTCAGCTCCTCCTCCCTTCCAATTACACAGCTCGACTCCACCCCTGCTTCCTCCTCACAGGATTTGATTGACAACAACAGGAGCCAATGGTTCCCACTGCTGCCTCTGAGTACTTTGAGTAAAGAGAGAGCACAGTCTCAGACACGGCACTGGATCGAGAATAGACTCAAGTAAGTATTTAGTTGGGTCTGGGAGGTAGGGATGGGAGCTGAAAACCTTAACTTTTACAACCAATTAAATTCATTAGTACATATGTAAGCTTTTAGTAGTTGGGTTTATATATACTTCAGAACAAGCAGCTGTGCCGCTCAGAACAGTCACCAGTGGAGTCACACTGCTTACACTCATCTACTGATTGCCATCTGCTGGAGTACCTAAGCAGCTGCAAAACTACCAAACTGATACTGGATATACTGATGTAGTTTTTCCAGTATGATGCTGCCTGGTAATGGAAAGTCATTGCTTTAATTTTAGATTAACAAATGAATTACCAAGAATCACTGAATTCTAATCTTCTGACTCAGGTTGTCTAGTTATTACTGGAACCTTGGGTATGTTTTGGTAGATTTATGCACAGTGATGTAAGTATTCATTTATCTGCAGATTCTGTCATCATGTTGACTAACTATGGATATTCTTTTGTTACAATAGCCAATAACAAGTGTGTTTCCTGTTGGTTGTGTTTGAGTCGTACTGGAACTGTCAGGCTTGGGGTAGAGGTTTCTGCAAATGCTGCTGCTGATGAATTAACTGGTCATGATTGCACAAGATCTCTGACATATCTTTTGTCAGCACTGTAGAAGTATTGCTGGTTGCAGAGAACAGGTAATACAAGATGGCTCAGTTTAGCAAGTACAAGGCATTCAGCCTTAGCGTGAGATGGACTTTTGATAGTAACATGACAAATATACACCATTATTACTAGGCTGTTTAGTAAAAGCAGTGCAAAATAATATCTAGATTTTTTGTACTTTTTGTACATTATAAAACATTTTTAATAAGGAAACGTAAATATTGCACTTTCAGGCCTAGCAGCAAAAATGTGAGCTGTTGCTGTCTAAACTATTTTCAAAGGTTTCTTCTCATTTGCAGTCTTGGTGACAACAATTTTACTAGGAAATTAGCTTTAGGTGATTGTAGCCATATTAATGCTCTTGCAACAAGAACAATTGAGTACTGTCTGTGATATTTTTTTAAAATTTAGCATACAAATTTTCAGGACAAGCTTTTTGGGTGCACCCCTTTCTTCAAGGCCCAAGCAGTACTAACACACAAAGCTTTAGCAGAATGTTGATGTCTCAGAGATTGTCTCACTTTTCTTGAAGTAGTGGTCATGTGAGCTCTTTGTACACTACCGATTGAACACCAGGATAACATCCTGCCCGGCATTACTGGTCAGGCGTACATGGGGGGAGGTAGGCAGCACCAGCACCCATCCTCTCATAAGTAGCACCCCTTTACATGCTGTGCAGTGGTTCCAATCATTGGCACATTGGCATTGACGCAGTAAAGGCTTCTTTCTGGCCATGTATCTCATTTTTGTTCAAGTATTGTCGTATTGTTCTCCTTTAAAACAACCACACCGTCCTTTTCCAGAGCAACCTGTATTTCTCCTGAGCACTTTGTACTCTATGTGCTGTTCTCCTCATAATTGTTATTTAACTGTGCATTGGATCACCAATTCTTATTTCACGTTTGTTTCTATGTATTGATCTGTTGCTGCCATCTGCTGGCCAGAATTTGCATGCTGCATGCCTCTACTTTTGCTAGTAAAGTTTTTCCTCTGCTGGGTGTGGTTTTAGGCAAGCCTTGGTTCTGGTCACTTCCTGCAGCCATTTTTATGTGCTTTATAGCTGTGTGACAGGATATTCAATACCCTGGGCTTTTGCAGGCATCAGTTTTTGACCAGCAGTTAGACTCAGGAAGGCTATCACAGGACAGCATCAATACCTCTACTACCTTACAGTATTGTATCACTGTTTTTGCTGTTTTTGGACCAAATAAACCCACGCTGATTTCATTCCCGTGTATACGTTTGGATCCATCTAACCTGAGCATCTGCCGGTCCGGTCTGCTCCACTGCTTGGATGCGAAGGTAGGACGTTACACAGCCATTATCAGTTATACCTTCATTCGCCTTCATCTGGGGGCAGAACACTCTACCGAGTGAACACCAGGATAACATCCTGCCCGGAATTACTGGTCAGGCGTACATGGGGGGAGGTAGGCAGCACCAGCACCCAACCTCTTATTAATAACACCCCTTTACATGCTGTGCAGTGGTTCCAGTTATTGGCACATTGGCATTGACTGGCTTCTTTCTGGCAACTTGACCATGCAACTCATATTTGTTTAAGTATTGTCGTATTGTCGTATTGTCCTCATTTAAAACAACCACACCGTCCTTTTCCATTGCAGCCTGTGTTTCTCCTGAGGTTGCCTGTGAAGTTCTCTTTGTATCCCAAACAATTCTTCTGGCAGCAGTGGCTGCAATCTTTTTTTGTCTACCTGACCTTGGCTAGGCATCAAGTAATCCCTGAACTTTCCACTTCTTAATAAGTACTGAACAGTACTGACTGGCATATTCAAGGCTTTGGATATTTTTTATATCCTTTTTCTTCTTTATAAAGTTCCATTACCTTGTTACGCAGGTCTTTTGACAGTTCTTTTCTGCTTCCAATGGCTCAGTATCTAGCCTGCTCAGAGCATCCACGTGAGAACTAACAAACTCATTGACTATTTATACACAGACACTAATTGCAATTTAAAAAGCCACAAATGTGGGAAATTAACCTTTATTTGCAGTATGTAAACCTTTAATCAGGGCCATTTGGGTGATTTCTGTTATCATTATGATTTAAGAAGGAGCCAAACAATGTCATAATAAATGGCTTTATATGATTACTATCTATAAATAAAAGACAGTTTTTTGCCTGATCAGTCATATATGTTCAATATCAATGGCAAAATGTAATGATTTTTGCCAGGGTATGCAAACTTTTGAACACAACTGTACATTTGTGTAATGCACAATACATACTTTTTCAAATTAGGATGCATCATTAGAGGCTGCTTTAAATCTTAGCTTATTTTGTTTTCTTCAGTGAAAAGTGTATAGAAAAGTGCTCTTCTGTACAGGGGAGTTCCGAGGTATACTTAAAGCATGTCTAAACCCAAAAACAACAATTTTATATATTGCAACTTAGCAGTCCTGAGATGTAGTGCGTTACTTAATCCTGAGATGTGTGTAGTGCTACCCCCCAGGAGTCGCTGACAGTATTGGGTCCTCTGCCCTTTCCTTAGGCCCTGGGTGGAACCTTACATCTACTGACACCAGTAGAATAACTTCGCCCGGCCTCCCGGCTGTTACACAAGAAGAGCACACACACTGACTGTGGTAAAGTAAACAGGCTGTATTTGCAAGACTAGAGTGGTACAGTAGTTCAAAGATTCGAAATTAACACACAAGAAGAAGGCAATAATAATACAGTGCAGTGAGGCTACATTTGTAGTGCAGTACCAAGAGCATAAACATTAGTTCTCTGACTGAGACTGAGACACTCCAAGTCAGATGGCTAACATTAAGACTACAGGCTAGATCACTTAGGAGCTCTCAGTCTGGAGAGTCTAGGCTTAGGCCTGAAAGGCTATCAATTCTCCTGCACACCAATGCTGCTACCAGACAGACCCTTGGCTCTGAATAGTTTTTGAATTTAGGTTCTGCCGGCTTAGTTGGGGCCTTATACATTGGCTCGCAAAACAGGGTGATGTTGCTTTAAGGTATAGAGTCAGCGGGGAAGTTCCATACTGAAGGGTCAGTAGGAGTTCCCCTACTCCTTTGCTGAACAAAGGTAAATGCTGTTGAAGCAAGGGGTCGGTTAGGCAGGAAGAGAAGTGTTAATCCAGTTTAGCAGTCTGGGTTCAATGGCAGCTTAAGTGTAAAGGGCAGCAAGTTATAGCAATGGATGTCAGAATGCAAGTTGTCATGTGGTGGGGAGTCCCCTTAAATGGTGATGCAGTTGTGGTAGTCTGGATATGGTAGTCTGTGACAGTCTGAATGCTGAAGGATCTCCCCAGAATAGTCTCCTCGGCTCAGCAGTCTGCTCCTTGGCTCTCTGGCAGCTCTGTTGAATGCGGCTCGACCCAACCTGGTTCATACAGCACAGCTTGGAGCACACACACACTCCTTCCAGTTGGCATGTCTCTCCTCAACCACCTCCTTCCCAAGCTTTTCCTTTTATATTGTCCCTTCCTTTGGCTGGTGCTTGTGGGCTTTTTAGTTGCGACTTCAGATTTACTGTATAGAAAGACCTGTTTCCAAACTACATCTCCCAGAATGCTCTGAGTACTTGTATTAAGACTATGACAAGGCAAAGTGCTGATTGCTGCTAGATTTCTGCCTGTTTTCTTGTTAGGTCTAAAACAGCAATGTAAAGTAATGTTACCAGATTTTCAAAGTGAAATCTGGGACACTGTACTGAAGTTGCCAACAAAACCTCACCCTTATTTGTAGACAAATTCACAAACTCACACCCCCATTTGATACAAAATTTAAAAAATACTGCTACAAGGGGATTTTTGAGTGTGGCCAAATTGTTGTAACAGTGTCACTTAAAAGGGAATACTTGCATTAAACCTGAACCAATACTGCTACGGGTCACAACAGTGTAAAACATGGAGCGTAAAGCATAAAGTGTAAAGCATAGAGTGCAGGGATTAGGATTAAGTAATATACAGAGTTCAGGGGTCAAGATTAAGTAATGTATGGAGTTCAGGGGTCACAATTAGAGATGAGCGAATCGAAGTATCCGAAGTGGAATTCGAGTCGAATATCGGAAAAATTTCGATTCGTGCCGAATCCGAAAAACAGCCTAATTCGGACGCGCGAATCGAAATTTTTCCGAAAATGGCGGCTGACATGTGCGGCGACGGAGCGGGGATGTCGGGGAAGGCGCGCAGACAAGGCGCGCTGCCCCATAATGCATTCCTCAACGACATGTGATCGCATCAGCCAATCAGCAGCCAGCCAGCCAGCACTGTGTAATGGTCGAGGTATATATAGCGGCCATTTTGGAAATCTTCATTTGCCTGCAGTCATTGAACAGAGGCAGACCGCTCTGTACTAGGGACAGGGACAGAGTTAGGGCCACAGAAACGAGAATTGGGGACAGAGAGAAGTTACTTAGGGACAGAGAACCATTACTCAGGGACACAGACTTGTTAATGAGGGCCACAGAATCGTTATTTAGGGACAAAGAAACGCTAGTTAGGGCCACAGAATTCATACTCAGGGACAGACAGAATTGTTACTCAGTGCCAGAGAATTGTTACTTAGGGCCACAGAAACGTTATTAGGGCCACAGAATTTTTACTCAGGGACAGACAGAATTGTTACTGAGTGCCAGAGAATTGTTACTCAGGGACAGACAGAATTGTTACTGAGTGCCAGAGAATTCTTACTCAGGGCCACAGAATTCATTCTCAGGGACAGACAGAATTGTTACTCAGGGACAGACAGAATTGTTACTGAGTGCCAGAGAATTGTTACTCAGGGACAGACAGAATTGTTACTGAGTGCCAGAGAATTGTTACTCAGGGACAGACAGAATTGTTACTGAGTGCCAGAGAATTGTTACTCAGGGACAGACAGAATTGTTACTGAGTGCCAGAGAATTGTTACTCAGGGACAGACAGAATTGTTACTGAGTGCCAGAGAATTGTTACTCGCACAGACACAAAATTGTTACTTGCACAGACACAGAATTGTTACTCGCACAGACACAGAATTGTTACTCAGGGCCACAGAATTCATACTCAGGGACAGACAGAATTGTTACTGAGTGCCAGAGAATTGTTACTCAGGGACAGACAGAATTGTTACTGAGTGCCAGAGAATTGTTACTCGCACAGACACAAAATTGTTACTTGCACAGACACAGAATTGTTACTCGCACAGACACAGAATTGTTACTCAGGGCCACAGAATTCATACTCAGGGACAGACAGAATTGTTACTGAGTGCCAGAGAATTGTTACTCAGGGACAGACAGAATTGTTACTGAGTGCCAGAGAATTGTTACTCAGGGACAGACAGAATTGTTACTGAGTGCCAGAGAATTGTTACTCAGGGACAGACAGAATTGTTACTGAGTGCCAGAGAATTGTTACTCAGGGACAGACAGAATTGTTACTGAGTGCCAGAGAATTGTTACTCGCACAGACACAAAATTGTTACTTGCACAGACACAGAATTGTTACTCGCACAGACACAGAATTGTTACTCAGGGCCACAGAATTCATACTCAGGGATAGACAGAATTGTTACTGAGTGCCAGAGAATTGTTACTCAGGGACAGACAGAATTGTTACTGAGTGCCAGAGAATTGTTACTCAGGGACAGACAGAATTGTTACTGAGTGCCAGAGAATTGTTACTCGCACAGACACAAAATTGTTACTTGCACAGACACAGAATTGTTACTCGCACAGACACAGAATTGTTACTCAGGGCCACAGAATTCATACTCAGGGACAGACAGAATTGTTACTGAGTGCCAGAGAATTGTTACTTAGGGACAGACAGAATTGTTACTGAGTGCCAGAGAATTGTTACTCAGGGACAGACAGAATTGTTACTGAGTGCCAGAGAATTGTTACTCGCACAGACACAAAATTGTTACTTGCACAGACACAGAATTGTTACTCGCACAGACACAGAATTGTTACTCAGGGCCACAGAATTCATACTCAGGGACAGACAGAATTGTTACTGAGTGCCAGAGAATTGTTACTCAGGGACAGACAGAATTGTTACTGAGTGCCAGAGAATTGTTACTCAGGGACAGACAGAATTGTTACTGAGTGCCAGAGAATTGTTACTCAGGGACAGACAGAATTGTTACTGAGTGCCAGAGAATTGTTACTCAGGGACAGACAGAATTGTTACTGAGTGCCAGAGAATTGTTACTCAGGGACAGACAGAATTGTTACTGAGTGCCAGAGAATTGTTACTCAGGGACAGACAGAATTGTTACTGAGTGCCAGAGAATTGTTACTCAGGGACAGACAGAATTGTTACTGAGTGCCAGAGAATTGTTACTCGCACAGACACAAAATTGTTACTTGCACAGACACAGAATTGTTACTCGCACAGACACAGAATTGTTACTCAGGGCCACAGAATTCATACTCAGGGATAGACAGAATTGTTACTGAGTGCCAGAGAATTGTTACTCAGGGACAGACAGAATTGTTACTGAGTGCCAGAGAATTGTTACTCAGGGACAGACAGAATTGTTACTGAGTGCCAGAGAATTGTTACTCGCACAGACACAAAATTGTTACTTGCACAGACACAGAATTGTTACTCGCACAGACACAGAATTGTTACTCAGGGCCACAGAATTCATACTCAGGGACAGACAGAATTGTTACTGAGTGCCAGAGAATTGTTACTTAGGGACAGACAGAATTGTTACTGAGTGCCAGAGAATTGTTACTCAGGGACAGACAGAATTGTTACTGAGTGCCAGAGAATTGTTACTCAGGGACAGACAGAATTGTTACTGAGTGCCAGAGAATTGTTACTCAGGGACAGACAGAATTGTTACTGAGTGCCAGAGAATTGTTACTCGCACAGACACAAAATTGTTACTTGCACAGACACAGAATTGTTACTCGCACAGACACAGAATTGTTACTGAGTGCCAGAGAATTGTTACTCAGGGACAGACAGAATTGTTACTGAGTGCCAGAGAATTGTTACTCAGGGACACCTAATCGTTGAATTAAATAGTATGTCAGACAACATGCAGAGGAGTGGCAGAGGAGGCAATGTTTTAGGAGCGAGCAGACGTGGCAGCAGAGGAAGGGGTCGAGGCAGCAGTATTCGCAGCCAGAGGCCAGTGCTCCCGGTGTCATCCAGCGGTCGTGTCTCCACCGACAACCCTGCCGTCATTGATTGGTTGGCTCGGTCGTCTTCCTCTTCCCAGGTCACCTCTGACACCTACAGCCAACGGTCGGTGGGTACGTCAGACACAACCGTTAGTTGGCATGGCCCGGGACCAAGCCCACTGAAATCACGTGTCCTCTACCTGCCCCTGTCCTTTGCTGTTCCCTCACCAAGCGAAGTATCGCATGCTGTGGGCTCAGCCCCACTGTACAGTGAGGAAGAGCTAACAGAGGGCGGTCAGGAACGGGGGGAGACATCGGCCTTTTCAGCAGCCAAGCGAACAAGTACTGGCGAGGAGAGTGGCTCGGTAGCCGGTCTAGAGACAGGTCTGTCTCCTGACCCAGACGCAGCCGAGGGGGCTAGTAGTGAGGCGGAGACCCTACTTGATGATGAGGAGGTTGATCGCACTTGGCAGCCTCGTCGTCATCAGGCAATTTCTTCCGCATCATCAGGAGAAGAGGGTGGCAGCTTGGCAGCGAGCAAAACAGTCGGTGGGTTGCCCAGGAGACAGCAGCAGGGTCGCATCAGTGTCAGTGGAGCCAAACGTCCACGGAGTAGAGCACCAGCTCCACTGCAGCCTACCACCACGGCCAGTAGTGGTGCCGGTGCGCACGGAGGAAGTAGCAGTCAGCCAGTGAAGAGTAGCGGGGGCAAAGTTTCCTACTCGGTGGTGTGGCAATTTTTCCTCAAGCCGCCCGAGGAAGTAAACGTAGCCGTATGTCGACTATGTGGCCAGAAATGCAAGCGTGGCCAGGGGGCCCATGTTGGGACTACAGCGTTGCGTCAGCATATGCAGCGTCACCATTCGGTGGCCTGGGAAAACCGTGATAAACATACGGCGGTTCTGCCTGCCCCAGCCCCCGCTCCATCACCCGCTCCGTTACTTGCTCCGTCACCCGACGTCGTCAATCGCCCTCTATCAGCCAGTCAAGGCTCCAACACCTCTGCTGAGGGGAGTTGTCGCTCATTGGCATCTTCCGCTCGTTCAGATGCTCCTTCTCCTGCTACTCCTCTTCTCGGATTCCGTCAACAGTCTTTCTTGGAATCCGTATCCAAGAGACAACAGTTTGCGAGCACGCACCCGACGGTGCAAAAGCTGAACGTCCTCCTGTCCAAGTTGCTGGTGCTGCAGTCCCTCCCTTTCCAACTGGTGGACTCAGCACCTTTCCGAGAAATGATGGCTTGTGCCGCGCCGCGGTGGAGAGTGCCAAGCCGTCATTTCTTTGCCCAAAAGGCAGTGCCAGCCCTGCATTCACATGTAGAAGAGATGGTGGGCCAGTCTTTGAGCATGTCGGTCTCTGCCAAAGTGCACGGCAGCGCCGACGTGTGGAGCTGTAACTACGGTCAGGGACAGTACATGTCATTTACGGCCCACTGGGTGAACGTGGTGCCGGCACAGCCGCACCAGCAACTTGGACAGGTCACGACGCTTTTGCCTCCACGTTTGCACGTCCTTGGTCCAGCAAGCATGTCCGCCTCTACCACCTCTTTTTCCGCCGTGTCCTCAGCCGCCACCCCCGTGCCAAGTCCCATTACCCGACCGGCATATCACATGTGCAGGGCGCAACGGTGTCACGCTGTGCTGCACCTGGTATGCCTTGGCGAACGTAGTCACACAGGGGAGGAACTGCTGAGTGTAATGAACAGAGAAATCGACAGATGGCTGTCTCCGCGCAAACTAAAAATCGGAACCATGTTGACTGACAACGGAAAGAACATGGTGTCTGCTCTGCGTCAAGGAAGGTTGTGCCATGCGCCATGCATGGCTCACGTGTTCAATCTGGTTGTCAAGCGGTTCCTAAAATCCACCATCCCACTGCAAGACATCCTTAAAATGTCACGTAAACTGTGCATGCATTTCAGCCATTCCTACACCGCAAAGAACACCCTCATTGAGCTGCAGCGGCAGAACGGAATTCCACAGCATCGCCTGATCTGCGACGTTGCAACAAGGTGGAATTCAACCCTACACATGTTAGACCGCCTTTACGAGCAGCGAAAGGCCATCACCGATTTCCTGATGTTACAAGCGGATAAAGGTACTCCCCTGTGTAACTTAGATGTCAGCCATTGGCAGCTCATGCGTGACACCTGCCGCTTGCTCAGGCCCTTTGAGGAGGCCACGCTATTCGTGAGTCGGCAGGACTATGGGATGAACGACGTCATTCCTCTGTTGCACGTCCTGGAACAAATGCTGTTAACAATGGCTGGTCAGGGTGCGGTAGACGTGGCGCACAGATGTCAACGCCACATGACCCCTGTGGGGGCAGGACAGGAAGAAGAGGAGGAGGTAGAGGAGGACATTTGTGCTCAGGAATTATTGAGTGAAATGGGTGGTTTTTCCACTCAGCGGACAGGAGTGGAGGAGCAGGAGCATCTGGTAGAGGAGGAGGAGGAGGAGACAGAGGACCCAGACGCACCGTGGCAGTATGCTGTGGAGATGGAGGCAGGGAGTCCCTCGCATTCCTTGGCACAAATGGCCCATAGCATGCTCGGTTGCTTGCGTAGCGACAGCCGAATAATAACCATCAGACAGAGGGATGACTTTTGGCTGTCCACCTTGTTGGACCCTCGCTACCGGTCCAAAATGGTGGCCTTTTTCACACCTGCTGAGAGGGAGGCCAAAATTACGTACTATAAAAACCACCTATGTAGTCAGTTGGTCTCTGCCTTTGTGCGCCAACGTCCATCCTCAGACACTGTGGGCCCTGTGCGCTCGCGTTCCGCTGGCATGGCAGCAGGGGAGGGGTGGGGTGGTAGGAGCAGTGGCAGCTCCACCAGCAGTGGCTGCCTCAGTCTGCAGTCGATGATGAGTAGCTTTCTTCACCAGCGCAGTGAGGAAACTACTAACCAGCCGCAGCAGCAGCAGCAGCAGCAGCATCAGGTGGACCTGGAGCAGGAGCTCAAACAACAGGCTTGGGCCTACTTGGACAGCACCCTGCCAACCGAGGTAGACAATCCCCTTGACTACTGGGCAACGAAACTTGACCTTTGGCCCCAACTAGCTGAATTTGCCCTTGAAAGGCTGTCATGCCCGGCCAGTAGCGTGGCATCGGAGCGCGTGTTTAGTGCGGCAGGAGGTATTGTAACTCCGCGGAGGACACGACTGTCCACCCAAAGTGTGGAGAGACTTTGTGAAAATGAATCAGGCGTGGATTAGTCTGGATTTCAAACCACCAGTTCCTGACACAACTGACTAAATCCGCCATGAATCATGCCTCAAACATGTGCCACTTTGAGGTCTCCTCACACACTGCTGGTGTGTTGAATTTTTTGACATAGGGTGCTGGCAGATTATGGGCCTCCTATAGCTGCTGCCAGGCCCCTAATCTGCCATAGGCCCCTATATACCGCTTCCTCATGCTGCTGCCAGGTCCAGAGTCTCTCATGGGTCCCTGTACGGCCTCCCATTGCTGCTGTCTCCATCGCCACACTCTGCTGCCATGTGCCACTTTCAGGTCTCTTCACACTGCTGGTGTGTTAAATTTTTTGACATAGGGTGCAGGCAGATTACGGGCCTCACATAGCTGCTGCCAGGCCCCTAATCTGCCATGGGCCCCTATATACCGCCTCCTCATGCTGCTGCCAAGTCTAGAGTCTCTCATGGGTCCCTGTACGGCCTCCCATTGCTGCTGTCTCCATCGCCACACTCTGCTGCCATGTGCCACTTTCAGGTCTCTTCACACTGCTGGTGTGTTTAATTTTTTGACATAGGGTGCAGGCAGATTACGGGCCTCACATAGCTGCTGCCAGGCCCCTAATCTGCCATGGGCCCCTATATACCGCCTCCTCATGCTGCTGCCAAGTCTAGAGTCTCTCATGGGTCCCTGTACGGCCTCCCATTGCTGCTGTCTCCATCGCCACACTCTGCTGCCATGTGCCACTTTCAGGTCTCTTCACACTGCTGGTGTGTTTAATTTTTTGACATAGGGTGCAGGCAGATTACGGGCCTCACATAGCTGCTGCCAGGCCCCTAATCTGCCATGGGCCCCTATATACCGCCTCCTCATGCTGCTGCCAAGTCCAGAGTCTCTCATGGGTCCCTGTACGGCCTCCCATTGCTGCTGTCTCCATCGCCACACTCTGCTGCCATGTGCCACTTTCAGGTCTCTTCACACTGCTGGTGTGTTAAATTTTTTGACATAGGGTGCAGGCAGATTACGGGCCTCACATAGCTGCTGCCAGGCCCCTAATCTGCCATGGGCCCCTATATACCGCCTCCTCATGCTGCTGCCAAGTCCAGAGTCTCTCATGGGTCCCTGTACGGCCTCCCATTGCTGCTGTCTCCATCGCCACACTCTGCTGCCATGTGCCACTTTCAGGTCTCTTCACACTGCTGGTGTGTTAAATTTTTTGACATAGGGTGCAGGCAGATTACGGGCCTCACATAGCTGCTGCCAGGCCCCTAATCTGCCATGGGCCCCTATATACCGCCTCCTCATGCTGCTGCCAAGTCTAGAGTCTCTCATGGGTCCCTGTACGGCCTCCCATTGCTGCTGTCTCCATCGCCACACTCTGCTGCCATGTGCCACTTTCAGGTCTCTTCACACTGCTGGTGTGTTAAATTTTTTGACATAGGGTGCAGGCAGATTACGGGCCTCACATAGCTGCTGCCAGGCCCCTAATCTGCCATGGGCCCCTATATACCGCCTCCTCATGCTGCTGCCAAGTCCAGAGTCTCTCATGGGTCCCTGTACGGCCTCCCATTGCTGCTGTCTCCATCGCCACACTCTGCTGCCATGTGCCACTTTCAGGTCTCTTCACACTGCTGGTGTGTTAAATTTTTTGACATAGGGTGCAGGCAGATTACGGGCCTCACATAGCTGCTGCCAGGCCCCTAATCTGCCATGGGCCCCTATATACCGCCTCCTCATGCTGCTGCCAAGTCTAGAGTCTGTCATGGGTCCCTGTACGGCCTCCCATTGCTGCTGTCTCCATCGCCACACTCTGCTGCCATGTGCCACTTTCAGGTCTCTTCACACTGCTGGTGTGTTAAATTTTTTGACATAGGGTGCAGGCAGATTACGGGCCTCACATAGCTGCTGCCAGGCCCCTAATCTGCCATGGGCCCCTATATACCGCCTCCTCATGCTGCTGCCAAGTCTAGAGTCTGTCATGGGTCCCTGTACGGCCTCCCATTGCTGCTGTCTCCATCGCCACACTCTGCTGCCATGTGCCACTTTCAGGTCTCTTCACACTGCTGGTGTGTTAAATTTTTTGACATAGGGTGCAGGCAGATTACGGGCCTCACATAGCTGCTGCCAGGCCCCTAATCTGCCATGGGCCCCTATATACCGCCTCCTCATGCTGCTGCCAAGTCTAGAGTCTGTCATGGGTCCCTGTACGGCCTCCCATTGCTGCTGTCTCCATCGCCACACTCTGCTGCCATGTGCCACTTTCAGGTCTCTTCACACTGCTGGTGTGTTAAATTTTTTGACATAGGGTGCAGGCAGATTACGGGCCTCACATAGCTGCTGCCAGGCCCCTAATCTGCCATGGGCCCCTATATACCGCCTCCTCATGCTGCTGCCAAGTCTAGAGTCTGTCATGGGTCCCTGTACGGCCTCCCATTGCTGCTGTCTCCATCGCCACACTCTGCCATGTGCCACTTTCAGGTCTCTTCACACTGCTGGTGTGTTTAATTTTTTGACATAGGGTGCAGGCAGATTACGGGCCTCACATAGCTGCTGCCAGGCCCCTAATCTGCCATGGGCCCCTATATACCGCCTCCTCATGCTGCTGCCAAGTCCAGAGTCTCTCATGGGTCCCTGTACGGCCTCCCATTGCTGCTGTCTCCATCGCCACACTCTGCTGCCATGTGCCACTTTCAGGTCTCTTCACACTGCTGGTGTGTTAAATTTTTTGACATAGGGTGCAGGCAGATTACGGGCCTCACATAGCTGCTGCCAGGCCCCTAATCTGCCATGGGCCCCTATATACCGCCTCCTCATGCTGCTGCCAAGTCTAGAGTCTGTCATGGGTCCCTGTACGGCCTCCCATTGCTGCTGTCTCCATCGCCACACTCTGCTGCCATGTGCCACTTTCAGGTCTCTTCACACTGCTGGTGTGTTTAATTTTTTGACATAGGGTGCAGGCAGATTACGGGCCTCACATAGCTGCTGCCAGGCCCCTAATCTGCCATGGGCCCCTATATACCGCCTCCTCATGCTGCTGCCAAGTCCAGAGTCTCTCATGGGTCCCTGTACGGCCTCCCATTGCTGCTGTCTCCATCGCCACACTCTGCTGCCATGTGCCACTTTCAGGTCTCTTCACACTGCTGGTGTGTTAAATTTTTTGACATAGGGTGCAGGCAGATTACGGGCCTCACATAGCTGCTGCCAGGCCCCTAATCTGCCATGGGCCCCTATATACCGCCTCCTCATGCTGCTGCCAAGTCTAGAGTCTGTCATGGGTCCCTGTACGGCCTCCCATTGCTGCTGTCTCCATCGCCACACTCTGCTGCCATGTGCCACTTTCAGGTCTCTTCACACTGCTGGTGTGTTAAATTTTTTGACATAGGGTGCAGGCAGATTACGGGCCTCACATAGCTGCTGCCAGGCCCCTAATCTGCCATGGGCCCCTATATACCGCCTCCTCATGCTGCTGCCAAGTCTAGAGTCTGTCATGGGTCCCTGTACGGCCTCCCATTGCTGCTGTCTCCATCGCCACACTCTGCTGCCATGTGCCACTTTCAGGTCTCTTCACACTGCTGGTGTGTTTAATTTTTTGACATAGGGTGCAGGCAGATTACGGGCCTCACATAGCTGCTGCCAGGCCCCTAATCTGCCATGGGCCCCTATATACCGCCTCCTCATGCTGCTGCCAAGTCTAGAGTCTCTCATGGGTCCCTGTACGGCCTCCCATTGCTGCTGTCTCCATCGCCACACTCTGCTGCCATGTGCCACTTTCAGGTCTCTTCACACTGCTGGTGTGTTAAATTTTTTGACATAGGGTGCAGGCAGATTACGGGCCTCACATAGCTGCTGCCAGGCCCCTAATCTGCCATGGGCCCCTATATACCGCCTCCTCATGCTGCTGCCAAGTCTAGAGTCTGTCATGGGTCCCTGTACGGCCTCCCATTGCTGCTGTCTCCATCGCCACACTCTGCTGCCATGTGCCACTTTCAGGTCTCTTCACACTGCTGGTGTGTTAAATTTTTTGACATAGGGTGCAGGCAGATTACGGGCCTCACATAGCTGCTGCCAGGCCCCTAATCTGCCATGGGCCCCTATATACCGCCTCCTCATGCTGCTGCCAAGTCCAGAGTCTCTCATGGGTCCCTGTACGGCCTCCCATTGCTGCTGTCTCCATCGCCACACTCTGCTGCCATGTGCCACTTTCAGGTCTCTTCACACTGCTGGTGTGTTAAATTTTTTGACATAGGGTGCAGGCAGATTACGGGCCTCACATAGCTGCTGCCAGGCCCCTAATCTGCCATGGGCCCCTATATACCGCCTCCTCATGCTGCTGCCAAGTCTAGAGTCTGTCATGGGTCCCTGTACGGCCTCCCATTGCTGCTGTCTCCATCGCCACACTCTGCTGCCATGTGCCACTTTCAGGTCTCTTCACACTGCTGGTGTGTTAAATTTTTTGACATAGGGTGCAGGCAGATTACGGGCCTCACATAGCTGCTGCCAGGCCCCTAATCTGCCATGGGCCCCTATATACCGCCTCCTCATGCTGCTGCCAAGTCTAGAGTCTGTCATGGGTCCCTGTACGGCCTCCCATTGCTGCTGTCTCCATCGCCACACTCTGCTGCCATGTGCCACTTTCAGGTCTCTTCACACTGCTGGTGTGTTAAATTTTTTGACATAGGGTGCAGGCAGATTACGGGCCTCACATAGCTGCTGCCAGGCCCCTAATCTGCCATGGGCCCCTATATACCGCCTCCTCATGCTGCTGCCAAGTCTAGAGTCTGTCATGGGTCCCTGTACGGCCTCCCATTGCTGCTGTCTCCATCGCCACACTCTGCTGCCATGTGCCACTTTCAGGTCTCTTCACACTGCTGGTGTGTTAAATTTTTTGACATAGGGTGCAGGCAGATTACGGGCCTCACATAGCTGCTGCCAGGCCCCTAATCTGCCATGGGCCCCTATATACCGCCTCCTCATGCTGCTGCCAAGTCTAGAGTCTGTCATGGGTCCCTGTACGGCCTCCCATTGCTGCTGTCTCCATCGCCACACTCTGCCATGTGCCACTTTCAGGTCTCTTCACACTGCTGGTGTGTTTAATTTTTTGACATAGGGTGCAGGCAGATTACGGGCCTCACATAGCTGCTGCCAGGCCCCTAATCTGCCATGGGCCCCTATATACCGCCTCCTCATGCTGCTGCCAAGTCCAGAGTCTCTCATGGGTCCCTGTACGGCCTCCCATTGCTGCTGTCTCCATCGCCACACTCTGCTGCCATGTGCCACTTTCAGGTCTCTTCACACTGCTGGTGTGTTAAATTTTTTGACATAGGGTGCAGGCAGATTACGGGCCTCACATAGCTGCTGCCAGGCCCCTAATCTGCCATGGGCCCCTATATACCGCCTCCTCATGCTGCTGCCAAGTCTAGAGTCTGTCATGGGTCCCTGTACGGCCTCCCATTGCTGCTGTCTCCATCGCCACACTCTGCTGCCATGTGCCACTTTCAGGTCTCTTCACACTGCTGGTGTGTTTAATTTTTTGACATAGGGTGCAGGCAGATTACGGGCCTCACATAGCTGCTGCCAGGCCCCTAATCTGCCATGGGCCCCTATATACCGCCTCCTCATGCTGCTGCCAAGTCCAGAGTCTCTCATGGGTCCCTGTACGGCCTCCCATTGCTGCTGTCTCCATCGCCACACTCTGCTGCCATGTGCCACTTTCAGGTCTCTTCACACTGCTGGTGTGTTAAATTTTTTGACATAGGGTGCAGGCAGATTACGGGCCTCACATAGCTGCTGCCAGGCCCCTAATCTGCCATGGGCCCCTATATACCGCCTCCTCATGCTGCTGCCAAGTCTAGAGTCTGTCATGGGTCCCTGTACGGCCTCCCATTGCTGCTGTCTCCATCGCCACACTCTGCTGCCATGTGCCACTTTCAGGTCTCTTCACACTGCTGGTGTGTTAAATTTTTTGACATAGGGTGCAGGCAGATTACGGGCCTCACATAGCTGCTGCCAGGCCCCTAATCTGCCATGGGCCCCTATATACCGCCTCCTCATGCTGCTGCCAAGTCTAGAGTCTGTCATGGGTCCCTGTACGGCCTCCCATTGCTGCTGTCTCCATCGCCACACTCTGCTGCCATGTGCCACTTTCAGGTCTCTTCACACTGCTGGTGTGTTTAATTTTTTGACATAGGGTGCAGGCAGATTACGGGCCTCACATAGCTGCTGCCAGGCCCCTAATCTGCCATGGGCCCCTATATACCGCCTCCTCATGCTGCTGCCAAGTCTAGAGTCTCTCATGGGTCCCTGTACGGCCTCCCATTGCTGCTGTCTCCATCGCCACACTCTGCTGCCATGTGCCACTTTCAGGTCTCTTCACACTGCTGGTGTGTTAAATTTTTTGACATAGGGTGCAGGCAGATTACGGGCCTCACATAGCTGCTGCCAGGCCCCTAATCTGCCATGGGCCCCTATATACCGCCTCCTCATGCTGCTGCCAAGTCTAGAGTCTCTCATGGGTCCCTGTACGGCCTCCCATTGCTGCTGTCTCCATCGCCACACTCTGCTGCCATGTGCCACTTTCAGGTCTCTTCACACTGCTGGTGTGTTTAATTTTTTGACATAGGGTGCAGGCAGATTACGGGCCTCACATAGCTGCTGCCAGGCCCCTAATCTGCCATGGGCCCCTATATACCGCCTCCTCATGCTGCTGCCAAGTCTAGAGTCTGTCATGGGTCCCTGTACGGCCTCCCATTGCTGCTGTCTCCATCGCCACACTCTGCCATGTGCCACTTTCAGGTCTCTTCACACTGCTGGTGTGTTTAATTTTTTGACATAGGGTGCAGGCAGATTACGGGCCTCCCATAGCTGCTGCCAGGCCCCTAATCTGCCATGGGCCCCTATATACCGCCTCCTCATGCTGCTGCCAAGTCTAGAGTCTCTCATGGGTCCCTGTACGGCCTCCCATTGCTGCTGTCTCCATCGCCACACTCTGCTGCCATGTGCCACTTTCAGGTCTCTTCACACTGCTGGTGTGTTTAATTTTTTGACATAGGGTGCAGGCAGATTACGGGCCTCACATAGCTGCTGCCAGGCCCCTAATCTGCCATGGGCCCCTATATACCGCCTCCTCATGCTGCTGCCAAGTCTAGAGTCTCTCATGGGTCCCTGTACGGCCTCCCATTGCTGCTGTCTCCATCGCCACACTCTGCTGCCATGTGCCACTTTCAGGTCTCTTCACACTGCTGGTGTGTTAAATTTTTTGACATAGGGTGCAGGCAGATTACGGGCCTCACATAGCTGCTGCCAGGCCCCTAATCTGCCATGGGCCCCTATATACCGCCTCCTCATGCTGCTGCCAAGTCCAGAGTCTCTCATGGGTCCCTGTACGGCCTCCCATTGCTGCTGTCTCCATCGCCACACTCTGCTGCCATGTGCCACTTTCAGGTCTCTTCACACTGCTGGTGTGTTAAATTTTTTGACATAGGGTGCAGGCAGATTACGGGCCTCACATAGCTGCTGCCAGGCCCCTAATCTGCCATGGGCCCCTATATACCGCCTCCTCATGCTGCTGCCAAGTCTAGAGTCTGTCATGGGTCCCTGTACGGCCTCCCATTGCTGCTGTCTCCATCGCCACACTCTGCTGCCATGTGCCACTTTCAGGTCTCTTCACACTGCTGGTGTGTTTAATTTTTTGACATAGGGTGCAGGCAGATTACGGGCCTCACATAGCTGCTGCCAGGCCCCTAATCTGCCATGGGCCCCTATATACCGCCTCCTCATGCTGCTGCCAAGTCCAGAGTCTCTCATGGGTCCCTGTACGGCCTCCCATTGCTGCTGTCTCCATCGCCACACTCTGCTGCCATGTGCCACTTTCAGGTCTCTTCACACTGCTGGTGTGTTAAATTTTTTGACATAGGGTGCAGGCAGATTACGGGCCTCACATAGCTGCTGCCAGGCCCCTAATCTGCCATGGGCCCCTATATACCGCCTCCTCATGCTGCTGCCAAGTCTAGAGTCTGTCATGGGTCCCTGTACGGCCTCCCATTGCTGCTGTCTCCATCGCCACACTCTGCTGCCATGTGCCACTTTCAGGTCTCTTCACACTGCTGGTGTGTTAAATTTTTTGACATAGGGTGCAGGCAGATTACGGGCCTCACATAGCTGCTGCCAGGCCCCTAATCTGCCATGGGCCCCTATATACCGCCTCCTCATGCTGCTGCCAAGTCTAGAGTCTGTCATGGGTCCCTGTACGGCCTCCCATTGCTGCTGTCTGCATCGCCACACTCTGCTGCCATGTGCCACTTTCAGGTCTCTTCACACTGCTGGTGTGTTTAATTTTTTGACATAGGGTGCAGGCAGATTACGGGCCTCACATAGCTGCTGCCAGGCCCCTAATCTGCCATGGGCCCCTATATACCGCCTCCTCATGCTGCTGCCAAGTCTAGAGTCTCTCATGGGTCCCTGTACGGCCTCCCATTGCTGCTGTCTCCATCGCCACACTCTGCTGCCATGTGCCACTTTCAGGTCTCTTCACACTGCTGGTGTGTTAAATTTTTTGACATAGGGTGCAGGCAGATTACGGGCCTCACATAGCTGCTGCCAGGCCCCTAATCTGCCATGGGCCCCTATATACCGCCTCCTCATGCTGCTGCCAAGTCTAGAGTCTCTCATGGGTCCCTGTACGGCCTCCCATTGCTGCTGTCTCCATCGCCACACTCTGCTGCCATGTGCCACTTTCAGGTCTCTTCACACTGCTGGTGTGTTTAATTTTTTGACATAGGGTGCAGGCAGATTACGGGCCTCACATAGCTGCTGCCAGGCCCCTAATCTGCCATGGGCCCCTATATACCGCCTCCTCATGCTGCTGCCAAGTCTAGAGTCTGTCATGGGTCCCTGTACGGCCTCCCATTGCTGCTGTCTCCATCGCCACACTCTGCTGCCATGTGCCACTTTCAGGTCTCTTCACACTGCTGGTGTGTTAAATTTTTTGACATAGGGTGCAGGCAGATTACGGGCCTCACATAGCTGCTGCCAGGCCCCTAATCTGCCATGGGCCCCTATATACCGCCTCCTCATGCTGCTGCCAAGTCTAGAGTCTGTCATGGGTCCCTGTACGGCCTCCCATTGCTGCTGTCTCCATCGCCACACTCTGCTGCCATGTGCCACTTTCAGGTCTCTTCACACTGCTGGTGTGTTAAATTTTTTGACATAGGGTGCAGGCAGATTACGGGCCTCACATAGCTGCTGCCAGGCCCTTAATCTGCCATGGGCCCCTATATACCGCCTCCTCATGCTGCTGCCAAGTCTAGAGTCTGTCATGGGTCCCTGTACGGCCTCCCATTGCTGCTGTCTCCATCGCCACACTCTGCTGCCATGTGCCACTTTCAGGTCTCTTCACACTGCTGGTGTGTTAAATTTTTTGACATAGGGTGCAGGCAGATTACGGGCCTCACATAGCTGCTGCCAGGCCCCTAATCTGCCATGGGCCCCTATATACCGCCTCCTCATGCTGCTGCCAAGTCTAGAGTCTGTCATGGGTCCCTGTACGGCCTCCCATTGCTGCTGTCTCCATCGCCACACTCTGCTGCCATGTGCCACTTTCAGGTCTCTTCACACTGCTGGTGTGTTAAATTTTTTGACATAGGGTGCAGGCAGATTACGGGCCTCACATAGCTGCTGCCAGGCCCCTAATCTGCCATGGGCCCCTATATACCGCCTCCTCATGCTGCTGCCAAGTCTAGAGTCTGTCATGGGTCCCTGTACGGCCTCCCATTGCTGCTGTCTCCATCGCCACACTCTGCTGCCATGTGCCACTTTCAGGTCTCTTCACACTGCTGGTGTGTTAAATTTTTTGACATAGGGTGCAGGCAGATTACGGGCCTCACATAGCTGCTGCCAGGCCCCTAATCTGCCATGGGCCCCTATATACCGCCTCCTCATGCTGCTGCCAAGTCTAGAGTCTGTCATGGGTCCCTGTACGGCCTCCCATTGCTGCTGTCTCCATCGCCACACTCTGCCATGTGCCACTTTCAGGTCTCTTCACACTGCTGGTGTGTTTAATTTTTTGACATAGGGTGCAGGCAGATTACGGGCCTCACATAGCTGCTGCCAGGCCCCTAATCTGCCATGGGCCCCTATATACCGCCTCCTCATGCTGCTGCCAAGTCCAGAGTCTCTCATGGGTCCCTGTACGGCCTCCCATTGCTGCTGTCTCCATCGCCACACTCTGCTGCCATGTGCCACTTTCAGGTCTCTTCACACTGCTGGTGTGTTAAATTTTTTGACATAGGGTGCAGGCAGATTACGGGCCTCACATAGCTGCTGCCAGGCCCCTAATCTGCCATGGGCCCCTATATACCGCCTCCTCATGCTGCTGCCAAGTCTAGAGTCTGTCATGGGTCCCTGTACGGCCTCCCATTGCTGCTGTCTCCATCGCCACACTCTGCTGCCATGTGCCACTTTCAGGTCTCTTCACACTGCTGGTGTGTTTAATTTTTTGACATAGGGTGCAGGCAGATTACGGGCCTCACATAGCTGCTGCCAGGCCCCTAATCTGCCATGGGCCCCTATATACCGCCTCCTCATGCTGCTGCCAAGTCCAGAGTCTCTCATGGGTCCCTGTACGGCCTCCCATTGCTGCTGTCTCCATCGCCACACTCTGCTGCCATGTGCCACTTTCAGGTCTCTTCACACTGCTGGTGTGTTAAATTTTTTGACATAGGGTGCTGGCAGATTACGGGCCTCCCATTGCTGCTGCCAGACATGTAATCTGCCATGGGCCCCCGTACCGACTCCTCATGCTGTGACGTTGCAACAAGGTGTAATTCAACCCTACATATGTTAGACCGCCTTTACGAACAGCTAAAGGCCATCACAGATTTCCTGATGTTAAAAGCGGATAAAGGTACTCCCTGTGTAACTTAGATGTCAGCCATTGTCAGCTCATGTGTGACACCTGCGCTTGCTCAGGCCCTTTGAGGAGGCCACGCTATTCGTGAGTCGGCAGGACTATGGGATGAATGAGGTCAAATCGGCCATGGGCCCCCGTACCGCCTGTTCACGCTGATGCTGGTCCCACAGTGTGACCTGGGTCCCTGTACGGCCTCCCATTGCTTTCACTCTGCCATGTGCCACTTTGAAATCTCCTCACACTCCTGCGGTTGTCCATTTTGTCATAGGTTGCTGGCAGATTACAGGCCTTCCATAGGTGCCACCAAGCCCCATATCGGCCATGGGCCCCCGTACCGCCTGGTCACGCTGCTGCTGGGCCCACAGTGTGACCTGGGTCCCTGTACCGCCTCCCATTGCTCCCACTCTGCCATGTGCCACTTTCAGGTCTCCTCACGCTCCTGCTGGTTTCCATTTTGTCATAGGTTGCTGTATGGCCTCCCATTGCTGCTGCCTCCACCGCCACACTGTGGCTCCAAACACTGGTTTTGGCCCCGTGACTGGCCAAAGGAGTGAAGTGTGCGGTGATTCTAAGATCGACGGCACTCATCTGCATGTCATACTGACAGACAGTATTATTTCTCTTCCCCAGCAGACTCCAAGGGCATTTACATTAAAGGTACAGTGTTCTGCACTAATATTAAGTCTCTCTGAAGCCTAGAAACACCCTTTTTTAAGTTAAATTCACAGCGAATTTATTCGACTCGAATCGAATATTGTCCACGAATTCGCCGAATCAGTCGAATCGAATTTTTCATTTCTTCGCTCATCTCTAGTCACAATTAAGTAATTCATAGAGTTCAGGGGTAAAAAGTAGGTAAAACACAGAGCTCATAGGTCAAGATTAAGTACGTTACAGAGTTCATGAGTCAAGATTACATAACATACAGAGTTCAGAGGTAAGGATTAAGTAACAAAGTGTTCAGAGGTCAGGATTAAAGTGGAGCTCCACCCAAAAGGGGAAGTTCTTCTTTAAGGCCTCGTTCCGTGCTGTCCATTAAGGATTGGCACTTTTGGGGAGGGCAGGTACCCGATTTTGATAGGTACCCGCTTCCACTTCCTCTGTGATCGCCTAGGCGATTGGAAGCGGAAGTCCCCCCCCCCCCCGAGGACACTCCAGGATCGAGGGAAAGGTGAGTGACTGTTTTTTAAAAGTCAGCAGCCACAGTTGTTGTCAATCACCGGGTTCCAGCTGGTGATTACTCGCTGGTGCCTGGTGATATCCAACAATCTCTGACAGGGAGGAGAACTGTTTTGTTTACTAACAGTTCTCCTCCCTGTCAGCTCGGGCACACTGCTTTGGATGGCCATCCAAAGCTGTGTGCTTACCAGGAAGCACACTGACACGGCCCCCTATGTAAAACACTCCCAACACACAGGTAACTCTTTGATCGCCCCTCATGTTAACCCCTTCCTGCCCAGGGCCATTAGTACAGTGTCAGTGTTTTTGTTTTAGCACTGATCACTGTATTGGTGTCACTGGGGATGTCAGTGACACCAAGCCAGTTCCCCCCAGTGTCAGAATGTCCGCTGCAGTCCCACTATAAGTCACTGATCGCCGCCATTACTAGTAAAAAAAAAAAAAAAAAAATTCCAGTATCTATACCACCATTTGTAAACGTTAAAACTGTCACATAAACCAATTAATTTGCACGTATTGGGATTTTTTGTTAGTAAAGACTTGTAGTAGAATACATTTTGGCCTAAATTTATGACGAAATTAGATTTTTTAAATTTTTTACTGGACATGTTTAATAGCAAAAAGTCAAAAATATTGTTTTTTTTCTCAAAATTGTTGGTCTTTTTTTATAGCGCAAGAAATAAAAAACGCACAGGTGATCAAATACCACCGAAAGAAAGCTCAATTCATGGGAAAAAAGGGACGTAAATTTCATTTGGGTGCAGCATTGTATGACCGCACAATTGTCAGTTTAATTAACGCGGTGCCATAATGCAAAAAATGACTTGGTCAGGAAGGGGGGTAAATCCTCAGGAGGGCAAGTGGTTAAGTAAAGTACAGAGTTCAGGGGTCAGAAATAAGTAATGCACAGGGTTCAAGAGTCAGGGGTCAAGATTTCTTAGTTCACCTTTTAAAAAAATAATAAATTTACTTAAGTTTGGTGATAAAAATTAGCATTTTTTACACTGCAGCTGAACACCAGCTCAATGAAGATTCTTTTGAAACTGGCTGGGTGTGCCGACCTCCCTGGTCCTCTGCTGCACTTGCTGGTTCATCCAGCTGCCCTTGTCTTACTACAGGACTCATTAGTGACATTAGGGTCTCATGTACACTGCTGCTCCTAAACGTAAGTTTATTAGCTTTTGGCGTTTATATTGTCAAAGCCTGTGAACTCAACTCAAAAAAAGCCTATGTGTCCATGTACACATAGGCATTTACCAGAGTTTAGGGGCAGCAGAGCTTAGGGGCAGTTAAAAGTTCCTCTTCTGAACGCAGAATAATCGCATTCAGGAGAGGAACATTTTGGCTTGGGCGTTTATCCATGTCAATGGAAAATACTCTGGCCATTCAGATGAATAAACATCCAAGCACTAAATGCGGTACCGTGTTTACAGGCGTTTTTGCCACATTTAGCATTTTTCTGTTGCCAGGAGAGTTTAACGACTAGGTGAGTTAATGTGTACATGAGGCCTTAGGCTGGTGAAGGGAATCAATATGCACAACAGGGACCAAGGAGATTGACACTCCATGAAGTTTTAAGCAGCCCATTGTCATTGGGTTAACATGTCATTGGGTTGAATGAAAAAAAGGACTTGATTTCCCCATGCACAAATTCGAGATGGATGGAGGTCAATCGATTAATTGATTTCTGTACAACCACCCTGCCCCATACACAGATCGGAATTTGGCTGGTACCCAGGGGCGGACTGACCATTTGGAAACTCGGGTCAGTAGGGGGTCCCATGAGATGCCCCTGGTACCTTTTTCATAGGCTTTTTTGAGTTTGTTCAAGGACACGGGCCCCATGATCCCCTATTGCCCGGGGGCCCCATGAGTTGTCAGTCCGCCCCTGCTGGTACCAGAAAAAACTTCAGCCGTAGAATTCTTTTTAGCAATGTTCAGCGATGTGGGTAGTAGGAGAAGCAAATATTAATTTTATTGTTTACATGCGCAAGGTTTCTTGGGAGTTTATGTTATGTCACATGGTTGCTTTGATTATAAAAATTCCCTTTACATGTGTAGAATTTGATAGTGTGTTCTAGTGCTTGTAAAGATGAGCTGGATTTTTCCTTGAAATGAGAATGCCTTAGAGCAAACTATTTACATATTTCATGCTTTGTATAATACTGTTGTCTAGCTTACAATGCACATTGTCTTTGCTTGTCACTTAGATGATTGGTAAAAGGAGAGCACACAGTGCTGTCATGGCGACATCCTCATACCACGCAGTTTTTGAACGCAAATTAAAGTTTGCTGGAAAACTATATTGTTTTTGTAATGCATTTTAATATTTTAAATAGTGAACTCTCCACCCATGACCCTGATTATTAACACTTAGATTAAAAAGAAATGTTCATCATTTTAGCTTTTGTCCTACACTACCCATAAAATGTTCAAACTGTCCATCCCTTAATTGACAGCTCTTACCTGGATTTAGGAGAAAAGATTTACCATAATTTTTGTACTGTTAGGAAGGGCGAAAAGGTGTTTAAATTAGGCATACTTTTATTAATATCAAATATTGCTGGAACACAATTGATGTTCTTCACCAATCATCACCAGTTCAAAGTCTTAATGGTAGGTCTTTTGACCCCTCGCTGCCAAGCCTAATGTTATTTCAGTTATCCGTCATTTAGTGAACTTTTCTGGAAGGCTTTTTAAATTAACATTCACTTTTATGGATTTAATAAATCAGAAAATATTATAGAAGAATGAGTTTGGTTGCAGAATCTATCAAGAAATGTGAAAATGGTCCTAGCTGTCTGGGCCCACGTAAATTAAAGCTGACATTTAATTTGCATATTATTTACTTTCCCAGGTTCCTCCTTTACTCCTCATGAATATGCTAATTAACATTTTAAATAAAACTTTTCCATTTTCATTGCATACTTGATTTTAGATCTGGTGCTGGCAAAACTGGGTCTCTGAGCCTTTTTTGTAATTCTGGCATATCATGGCTGGCAGAAGGGTCCAGCAGCCCTCCACCCTCATGTAAGCAGTGGGCAGGCTCTTGGGAATAGTTAGGCAAATATCAATATGCCTTCATGGGTCAGTCTAAAGGAGAAGACGTTCCTAAGCAGGCTGTATTTGCATGCAGATTGCCCTAGATAACGTCCACATGTAATGATGAGCCTCCATGATTGAAAGAACTGAAATTCAATTAATGAAATGGGTGCGCCATAGACAGTAAGGCTGGGGAGGAAAGACCTACATGATGCTGGCTGTCCTCCAGCTAGGAAATGAGGTAGGCTCTATCTGTCTTACTGCAGCTTCTAATGTGCACTTGGAGAAGCTCACGGTGTGCAATTTATTTATTACAGGTACTTGTATAGTCCTGTCAATTTACGCAGTGCTTTACATACTGTATATATTGTACATTCACATCAGTCCTGAACCCTCAAGGGGTATACAATCTAAAGTCCCTAACCTACATTCATACACATACTAGGGCCAATTTAGACAGGATCTAATTAACCTACCAGCATGTCTTTGACATCTGGGAGGAAGCCAGGGTACCCAAAGGAAACCCACGCAGGCACAGGGAGAACATGCAAACTCCAGGCAGGTGGTGCCATGGTTGGGATTTGAACCAACAACTTTAGTAGTGCCAGATGGAAGTGCTAACCATTTAGCCAAGCACAATGATTAGAGTAAGCCATTTCAATACAGGAGAGGATCCTGTACAACTGTGCAAGACTGAAGGTAAGGATGGAGTTCAGTGCTGAATATTGCCATATACTATATGGCTACATAGTTTCTTAACCATCATGGATAGCCAGGGGCGGACTGATAACTCATGGGGCCCCCGGGCAATAGGGGATCATGGGGCCCCTTTGTCCTCACCAACACCCAAAAAAAGCCTATGAAAAAGCCAATTAAAGGTATCAGGGGCATCTCATGGGGCCCCTTACTGACCAAGGGCCCTCGGTCAGTGCCCGAGTGCTCGAATGGTCAGTCCGCCCCTGTGGATAGCAGAGATGATGGATGGCAGAGAGCTACTGGTTGAGCGATAAGTGATAGAAGACTGAAATGGCCTGAACATGTGCTGAAGATCCTCTGTGTCAGCAGTTGTAAAAATGATTCTCTACAAGGTTTAGGATGTGAGGAATGCTCAGTGCTACATGGAGGTTTTAGGCTTGCTGCATGACACTAGAAGGTCATTGGCTTTGATTGTGCCCCATTGCTGATAGCTAGTGAGAGGAAAGGCCACCAAAGACCATATTGTCCAGCAAATGTTTAGTCTGCGGGTTGGAAAAGGTCAGGGCAAGCAGTGGTCAGAGTTGTAGCACAGGCAGAAATTTGAAACAGAGATTAGGCAGATACAGAAAACAGGTAGAAGGTAAAGGCAGGCATCATGCTGATGAAAAATAGAAAAATGGTAACAGGCTGAGGAATTAACCAGAGTAAAAGTCAGGATAGGAGTACATGCAAGAACAGAGGCTAAGGTACACACAATGTACCAGTAACCCATCCCTGAGAAGAGGAGTGCTTAGCTGCCGTCAGGGATTTATTACAGCAGATACAGGTGCCCACGGGGCTAAAAGGACACAGCCCAGTGGTGCAGAGACTTTATAGAAAGACACGATGAAGGGATTGAATCCAAACAGATTCCTTATGCTAACAATTTCTTACCTTTGCTACTTTCAGGGTTACCACCTGTCAGCATTGCAGAGCACATATGAAAAAGTCATAAATAGTGCCTTTTGATGTATTTAGTTACATTTGCCATTCAAGTGCATTGACATGGGATCCTTACAAAATGCAAAACAACATGTAAATGCTCAGGTCAGTGCAATGCATGTCAAAGCATACTTTCTGTCATGTACCAACCCTCAAGCTCTTTGAGTTCCATGGTAGAAGCCAGGGTCGGTGCTAGACTATTTTGCACCTTAGGTAACACCAGCTATTTGCACCACCCCCCTAAAAAGAAATAAATAAACTTCAACTCCTTGCCAATGTGAGCTACATGAGAGATTAGACTGACTGGGGAGCTGGGAGGAAGTGATGTTGTGCGCAGCACCTCATTGGCTGGATACCTCTTCATGAATTGGCTGAAGTTTGCAGCCACACTTTTACCAACCACTTCCCATTATGCTGCAAAGGCACTGCCAGTGGCGGGTATGGCAGCGGGGGGATTTATAAAGCACCCTGTCACTATTGCCATAGTACCATGGCTGTGCCTTAGCAGCGTAATGGAGAGTGGTTGGGGGATAGTAAAAGTGTGGCTCAGCCACACATTTTTAATGTCCCTCAAACACATCTGTAAATAAGAACTAACAGGAAACATCTCACTGTGCTTATGTGATTGCCATCATTATCTTGATGATGATCACAAAATATAGAAGGTGCTGTATGTCTGTCTGTATACAGCATATGGCTGTACTGCCCTATCGGCGGCCCTGGCTCTGTGGTTCTGTGACTGATTCTGTGGCTGAATACGGTGGTAATTAAGCTCACCTAGAACCTTTTCTACATTAAATTAGCCTCAGAACCTGTGTAATTAATATGTGTTAGGGTTTAAAGGGATGAGGTGGCAACCCTAGGTTGCGCCCTAGGTGGCAGTGCGCCCTATGCAAAACACCTTTACAGGCTGACAGTTTAGGTGTAGAATTATGCCAAGTATTATATCTAGGTAGATGTCTGGTTTAAATATTAACAAACATAGAGCATATGGATTAGAGATAAACCCAAGTCTAAAAGTTCAGTGGATGAGTAACAAGTTATTAGTGTGTGTGTCCTCTGCTGGATTTGATAAGGTAAAAATTAGAGCAGGAGTCAACAATTGGAATACTGAAAATACATGTCTGCTTGCTAGTTAACAAGGCTAGAAATCTGGTAAAGTTGTAGACAGGAATATATATATATATATATACACACAGGGGTTGGGCAAAAATATGAAAACACTACATGATATGCTTCCACTGTGTGATGAAAGACCCAGCAATCTGGTGGGAAGCCTCACTTTTGTCATTCACTATTCACTGCATGTAATACGGAGTCATGTCAGAGCTTACTGAGCATCAAAGAGGGCAAATTGTTGGTGTCGTGAGGTACAGTATCAGAGCTTATGATGGTATATACAGTTTCCAGGAAAATGTCTGATAAGCATAAGCGTGATCGACATGGTCAACTGACCGAAAGAGACAAAAGGATATTGGGACCCAGAATAAGAAAACAACTGCTGTGAAAATAACTGCAGAGCTCAATCTCAGTCTTCATAGGCGAGCTGCAATTGTCAAACCACTAGTGGCTGATATTAATGCTCAGAAGAGGAGAGAGTGGTGCAACACCTGTAAATTGTGGACTATCGATTAATGAAAGACTGTAATATGGTCCAATGAATCGAGCTTCATACTGTTCCCAACCACCAGACATGTTTATGTGTGGTGAACACTGTCCCTAGCTTACGACCAGGACTGTCTTGCGCCAATGGTAAAGCATGGTGGCGGCGCAATCATGGGTTTGGCAGCCATATCTTGGCATTCTGCAGGCCCCATCATCACCTGGAAAGGTAGTGTCACTCTCAGCACCTGTACACATTTTGGCAGACCATGTGCACCCAATGGTGCATACACTGTTTCCCGAAGACAGAGCCATTTACCAAGACAATAATGCTCCGATTCACACAGCTGGTGTGCTGTTCTACTAATGGTTAGCCGACAGCTAGCTAACAAAACTGACAGAAGCAGCGTCGTGTTTCAATCCAAAACTGAATTTATTTCTGTGAATAGTTCTGTAAAACTGCAATACAATTACATAAACTGAAGTTACAATATGCTTGTACACATCTCTCACAAATACATACAATGAACATATTTCTTCCAAACAACTACCTAAAAATCACATTAAATACATTTAAATGCTTTCTTGATATATATGTGACTTTAACAAACACAATGAACTTACAGGCATAAAATGGTTGCAGTGGTGGATTGGAAATCTTTATTAGCACACTCCCTATGGGACCATTGGCATAACTAAATTATAAATAATTAAAAACACTGGACTCAAACTGTGGATTAATAGGCCCTTTATTATAGGTATTAAATATATTTTATTTCAAACATTAGCTTAAAATTAATTAATTAACTTAACATATATTGCAAAGCAGATACTGAATTGTACCAAAAAAAACTTGACTTAGCTCAGCTATTGAAGCTCGAGCTAACAATTACTTCAACCTACAGTCCCCTTTCTAAAAAAGGGAAAAGACCTCATAACAAGAGCCACGACAAGGGGTGGGAAGGCGGGATGTGCTTTTTCTTCTCGTCAACCGCCAACTGCATTTCTTGTGACTGATCTCTCTCTTTTCATATAAAAAAAAAATTAGCATTAGTTCAGCTATTGAAGCACAAGCTAGCAAATACTTCAACCTACAGTCCCCATACACCAGGCTCAATCACCATGAGCCAGGCACTCCACCCGGCTCATGGCCAACTCAACACATGTTTGTAAGTCCAGATTAAAAATGTCAAGTGAGATGTCAGATAAGTGAACTTTGTCAGGTCTGTAAAAGCCCGGAATTCACCTTCCAAGTAAAGATGCCTAAAAGATAAACTATTTACCGAAGGAATAAACTTTGCTATAGCCCTGTTAACTCGTTTGTGATTTTTTTCAAATTGCTTGAGAGCAGGACTAAACCAAGGTAAACGAGGAATGATATCCCAAAAAACTAGGACGCAATTAGGCAAAACTATATGAAGGCACATCAAAACTAACTTAATTTGCGAAACAACGTCCAAAGTCTTCTGGAGACCAATATAATTTCCAGGCAAATGTGAAACAATGACTCGTGGTGTAGGCCACCGCAAATACAGTAAAGAATAAAGTTGGACGTAAATCTGTCCACTTCAAGCCATGATGACCATACCAATAAACTTTAAAACAAAAAGCAGATAGTCCTAATGTAGTGCTCTAAATCCTAAAAGCAGCTCTTTGATGTGCCCAAAAGATATATGAGTGTCCAACAATCCATATATTGTATGAAGTACCTGAAAGTCAAATAAAAACATTAGGATGAACATAAGAGCCATACCGATCAGATCTCCACTTGGCAATGCGCTTTATATTTGCTTCAGAAAAACACAATTTAGCCACTTCGGTAGATGCCCTAATGCCCTTTGTCTAAATGAATGAGACAAAATAGGGAGATGAGCAAGCTTCAAAATTGAAAAACATTTTTTTAACACTGAATTGAATTGATATATGGTTAATATGGTTCAGTAATGTGAATAAGAAAGTACACTATATTGCAAAAAGTATTGGTATGCCTGCTTTTACACGCACATGAATTTTAATGGCATCCAAGTCTTAGTCCGTAGGGTTCAATATTGAGTTGGCCCACCCTTTGCTGCTATAACAGCATCAACTCTTCTGGGAAGGCTGTCCACAAGGTTTAGGAGTGTATCTATGGGAATGTTTGACCATTCTTCCAGAAGTGCATTTGTGAGGTCAGGCACTGATGTCGGACGAGAAGTCCTGACTCGCAGTCTCTGCTCTAATTCATCCCAAAGGTGTTCTATTGGGTTGAGGTCAGGACTCTGGGCAGGCGCGTAAAATTCATCCACCCCAAACTCACTCATCCATGTCTTTATGGACCTTGCTATGTGCACTGGTGCGCAGTCATGTTGAAACAGGAGGGGGCTATCCCCAAACTTGGGAGCATGAAATTATCCAAAATATCTTGGTATGCTGATGCTGTAAAATTTCCCTTCATTGGAACTAAAGGGCCAAGTCCAACCCTTTGAAAAACAACTCCACACCATAACCCCCCTCCACCAAACTTTACACTTGCCACAATGCAGTGAGGCAAGTACTGTTCTCCTGGCAACCGCCAAACCCAGACACGTCCACCGGATTGCCAGACAGAGAAGCATGATTCATAACTCCAGAGAACACTTCTCCACGGCTCTAGAGTCCAGTGGCCGTGTGCTTTACACCACTGCATCCAACGCTTTGCATTGCACTTGGTGATG
Organism: Staurois parvus; assembly: GCF_062004578.1. Classification (NCBI taxonomy): domain Eukaryota; kingdom Metazoa; phylum Chordata; class Amphibia; order Anura; family Ranidae; genus Staurois; species Staurois parvus. The sequence continues at coordinate 4,983,221 of NW_028318083.1, forward strand.
TAGAGCTTGGATGTAGCTGCTTAGCCATGGAAATCCATTACATGAAGCTCTCTATGCACTGTTGTTGTGCTAATCTGAAGGCCACATGAAGTTTGGAGGTCTTTAGCTATTGACTCTGCAGATAGTTGGCGACTTCTGCACACTGTGCACTTCATCATGCGCTGACCCGGCTCTGTCATTTTATGTGACCTACCACTTTGTGGCTAAGCTGCTATTGTTCCCAGTTGCTTCCACTTTGCTATAACACCATTACCAGCTGACTGTGGAATATTTAGTAGTAAGGAAATTTCACGGATGGACTTATTGCACAGGAGGCAACCTATCACAGTACCACGCTTGAATTCACTGAGCTCCTGAGATTGAACCATGCTTTCACAAATGTTTGCAGAAGCAGTCTGCATGCCTAGGTGCTTGATTTTTACATCTGTGGGCATAGAGGTGATTGGAACACCTGAATCCAATGATTTAGAGGGGTGTCCTAATACTTTTGGCAATATAGTGTATTTGTCAAACGACGGTCTATGCAATAAAAACTGATGCACCGTAGAGCAAACACAAATTGGTGAATGTAAGATTGGTGTAATCCAATGTCACGGTCAAACTGATCAGTGTTACGTTTTAAAAGTAAAATATGAAGGACTTCCTGTTTTAAAATCATGTCTGAAAACATCAGACTTGAACTGTCTTGAACCTTTCGGGGCAGCAATTCAAAAATTCTAAAAGCCTCAAAAACAAAGACAGAATGCCGTTTTAAACAATAACGATTCATAAGAGGAAAAGCAGACTGACTCTGTAGCAATGGATATATGACCCAAGAGCTCAGAAGAAATAGGAAGTCTAGCATTAGCCACAACATGACTCTTATGATAACCCTTTAAAGCATGTTGTAGAGAAAAAAAACTACAGCACACAGCTCCTTTCAACTGCATGAAAAAGGACACTCCAGCTAAAGTTTTCAAAATATGTGAGTATGAATAGTCGCAAGACATAAAAAAATGCCAAATTTATAACATTAGTCTTCCAGAAAACAGTCTAAGGCACTTTGAGAGAAAGAACACCAGAAAGACCAGAAAGCTAACGAACCTTTAATTGCACACATTACTGGAGTCAAATCAGGTACCAAAATATGGGGAGGGCACAATAGGCCAACATTATCTGGTTCTGGTACCAACTGTCAAAATGTCTCCATGTGTAGACAAGATAAAGAATCAGCAATAACATTGGTGGCACCAGGAACAAATTTAGTTTTAAGTCAGATATTAAGCCTCAAGCATTTAAAAACTAGATGGCAAAGGATAGCTATAACCGGCAGGGATTTAGAGGATAGACAATTTACAGCAAAAACAATGCCCTTAATATCCGAGTGAAGCAGAATCTGACGATCATGAAAATTAGGACCCCATAACTCCAGTGCTACTAGAACCAGAAATATTTCTAAAAGAACAATGTTATTCATAAAACCTTTCTCATGCCAAGCAGGAGGCCAAACACTTGTGGACCAATGCCCTTGCCAATAACCACAAGTCCCTAAAGCATTAGTAAACAGATGGAGAGCAGAAGCTACACAAAATGGGGATTGCCATAAGGATCAATCATTAAAAAAAAAACAAGAAACGCTTCCAAACAAGTAGGTCATCATAAATATTAGACGTGATTCTTACAAAATGAAAAGGTGAAAAAAATCCGAGATAGTGAGCGGTATAAACTTTTTGAAAAAAATCTGTTCCATGGGCAAAACCCTAGAAGCAAAAGCTAGGAGTCCTAGCAATAAATGAATAGTGTTTAACTGAACTTTCTGTTTAGTCAACAAGAAAACCAACACCAGCTGTATCTTAAGGACTTCTTCAGGAAAAAAGCGGAATTCCATAGCAATAATGTCAGTTTTGACACCCAAGAAATCTAGACAGGCAGTGGGATACACCGACTTTTCTTGAGCCAATGGAACACCGAATTTTTGACAAATAATCTGGAATTTTGTAAATAAGTATAAACAATCAATAGAGGCAGGCTTTCTGATAAAGAGGAAATCATCCAAGTAATGCAATAAATTGCAAGGACCAGTCCGATATCTAACCACCCACTCAAGAAAAGTCGAAAACAATTAGAAATAGTGACAAGAAAGTGAACACCCCATTGGAAGACATTTATTGAAGAAATAGTTGCCTTTTAAAAAAAAGCCCAATGAGTTAAAAGCCGTTGGAGAAATAGGCAACAAATGAAATGCAGCTTTAATATCCGCCTTTGCCAGAAGAGCGGAATTGCCGAACAGACCAAATTTTAAACAAAGTATCATCAAAGGATCAGTATGAAAGAGAGCACATAGCCGGATCAGTTTCATCGTTAATGAAAGGCCTTTGGGATAAGACAAATGATGGGATAATCAAAACAAATTCGATTCTTTCTTTGGAAGAACTCCTAAAGAGAAACACGGAAATTTCAAAAAGGAGGGAATGCAAAAGGGTCAGCAATTCTCCCTTCTCTCTCAAAATCTTATCTTGCACGATATCAGGGTGTTCCTTCACCGATGGCAAATGTTCAAAAACAACACAACCTGTTCCAAAAAAACGATGGTAGTTTGAAGCCAGAAGAGAAACCCTCAAACAGTAAGGCTCCTGTCTTGTGCTCTGGGTAAAGATGATGCCATGGTAACATGTTTACCACGTTTTCTGGCATTTCCGCCTTTAAGAGAAAGATCCTTAGATGCAGGAGCAGTGCCAGAAGCCATTTTTTTTAAAACAAACAGAGGCTTGGCCCCAGAACAATGAGTGCACTCATATTTGTATTTACCGCTGTTCGCCCACTTGCACTGTCCTTCATTGAAGCTAAAACATAAACCATGACGAAACTGCCCCTCAGCATAACTTGATGTCTAGGATGTCTTTTGTGGCAAAAGCAGATTTAATCATTAACCCACATCTTTCCCCATTTCAAAGATTAGTGCACCAAAAGTTTTTGATGGTAAGAATCATCATAAAAAATCCAGAAGAGTCCTGGAAAATTCTTATATGCTTCAAAAATGATTTCAACATGTTCACCCATGACGCTTACGAAAACGCAAAACGCTTGCAACCCATTGTTGAAACTTCGAGGAACAGATTTTTGTCTGTCATCTTCAAATTTCTCAATATCCTTCTTCTCCAACCTATTGTCTTTTGCTGAAGGGAGCAACGATAATAAATCAATATACTCAACTTTCCAAATTTTTTCTTTAACTGTACTAAGAAGATGAAACCCTAAAGGTAAAATTTCACATGAAAGAACCTCTTTCAAACAAGATTCAAGCACAAGAGAAGAAGACGAAGAGTATAAAGATATGTTTGTCACAACAGGAGCATCAACAGACACAGGTCATGCAAGATGAGCAGACTTATTCACGTACATCAAAGGGTTAACAAAAGAAACCAACACAGGTACTTGAGGATCAGAAGCTACATTCCTGTCCACTGGTACTTCACAAGAAACCATAGCAACCTCAGTGGAACCAGCTAGGCTGATGGTGGGCTCCAGATTCACCAGTGCAGTTCCAGACTGCCTGCTAGAATTGCTAACAGGAAGATTAATAGAGTTAGTAGCAATCAATGAAGTTTTTTGTAATGGGTCTTTACCTCTGTGACCCCCATCTCTTGGCCGCGACGGGAATTCAATCCAGCGCGGCCCTGAGTATGCACCCACCACAGAGACTAGAGACAGGCCATGATCCGAAAGAGGAAGTGGAGAGGGAGGGTTCATCGCAGCAGGGAGAAGAGGAAGTTCAAGTCCAGAAGAAGTGAGGGCAGTGAAGGGGAGATCAGGGGGAAAATATGGCCGGGTGGAGAGCGATGCCATTGGGAGGAAAGACAGCAGCACAGGCAAATCAGCAGGAGTAGGGAGAGCCTGACCAAATGAATAAGAAGCTGGCAGCAGAGATAAACAGTGCCACATCCAGTCCTTGTCATCTGCGGCTCTAGTCCGCTCCATTGTTTGCTTCAGTAAGGAATCCATAATAGGGAAGAATAAGCAGCCACAGATGTGTTTTTTCTTCTTGTCAGTCGCTAACGGTGTCTCTTGTGACACATCTCTCTCTTTTATAGGAGGCAGCTCATGCTTAGAACAGCTGATCGTGGATTAGCATGTGACAATTCAACAGCCAATCACAGGTAAGTGTATAACTATCAAAATTTCAATTGCAACTCCCTTCAGTCTGCCACGGTCCCGTGTGTGTGTGTGTGTGTGTGTGTGTGTGGGGGGGGGGGTGTTCATATTTTATGCCCCTCCCCCTACTTTCATTCTTGTTGAAAGGAATAACTAGGCAATGCTTTATTTTGGAAAAAGACTACTAAATCTGAGACAGGTATACTTTAGCAGTCCCCTGACTGATGATTTTAACCTCTACTTTGCAAATTTTACCATCACTACTGGGAATTATTTTCATAATGAGACCCATTGGCCATACATTGCACTTAACTTGAGGGTCTTTCAACAAAACAAGATCTCATACTTTAACATTTGGTTTCTCCACTTTCTTCTTGTTTGAAGGGATGACAAATATTCTTGCTTCCAGCATTTCTAAAAGGTATCAGCAAGGTTTTTGAATCTGCTTCCACTGGCATTTGTAAAGGTCTTTTAAGGTGAACTCACCAGGTGGTGCTAATACTACACAAGCCTTCTGAGGTCTCTTGGGGTTTGTTGAAATGGAAACCAATGGCCCAACATTCATTATGGCTGTAACTTCAGATCTAATCTCCCTGTCAGAATTGGGTTCAATTATGTCAAATACCTCGGCTTCAGGTGGCTTGCTTGTATCTGCCTGACGTAAAAAATCTGGGCCTGAGAACCAGTTGGTATATTTCAGGTGAGCTGCTTGGATTAGTCGGGTACTGTGATCTGCTGGGATCTGACTAATTGTAGCATAATGCCACTGACCTGGCTCAGTGGATTTTCTAATGCTGTCATGTTTGAGACATACACATGAAATCTTTTGGAGGTATTGTGAATATGACTTAACATAATTTTGCTGTCAGTGTAGTATTTAACTACATCGGGCTGAAAGTCCATTTCTGCAAGAATGAGTTCTGCTAGCTCAAATGACAAAACAGCGGCACATAACTCTAAACGTGGAACTGTGTTGGCTGGAGCTAGTTTTGATTTGCCCATAATAAAGCCTACATTACATTGACCATTACTGTCTATGACTTTTAAGATATGGTACAGCTGCTATTGTCACAGTAGAAGCATCAGAGAAGACACATACTCCTCTTTGCACTGTAGCAACACTGGCACATAGGGTCTGGGAATACTGAGGTCTTCAAGATGAATCAAGTCTTCTGCCTATGTTCTCCACTGAGTTTCACTTTCTGGCGAGAGTGGGGAGTCCAAGTCACATTGATCTATTGAGAGCTCTCTAAGGCTTTCCTTTGCATATTGATCGGGGCTGCAAACATGAGTGGGTTGTAAAGAGTGTATGACTTGACCTCTGTGAACACTTCAAAGGTAAAACTGTCCATCTGTAGGTTCCAGCTGACTCCTAAACTCTGTTGAAGGGGTAGAGGATCGACATCTAGAACAAGGTCTTTTAACTTTTTAGCTCTGTTATCTACAGGAGATGCTTCCATTACTGAGCTTCTATTGGACGCCACCTTGTGTAGCTTAAGATTAGATCCTGCAAGTATCTCCCTTGCTCTCTGCAGGAGATCGACTGTTTTGGCTTCAGTAGGCACAGATGTAAATCTGTCATCTACATAGAAATTTCTTAAGATGAATTGTTTTACATGTTCTCCATATTCCCTTGCTTTCTGCTTAGCTATTTCTCTTAGAATATAAATTGCTATGGAAGGCAAAGGACTATTTTCAAAGACATGTGCATTCATCCTTTGTTGAGGTCATTTTTTTTAAACCAAAGGAACCTAAAGTAGTTGCCGTGATCTTCTCTAACCACGAAACAGTAAAACATATGCTGCACATCAGTAGTAACTGCAAGTTGTTCTTTGCGGAAACGTATAAGGACACCTAGCAGCGTATTTTTCAAATCAGGACCGCTAAGAAGTACATCATTCAAGGAGATGCCAATATACTGAGTGCTAGAATCAAAAAGTACTCTGATCTGCCCTGGTGTTTTAGGGTGATAGATGCCAAAGATTGGAAGGTACCAACCCTCTTCACTCTTTTTCAGTGGTGGGGCAGGTTCTGCTTGGTCATGGTCTAAGATCTTTTGCATAAAGTTAACAAAATGTTATTCCATTTCAGGTTTCTTGTAAAGTAGCGCTGTAGAACAAAGAGTTTTTTCTGTGCTTGCTCCCTGTTGTTTGGTAGTCTAGGGTATGGTGAGTGAAATGGTTGGGGTGCTACCCAGTGGTTTGCTTCATCTATAAAGATCTCCTTTTCTTTTTTTTGTAATTCTTTATTTAGTAGTAGCTTTCGACAACAGTTCAACCAATAACAGTGTCCATAAAAATTAACAGCACATAGACACAGACCTCCACAAATACAGCATACAAGACATCATATATCTCGAAAGAAGACGTCTGTATCCAGAACCTAAACAAACATTGTTCACTCACGGGTAAGCATTCAAAGCCAGAAACAAACATCAGAGGATCCAAAAACATCTCATTTTCAGCTACATCAAGGAACATATGATCTTCTATGAACATAGCAGGTCTTTCATCATTTGGAGTTCTAGTGAACATGTTGTCACCTAAACTGTCCATGCTACAAGCTATGGTCCCTGAATAGCATAATGAGGGAGTGCACAGCTGTAGTTTGCAAGCATTAAAGGTCTATTTTACTCACATATACTTACTGGTGCATGGGCTGAAAAGAGAAGGGCGCACATTAGGCAGCACGTCTGCTGGTGTGTGATCCCCACCTAAACATACTTCTCCAGCTATGACCCAACCTAAATGTAAATGTTGCGCATAAAGAGTGTTATGAGGTCTATTAATCTGCTCACGCACCTTGTGCACCCTGAGAATATTTCTCCCTGGCAAGAGGAGTATTTGGGTATTAGGGTCATTTATTATCTGTTAAGGATTTCAGAGGAAGGAAATTCTGTGTAATCTCCAGGGTTGGTATTTCTGACCTGTGATACGGCATCATGTCCCATTCAATGAGAGTGGGAAGTTTTATGTGTGTTTTTCCATCAACAAACTGAACAGTGAGGTTAGATGCCCTATTGTCAGGGAGCCGAGGAGTCAGACACACAAGGAGGTGCAATTAAAGGTAGGTTTATTTATACAAAAACAAGACAAGAGTCTATGCAAGTCCGACAGCAACAGCGGATGACTTGGTAGGACTGACGTACTCCTGCCGAGGTCGTCTTCCAGGATAATCCAGTCGAGGACCAGCGGGAATCGTAGCCAAAGCCGGGGTCAGAAGCCAGGAAGAATGGTTGCCAGAGCCGGGGTCAGAAGCCAGGAAGAATGGTCACCAGAGCTGGGGTCAGAAGCCAGGAGGAATGGTCGCCAGAGCCGGGGTCAGAAGCCAGGAGGAGTCTTTGCTAAAGCCGAGTCGGTATCCAGGAGAACAATGGGTTAATTGAGCAGGAGCTTGCAACAGACAGAACACGAATGCAATGGACAGCTACAAACAGCAGACTTAAATGTGATCCTGGGAGGAGCCGCAGAGGGCTGAAAGCATAAAGAATCCCACAATGCTTTGCAGACATCTAAGATGGATGCCAGCACATGGAGCAGCACAAGCCCTGAGGAAAGGTAGGACCTTGACAGTACCTCCTCCTCAAGGGCCCCTCCCCCTCCGCTGCTCAACATAAGGCTTCTGGGGAAAGCGGGCGTGAAAAGCGCAGAGGAGGGCAGGAGCATGAACATCCACGGAAGGAACCCGGGAATGCTCCTCGGGACCATAACCACGCCAATGGACCAGGAACTGCACCCGACCACGGACCAACCGAGAGTCCAGGAAGTGGCTCACCTCATACTCCTCATGACTGTCAACCCAGATAGGACGGGGCCAAGGCAGTGAGGCAGTAAAGCGATTGCAGACCAGAGGCTTCAACAGGGATACATGGAAGACATTGGAGATACGCATTCCAGGAGGAAGAGCAAGGGCATAGGCAACCGTGTTCACCCTGCGGAGGATGCGGAAAGGACCAACAAAATGGGGAGCCAGTTTTGGTGCGGGCACCCGAAGATTGAGGTTATGAGTGGACAACCACACCCGATCTCCGACCTAGCATGAAGGAGCGGGCAACCGTCTACGATCAGCCTGGAGCTTCTGGCACTGTGCTGAGTCCTTCAAGGACCTCTGGATCTGCCCCCACGAAGAACGCAGGGCAGCAAGATGGTTATCCACAGCCAGAATGTCCCGTGGCGAGAACAACTTAGGCAATACTGTGGGTTGGAACCCATAGTTGGCCATGAAGGGAGACATCCTGGAGGAGGAATTGACGGCCGAGTTCCTCGCAAACTCTGCCCATGGCAGGAGATCGACCCAATTATCTTGATGGTCTGAGATATAGCAGCGAAGGAATTGTCCAGGGCCTGGTTGGAACGCTGCACAGCCCCATTGGACTGCGGGTGGTAGGCCGAAGAGAAGGAGAGCTTGATACCCAACTGGGAGCAGAAGGCGCGCCAGAACCTGGACACAAACTGGCTCCCACGGTCCAAGACAATCACCTTAGGCAACCCATGCAAGCGAAAGATGTCCCTGGCAAAAACCGTAGCCAGTTCTTGCGCAGTCGGCAATTTCTTGAACGGAACACAATGGCACATCATGGAGAAATGATCAATGACCATAAGAATGACTGTATGGCCTTGAGACGCAGGGAGGTCCACAATAAAATCCATGCCCAGGTGTGTCCAGGGATGCTCCCCATTGGGAATGGGTTGCAGAAGGCCCAATGGAAGATGCCGAGGAGATTTATTCTGGGCACAGACAGAACATGCCGCTACATATGAGGCGATGTCGGAACGAAGAGATGGCCACCAGAATAGACGAGAAATGACCCAGGACAACTGATCCGGAGGTATGTCCGAGGTTGGCTCAGAGTCCTCCCTGGACAGCTCAGAGTATTGCCGCGACAAGGCATCAGCCCTGACATTCTTGGAGCCAGGCAAATAGGAGACCACATACCGTATTTTTCGCCGTATAAGACGCACTTTTTCTTCCCCAAAACTGGGGGGCAAATGTCAGTGCGTCTTATAAGGCGAATATGGAGCGGTCGGTCCGGTATTTCCACCGCGGCCGTGTCAGAATACCGGGCCGGCCGCTCAGCTCTGCAGCGGGACCTTACCTGTTCCTCTATCCAGCGGCGTGCTGTCTTCCCGGCTTCTGTAGTGTGGGCACTGGGCATGACAGCCGGGTGCCCAGTGCGCATGCGCGAGAAGCGGTGTGCTTTGTGAATGGTAAGGCGGTACCTGGGACACATGACAGATCCCAGAAGCCGCCGGACCAATCACAAAGCGCAAGTGCTTCTCGCTCATGCGCACTGGGCACCCGGCTGTCATGCCGAGCGCCATTACAGAAGCCGGGAAGACAGCGCGCGGCTGGATCGAGGAACAGGTAAGATCAAACAAAAACTCTGCGGAAGTAAGAGCGAGTACCTGTCAAATTCAGGTACCCGCTCCCCACTTCCCCAAAGGTCAGCAGTCATCTGTACTGTCCGCAGTCTCTGGTCATCCCTGTGCTGTCCGCAGTCTCTGGTCATCCCTGTGCTGTCCGCAGTCTCTGGTCATCCCTGTGCTGTCCGCAGTCTCTGGTCATCCCTGTGCTGTCCGCAGTCTCTGGTCATCCCTGTGCTGTCCGCAGTCTCTGGTCATCCCTGTGCTGTCCGCAGTCTCTGGTCATCTCCTGTACAGTGTCTGCAGTCCATTAGTTCAGAATTTTTTTTTCCTGTTTTCTGCCTCTAAAACCTAGGTGCGTCTTATGGTCAGGTGCGTCTTATACGGTGAAAAATACGGTAGTTAAAACGCGACAAGAACAGAGCCCATCTGGCCTGATGGGGCTTCAACTTCTTAGCCTCCGAGAGATACGTCAGGTTCTTGTGGTCAGTGAGAATGAGAACCGCAACCGCAGAACCCTCGAGCAGGTGCCTCCATTCCTTGAGAGCCTGAATAATGGCCAACAACTCACTGTCTCCAATCTGGTAGTTGCATTCTGCGGAGGAAAGCTTCCTGGAGTAGAACCCACAGGGAAGCAGGGGTCCATTGGGTGACCGACGCTGATACAGGAGGGCGCCTACTCCCGTCTCAGATGCATCAACCTCGAGGACAAAGGGCAACCCAGGATTGGGATGAGACAGTATTGGAGCCGAAGCAAAGGCGGATTTCAGAGCTTCGAAAGCTAATATGGCCTCAGATGACCACTCGTGGGGATTACTGCCCTTCTTGGTCAGATCTGAGAGAGGCTTGGCCAGCGTGGAGAAGTTCCTGATAAACATCTGATAATAGTTGGCGAATCCCAAAAAGCGCTGAATGGACCAAAGACCACTGGGACGAGGCCACTGCAGAACCGCCGAAACCTTCTGAGAGTTCATGGAAAATCCCACAGCGGAAATGATGTAGCCCAAAAAGGCAACCTGGGATTGGTGAAATTCACACTTCTCGAGCTTACAGAAAAGCTCGTTCTCACGTAACTGCTGCAGCACCCGCTTGACATCCTGGATATGAGACTCCATAGACGCAGAGTAAACCAGGATGTCATCCAAGTAAACCACCACGCACTGCTGCAACAAGTCACAAAAGACATCATTAATGAACTCCTGAAAGACCTCGGGCGCGTTACACAGCCCGAAGGGCATGACCAGGGATTCATAGTGGCCGGTTCTGGTGTTGAACGCGGTCTTCCACTCGTCGCCCTCCTTGATCCGTACGAGGTTGTACGCAGCCCTAAGGTCGAGTTTAGTAAAGACTGTTGCTCCCTTGAGGCGGTCGAACAACTCGGTAATCAATGGAATTTGGTAAGCATTCTTAATCGTGATTCGATTGAGACCCCTATAATCAATGCAAGGCCTCAATTCACCGCCCTTCTTTTTCACGAAGAAAAAGCCAGCTCCTGCTGGAGAAGTAGACTTGCGAATGTGCCCTCGGGAAAGCGCATCCGCAACGTACTCCTCCTTGGCCTGATTCTCCGCAACCGAAAGAGGATACACCCTGCCACGAGGAGGAGTGGCACCGGGTTGCAAGGCTATGGCACAATCGTATGGACGATGAGGAGGCAGAACACCGGCGCGCACCTTGTCAAACACGTCCAGGTACTCCCCATAGTCAGTGGGCAACACAGAGTCCGAGGAGGCACACAACACCTTAACAGGTCCACGAATGCAACCGGCCCCACACTGTGGAAACCATGAGAGAATCTCGGCCGACCGCCAATCAAAGGTCGGATTGTGCTTCTGAAGCCAGGGATATCCCAAAACCACGGAGTAGTATGGAGAAGAAATTCCGGGAAACAGGCCAACTCCCTGTGAACAGCCCCAATAGCTACTTCAACCGGCAGGGTCTCGTGGGTAACCTGCAGCGGTTGAAGGGGCCTGCCATCTATCGCCTCGAGAACCAATGGAGTAACTCGAGCCTGCAGAGGAATGGCGTACTGGGCAGCAAACGAGCTGTCCGTAAACAACCCGCCAGCACCAGAGTCTACCAATGCCTGGGCTGTCACCGAGCCTTCCACCCAAGAGAGGACAATGGTGATTAGCGGTTTATCTTTGCAGGACACCGGGGACGAGGAAACTCCACCCAAGATCTGCCCCAGGATCTCAGGTGCGAGCGTTTCCCGGATGGACCGGACAGGACTGCCGAAAATGCCCACCGAGACCACAGTACAGGCAGCGACCCTCCCGACGCCGAGAGGCCCGCTCCCCCTCAGAAAGGTGAGCAAACCCCAGCTGCATGGGCTCAGCACCAGACAAGCCATCCCCAGGAGGCGTGGGAGGAGAGGGAGGAACGGGTGGGACAAAAAACGTAGGCGCCAATCAGTTAGGAGGCCTCCGCAGACGCTCCTTAAGTGAAGGCCTCTCCCTGAGCCTGGTGTCAATCAGGATTAGGAAGGAAATGAGTGCTTCAAGCTCCACAGGCAGTTCTTTGGCTGCAATCTCGTCCTTCAACGCCTCTGAGAGACCATGAGGGAAAGCAGTCACCAGAGCCTCATTGTTCCAACCCACCTCTGCCGCCAGGGTACGAAATTCTATGGCGTACTTGACAACGGTCCATGAACCCTGATGCATGGACATTAGCAGCTTGGCAGCAGAGGCAGAGCGAGCAGGCACATTGAATACCCTACGGAAGGAGACAACAAAACCGGCAAACTCGTGAATCATCGTTCTCCCATAAGGGATTTGCCCAGGCCAAGGCCTTGTCCGAGAGCAGCGAGATTAGGAAGCCCACCTGTTCCCCAGACTTGTGCATTAAAATTTACCCTCAAATGCGAAAAAGTTGTTTTCAAGTACAAAAATTACACATTCAATAAGATATTCACATGGGGGTCCTCTGGCTGTCGACCCAGACAGAAAATGTTGGACTGCGGACAAACCTGCTTCATTTGGTATACTCGTGTATAGACACAAGATATCCATCATGGCTAATTGACAGTTTGCATCGAAGGCCAGGAATCCCCAAGTTTATCCAAAAAGTCACCTGTGTCCTTGACATATGCTGGCAGATTCTGGACTATAAGTTGAACATAAAAGACCGGTGATTGAGCTAGAGGCTGTGTAATTGATCTGGTTCCAGACACAGTAGGTCTAAATATTAAAGGATCTGTGCCCTTATGAATCTTAGGTAGTCGATATACTACAGGTAATCTTGGATGTTCATCTACAAGAAATTCAGCCATCTCATTAGAAATCCAGCTATTCACCTGGCCAGTAATAATAAGAGAGTTCAAGGTGTTCTTGATGCGTAGTGTTGGGTTCCTGGTAAGTTATGCATAGCTGGTGGTGTCTGATAACATTGACAGTATGCCTTCCCTGTAACTTTTGTAGTCCATGATTACTATAGCTCCTCCCTTGTCCGCAGGTTTGATAATGATGTTTTTATCATCCCTGAGTGTCTTTAATGCTTTAGTTTCTTCAGGGCAAAGATTGGTGTATCTCCTTTAGTTTCTCAATGTTATTACAACTTGTCACATGCCTGATGAAGAGGTCCTGCAAGACTCCGAAATGTTGTTCTTGCTGTAACTATGTGATTGCTTATTAAAGCTTTGGACTCTATTGGAGTACTTTGGTGTGCTGGTGACATTTCTCTCTTTCTTTAACCCATCTCATCAGAAGACTCTCCTGTCGAGGTGTTAACTTCCATGGACGGGCTTGGATGTCTATGAGATGGTTGCAGTTCCATCTTTGGTAAATTTTTGTATCACTTTTGCTACAGTATTCTGACTGATAAGTTAAGCTTTACTGATCTTCTTGTAGCCTTCATCTTTCTTGTGTAAAGAAATGATTTTCTTTCTCAGGCCTTGTAACATTTCTCTTCCATGTGGTGCCATTGCTGACAGCATGAAATGGAAATGGGTTTTCTTTGTTAAGTGACACCCTTTTATAATCAGCTGTCTGCTGGACACCTGTTTAATGAATAATTAGACTCACCTATAGTTGAATTCTTGTTATTAGGATTTTGTTGTTGTAATGGAACCGACCCAGTCTATGCTTGGGTACTTCCGTTTTAATACTGCTTCCCCGTCCGAACACCGAACACCGACCACAGACACCACAGCCGACCAAACAAGACTAGACGACACCAGTCTGTCTGAACATGGAACTCTTGAATTGAAACTCGAACTGGCTTTTTATACACTCAAGGGAACAATCCCCCCTCCCTGCATAGTGTCACAGGGCGGGGCAATCTACATTTAGTAAAAAGAGACACACCAACAGACAGTCCCATCAGGAGGGAGGGTTGCTGGAGACACCCCCCACCAAGCCAATACACATAAACACATATATCCCATAATAGTTTGCTTTCAAGCAAGACACACAATAGAACAATGGGATGCAACCACATGGCATTAAACAATCTACAACCTCGCACCCCAATATTAGGACAGATAACCCTGTACCCCTAACAGGCACAGGGTGACTTACACATAATAGGGATATGGGAAGCCGAGACAGGGGTCTCCCCACCTCTCTAAAGTGAGCTGGGTTCCCCCCCCCCAAAAGTGACTCTCGTCACAGTTGTCTAAAATTTAACTATGTTCCTAAGACTTTCATTGGGGTGTCTTAATTTTTGAAACATGGTCTTGAATGAATTTGTTAGGAAAAGTACTTTTTTGTGTGTGCAAATGAACAAATCTTGTGTGCAATCAATGGCCTGCATTTGTGGGAGTATTATGTAGTATAGTGTCCCATAGAAAATGTTGATAAGGAAAGGTTTTCTGATAAATTTGTTGAGGTGTACTCATTTAGGGTGAGCACTGTATGTATGTGTGTGTATATATATATATATATATATATATATATATTTATATATTTATTATTATTATACAGGATTTATATAGCGTCAACAGCTTGCTCAGCACTTTACAATATGAAGGGAGATAATACAGCAACAACACAGTTCAATACAAGAGGGATAGGAGGGCCTTGTTCCTTGGAGCTTACAATTAGGATATATATATATATATATATATATACAATGGATATAAACAGTCTACACATCCCTGTTAAAATGTCAGGTTTCTGTGATGTAAAACAATGAGACAAAGATAAATTATTTCAGAACGTTTTGCACCTTTAACCACTTCAAGTCCGGACACTTTCACCCCCTTCCAGTCCAGGCCAATTTTCAGCTTTCAGTGCTATCTCACTTTGAATGACAATTGCATGGTCATGCAACACTGTGCCATATGAAATTTTTACCATTTTTTTGAGACAGATAAAACTTTATTTTGGTGGTATTTATTTACCACTGAGATTTTTTATTTTTTTTTGCTATATAAATGAAAAATACCATAAATGTTGGAAAAAAGTGTTTTTCTTATAAAATTTTGCAAATAAATAATCTTTCTTCATAAATGTTGGCCAAAATGTATTCATCTATCGTTTTAGTTAAAAAATATATAACCCAAATTAGTTTATAACCAAAAATCATAATTTTTCAAAATGTTTTACATTTTTAATTTTTTTTTGTATTATCAGTTATGTTTTTTTTTTTTTTCATACTGTCAGCATAGTGACACTGTACTACTTGTGGGGGATGATGAAGATTTTTTTTTCTTTTTTTACACTGATTGCTTTTTAACCCATAAAGGCTGTAAAAGCAATAATTTCTCCTTCTCTCTGACTGCATTCCTGCAGCCATTGAGAAATACTGTGCGAGCTGTGATTGGTCACAGCTTGTCACATGGTACAAGGCTGTTGTGAATAGCCTTGTACCATGTGACATCTGTGATCATTCACAGATTTCACAAGTAGTAAGCAATGATGTCAAGAAGTGACATCTTGGTTACTACTATTCATGTGATCACTGATTGGCCAATCAGTGATCACATGAATTGGGACCTCACACAGAGGTCCCGTACAGCGATCTGTGTCCCATGGTGTCCTCTGGACACAGCGTGCAGACTGCTTCTACAAACATTTGTGAAAGAATGGGTTGCTCTCAGGAGCTCAGTGAATTCAAGTGTGGTACCTTGATAGGTTGCCACCTGTGCAATAAGTCCTTTCATGAAATTTCCTTGCTACGAAATATTCCATGGTCAACTGTTAGTGGTATTACAACAAAGTGGACGCAACCGGGAACAATAGCAGCTCAGCCACAAAGTGGTAGGCCACATAAAATGACAGAGCCGGGTCAGCGCATGCTGAAGTGCACAGTGTGCAGAAGTCACCAACTGTCTGCTGAGTCAATAGCTAAAGACCTCCAAACTTTGTGTGGCCTTCAGTTTAGCACAACAACAGTGTGTAGAGAGCTTCATGGAATGGGTTTTCATGGCCAAGCAGCTGCGTGCAAGCCCTACATCACCAAGTGCAATGCAAAGAGTCGGATGTAGTGGTGTAAAGCACACCGCCAATGGACTCTAGAGCAGCGGAGACGGAGACGTGTTCTCTGGAGGGACAAATCACGCTTCCTTGTCTGGCAATCTGATGGATGTGTCTGGATTTGGCGGTTGCCAAGAGAATGGTACTTGTCTGACTGCATTGTGCCAAGTGTAAAGTTTGGTGGAGGGGGGATTATGGTGTGGGGTTGATTTTCAGGGGTTGGGCTTGGCCCCTTAGTTCCAGTGAAGGAAACTCTTAAGGCGTCAGCATACCAATACGTTTTGGACAATTTTGTGCTCCCAACTTTGTGGGAACAGTTTGGGGATGGCCCCCTCCTATTCCAACATGACTGTGCACCATTGCACAAAGCAAGATCCATAAAGACATGGATGAGTGAGTTTGGGGTGGAGGAATTTGACTGGTCTGCACAGAGTCCTGACCTTAACCCGATAGAACACCTTTGGGATGAATTAGAGTAGAAAAGGCAGGCCTTCTTGACCAACATCAGTGCCTTACCTCACAAATGCGCTTCTGGAATAATGGTCAAACATTCCCATAGACACACTCCTAAACCTTGTGGACACCTTCCCAGAAGAGTTGAAGCTGTTATAGCTGCAAAGGGTGGGCCAGCTCAATATTGAACCCTACAGATTAAGACTGGGTGAAAAATTAGACCTCAGGGGCCTGTTTAGATCCCTAAAATTGGAAAAAAAAAATCATAAAATTGTAAAAAGTAATGAAAAAAAAACTAGTGACTCTGTCCACTGCCCTACCGACACCAACCTCTGTCCTACTGACACCGTCCTCTTCGGTGGGGGAAGGTGTGGGAGCCAAACTGAATTTTTGCCCTGGGTGAAAGAATGTTCAGCTTCACCACTGCTTGTAATAAACAAGTAACTCACTTTGTAATCCACGGGTATAATGTATATTCCTATCAGTGGAGAGTAGTATAAGATTGCTTGGGAGATTGTAAGTGTGACACCCAACCCCACGCTAACTTTCTTGAGGATTTTATAACACAATAAATTAATAAATCAACTAAAACAGTGTCTGGGTCTGAGATAGGGAAACAACTCTCATTGTTTGAACACTGTTTGTGTGGAAGTAAATTAATGTTTTGACTGAAATTCTGCGGTTTAGCTACAAGATGTCACTGTTTTTCTAACACCGCCTCAGACTGCATAGATATTTGTAAATTCATGAAGAGGTGGGGTTTTTTTGCACACAGAGTTGGAGAGAACAGCAAGAAGAGAGAGAAGCCATGTTTTGAAGCATGGTGAATAAGGGGCCCTGTGAGCTGAGAATCTGATGACATCCAGGTGTGAAAGCGTCCCTCCGTAACCAGAGCTGCAGCTAAGTGAAGCTGATGAGATTGCTGCCAGGAAGCTGATGAGATTGCTGCCAGGAATGCTGATAAGATTGCTGCCAGGAAGGCTGATGAGAGCAGAGGAACTAAGCAACATATACTGCGAGACCGCATGCTTGTTGGAGAGACATTTGTTCTGTTCAGAGTCACCAGCGTATGCAAAGCAGACCCGGGTCGGTAAGATCGTGCACGCACCTCATTTCAGTGTTGGCGCCTTGAGACTGACTCCAGGCTTACAGTTAGTTAATTAGGGTCTCTGTTTGTGTCAGGCCACAAGTGTTGTCACTGATCATTGGAAGGACTACACAACTTAAAGTGACATTTCACATTGGAGAGCTGATAAAATCCTACAAACTCAAGCCAGACTGGCGTTTTGCTCAGAAGGAATACTCAGGCACATGCAACTGCACAGAAAAGTGTAGGATCTGTAGGAGGAATTCAGTTGTGATCTACTATGGTGTGCTTTGATTGGCCCACAGCTATCACATGGTACATGGTGCTGTAATTTCCCCAGGTACCATGTGATAACTGTGAGTCAATCACAGCATCACTATAGGAACCACAGCTGTTATTATTATTATACAGTATTTATATAGCGCCAAAAAGTTTGCTCAGCGCTGTACATTATAGTGGGGGACAGTACATGAGACAATACAGTAACAATACAATACAATACATGAGGGGTTCGATATGAAGGAAATTATTTCCTAACAGCTTTGTTGACATTGTGATCATGTGATTGCATAGCAACCACATGATCCCTTGGTCAATCAAAGTGGCTGGGTGCTTGGAGTCGCAATCCTCTGTGTCCAGTGGACACAGCAGTCGCAGAAGTGGCACGCTGCGTGCCTCTAACCAGGAAGAGGCTGGATGATGTACATGTATGTGATCCAGTCTGCCTGTGCCGCCTTGCCATAGTAAATGTACTGTGGCCAGCAAGTGGTTAATTTTTCCATTGAAAGAAAAGTGTAATCTGAGTTTACTATATACAACTCCACTGTTGTACTAATTTTTTTGTGTTCAGTTTGAATGAATCAGTTCCTTTGTCTACAGTCTCCCCATTTCTCAGATTGTAAACCTGTCACTGTAGCTTAAGCTGCCCATACAGTAGTAGCATTTTGTTGGTTCAATTTGTTCATTAGTGGGGTCATATCAACATTCAATTTCAGGTGTAGTGATGAGAAAATTCAAAAGATCAGGTTGACTGTTATGAAAGGGGGTTTTATGCTATGAACCATCTTTGCTAAGATAGCGGGGCCTTCCCTGTCCTTATTTAATATTTAGTTTAAACTTAGACATTTTCAGGGTAGCAAAAAAGCAGTAGCAGATGCTCTATCTCACAAGTTTTCCACTGTTTCAGGACACCAGCAACCTCAGCAGACAACAATGTCTATAACACTAGTTACTTTGATTGGACTTAATGCTGATATATAAAATTCCCTTGCTTAGACAACACCTTTTGCCTATGGAACTAGGAATTTCCCTTTTGAAGACCCTGCAAGACTTATATGGCCTTTCTATAAAATCTGTCAAAGTGGTTGTTTTCATGCTCATTTATCAAAACTGCTAGCAGGAGCTTCCTTTTTAGAAAGATACACAATGCTCTTGCATGTAATTCTTACTTTTGGTTAAGCAGTTCCTGAAGAGACTTAAGAAGCAGTATTTCAAAACTGCTAATGGATCCCATATTACATTCAACATGTCATGTGCTATCTCTGCTGCAATGAATCAATCTGTTCTTCTGCACATGAAACTCCATTTTCAAAACTGTCTTCCCACTCAGTTCATTATGGTTTGTTGTAGCAGGATGTTAACTTGTTGGACTGAAGTGTTTGCATTTACTCTAAAAGGTCAAAATCAGAGCAACAGGGTCAGGTTGGGGGGGTTATCATTTCATGCCTTAGGTCATCCACATTGCCCAGTAGAGCTAATTCAGCAATTTGAGGTATTCATAAGGCTTTCCTTTCATTTTCTGTCACATGTTGATGGCTCTCTTTTATCAGCATCTTAGTTTAATTCTGTCCGTAAAAGATGTTTGGCTCACTTAGGCCTTCGTTCTGCACAATATTCACTCTTTTCGAAATGGTACAGCATAAGCAGCTGCTACATTGTGGATTCATCAGGTCTGCCTGGGTAAATGGGAGTCTACAAGACTCAAGCTTTATATCCATCTTGTTTTTGCATTCATTATGCATGCCTTACCTTATTCCATAGTTAAAAAATAGTATAGATAGTCAGACATTCATATGCTTTTTCAGCACAGAGAATTTTGTTATTCTTCCTGTTGAAATTCAAACGTTTTTGCAGGATATAAGGGACATGTATTGAGAACAGATGATTATTCATAAATCCCATTTGTCACAAGTGTGGGCTGTGCCTTGACATTGCTGTTTGTCACCTGGAAGGTAATGAAATGGGTTAGGTTTCAAACCTTAGACATTCTTAATAACATGGAAACTGTTCTGTCAACACAGTTCTCTTTAGCAGTGTTTTGGTGCATTTTCTCAGATATTGATAACACCATTTGCAATGTTAGTTTGTAAGGAATGATTTTCTACACCACGATGGTCAGGTGGGACCAGTTTGGTTACCTGGGGTTTGACTAAAATTGTCCACTTTTGTGGTGGACTGTGGTTGGCAAACTGTAATTTGTATGGTGTAAGATACTGCTTCTTGTGTCTGGATGACTAAGCATTTTGGTCTGTTAATGGTTAACAGTGATCTTGTTGTCTGGTAATAAAAGTTAAAGTTTACAGTATTTCATGGTTACTATTGTTAAACCCCAAAAGGGGCCCATTCTAAAGTTTTCCCACAACCTTTGTCATGTGTCTACTTTTTTAGGTATGTTGTTATGGTAGGTTGGGTGTTAATGAGGTGTGCAGTTCCATATTGCAGCTTGGTACCTCTCACTCCCTTTCCCTTGGTTGGCAGGTAGTTGACCTGCCAGCATGGTAGTGGCAGTTAGGCAGTGCTGATCAATCAAGTGCTAATGATAAGTAGGTTGCTCAGTATGTCTGCCGCACTCATCATTCTGTGCTGACCTCCACATCACTGCAGAACATTGTAGTGATGTTTCGACCAGAGTTAGGAACCAGTGAGAGCTGCAGGGAATCCATGAGATTAGTACCCACTAATGTATAAGATTTCCAGTGGACTTTGTGGGATGATCTCTCAGGATTGGAATGTATTCAGTGGTGAAGGCAAAAGGAAAGGAAAATACATACCTTCTCCTTTTAGAGGTAACATGGCTTTTATTATACATTTTTCATCACAGGTTGATTTCAAGCTTAACCTCCTTGGCGGTATGATTCTTTCCGATTTTTTGTGCTGAAAACGGTACCATTTTTTTGCATGGAAATATGTAGTTTTTTATTGTAGGCTGTAATTTTTAGGAATAACTCACTGAAATCTATCCGAAAAAGAGTCTATTAAACATTCCGGATATGATAAAACTTGAAACACGAAATCATAAATTATAATTTAATAAATAATCATAAAAAAAAATAATATAATAATAATAAATTGAATTCAATAATATAATCAAACCAAAAACACTGAAATTTGAAATACAGAGGCAAATTCGCACAACGCTGAGCAAAGTCGCAAAATCGTTTTCAGTGTCTGATGACGAATTTCCCCACAAATCATTTTCACTCAATTCTGCAAGTGGTTCTGATTTACTATCGCTGTTCTAAAACCGCTTTTGCTGTAAAGGGACGCTTTTTGGCAGCCATGGACTTTTCTAAGTTTCCAGGCAGAAAGAACAGTCAAAATGCAGGCAGGGCACAGGACAAAGCAGTAGGGACAAAATGTATGTGAAATGCAGTGAAAAAGCAATGACAGCAAAAATGTCATTTTTTAAAAATTTCAAATTTCCCGCCACCCGAACGTTCCGACGTCACAGGGACTGGAACACGGAAGCCAGATGCCGGCATCCGCCGGAGGAGATGGACGGGGACACTGCAGGGGACCCATCGTGGGAGCGAAGGACAAGGTAAGTGCTGCAGGGACCCCCAGAGAACGCTGCATGGTAAGCCCGAGTGTAGCTCGGGGTTACCGTTCTTGGTATAGAAATTCTACCCCGAGCTACACTCGGGATTACCGCCAAGGAGGTTAAAGAACATATATAAGTTGAGAAATCAGCTACAATCCTCCCTTTCTCTCTGCATGCTTCTGCTGTTATTATGGCAGTCACTTTCAGTGATCATGCAGGGTAGCATGTACAATTATGACAGGGTTACGACTCTAGTAAAGAGAAATCAAGCATCAGCTAGACCGTACATGCATGGATAACTGCCATTGGGTGTCTGTAGGCACCTTTAGTCTACTGCATCCTTGTTTGTGCAGAATACAGGCTTGTTGTCTGAACTGATCCTAAAGCTGGCCATAGAAGGATCAACATTTGTCTGGTTCAGCCAAATTTTGAACAGTGCCAGCCCTGTACAACAGAAGTCAAGATGTCAGAATACAATGTCCGGTGGGGGTGGATTTCTCCATACACTTTAATTGTGAGGATGGAGGAATCTGTTCATTTTGTTTTCCTTCAGCCCGCTGGCTGAAAGAAAAAAAAACAATTAAATCTATGGCGGACTTAACTGTGTCTGCAGCAAACATGCAAAGAAAAAAAATAATTACCACAATTACAATTCCCTCTTCTCTCTTTAAATATTTGTTTGCTTACAAAGTGTCTTTTTTTTTTTTTTACATTTAGCACATGAATACTTTTCAGGTTTATGTCTAATATACAACTATGATTCTACACTACTATGAGTGATATCTAAGAAATTGGGAATTGATGAGTTCACCTACTTTTCAACTAGATGTCCTCGTCTGATTTTCTCCTTTTAATTTATTTCTGGGCCTTTATATTTGGGGAAACAATACATTAAATTGAATTTGCCAATTCAAAATCACTAAAGTCCTTTAACTCCTATGAGATATTTCTGCTATTTGCAGAGGCAATGTTCCCCTTGTATCACCATCAAACGTAGGAACAGTTTCCTTAATGCCCTGTAATGGCTGCAATATGGCCCTGCTTCACATTTCTTTTACAGGTCCTGTTCTTTATTAATCATGTTTTTTTTAATGGTTGGAATTTTTACATGCAAAGTAGATCACAGTCAATAGGGAAAACTTAATCTGCTTTAATAATTGTGGCCGTATGTCAAGTCTTCCAAAAACCGTTGTTATATGCTTATAGCAGTTTCCTTTTTTTTCAACATTCAGCATAGAGTTCATCCTGTTGCAGAAGCCAACTTTCCATGTTCAGTTTATTCCACTGTATGCTTAGACACAGGCATTTACATGCATGGAAAAAGTAAAATTTTTTTCTTTCTCTTTTAAATATATTCTAGTGCTGTAACAATGATTGGACCATTTGAACTGTCAATCAAATGTCTTAACCAGTTGTGGCTTTTAACTCTACCAGTACTCTGAAAGGAATCTTCTGTTCCAGCCGATTAGCTTTTTCAATAAAAAGAAAGGCAAGTCTTGTTTGGCCTTGTGCCTCACAGCTGTCAGAGCATGACTTCTTGCTAGTTGCTGCCTATTAACCCAGTATGAACTCACTTACCAAGCACACCTGCCACAAGGAGCCTTTGAGAGAGCTGCTGCCTGGTTAGTTGTGTTTGGATGTTCTCATATTGTTTATATAATATTGTAATAAACTAAATGCTCAATGTGTTATCTTAAAGTAAACCTTTAATGAAAGAAATATGAGTCAACCATTGTTGATTTCTTTTTGGAGATGCTATGTGCATGACTTTTAGACTAAGAAAATAAATGGTGGCATCCTTTATGTTTTATTCTTGGCAGAATTGCAAGTATTAATAGTTTCTGTTGTTTGGTAATGGAGTGGTAGCTTCAACTCACTTTATTTGAGCAACTACTAGTCCTTTATGCAATGAATGTGGTTTGCTGGCATTTTTTCACTCTGAACTCATACGCATGCCTGGAACAACTCTGCCTGAGAACCACATTTAACCTCTCCTAAGGTATCTGAGGAAGAATGAGGGAAAACCTTCCCCTCTTCTCCTGTGTTTTGTTCATGTAATCAAATGAAATGTCACATGACTGAAATACAGGGGAAAAGGGAGGATGTTCTTAAAATCATAGTTACAGTGAAGGAAATAAGTATTTGATCTCCTGTTGATTTTGAATGTTTGCCCACTCACAAAGAAATGATCAGTCTAAAAATCGAATAGTAGGCGTATTGTAACACTGAGAGACAGAATAGCAACAAAAAATTCAAAAGAAATGCATGTCTAACACATTATGCACTGATTTGCATGTTCATGAGGGAAATAAGTATTTGATCCTCTATCTTTCAGCAGGATTTCTGGCTACCAGGTGTCTTTCATACAGGTAACAAGCTGAGATTAGAAGCAGTCTCTTAAAGGGAGTGCTGCTAATTTCATTTTGTTACCTGTATAAAAGATACCTGTACACAGGAGCAATCAAACAATCAGATTCCAAACTCTCCACCATGGCAAAGACCAAAGAGCTGTCTAAGGATGTCAGGGACAAGATTGTAGACCTACACAAGGCTGGACTGGGCTACAAAACTATCATAAAACAGCTTGGTGAGAAGGTGACAACAGTTGGTGCAATCATTCACAAATGGAAGAAACACAAAACAATTGTCACTCTGCCTAGGTCTGGTGCACCATGCAAGATCTCACCTCGTGGAGTGTCAATGATCATGAGAACAGTGAGGAATCATCCCATAACTACACATGAGGATCTAGTCAATGATCTCCAGGTAGCTGGGACCACAGTCACCAAGAAAACAATTGGTAACACACCACGCCGACAAGGATTGAAATCCTGCAGTGCCCGCAAGGTCCCACTGCTCAAGAAAACACATGCCCAGGCCCGTCTGAAGTTTGCCATTGAACATCTGAATGATTCAGAGGAGGACTGGTTGAAAGTGTTGTGGTCAGATGAGACCAAAATCGAGCTCTTTGACATCAACTCAACTCTCTGTGTTTGGAGGAGGAGGAATGCTGTTGTAAGGGAATTCCCGTGAGTCGGCTGGTGAATAGACGTGCGCATGTACACAGAAATGCACGATCACGCGCACGCACGTGCACATGCACGGTGAAGATTGGCGCCAGACGGACTATTTAAAAGGTGCCTCTGCCTGTGCCGAGTGCTGACTGGTCTTCAGCTGTTCCCTGTTTCCTAAACATTTATATATATATATATATATATATATATATATATATATATAACCATATATAAGGTGCAGCGCTATAATAATAAAATGGCATAAATAACATATAAAATATATATATAATAAAGTGCAAATGTCAAATCACACTGCGGTGAGGTTAAGTGAGATGAAAGAGTCCCAAAATAAGTCAAACGTGGGGATCCAATAGATCCTAGTAGGTGCGTGGGATAAGATTCTGTGTAGCACACGGTGAATCTGAGGTAAAAATTGCGCACTCACCAGAAGTGCGTCAAAAAACCGCATGTAAGGTTTATCCTGTGATATCAGATAGCGATCATCAATTGCCAAGATAGGGATAGAATCCTACATGTTCCAATTGCACCTTGGGTATATGCTTCAAATTTTATATGCGTGTCTCAGGCGTGTCACCATCCGGGGTCCCCTTTTAAAGTAGATTCTGCAAGTGGGGACTCTCATAGAAGAGAGCCCAATAAGGGACACCACATAGTGTGATACCATATAAACTGAGTTTATTTAAAGGTGCAACATGAATAGTGAAGATAAAATGCAAATAAATCACTGACCAGATAGTAATCAGGATGACCACCTGCAGTGGTCAGACGTCCAGATACTGCAGCCCCCCTGACGTGTTGGGTGCGGTGCACATTATCAAAGGGTCCTGGGCTTACCTGCTGTTTCCTGCTCGTTCCTGTGTGATTTCCTTGTTGCTGACCCGGCTTGTTCCTGACTTGACTCTGATTACTCTCCTGCTTGATACTTGTTCCTGACTTTGGCTCTGCTCCTGACTTTGGCTTGCTTATGATTTGGTACCTCGCTGTGCGCCCGTTGAAGACCCTGGCTATTCCTTTGACACTGCTCCTGTCTCCCATCCCTGCTTCCTGCCTTGCTCTGGTGCACACATGGCAATCTACTATACCAGCTCTGCATATCACTACTGATTCTGAATTGGAGGTTCATCAGTCTTCTAAAGTCTCCAGCTGCAAGAGCTGCAAACAACATCTGCTGGCGCTCTTGTCCCCCTGGTCCCTAGACACCCTCTGTTCCACTTCCAGTGGGGTCAGGGCTAGTGACACAAGTGAGGCCGACCTCATCATTTCAGTCTCCAATCAGGTACGTGTCAGCTGTCTATGACCCCAAGAACACCATCCTAACTGTCAAACATGGTGGTGGAAACATTCTGCTTTGGGGGTGTTTTTCTGCTAAGGGGACAGGACAACTGCACCACATCAAAGGGACGATGGACTGGGCAATGTACCGTCAAATCTTGGGTGAGAAACTTCTTCCCTCAGCCAGGGCATTGAAAATGGGTCGTGGATGGGTGTTCCAGCATGACAATGACTCAAAACACCTGGCCAAGGCAACAAAGGAGGGGCTCAAGAAGAAGCACATTAAGGTCCTGGAGTGGCCTAGCCAGTCTCCCGACCTTAATCTGATTGAAAATCTGTGGAGGGAGCTGAAAGTTCGAGTTGCCAAATGTCAGCCACCAAACCTTAATGACTTGGAGAGGATCTGCCAAGAGGAGTGGGCCAAAATCCCTCCTGAGATGTGTGCAAACCTGGTAGCAAACTACAGGAAACATCTGAAAGGATTTGCCACCAAGTACTAAGTCATGTTTTGTGAAGGGGATCAAATACTTATTTCCCTCATGAACATGCAAATCAGTAAATACTTTGTTAGACATGCATTTCTTTTTAATTTTTTGTTGCTATTCTGTCTCTCAGTGTTACAATACACCTACCATTCGATTTTTAAACTGATCATTTCTTTGTGAGTGGGCAAACATTCAAAATCAGAAGGGGATCAAATACTTATTTTCTTCACTGTAAGTGCCCATTCTGGGTAGAGGTCTACTTATTTTTTTTTTTTTTAATTTAAATATTTATTTATTTTCAATATAATATACACATTTCTTCATCAATTTCATATACAAAAAAAAAACATTTTCCAAACCCTTAATTACTTTTCAACCCCAAATTTATTCCCTCTACCACCCCCGAACCCCCACCAAAACCCCCCCCCCACAATGCCTCCATTTTCCCAATTAATAAACCCTCCCCCTCTGCATACTTCTAATGACTTTTCCCTATAAAAAATATACAAGAGCTTCCTCCTTATCCTAAGATATTACTTCGTAGATCTTGCTACAAAATCTTCCCATTTTCTCCACTTCTTAAAAAATAACCCCATCTTGTCTACTTGCATGTAATATAATTTCTCCATCTTGCATATCTGATTTTTCTACCCAATCCTCCTCTCTCGGTATCTCTGGTCTATGCCAAAACCTAGGAATCAGACCTTTAGCCGCGTTCAAGTAATGCCATACACCAGAGTCTTTATATCTATTTACTGCTAGATCTGTACTATGAAATAGACACACCTCAGGGTTCAATCCTATTTTTATCCCAGTGATTATCGAAATTAATTGGACTATTTTCTCCCAGAAGGTTTGTATCATTGGGCACTCCCACCATAGATGATATAAGGTACCTATTCTTCCACATCCCCTCCAACACTCTAAAACCTTTTCCCCATTCATCTTGTGTTCCACGTTTGGTGCAATGTGCCATCTCGATAAACACTTATAATTCACCTCCACCTCTCTCATACTTATATTTTCGTGCATCAACCTATATATTTTCCCTTGTTTTTCCTCGTCTATCTCTAGTTCCAAGTCTCTTTCCCATTTTGCTATATACAGTGGCTTTGTGTGTGTGACTAACTCGGTGAGAATCTTATAAACCTTAGCTGTGCCCCGTTTCCCATCTCCGCGTGCGTCTAGCAACCTCTCGAATGAGTTCCAATCCCTTCTCATTCTCAAAGGTTTCGGAAGATTTCTAACAAAGAGTTTTAATTGGTGATATCTCCATTCATCTATTTTAATAAAAAGTTCTCTTTTATCTGTTTTCAAGTCCTTAAGTGTTCTCAACTGCTGCCCATCCATTATATCTCTCAGTTGAATATCCTCTTTTTTAAACCATTTTCCTATGCTCTCTTCCCTACCTGGGGGAAAAAAATCTGTGTTCCTAAGTGATATTAATTGTGAATTGAAATCCCATTTCATAAATTTGTGCAAATTATCCCACACCTTAAAAACATTTACTGTGAAAACACTCGTGGAATCTTTTAAACCTCTATACTTTGCTGGGACCCATATATTTTTACTCAGGGTAGATCCGCTTAATTCATTTTCAATCTTAACCCACCTTTTCCCCTCTGGGTTGTGTGTCCAATCGTACATTCTCGCTAAGATTACAGCTCTATAGTACCTCTTTATGTCTGGCATTCCCAATCCTCCCTTCTCCTTATTTCTACTCAGTAGGTCATATGATATTCTAGGTTTTTTATTTTTCCATATATATCTTGTTAGCATCTTTTTTATTACTTTAAAGAAAACCTCCGGGATTTTAACTGGGACCATCTGAAATTTATATAAGATTTTAGGTACGATTACCATTTTTATCAGATTTATACGCCCTATCCAAGACGGATTACCTCTTCCCAATTTCCTTAATTCCTCCTTGATCTCATTTAAGAGTGGAATATAGTTTAACTTATATAAGTTCGTATGAGAAGCCGATAATTTAACCCCTAAATACTTTATCTCTCTATTAATCCATATAAAAGGGGATTCTTTTTGTATTTTTTCTTTTTCGCTACTTGGGAGATTAACATTTAAAATCTCAGTTTTTGATGGATTAATTTTCAGGTTTGCTAGCTCCCCATATTCCTTTAAGCTCTTCATTAAGTTGGGAAGTGTTATCCTCGGATTGCCCACATAAAACAGCAGGTCGTCAGCGAAAGCTGCCACTTTATGTTCTTCACCTCCTATCTTCACCCCTGTGTCAGGGCAGGGCTGTGGAACGGACAGGTAGGCCTAGTGGCAGGGTAAGGCACTGGCTGACGACAACCACCACCAACAGACCGAAGTCCCTCAGGGCGCGGAGTCTAAGTCCCAGGCTGCCCTTCACCAGGGCCCCTGATGGTGGGGATGGACTTGACGCAGCCAGGAACCAGGTCGCGGCCCCCGAGACACCCCCCGGCTGCGGTAATGGCCACCGCCAATGGCGTGTAGCTGGTGAGAATGACAATAGCGTAGTCAGGCAAGCCGAGTCGACAACAACAGGACAAAACAGTACAGAACAGTAGACAGAGAATCACAGGTCACGGGCCGGATTCAGCAACGGAAGGTCAGATCGAAGGAAAACACAGAGAATGGTCTTAGTCACAAGCCGAGTCAGAATACCAGAAGAGTCACGAGCATATACACAGAGCTGTAGCAAGACAAAGACACAAGACACAAGTGCAAAGAGCATGTGCGGATCACAGGCTTATATGTACTCAGCCACACCCCTCTGGGGGATGGACCTCAGAGACCTGAAGGCATAAAAGCTTCCCACCATGCTCAGCAGAAATCCAAGATGGATGCCAGCACATGGAGTAACATAACCTCTGGGAAAAGGTAGGACCTTGACAGTACCTCCTCCTCAAGGGCCCCTCCCCCTCCGCGGCTCAACAAAAGGTTTCTGAGGAAAGCGGGTATGAAAAGCGCGGAGGAGGGCAGGAGCATGGACATCCACGGAAGGAACCCAGGAACGCTCCTCGGGACCATAACCGCGCCAATGAACCAGGAACTGTAATCAACCGCGCACCAATCGAGAGTCCAGGATCCGACTCACCTCATACTCCTCATGACCGTCAACCCGAATGGGACGGGGCCGAGGCAGAGTGGCAGTGAAGCGATTGCAGATCAGAGGTTTCAACAGTGATACATGAAAGGTATTGGAGATCCGCATCCCAGGTGGAAGGGCAAGGGCATAGGCCACCGGATTCACCTTGCGGAGAATGTGAAAAGGACCGACAAAACGGGGAGCTAGTTTGGGTGTGGGCACCCGAAGATTGAGGTTACGAGTAGACAACCACACCCGATCGCCGACCTGGTATGAAGGAGCGGGCAACTGTCTGCGATCAGCCTGGAACTTCTGACGCTGAGCCGAGTCCCTCAAAGCCCTCTGGATCTGCCCCCATGAAGAACGCAGGGCAGCAAGATGGTTCTCCACAGCCGGAATGTCCTGTGGTGAGAACCTCTCAGGTAATACCACGGGTTGGTACCCATAGTTGGCCATGAAGGGAGACATCCCGGAGGAGGAGTTGACCGCTGAGTTCCTGGCAAACTCTGCCCAAGGCAGGAGATCGGCCCAATCGTCCTGATGGTCCGAGACATAACACCTAAGGAATTGTTCTAAGGCCTGATTGGAACGCTCCGCAGCCCCATTGGACTGCGGGTGGTAGGCTGAAGAAAAGGAGAGACTAATACCCAACTGGCAGCAGAAGGTGCGCCAGAATCTGGACACAAACTGACTCCCACGGTCCGAGACAATCACCTTGGGCAACCTATGCAGGAGAAAAATCTCCCTGGAAAAGACCGTGGCCAGTTCTTGCGCTGTTGGTAACTTCCTGAGTGGAATACAATGGCACATTTTGGAAAAACGATCGACGACCATGAGAATGACCGTATGACCCCGAGACACAGGGAGGTCTACAATAAAGTCCATGCCCAGGTGTGACCAAGGACGCTCCCCATTGGGAATGGGTTGCAGAAGACCCATTGGAAGATGCCGTGGAGATTTATTCTGGGCACAGATCGAACATGCCGCTACATAAGAGGCGATGTCGGCACGGAGAGTTGGCCACCAGAACAACCAAGAGACGACCCAAGACAACTGGTTCCTCCCCGGATGCCCGGCAGTTTTGGAGTTATGGTAAGTACGCAGCAGACGGGTACGCAACCCCTCGGGTACAAAACATCTACCCTCTGGTCTCTCGGGAGGAGCGTCATTTTGAGCCGCCAAAATCTGCTCCCCAAGGGGAGAAGTCAGACTGGTGCAAATGGCAGCCAGGATCTGATCCGGAGGTATGACCGAGGTTGGCTCAGAGTCCTCCCTGGACAACTCAGAGTATTGCCTCGATAATGCATCAGCCCTGACATTCTTGGAACCAGGCAAATAGGAGACCACATAGTTGAACCGCGACAAGAACAAGGCCCATCTGGCCTGACGGGGTGTCAATCTTTTGGCCTCCGAAAGATAAGTCAGGTTCTTATGATCGGTAAGAATGAGGACCGGAACCGCGGAGCCCTCGAGCAGGTGCCTCCATTCCTTGAGAGCCAGAATGATTGCCAACAACTCCCTATCTCCAATCTGGTAGTTGCACTCTGCAGAGGAAAGCTTCCTGGAGTAGAACCCACAGGGAAGTAGGGGTCCATCGGGTGACCGACGTTGAGACAGGAGAGCGCCTACTCCTGTCTCGGATGCATCGACCTCAAGGACGAAGGGCAATCCAGGATTGGGATGAGACAGTATCGGAGCCGAAGCGAAGGCGGATTTCAGAGCCTCGAAAGCTACGATGGCCTCGGATGGCCATTCGTGAGGATTACTGCCCTTCTTGGTTAGGTCTGAGAGAGGCTTTGCCAGCGTGGAGAAGTTCCTGATGAACTTCCGATAGTAGTTGGCAAAACCCAAAAAGCGCTGAATGGGCCGAAGACCATTGGGACGAGGCCACTGCAGAACCGCCGAAACCTTTTGAAGGTCCATGGAGAATCCCTCCGCAGAAATGATGTAGCCTAAAAAGGCAACTTGGGATCTATGGAACTCGCACTTCTCGAGCTTACAAAAGAGTTCGTTCTCCCGTAATCGTTGCAGCACCCGCTTGACATCCTGGATATGGGACTCCATGGAGGTAGAGTAAACCAGGATGTCATCCAGGTAAACCACTACGCAGTGCTGCAACAAGTTCCGAAGGACATCATTTATGAATTCCTGAAAAACTGCGGGCGCGTTACACAACCCGAAGGGCATCACCAGGTATTCGTAGTGGCCGATTCTGGTGTTAAACGCGGTCTTCCACTCATCCCCCTGTTTGATCCGTACGAGGTTGTACACCGCCCTAAGGTCAAGTTTGGTAAAGACTGTTGCCTCCTTAAGGCGGTCGAACAACTCAGTAATCAAGGGAATCGGGTATGCATTCTTAGTGGTGATTCGATTGAGACCCCTATAATCAATGCAAGGCCTCAATTCACCACCCTTCTTTACAAAGAAAAAGCCCGCTCCTGCTGGGGAAGTAGACTTACGAATGTGCCCCCGGGAAAGCGCATCCGCAACGTACTCCTCCATGGCCTTATTCTCCGCAACTGAGAGAGGATACACCCTGCCACGTGGAGGAGTGGCACCGGGTTGCAAGGATATGGCGCAGTCGTAAGGACGATGAGCAGGTAAGGCACCAGCGCGTACCTTATCAAACACGTCCTGGTACTCCCCATAATCAGTAGGCAACGCAGAGTCCGAGGAGGCACACAACACCTTAACCGGCCCACGGATGCACCCGGCCCCACACTGTGGAGACCACGAGAGAATCTCAGCAGTTTGCCAATTGAAGGTTGGATTGTGCATCTGGAGCCAGGGATACCCCAAAACCACCGAATAGTGTGGAGAAGAAATCACCTGGAAACAGGCCAACTCCCTGTGAACAGCCCCAATAGCTACCTCAACTGGCATAGTCTCGTGGGTAACCTGCGGTGGTTGCAGGGGCCTGCCATCTATTGCCTCGAGAACCAATGGGGTAACTCGAGCCTGCAGGGGAATGGAGTGCTGGGCAGCAAACGAGCTGTCCATAAACAACCCGCCGGCCCCAGAATCTACCAACGCCTGGGCCGTCACCGAGCCCTCCGCCCAAGAGAGGACAACGGTGATCAGTGGCTTATCTCTGCGGAACGCCGGGGACAAGGAGACTCCACCCAAGATCCGTCCCCGACAGGATCTCAGGTGCGAGTGTTTCCCGGACGGACCGGACAGGACTGCCGAAAGTGCCCACCAAGACCACAGTACAGGCAGCGACCCTCCCGACGCCGAGCGGCCCGCTCTCCCTCAGAAAGGCAAGCAAACCCCAGCTGCATGGGCTCACCACCAGACAATCTATCCCCAGGAGGCGTGGGAGGAGAGGGAGGAATGGGTGGGACAGAAAACGCAGGTGCCAGTCGATTGGAAGGCCTCCGCAGGCGTTCCTTGAGTGAAGGCCTCTCCCTGAGCCTGGTATCAATCAGGATCAGGAAGGAAATTAGTGCTTCCAGCTCCACAGGCAATTCCTTGGCTGCGATCTCGTCCTTCAATGCATCAGAAAGATCCTGAGAAAACGCAGCCACCAGAGCCTCATTGTTCCAACCCACCTCTGCTGCCAGGGTACGAAACTCTATGGCGTACTCGGCAACGGTCCGTGAACCCTGATGCATAGACATGAGCAGCTTGGCAGCCGAGGCGGAGCGAGCCGGTACGTCGAATACCCTACGGAAGGCATCGACAAAACCGGAAAACTCGTGAATCACTGGGTCATTCCTCTCCCATAAGGGATTTGCCCAGGCCAAGGCCTTGTCTGAGAGTAGCGATATTAGGAAACCCACCTTTGACCTCTCAGTCGGAAAAGCGTGGGGTATTAATTCGAAGTAAATCCCCACCTGGTTGAGGAACCCACGACACTGACTCGGCTCACCCCCAAAGCGCTGTGGAAGAGGGGCTGAACCAGTCATACCTCTGGGCGCCGCGGGTGCCGCAGCAGTCGCGGCGGTAGGCGCAACAAGCGGAACAGCAGTGGGAGCGACCACCGGAGTGACAACCGGCCTAATAACACCAGGAGTAAGGTGCGTGGTGCGTGCCAGCAGAGTTTGTAACGCCTGAGCGAACTGATCCAACAGGAGATCCTGTTGATCCAGTCTGCACCTGCACTGTCAGGATTCATGGCACTTGTGTAATGTCAGGGCAGGGCTGTGGAATGGACAGGTAGGCCTAGTGGCAGGGTAAGGCACTGGCTGACGACAACCACCACCAACAGACCGAAGTCCCTCAGGGAGCGGAGTCTAAGTCCCAGGCTGCCCTTCACCAGGGCCCCTGATGGTGGGGATGGACTTGACGCAGCCAGGAACCAGGTCGCGGCCCCCGAGACACCCCGGCTGCGGTAATGGCCGCCGCCAATGGCGTGTAGCTGGTGAGAATGACAATAGCGTAGTCAGGCAAGCCGAGTCGACAACAACAGGACAAAACAGTACAGAACAGTAGACAGAGAATCACAGGTCACAGGCCGGGTTCAGCAACGGAAGGTCAGATCGAAGGAAAACACAGAGAATGGTCTTAGTCACAAGCCGAGTCAGAATACCAGAAGAGTCACGAGCATATACACAGAGCTGTAGCAAGACAAAGACACAAGACACAAGTGCAAAGAGCATGTGCGGATCACAGGCTTATATGTACTCAGCCACACCCCTCTGGGGGATGGACCTCAGAGACCTGAAGGCATAAAAGCTTCCCACCATGCTCAGCAGAAATCCAAGATGGATTTCTGCTGAGCATGGTGTAACATAACCTCACATGGAGTAACATAACCTCTGGGAAAAGGTAGGACCTTGACACCCTGTTATATCTATATTCTTCCTAATTGTTGCCAGCAAAGGTTCCAGCGACAGAACATACAACAATGGGGACAGTGGACATCCCTGTCTAGTTCCATTTGACATTCCTATAGTATCTGACTTCTCCCCATTAACCACTATAGCCGCGGAAGGTTCTCTGTACAGCTTTCCTATCCACTCTCTCATTCTTGCTCCCACTCCTAAAGTCTCTAGGGTATCCATCATAAAGCTCCAGTTTACTCTATCAAATGCTTTTTCAGCATCAATCGAAAGCACCACTACCGGCGTTTTCCCCTTCTTGGCCTTCTGGATAAGCAACAGAGATCTTAAACCGTTGTCTCTACCCTCTCTTCCTGGCACAAATCCCACCTGATCTGCCTGGATCCAATCTGGCATTAGATCTTTTAATCTATTTGCTAAGACCTTTGCATATAACTTTGTGTCGATGTTCAAGAGTGATATTGGTCTATAACTGGAGCATTCAGAAGCATCCTTCCCCTCCTTTTGGATTAATACCACATGGGCCTGTAAAGATTCCCGCCTCATCTCCATCTCTCCTCCCAGGGCATTCATATATTCCTCCATTTTTGGTAGTAACAAGTCACTATATTTCTATAGTACCTCACTGTATAACCATCTGGGCCTGGGCTTTTCCCCTTTATGGTACTTTTTAATGCACTTTTTATTTCTTCCTGCGTTATTTCCATATCTAGGGAATTCAATAGATCCTCACTTAACTTTGGTAATCCTGCGTTTTTAAGATACGCTCTTCTTTTTTCTCTACTCTCTTTACCACCTGTATTGACTAGGTCTTGAGGGGCGATATTATACAACTTACTATAGTATTCTGTGAACACCCTAGTGATCTCTTTGGTAGAATAAACCATTTCTCCTTTGGGATTTCTTATTTTTTCTACATAATTCCTGTTTTTCTTTTCCCTCAAAGCTCTCATCAAATATCTACCTGGTCTATCTGCCCATCTATATCTCTCACTAGCAACTTTATTAAAGATTCTTCTCTTCTCCTCCTCCAACAATAACCCTAGTTCTTCTCTCTTTTTTACTATCTTCTGTCTTATCTCATCTATTCTTTTATTTTTATGTATCTGCTCCAGTTCACTTATTTCTCTTAACAGTCCAGTGAGTTTCTCTCTTCTTTCCCTTTTCTTTTTTGCCCCAATCGCCATCAATATACCTCTTATATAGGCCTTATGGGTCTCCCACACTGTGGCCACCGACACCTCCCCTGTCTTATTCTCCTGAAAAAATCTTTCGATTTCTACTCTAATTTTCCAGTCCACCTCCTGGTCTAGAAGGAGAGCCTCCTTCAACTTCCATCCTGTCCCTCCTGACAAATATCTCCCCCACCTCAGTTTCAATGTAACCGGAGCATGATCCGAGATAGAAATCTCTTCAATTTCTATTTTGTCCACCCTATCTATGAGTTGGTGGTCAACTAATATGTAGTCCAGTCTGGAATACATCCCGTGGGCATTAGAAAAGTATGTGTAATCTCTCTCTTTTCCATGTGTCACCCTCCAAATATCCACCAATTGACACTCATGCAACACGCCCTTTAGAGTTTTCAAAGCTCTACCTCCCTCTCTCTGCACAGATGATGTCGTGTCCATTTGTGGGTCCATGCAAAAATTAAAATCCCCCGCCACTATCAGAAGATCCTCCTTAAATGCCATCAATTTTCTCAAAACTCCCTTCAGGTATACCTCCGGTCTCTTATTTGGGCAATAAATATTCACAATTGTACATTTCTGTTCTTGTAATCTACCCTTCAAAAATAGAAATCTCCCCTCCGGGTCTGTTTCTCTATCTTCAATCTCCCACCTTATATTCTTTGCAAACCCTATTGCTACACCCTTAGCTCTTTTAATCGGGGAATCAGCACAGAACCATGTTGGATAATTTCTTGAGTACAACTTTACGTTTGATTTAATCTCTAAGTGAGTCTCCTGCAAAAAAACCACTAAAGCCTCTCTATGCTGCAACTCCTTGAAAACTTTAAACCTCTTCCCTGGGCAGTTCAAACCTTTTACATTATATGTTAAAAATCGCAAATTTTCCATCAGTCTTGTATCGATTTATTCTTATTCTCCACTCTAGCGTGCAGAGGCTTAACCCTAAAACCCCCCATAACCCTCTTATCGTATCCCCCCCCCACTCCCCCTGGACACCCTCCCACTCTCACCCCTCCTACTTACTCCACCCCCCCGCCCCCCCCCTATTTAGGCC
This sequence comes from Staurois parvus, assembly GCF_062004578.1. Lineage (NCBI taxonomy): Eukaryota > Metazoa > Chordata > Amphibia > Anura > Ranidae > Staurois > Staurois parvus. The sequence continues at coordinate 5,019,390 of NW_028318083.1, forward strand.
TTCAAGATGCCTATCAATCATTTGTGGTAATAAACCCACCTTTGATTTTTATACCTGGGGATTGAACTCCTCCCATGTACGGCTTACCCCCCCTCCCACCACCACGGTTTCCCACACTTGCTTTGTTTCTTTATCCTTAGCGGTGCAATTTAGAGAGAAAGTTAGGGAAAAAAAAACAAAAAAAAAACCTCACACTATCCCAACTAACTCCTCGCTACCCCTCCCCTACCTACTTCCTGCCATACTTCTTTCCCCCCAATACCTATTTCTATCTCTGTTTCCCACCCACTGATCCTCGTTCTCTGCAATTCCAGTCTGTCACAGAAGTCTCTTAAGTTCTCAGGAAATCTCAAATATGCTGTAACCCCGTTTTTCCATCTAATTAAACACTCTGGGTTACCCCATCTGTATTGCACATTCCTTGATCTCATCTGCTCTATTAGGGGCCTCAAAGCTCTTCTTCTCCACAAAGTCTCGTGCGATAAGTCTGCAAAAATCTGGAAATTTATATCTCCATACTGAATAGTTGTTCTTCCTTTAGTCCTTCTCCAAATCTCTTCCTTATCTCCATATTTTTGCAACTGCACAATCACATCTCTTGATTTTTCCTTCGCATTACCTTGTTGGAGATTTCCTGCTCTAAAAACTCTATCCAGTTTAATTTCCTCTGTTTCAGGTCTGTCCATGATGGAGTTTAACATTTTACAGACTATTTCTTGTAGTTCTCCCCCTTTTCTGGATATCTGGGATTCCTCTTATCCTCAAGTTGCTTCTCCTGGACCTGTTCTCCTGTTTTTCTGTTTTATACTGCAGTTGTTTCTGCATATTCCTCATCATAGCGGACCTTTTTTCTAAGTCTGTAATGTCTTGGGTATGTTTGTTAATCTTTCCCTCCATTTCTTCTCATTAGCAGGTGCCCTAGATCCTGACGTATATTTGTCATTTCTTGCTTAATAGTTTTTTCCAGGTCCTTAAACATTTCAGCCATCTCTCTTTTATTTGGCACTTGTAGATCTTTTGCCAGGTCTATCCTCACGGAATTTTCTTTCCACTGTTGGTTACTACTTTCCAGGCCCAATGACATTCTAGGACTATTCTCCAAGGAGGTTTCCATTTCCCCTTTTTCATTTCCACTATTGGCCCCTTCTGGAGTCGCATTCCCCTGGGAGGTGTATTTTTTAATTGTACCCGTCTGGGACCCTTTAAGCCCACTTCCTTTAACACTTTTATTCTTCATATCTTCTGCACTGACTGTGCTCTTTAATCAGAGGGAATTTTTAAGCTGTATATTGGGGTAATGATGTCAGACAGGTTCTGTCAATTTAACACTTCCTTTTCTTTTCCCACTTCTCACTTTCCAAATCCCCTGGGAATCCCCCTTTTCTCTTTATGGGCAATTTTAAAGTCCTTTCCCACGGGTCAGCAAGCTTAAACAATTACATATGATTCTTGCGTGTGGACTCACCCTTCTTCACCCACTCACCCAGTGGGTCGACTTAGATCCTCGGCTGTCCACTCATTACACCTGGCCAATGTCTCTGGGGGATTCCTGCAGGGTCTCCGATGAACTGTGGATGTGGGTCCTGTTCCTCTTTCCTCTCCTGTACGGTAGGTTTGGGGTTTAAACCGGCGTCTCCGCTCTCCTGTCTGGGACCCGGCACTTGACAGGGAACCGGCCGGCGTCTCAGCTTCCCAGAGCTCCCTTGCGGCCAACCCACGTGATCACTCCTCCTCACTCCATCTCCCCGGCAACCGAACAGCTGGTCGCGGGTCACCGCAGCGCGATCACCTCCCTGAGCTCCGCTCCCGTCCCTTCAGAGCGCCGCCATCTCTCCCCCTGGAGACCTCCTTGCTCAGGTAGGTCTCCACAGGTCTAAGCATAGGGGGTTTCCGTGGTGGTCTTGCTCGGAGGTTGTCGGAGAGCACTCACATCGTGCTCTCCGGCGCCGCCATGTTTAGGCTCCTCCCTAGAGGTCTACTTATGAACTTGCAGCTTTACTAGCCTGGGAATTATTCTGCTAGACAACAGGAAATGCCACATTGTTGCATCAAGGCGCATTGGTTAAATATAGTCACTAACGTCAAACTATTTGCCAACTTTAGCCATTTCAGCTCTTGGCCATTTCTAGCACTTTTTGCTGACATGTTAAAATCAGTATTTTTTACTAAAAATTGTCTTAGAACCCCCAAACAGTTTTTTTTAAAGCAGAGGCCCTAGAGAAAAGAATTGGTGGTTTTTGTGTTTTTTTATGTCACACTGTATTTTTGCAGCAGTTTTTCAAACACAATTTTTTGGGAAAAATACACTTTTTTGAATTTCAGTGCAAAAAAACACAATACATAACCCAATTTGTTTGTAAAATATAAAAGATGTTGTTATGCCGAGTAAATAGATACCAAAAATGTCACGCTTTAAAATTGCGCATGCCCGTGCAACAGCAACGTACATTTTCCTATTTATAGGCGACACTTTAAAAGTCTTTACAGGTTATCAATTTAGATGTACAGAGGAGGACTAGTACTAGAATTACTGTCCATACCGATACCTCAGACGTTTGGGACAATTGGTGTTTGTGTGTGTGCGTTCGTCCTTCACAATTTCCTGTGCGTTCGTCTTTGCGCACGCATAGACATGTGGACAGGTACTCTTTATGGAGGGACCTGGGGTCTATCTGCACTTGAAAGCATTCAAAACACCAAGATCAGTGTTTTTGAATGCTTTAGGTTTTTCAAAAATGGCGCTGATGGTCTTTGAGTAAACCAGAAGTGATGCCAGGTCATTGCTTCTGGCTTACTATAGAGCTGATCAAAACCAATCCTGGAATTGTTCAGCTATCTGGCTAGCTAGTGGACGTGCCAGCTGGCTACTTGGTCTCCTGGTGAATGGGAGATCCCGAGAGAGCCACAGAAGGTGGCTGGAGGGGGTAGATGCCCCCTCCTGCTGTTTGTACAAGCAATTGAGCAGCTAGTTAGTCACTCTGATGGATTGTACAAGAGAGCCGACTGCCGACTCTCTAAACAAATGGTACCGGGGTGATGCCTGCAGCTGCAGGCATCGCTGTGGTATAACCACTGAAACTCCAGCGATGTCCGCAAGAGGTTAGTAAAATATATAGCAGGCTCACCTAGAGGGAATCCTTAACTCCTTAAAGAATATGTCATCCCAACATTTCATGTTCCTGATTTTCCTGTCTGGGACCTAACTTATAGTCAGTAGGAGGTCTCCCTTGTGTTGATGTCTCTCCATTTAGTTGAAATCCTCCCTTGTCCTTACCCCCCACCCTCCCAGGGGTTTAATACAAGTTAGGGCTGTCACAGGCTCCTATTAAGTGAGCTTGACTATGCCTACCCAACTGCTGCATTCATAGAAGCCATACTACAGCTTTTTTGAATGAAACAGGATCTATGAATGGAGGATGGGCAGATGATTGATTGTTCTGCCCCCACAATTCATAGATCCTGATTTATTCATAGAGCCTATAGTATGGCTTCTATGAATGGAACAGTTGTGGGAAAAGGGCAGGCATAGTCAGGCTCTCTTGACTACAGTGGGGGGGTCATAGAAGCAGATGTTTTTCATGAAAAATAAGAGGCATCAGCACAAGGGACACATCCTACTGATGACTGTAAGTTATGTCCCTTGTGCTGATTTTTCAGGGTTTTTTTTTTACGTTTTAACTCAAAAAGTACCAACTGTTGCTCTCAGCCTCCTACAAATTTACTTTTTTTTGCTTCTGTGATCTAACTTTTAGAAGGTGGTACAGTCTGTCTCCATGGTCCCGCTGTACGTAGGGATGTTAATACCCTCTTTTGCTTAGTCCTTAGATGAAGTGATAACTATAGACTATGGAATGTGTGCGTAGTAGTGTGTAGTTGTAGTGTGCATAAGGATATTGTTTAGTGTCCAGTTAGGACTTAGTATAGCCTCCTCTTTTGCACCGTTAAATTTTAAACTCAGCAGAAGTTGCTTACAGGGATAACTATGTTAAAGTAACCTGAAAATCCTTGACACGTAATGTGGGACTGATTTTTATGTGTTAACTTAATTGTGTGAATTCACCATTAGATTTAGCATGTTTAGGCAATAACATAAATTTGCTTATTTGGAGAACTGTTACAAACTTAATGGATAAGTTCACCTTTCATAACATGTAACCGTTCCCCACTTTGACAGCTAGTGGGAGATCTTCTCCTCCTGTACAGGCAAGCAGATATACTGACAGGCCTGCAGGAGACCTGCATGGCACCAGTGTTCTGCTGTTTGCTGGTGCAATGGTTTACATGCATCTGCAACAAAAAATAATAAATGCACATTTTTTTATCTGCAAAAAAATGTGCATTTAGTATTTTTTAGAAAAAGGTGAACTTATCCTTTAACCAATTATATTTGTACACGGTTTATGGAAGAGGGGGCTGCTGGAGGGAAGGCTAGAGTTTAGCTTTAAATCATAACTAAATCTTACCCCTCCCGCCTTCCAAAATTTAAAATTTGTTTATATTTGTATTCAGCTGCCTATGTATCTAGGTCTACCTAATATTATAGCATGTTATTTTCTCAGTAGTTAGCCACTGCTTATTCAGTTTATACTGTATATATCCTATAAAAAGTCTGTGACATTGGCTGTATGTTAGGGGTTGTTGTCCTACTGCAGGATAAATTTGGGTCCAATCACATGCCTCCCTGATGGTATGGCATGATGAGTAATTGCTTGACTGTATAACTTGAAAGGAACCTCCACCACGCTTCACTGTTACCTGCAGAAACATATTATTGTACTGTCTTCCAGCCCTTCAGCGAACAAACTGCCTCCTGCTACAGCTAAATATGTAAAATTTTGACTCATCAGTCCAGAGCAGCTGCTGCTATTTTTCTGCACATGTTCCTATGTATAGTTAAGTCACTTTGTTCCCATGTCAGAGGTTTGACTTTTTGGCCGCAATTCTTCCATGAAGACTACTTCTTACCAGACTTCTCTTCTGAGAAATTGGGTGTACCCAGGTCCCACTGGTTTCCACCAGTTCTGTGCTGATGGCATTGGTGGACATGCTCCAGTGTCGAAGAGAAGTAAGCATGATGTTTTTTTCAACTGCTGCATTGTTTCCTTAGCTGACCACTGTGTTTATGGTCCTCAATGTGGCCTCATCAGTATTGTCCTCAATGCTGAGAAATTCAAGCAGATACCTATCTATCATGCCATACCAGCTGGGAGGTGTGCCATTGGGCCGAAATTTATTCTGCAGCAGGACAACGACCCAAACCATACATCCAATGTCATTGAGAGCTATCTTCAATGTAAAGAAGAACAAGGTATCCTGGAAGAGATGGTTGGATCCCCACAAAGCCCTGATCTCAACACCATCAAGTCTGTCTGGAATTACATGAAAGGACAGAAGGATTTGAGGCAGCATACATCTGCAGAAGATCTGTGACTAGTTCTCCAAGATGTTTGGAACAACTTACCTGCTGAGTTTTTTTCAAAAAAAGCCCACAAGCACTGTGTGTACCTAGATGAATTGATGCTGTTTTGAAGGCAAAGGGTAGTCACACCAAACATTGATTTGATTTGGATTTCTCTTTGGTTCATTTGCTTTCCATTTTGTTAGTTCATAAAATAAAACTAATAACACTTCTATTTCTGAAATCATTCTTACTTTACAGCACTTTTCACAACAGCCTGTAACGTTTGCACAGTATATACAATATATATAGCCTATAAAATTATTCACCCCCTTGGAGACTGGATGGTAACACATGGAAATGCACAGTGTAGATAAGCATAGCAGCCTTCCTCACTGCATAAAAACAAATGCATTGATATTTAAAAAAGTGTGAATGGGCCCCAAATCAAAGTGGATTTTTTTTGTTTTGTGACACTGATCAACAGAAATTGACTATTTAATGTCAAAGTGAAAACAGATCAATGTTAAAAGTTTTAAAGTCATTTTAATTGAAAACACACAAAAAAACCCCACAAAAAAGCATATGTATGCACCCCCTTTGAAGTTTAAAAAAGCCTATTTTAGGAAAACCTGAGTAATCTTCATTATGATAACATTACTACTGTAGTGATTGATCATTGTCTGTTTGCCTTATAAGATATAAACTAATTTTACTAATGTAGCTAACTGGTTTTGTTTTGCATGGAGCTGGAATACACGAATAAAGATTTCCCATTCTTCACAAATTAGTTTTATTTTATTTCCTAATTCATTACAGTTTCTGTTCAATTTCCTTTTCTATTTTGCTATTGATTTTTTTTAACAGTATATTTTGATTGATGTTTTTCTACACAAGAGATAAAAATAATAATATACAAATAACAATATAAATCTAACATTTTATTTCCATTTGGGGATTATTAATATCTTAACCTCTATTTTTTTCCAATACAACCTTTATGATGAAAGGGAAAGAAAACCAAGTTTGTAAGAATAACCTTGCACCTTCTTTCCAGAGGCATTTTTTTAAAATCATATAGTTTTATTGCTTTTTTGTTTGTTCTGCAACAATAAATAAATGCAAACTAGACATACATCTCAGATTCTCCATTTCATCCTTTAATAAGCTGCAAAAACATAGGTCGAAATTCAGCCAGTTCAGCAGGAACCAAACTAATTTTGATCTATGTATGGGCCAGGGGTGGACTGACAACTCATGGGGCCCCTGGGCAATAGGGGATCATGGGGCCCCTGTGTCCTTGCCCAAACTCAAAAAAGCCTATGAAAAAGGTACCAGGGGCATCTCATGGGGCCCTCTACTGACCCCGGGCCCTCGGGCAGTGCCCAAGTTTCCAAATGGTCAGTCCGCCCCTGGTATGGGCATTCCTATTCATGAGAAGCCAAGCTATTGATCAACGTTTCATGAACGGGTGTGTTGGAGAATGTCTGCACGATCAGTGTATTCTGATGGCAGGGTAGTCATGAATACAGTGTCAGAATACAATGACACAGGGGGGAGGACTTCAAATGTATGGATGGGAAAATTGGCTCAATTTTTTTTGTTCAGCTAAGAAGCTGAATGTCCTGCTTGTTAACTGGGAGACAGGCTACTGTACAAAGATGCTGACTACTACTACTTTTACAGCTCTTAAAGGAGATAGCAGTGTGATGGGCTGGGACCAGTGATGTATACCCAGACCACCATCTGTCAGACCAGAAAGACACACATCTCTACCATTAAAGGCATTCAATCAGACAGAGATGGACAGCAGGCTAGCAACAGAGCAGTATTCACAGCGAGCAACCAAGCGGTTGTCATGCAGATCTCAGGGACTCACAGGACCTGGAGGCCATAGTCTACAAGTTTCTCAGGTAATGAGGGGTTGTGGGTAGTTGAGGTGGGGTCACCAAGATTTGAACACATCTACAGGTCCATAGAGGAGGGGATAGAGGACTGGGGGTCAGTAGCAGACACTGAATGGCACTGTGAAGCCAAGGAAGGAGAGAATTCACAGGGTTCTGACCCAGAGAGTGCTGAGAGGGAGCATGCTGCTCAATTAAGACAGTGTGTGAGAATCTCGGGTTAAGCAAGGCTTATGTGGAGACGAGGCCTGATCTATCCCCACCACTCACTATGACCCAAGCTTGGGTGCAGAATGAGGCCTACAGCCACCTCATTAAAAGAGCTAAAAGCTCCTTCGTCCCACCAGGGAAAGGAGACCAGGATTAGCTGCCGAGATTCTCACACTTTCAGCGGATAATCCAATGGTGGGTGGCTCTGGAATATGCATATGACTTCCCCTATGTCCCATGGGAAGTCATGGAAGAGATAGAAGCTAAGAGGGTTTCCTGGTGTGAGAACAAAATTTGGGGCTTTATGTTTGTACCAAAGCAGTTCTGAAAACAACCATACCCCCATCTGTGGCAGCAGTTCCATGCAGTTAAGAGGAACTGGAATTTGGGGAGATCCATACACATGGATAAGGTTCTGGTCGTAATTTTTTTTTTTTGGGGAGGGAGGGAATCCACCTGCATCACCTCCGTTTGCATTGGGGTGGGCCTGTCCAGTAACCTGAGTCCTTGGAGCTTCAGAAGATAACCACCCTGGATACAAGTCATTGAATATGCTTTCAGGAGAGAAGAGAGTCTCCAGGATTATTCTTTGTTGTTAAAAAGTACTTTAACTCCAGTCCCAGCATACATTTTCCTACTATCCTTGCAGATTAGAAAAGAAGGGTGCTTCAACTCCTATAAAGAGGAACAGCTGAAGCCAAGTTTAGGTGAGTGGCTGCTGTGGCAAAAGGGCAGCTGATCACCAATGTTCACAAGTCCTAAGGAGGAAAGACATTTTCATTCAAAGCTCTTTCAACCAAATTGCTTGGGATTACAATTTAAAGGGACAAAATCCTTCATTTTTGCAAGGAAGAGAAGGTGCTTTAGTTGGTGTTTGGACATCTTATGCAAAGTCTTTGTGAAGTTTCCAAAGGAAAGAAGACTTTGCGAAGATCTATGTCTCCAGCATCTTGCGGGACCTGAACTGTTGCCTGACATAGGGGGCAAGCCTGGTTTGCTTCACAGAGGAAGAATCCCCTATTGTGTTTCATGCTGCAATCCTTATGAGGATTCATGGACTTAGATTAGCAGAGCCTGAACCCAAACATCTTAAAGGATTCTTATACTGTTGCTATGTGTTACTAAACCCACAACAGTAAAACCAATCTGTATATGCAGTAAAGCATGCTTGTTATACTCACTGTGTAACCTAAGGGGTAAACCATCTGCATTGTGTAAAATGTCTTCTCTGATCCTCCTGTTTGTACTTTGTTTTCCAGGGCTCTGGAAAATTTTACGTGGCAAGATATAGCCAAATGTATATATGTTGCTTATTCTCAGTAATGACATCTCAAGTGCTCTTTTATGCCCAGTAGGGGTCTGGTTGTATATATAGTTGAGCCACTAGGTGGCATTGCTTTGCTAGAAGTAGGATGTGATAGTATCTGTTATAATGATCTATATGCATGTTTTCCATTCCGATATAAGATTTATGGTCAGGAATATTATGTTCTAGTATTGTGAACTTTTGAAGGGTTATCCCTGCGAGGATAGTGTTCCAAACCTTATTCTGCTAAGTAGATTGTACATATTAGTCTGATAATGTGTACTCGCTCTGCTTTGTTTTAGGTGAAAACTGTTGAACTTCAGCTTCAATACTAACCTACCACTGTAAATACTTGTGTGTATAGTTAGTGATAAGGATTAGCTGGCAAAAATGTACATTGTTTGGTTACAGAGCTGCACCAGATTTTGTACCATGCAGTTTTAGTAAATACCCCCTAAGCAGGGACAGACTGACCATTTGGAAACTCGGGCACTGCCCGAGGGCCCGGGGTCAGTAGGGGGCCCCATGAGATGCCCCTGGTACCTCTTTCATAGGCATTTTTGAGTTTGGGCAAGGACACAGGGGCCCCATGATCCCCTATTGCCCAGGGGCCCCATGAGTTGTCAGTCCGCCCCTGTCCCTAAGTGTCATTTCTGTCTGCTGCTTGCTTCCTCTGCTATCAGCATGACTCACTTCTGACTTGTTTTCCTGACACTAAGTGAAAAATGGTGACAGGGGAGGGACCTCCAACAGATTGACAGCCTCAGCTCTGTTCCTCTGTGCTGTGTGAATGGTGGTTTGTCCCTTCCCTCCATTCAGCTCTCAAAGCTCTCCTCACTGAATGTAACTTCAACTCTCCATCTCCTTTTTTTTCTGACAGCTCAGACAACCATATTCAATCTGCAATTTGAACAAATCTAGAGAAGATAAGACTGCAGATAAACAGATACAACGTATGTAGGAGGATTTGTTTCATTTCTGTGTATCACCTGAGGCTAGTCACTTCACTGGGTATCTGAAATGGTTTACAACCACTTTAACTTTTATGATACTATGATTTTACTTACGTTTGTGAGCCAAGCACAAACCATTTCTCCTAGCTGCTGGGAGGATTATTATGGCTGTGTACAGACACTTTGGGGCTGAAATACTATAAACATTGTGTTCCATGCAAAGCCAAGCATCTGTGAAGTGCAAGTAAATAGATGTGGATCTTGACAAAAGATATTTGCAGTTGTGTACATGGCTCTGCACAATATACTACAGTGTTCCTTTCCATGGTCAGTTTGAATTTGAATGTGGATAAAAAGTAGTGCAAGTGCAGTATGGACAAATTCTAATACTTTCTCTTTTTTTGTAATTTATCAAACCGAACAAGGATAAGTTCACCTTTTGTAACATATTACATGTTACACCAATATTCAAGGTGTAACATGTAACATATTACGAATGCACCTGCCCCCTCTCCTCCCAGCTCCCTGTTGTGACAGCTAGTGGGGGATCTTCTCCTCCTGACAGTTGTCACGATTAAAAAAAAACGTGGCCGTGTAGGGCTCCATTATTTATTCTAAACTATAAGTCCCGATGGCCCGTCTGCCAGGCATCATCATTCATTCATGGCATTCTGTGAAATAATGAACTACAAGTCCCGACAGCCTTTGTGGCTGTCAGCTTGTAGATCTCAATTAACTACCACACCGCTGTGGAGCATTGTGGCAATTCAATGATTCTTCCTGTCAGTATATCTGATTGCCCATACATCCCACATGGGTAAGCAGATAAACTGACAGCTCTGCAGGAGACCTGATCTGACCAGCTGATCGCTGGTGCAATGCTTTAGAAGCTCCAGAAACAAAAAAATGAAGAAATAATATATGCACATCAAGACACACTGAGTGGAGTGGTCTGGTGTACGTAAAACAGTGTACACAATGGAGTGGTGTGATCAGGCTGCTGACAGAAGCCATGTGGCCCCATACAACAAACCTGACAGCCCCCCCCCAAAAAAAAAGCAGTTTACTATGCTTCAGTTATGAATGAACATAGTGATTGATCAGTACCAATCACTCATTGTGTTCATTCAGGAAAGGAAGGGGCAATTATTGGAACCCCTGTATGGCTCTCTCTACAGCAACTGAAAGCCAGCAGGAGGGAGAGGAGAAGAAGCCAGCTTTCAGTTGCTGCAGAGAGAGCCATACAGGGGATCAGTTCCAGTAACTGCCCCCACACTGTACTGATTACCTTCCCTGCCCACATCTGATTCACATACAGTTGTGACCAAAATTATTCAACCCCCAATGCTGTAAAGGGGTTTAGGGACTATAGTGTACATTTGGAATTGTATTCAGAATCAAATCCTACAAGGACGTTGTAACTACCCAAATGCAACTAAAATGACATCAATTGTTTATGTAATACAGTAGTAAATGGTTCTTATGTGGTTTCTTCATTGCCACAATTATTCAACCCCTTAAAGACTACCACTCTGAAGAACAGAGGTTCATACAGGTGCTTTCCATCAGGTATTGAAAACACCTGTGGATGTCACCGAGCAGCAATCAAGCATAATAAGCACCAATTAGGCAGCTTTAAAATGACTGTGATACTCAGCTCCTTCTAGACATTTACTGGTGTGGTTACAAACATGGTGAAGGCAAGAGAATGGTCCAGGAAGACAAGAGAAGAGGTGATTTCTCTTCACAGGAAGGGCAATGGCTATAAGAAGATTGCAAAGATGTTAAACATACCAAGAGACACCTTAGGAAGCATCATTCGCAAATTCAAGGCAAAGGGCACTGTTGAAACGCTACCTGGTCGTGGCAGAAAGAAGATGCTGACTTCGACTGCTGTGCGCTACCTGAAGCGTAGAGTGGAGAGAAGTCCCCGTGTGACTGCTGAGGAACTGAGAAAAGATTTGTCAGATGTGGGTACAGAAGTTTCAGCCCAGACAATAAGACGCACACTGCGTAATGAAGGCCTCCGTGCCAGAACTCCCAGGCGTACCCCCTTGCTGTCTCCAAAGAATAAGAAGAGTCGACTGCAGTATGCCAAAAGCCATGTGGACAAACCACAAAAGTTGTGGGATAGTGTTCTGTGGACTGATGAAACAAAATTAGAACTGTTTGGGCCCATGGATCAACGCTATGTTTGGAGGAGGAAGAACAAGGCCTATGATGAAAAGAACACCTTGCCTACTGTGAAGCATGGTGGAGGGTCAATCATGCTTTGGGGCTGTTTTGCTTCTGCAGGTACAGGGAAGCTTCAGCGTGTGCAAGGTACCATGAATTCTCTTCAGTACCAGGAGATATTGGATGGAAACGTGATGCAGTCCGTCACACACCTGAGGCTTGGGAGACGTTGGACCTTTCAACAGGACAATGATCCCAAGCATACCTCCAAGTCCACTAGAGCATGGTTGCAGAGGAAAGGCTGGAACATTTTGGAGTGGCCATCGCAGTCACCAGACTTAAATCCGATTGAGAACCTCTGGTGGGACTTAAAGAAAGCAGTTGCAGTGCGCAAGCCTAAGAATGTGACTGAACTGGAGGCCTTTGCCCATGAAGAATGGGCGAAGATACCCGTAGATCGCTGCAAGACACTTGTGTCAAGCTATGCTTCACGTTTAAAAGCTGTTATAACTGTAAAAGGATGCTGTACTAAGTACTAAGATTGAATGTCACTTGGGGGTTGAATAAAACTGATAATGCTGTGAGCACAGAAAAGACATTTGTGGTTATTTCATTATAACTGTTATGTTATATTTGTCTGACCTACAAGTGCCTCTTTAATGTAAATGTAAGCAAGATGACTGAATGATCAAAAGCAATGTCAAACTGGCCAAAACACTCAATTTCAGTGGGGGTTGAATAATTTTGGTCACAACTGTAAGTGTCTGGGCCCCCCTGCTGGCCCGGGCCCCGTACAGGAGGACTGGTGGTACCCCCTCATCCACGGTCCTGGGTGTGATGTAGTGTGCCACATACAGATTTGTCCATCAAAATTTAACAGGTAGTTTTACATTGGGGGAAGGAAATAATAAACGTATGGCAACTTTCAGCTTTTCTTAAGTCCCTTGCATATTGAACAATTCCATAGCTATGGTATACCCCCCCCCCCCCAGTCAAAGCTTAATCTACTCATTCTGAAGTGTGCTGAAATCCACTGCTAGTATTTTGGTGTTTTGTGGCAAAGAGTTAATCTCTCTACCCACTTGCCCTCCTGATGATTTACCCCTCTTCCTGACCAGGCCATTTTTTGCATTACGATGCTGCATTATTTTATCTGACAATTGCGCGGTCATGCAATGCTGCACCCAAATTAAATTTACGCCATTTTTTTCCCCACAAATTGAGCTTTCTTTTGGTGGTATTTGATCACCTGTGAGTTTATTTTTTACGTAATAAAAAAAAAAAAGACTGACAATTTTGAGAAAAAAAACAATATTTTTGACTTTTTGCTATTAAACATGTCCAGTAAAATCATTTTAAAAATCAAATTTCAACATATATTTAGACCAAAATGTATTCTGCTACATGTCTTTGCTAAAAAAAACGGTAGCAATCAGCGACTTACAGTGGGACTGTGGGACTGCGGCAGGCATTCTGACACTGGGGGAAACTGACTTGATGTCACTGACATCCCCAGTGACACCAATACAGTGATCAGTGCTAAAAAAAAGCACTGACACTGTATAATGGCACTGGGCTGGAAGGGGTTAACATGAGGGGCGAACAAGGGGTTAACTGTGTGCTGGGAGTGTTTTACTGGGGGGCGGTGTGTCCCCTACCCAGAAATGCAAAATCATGTATATACACATGATTTTGCACACCCCTGCTGTCCTTTAGCAGTATATCTGCTATAGGGTGGTGGGGATGTGGCTAGAGAAAAAAATAATATTTTCCTTTGTGTTTTGATTTAATTAAACACTTTTGGGCAAATGATGAATAGCCTATCCAAGGGCAGAAGCTACACTAACTCCTACTTGATGCAAGCCATAATTTTTCTAGTGTTGGAATGCAAGTTTGTAGAAGGACTTTTCCTATAGTATAAATGTTACAGTATGTTAACCCCTTAGTGACTGAGGGTAAAAGAACTACTTTGTGTATCCAGGTGGATTATACCTTGTTTTTTTTCAGGACAAATTGGGCTTTCTTTTGGTTTTAAATAACGGATACCCGCTGTGTTTTTTTTAATCAATGAAATTTGGCCCAAAATAGTAAAAAAAATAAAACCTGAAAATTTCTTATCAATTACTTACTGAAATTTCCCTTTCCTGAGTTGCTCCAGGGGAGCAGACATATGATCAAGAAAAATGAAATCAGCGCTCAAATCTTCATGCTGACTGGGGGTACTGTATCTGTCATTCTCTGAGGTGCAGCCCTTGAAAGGTTGGGAAACCTTGGTACTGGTGAAGAAAAGCAAAAGAAGGGCGCACTCTCTTTGTGCATTACTGTGGTAAAAAATGAATTTATTAAAATGCATAAAAGTGCAGACTCACAAACCAAAGGAGATATAAAAATGCACTTAAAGTAGCTCTGAAGAAGGGAGTGCAAATCCCAAAAAATAGCTTGCCATGGAGCGCAAGGGCAACTGTAGATTACCAAATGATGGCATTCACGTGACCTTTGCTTGGTGTAGGGAGACTGCTGTATTTATCCTGGGCATTTTATGGCCATCCATTATTAGCAGGGCAATATAACCAAACCACTGCTTGTCCACCAATGACCAGGCGTTAGCTCTTCATTGGCACCGCATCCAAATGCCCTTTCCCAGCCCACTGATAGCTGGGGACAGCAGAAACCGAGAAGGGACACATCTCCTCGCCATCCTCCGGATATGACTTACAAGAAATTAGAATGGGCAGGCACACACACAAGAAATTGATTCCCACAGTGATGCAGATAATGATGACACCTCACCGACATGACTCTACCCTTCTTGAGTCACATTGACAGTCTCTCTCCACACCAGGTGGTCCCTTCAGTCCACTCCAGTCATAACAGCATTGACAATCCTGTTCCTGGCTTGCCTTGCTCCCATCCCGCAGGCCCGCACACGAGGTTCCATCCACTCTGTTCAACTGGCTTCCATCAAGACATCACACGACACACTTAGGCACCGCCTCTGCCAGACCACAATGTAGCAGGCACTGAGATGGTTTCGGCCGGCTCCGGACCAGAGCGTCACATCCATATTTTTAACTGGCAACCTTTTCCTGTCACTGGCATTTACTGGTAGGAGAAAAGTGCCCACTTTTTACTGGCTGCCAGTAAAAGCACTGAAGGTTGACAGCACTGATGTGCATGTTAGTTGTTGTTTGTACCATAGTAGGGCCCCAGAAACAATGGTGCGCATTTTTTTAAATCTTAAAATACACTGACATTAACTGACACTGATTTTTTTTTTAAATTCTGCCTGAAATGTACTGATACTGACCATTGACCCCTTGATCTAGCTATTTTTTGTTGTTGTTTTTTTCACTTTTGTTTGTTTATATGTTTCTCTCCTGCAAGAAGAGAAAGTTTCAATGTTGTTGAGTTACTGAAATGGGAGAGTGCAAAACATGGTGCAGTTCTGCATAGAAACCAATCATCTTCCTTTTTTTTGTCAAAGCCTAATTGAACAAGCTGAAGTTAGCAGCTGATTGGTTACCATGCAAAGAGGGTGCACCAGATTTTACACTCTCCAGTTTTAGTAAATAAACCCCAATATATCATTCTCTCCATTCAGAAGAGAAAGAAAATGCATGGGCAGGCTATACAGTGACTGCTCACTGTGATAGCCAATCAGAGGCTATCACACTAATCAGGTGAACAGGAACCAGGAGTCCTGGGTCCTGATCGTTAGTACGGTACTCTGGACTGAGACAGGACAATTCAGTTGGTTGTAGGTTGGTTGGTAAGTTGATGTGGGAATTTTTCTCTTTCATTATTTGACATGCGTCGCCTTTCCATGTGCTCTTTGCTGGAGAGGCCAGTTATAGATTGGGGCAGTGGCCATTTGTTTTTACTGTTGATAAACTGTTGAAAGGATAAACTGCACACCTTGGCTGCCATTGTGCTACTGTATATGCTGGGTGTCCAGTGCTCGCCTGTGCTTTTAAGGAGGGGTGGACTCCCTCCAGGCTAACCTGTCCTCAGTCTATCCACTATGATACATGTACTCCTACTATGGAGGCTTTCAAAATTTATAGAGTTAGGAACTGCAGAATATTGGGGTGATGTGAAGAGGCTCTGCAGCCTATGCATGTATTTACAAATGTGTGCAAACTAAACCCCTGTTTTTAACACAAACTGTTAAACAGGACAATTGAGTTGATTGCAGGATGGTTGGTAAGTTGAGTTTGGAATTTTTCTCTTTTATTGATTGACATTCATCACCATTCTATGTGCTCCTTGCTGTGAAGGCCAGTTATAGGGGCAATGGCCATTTATTTGTACTCTGGACTCTTGGGGAGAGCCCAGTCTCTGTTCTGGGAGCGCTCTGTACTGCACACTCCCAGCACAAAGACAGGTACACATATATGCAGCCTCATGTATAAAGACCCACTTCTATGAGGTTGCATGTCTGTGTATTGTCGGCGGGAATGGATTAAAATAAAGGGTTAGTTAAAGTGTAGTGTTAGGTTGTTTCAGAGTTCAGCTTAGGACAACATTTTAGGAGTAAGGTTATGGGTTAAAGTTAGGATTTAAGCAGTTAGTTAAGCTACGTTTCAGGGCTCAGGTTAGGTTTTAAAGCTATATTAAGAGTTAAAGTGTTATTAAATGTCTATGTGAAACATGTAGATCAGCATACCTCCAACATTGCTTGTTGTTTGCCATTTGTTTGCAGATTGTCAATTCTGCATATTCAGCCTTTCTAATTTCACTCTCCACTGTTATTGTCTATAGGGTGCCTCTGTTCCCTTGTAGGGTACCCTGAAGCTACCTTTATGTACAAGCTCCTGCATACAATGCACGTTCCATTGGTAGATAGACTTCTGTACAAAATCAACACTGACTGTTACAGGAAAGAAAATCTCATCATCTGTGGCCTGCCCAAACCAGAGCTAGGAGTGATCCAAGCTTCTCAGTTGTCAACTTAAGCATTCCTAGCCCTCCAACTACAAGAAGAGAAAACCTCAACATTAAGCACAGATACTTTAGAAATGTTGTTTCCATTAGAAAGACGGGAGTTACAGCCACTACTGGGAGCGACAGTGAAGAAGGACAAAAAGATCCATACTCCTATTGTCTCAGCCAAGAAAAACCACATCCTCTCAGATATTGTTCCACATTCAAGTGAAAGCCCTTCGAAGAATGCAAGGAGTTTTTAAAGAACCATAACATTTGCTTCAGCACTTTGCCGGAGACAAGGTTATAGTTAAGTGCTTAGAATGCGACAGCAAAAGGCATGTATCAGTCCTACACCAAGGCCCTTTTAAACAAGGCAACTTCCACCAAAGATCTTGCACCCATGTCAGATCATGATTGGGACAGCAATGAGAAGTCCAAATATAGTAAGCTATAGTATGGCAGGAAGGAGTGCTATGAGAGGATAAAGCAGTGCTAAAATATATCTGGTGAAAGTGTTTTCTTGGGATTAACCAGAGCAATCTCTCTGGATGTACGCTGTTTTAGATGACCAAACCTGTCATTAGTTTTCTACTTCAGAGCTCTTTGACATTGGTAGACATTCTGTGTATAGCCCTACAGAACAGACAGTGCACAGTCTACGTGTTTATTTGCTGCTTCTCTGCAAACAGGAACTTTATTATAGAGAAAAGACATAGAGTTCTATAATAAATGCAGCTACAAACTTATAAACACCGCCATCTATTGGTTGCACAAAAATACATGAACAATGTATTCCAACACCTCCACTCAACAACTACTCCTTATATTAGTCCCATTTTGAATCTCATTTCTATAAATCTGTTTCTGGTAAGAAGTTTTGTCAATGCATCTGCAATCATGTTCTTAGTTTTATAATACGTAAGTACAATTACATTTCGTTCAAACAGATCATGAATGTAATAATATCTGGTGTCAATATACTCTGTTCCTGCATTGATCTTCTCATTGGTGGCAAGTTTAATACATCCTTGATTGTCCTCATATAAGATTGTAGGCAGGGACTTTGGCTCTCCAAGATCTTTGAGCAATTGACGTATCTACACAGCTTCTTGGCTGGCATAGGCAGCAGCAATGTATTCTGCCTGTCGGGGATCGTCGCGCCGCTGGTCCCGGCGCAGGCGCAGTACACCTCCCTGTACGCGAGCGCCGGGACTTGGCCGACCGCGGCAATCAGGTTCGCGCATGCGCAGTAGTGACCGCGGGCGCGCGCTTGGCACCAATGACAGCGCAGGGCGGGATATTTAAACGGCCCTGAGCTGTCATTCAGTGCCTTTTGGTCTTTTGTATCCTGTGAACCTGTGAACCTGTCTGAAGTAAGTTGCTGACCCGGATTGTGCCCTGACCTTGCTGTTTTCTCCTGTTTTGACCCTTGCTTGCCTGACCTCTCTCCTGTATGCCCCCTATTGGATCTGACCTGCTGTTGCTGACCTGGCGTGTGACCCGACTATTCTCTGCCCGCTGCTCTGTACCGCACCGTCCCCATAGTTACCGACCCGGCTTGTATGACCCTGCTCCTGCTCAGCCATCCATCCATCCATCCATCCATCCGTCCCTCTCTACGGGGTCTCCAGACCTCCTCATACCTGGCTCTCTCCCGTGGGAGCCCCTGGCGAATACCCCTACCACTGACGGGTGTCCTCAGTAGTCACGACCTGGTCCTGGGGTACTCCAAGTCCATCCCCACCATCAGGGGCCCTGGTGAACAAGTACCCTGGGGCTTAGATTCCGTGCGCTGGGAACATCCGACCAGTGGAGTGCTAGTGGTACCGCCGGGCGGTCCCTTACAGTACCAAAAGGCCATGACTGAGCCTAGAGGGGGGCCCTCCCCGTTAGAGGAAATTTGCAGGCACCTAGCTACTTTGACGCAGGCCGTAACGGTCCTGCAGGACAGATGCATGCAGCTGGAGAATCGCATCCAGACTGGCTCTATTTCTGATTCTGCCCCACAGGCCCCGGTTTCTGCACCCCCGGCCCTGGTAGCTCAGGAGCCAGCCTCAGGGGCTTCCGCCCCGCTCCCTATGGTAGAACCCCGAGTACCCCTACCGGAGCGTTTTCACGGGGACCGCACACGCTTCCGGTCATTCCGCGACTCCTGTCTCTTGTTCTTTGAGCTACAACCCCGTACCTTCCTGACCGAAAACGTGAAGGTAGGATTCATTATTTCACTACTACAGGGTGAACCCCAGGATTGGGCCCTCCGGCTAAGGGGAAACAATGATCCTCACCTGGGATCGGTCAATAGTTTCTTTGAAGCAATGGCCATCTTGTATGATGACCCACAGCGGGCAGCCTCTGCCGAAGCGACCTTATATGCGCTCCGACAGGGCCGGCGGGCGGCAGAGGAATACGCCTCTGATTTCAGGCGGTGGATGGGGGACACACGCTGGAACGAGTTCGCTCTATTGCACCAGTTCCGTATGGGACTCTCCAATCCCTTGAAAGATGAGCTGGCCCGGGTGGAGGTTCCCGAGTCTCTAGAAGACCTTATTGCCCTGACAATTAAGATTGACCGAAGACTGCGGGAACGCAGGCTTGAGAGGTCCGGCCAGGGTCGCGGAAATACCTGGGGTCCATTCCTAGGCCCCAGCCCACCAACCCGACAAAGCATCCAGAACCCACCACCAGGAGATGTTCCGGAACCTATGCAGCTAGGTCTGGCACGGCCTAAATTATCACCGGAGGAATGCCAGCGCAGACGAGCCCAGAACCTCTGCCTTTACTGCGGTGAAGCTGGTCATATGGTGCGATCCTGCCCTCAAAAAATGAGTAAGTGCACCCGTTTTTCTTCCTTGTCTATTAGCAATACCTGTCCTTCGCAATACTTAGTAGTGCCCCTCTCCTTTCAGCTTCCAGGAAAGATCGTGGAGGTGACAGCCATAGTTGATTCGGGGGCATGCAGCTGTTTCCTGGATCTAGAGTTTGCTCACCAACAGGGTATCCCTCTCCAACACAGACAGAAGGGCTTCAACATCTTTTTGGCTGATGGTTCCCAGATAAAATCGGGGGTAGTTAATCAGGAAACTCCCCCCATTGCCACTATCATTGCCAACCAGCACCAGGAGTTCCTCCGCCTGGACGCTATTGCATCACCTCTTTTCCCAGTCATTCTGGGGCTCCCATGGTTACGGGCCCATAACCCCCAGATTGACTGGGAGACCGGGTCAATCTCGTTCCCTTCCCCATACTGTCGGGAACATTGTCGCACTTCGGGCCCCGCGGGGCCCCGAGTTCTCCTTTGCTCCGAAGGAGACTCCGACTTGAAACAGGTTATTCCCGCAGCCTATCATGGGTTCCTGGATGTGTTCAGTAAGCGGGGAGCCGACACTCTGCCCCCCCACCGCCCGTATGACTGTCCAATCGACCTGTTACCAGGCTCTGAAATCCCTTTTGGGCATATTTTCCCCCTATCTGAGCTTGAATTGGGGGCCCTGAAGGAATATATCGAGGACAGCCTCCAGAAGGGATTCATCCGCCCCTCCACTTCTCCAGCAGGAGCGGGAATCTTCTTCGTGGAGAAAAAAGACAAAACCCTGAGACCTTGTATTGACTACCGGGAGCTGAACAGGGTCACGATAAAAAATCGTTACCCATTGCCATTGGTACCAGAACTGTTTCAGAGCCTAAAGGCTGCGGCTATTTTCACAAAGCTTGATTTAAGGGGGGCCTATAACCTGGTACGCATAAGAGAGGGGGACGAGTGGAAAACTGCTTTCCGTACCCGGTTTGGCCACTTTGAATACTTGGTCATGCCATTTGGGCTGTGCAATGCACCAGCCACCTTCCAACACTTTGTGAACGACATCTTCAGGGATTTTTTGGATGTCTTCGTTATCGTCTACTTGGACGACATACTAATTTTTTCACCCTCTCTAGAGGATCATAGGATACATGTGGCGAAAGTTTTGGGGCGATTGCGGCAGCATGGGTTATATGCTAAGGCGGAGAAATGTTGCTTTGAGCAATCTAGCATCACGTTTCTAGGCCTGATTATCTCCACTGCGGGGGTCGCGATGGACCCCCAGAAGGTCTCTGCAATTTTAGATTGGCCTGAACCCACGGACAAAAAAGGTGTCCAACGGTTTATAGGGTTCGCGAACTTTTATCGGAAGTTCATCAAAAACTTCTCAGGTCTGGTCTCCCCCATTACCCAACTAACCAAACTTGGAACCCGGTTCAAATGGACACCAGAGGCTCAAAAAGCTTTCGAAGCTCTGAAAAAGCTGTTTACCTCGGCACCCATCCTGGGCCACCCGGACTCGGCCCTGCCCTACATATTGGAGGTAGATGCATCAGAGAATGCGGTAGGATCCATCCTGTCTCAGCGGAAAGGCACCAAAGAGTTACTCCATCCCGTAGCATTCTTCTCGAGGAAACTCACCCCAGCAGAGAAGAATTATGATATCGGGGATCGAGAGCTGCTGGCTATCAAAGCAGCGCTAGAAGAATGGAGATACCTGCTGGAAGGTGCCTCACACCCTATATTGATTTTCACAGACCACAAGAATCTGGAATATCTGAGGACTGCCAAGCGTCTACGCCCACGGCAGGCAAGATGGGCCCTGTTCTTTTCCAGATTCAATTTTCATATTACTTACAGGCCCGGATCTAAAAATACGAAGCCTGACGCGCTATCTCGTATGTTTGAGGACTCCGAAGAAGAACTGGTACCCGACACTATCTTGTCCTCAGGGAACTTCTTGGCGCTCCAGTCGGACCTTCGCTCCAAGTTAATAGAAGCATCTACGGCCACACCAACCCCAGTTGGGGTATCCCTCCAGAACAAAGGGGGACTCCTGTGGAAGGAGGATTCTATCATGGTACCTGAGGAAGTCCGGACCCTGGTTTTGGGGCATTGCCACGATCACCCGCTGGCGGGTCACTTTGGCCCAGTCAAGACTCTGGAGCTTCTCCGGCGCTCGTTTTGGTGGCCAAACATGGCTAAGGATTGCAAGCGCTACGTGAGATCCTGTACCATCTGCCAGAAGAGCAAACCGTCAAGGAGCAAAGCCTGGGGGCTGTTGCGACCTTTGCCGATTCCCGAACGGCCTTGGCAGAAGATCGCGATGGACTTCATAGTCGAGCTCCCACCGTCACAAGACCACACAGCAATTCTGGTGGTTATTGATCGCCTATCCAAGATGGCTCACTTCGTGCCACTAAGGAAGACTCCGTCAGCAACCGAGACGGCGCGAATATTTATCCGGGAAATCGTTAGACTTCATGGAGTACCCGAGGACATCGTCTCTGATCGAGGGGTCCAGTTTACATCTAAGTTTTGGAGGGCTCTGTGCAAGGCCCTGGACATCAAGTTGTCCCTCTCCTCCGCGTTCCACCCTCAGACCAACGGTCAGACCGAGAGGACGAACCAGACCCTGGAGCAATACTTGCGTTGCTACACGTCTTTCCTGCAGGATGATTGGCTGTCTCTTTTACCCCTGGCGGAGTTCGCTTATAACAACGCAAGCCATTCGGCAACGGGGCAGTCCCCATTCTTTTCGAATTATGGGTTTCACCCTGTCTTTCTCCCTGACTTGGTCTCTGAATGCCCAGTTCCAGCCACGCAGGATGCGTTGACCTTCTTCTCCGTCAATAACAAATTACTCCAGGAAGCCATCGCTCGGGCCCAAGAGGACAATAAGAAGGAGTTTAACAAGAAACGAAGAGGGGATTTGGCGTTGCGGCCTGGGCAGAAGGTGTGGTTGGCCACAACCAACTTGAAGATGCTTTGTCCCTCGAAAAAATTGGGACCTAAATTTGTGGGGCCTTTTCAGGTAAAGCGGATGGTCAACGAAGTGGCATATGAGCTGATCCTTCCGGCCACGTTCAGAATTCATCCAGTTTTCCATGTATCTCTGCTGAAGCCAGTGATCCCAGATGCCTTCCCAGAACGAGAATCCAGACCCCCTGAGGCCATAACGGTCGAAGGACAAGAGGAATTTGAGGTGGAAACGATCCTTAAGTGCCGAAGAAGGGGGGGCCAGACCCAATTCCTAATTAAGTGGAAGGGCTATGGTCCTGAGGACAATTCCTGGGAACCGGCTCATAATGTCCACGCACCTAGACTAGTCCGGGAGTTTCTTCGCGATCACCCGTGGTGGAGAGATCGGGTGGGCATCCGGAGGTTGCCCGTAGGGGGGGGGCAATGTCGGGGATCTTGGCGCCGCTGGTCCCGGCGCAGGCGCAGTACACCTCCCTGTACGCGAGCGCCGGGACTTGGCCGACCGCGGCAATCAGGTTCGCGCATGCGCAGTAGTGACCGCGGGCGCGCGCCTGGCACCAATGACAGCGCAGGGCGGGATATTTAAACGGCCCTGAGCTGTCATTCAGTGCCTTTTGGTTTTTTGTATCCTGTGAACCTGTGAACCTGTCTGAAGTAAGTTGCTGACCCGGATTGTGCCCTGACCTTGCTGTTTTCTCCTGTTTTGACTCTTGCTTGCCTGACCTCTCTCCTGTATGCCCCCTATTGGATCTGACCTGCTGTTGCTGACCTGGCGTGTGACCCGACTATTCTCTGCCCGCTGCTCTGTACCGCACCGTCCCCATAGTTACCGACCCGGCTTGTATGACCCTGCTCCTGCTCAGCCATCCATCCGTCCCTCTCTACGGGGTCTCCAGACCTCCTCATACCTGGCTCTCTCCCGTGGGAGCCCCTGGCGAATACCCCTACCACTGACGGGTGTCCTCAGTAGTCACGACCTGGTCCTGGGGTACTCCAAGTCCATCCCCACCATCAGGGGCCCTGGTGAACAAGTACCCTGGGGCTTAGATTCCGTGCGCTGGGAACATCCGACCAGTGGAGTGCTAGTGGTACCGCCGGGCGGTCCCTTACACTGCCTCTGTAGAAGACAAAGCTTCTGAGATCTGCTTCTTGCTGGACCAATATATAGGACTGTTTCTTATTTTGAAAAAGTAGCCACTTGTGGATTTTCAAGTGCTTAGGTCACCTGCCCAATCAGAGTTCACATATCCTACGAGGTTCAAGTCACCAACTGCAGACAGTTTCAGACTCAAGTGTTTCAATTGTTTAAGATATCTCCTGACCAGGGCCAGATCTAGTCTGTCTGATATGGGGGTGCAGCAAAAAACATCACGGCAGTGTATAGAAGTCAAGAGGGCAGTGTACAGGGGTGCCAGCAGAGCAGAGAAATAGGGAGACCAGATTGTACAGAGGCCATTAGTTTGTAGGGCAGTTTACAGCGGGTTATCAAGGCAGTGTACAGGGGTTAGCAGGGTAGAGTACAAGGGGTCAGCAGGACAGAGGATGAGAGGTCAGCAGGGGAGTGTACAAGACTCAGTAGAGCAGTGTACAGGTGGTCAGTAGGGCACAAAATAGGGGTCAGCAGGGCAGAGAATGGGAGATCAACAGGGCAGTGTACAAGAGTCAGTGGGGCAGTATACAGGGGTTAAATAGGGCAAAGGATAGGGGTCAGCAGGCAGAGGATGGGAGGTCAGCAGTGGAGTGTGTAAGTGTCAGTAGGGCAGTATACAGGGGTTCAGTAGGGCAGAAGATAGGGGTCAGCAGGGCAAAGGACAGGGGTCAACAGACCAGATAGCAGGGGTCAGCAGGGTGGAAAAAAGGGGTTATCAAGGCAAAGACAGGGCAATAGGGCAGAAGACAGGGCAGTAGGGCAGTAGGACTTCTAGCACAAATCCCCCACCATTCCCCTCTCCTAGCACAAATCCCCCTGCTAATCCCCCCTCCTAGAACAAATCCCCCACTAATCCCCTCTCCTAACACAAACTGCCCACAATCCCCCCTTCTAGCACAAATCCCCCTGCTAATCCCCCCCTCCTAGCATAAATCCCCCAACTAATCCCCCCTCCTAGCACAAATCTCCCATTAATCCCCTCTCCTAGCACAACCCCCCCAATCCCTCCTTCTACCCCCGCCCCAATCCCCCCTTGTGTCTGGTGGATTTCCTTACAGAAGCCTCTTGTGGCCTGGTTTCTTCTTTCACAATATTTGGATTGTCTGCGTTAATTTTGGTTTCTCTGTCACTTTGTTGTTTATCTTCATGTGGCACTGATGTGGAATTTCCCTAAGTTTGAAGCATTTGTGTTAGTTCATGAAATTTTGAACACACTAAAGTTTCATCACCAATTACACTTCTGCTGATGGTTACTGTCACGACCCGCAGTCGCCACCACCAACAGGCGACAATTACACAGCCGCGACTAACAGTAATACGTCACGCCCACGGCGTCAGACCCCAGACCTTCTCACCAAACTCGTGACCGAAGGGCCGGCCGATCCAAAAACCGCGGTGTGACACGCGTAACAAGGCCCAACCCAGCTGCACCCTACACAGCGATTGCCCAGCTAATGGACTACAATCGGTGCCTGCAGCCTGAATGCGCTTGTTACTGGGTCGGGTTAGTTACGCAACTAACCCTCTACTGCCACCACCACTTTTGTCGGAGACTGGGAAACTCCCGTTATCAAATATACACTATAATAATTGAAATATTGATCTATATAGCATGGCCCGCGGACCTGCTATACAGAGATATGACAACCCGTAGCATCTCTTCAAAGGCAGGGATTCGTGAATTGCAAGTAAGCGCTTAGAAACAGTTTAACACTTTCAGAAAGAAAGATTTATTACCAAAAGCGTCACACAGATGCAAAATAAATAGTTACAAAGATGTCACAAAAATATATATATATGTATATAAAGACACAGCAAACATAGAATAGCGAGGAAATTACAGGGTAAGTTACTTGCCTTGCCTGGTTTTAGCAAATTCAAGATGCAGAGCAGAAAGGTTCTTTGATCTCCTCTGTTACGATGTTACCTCGGAGATCTCTGTGTGTGTTTCAGACTAACTCACTTAACTCTCTTAAAGGTCCCTCTCAAAGTGGAGGGGGGGGGGCTCTGACTTGGGAGTGGTCATTGGGAAACTCTACACTAAATTACCAGCTTCATATCCCGTGATATGAACCATACAGTTGACCTGAAGAATGTTCAGTTCTGGGTCAGGTTGATAAGGTGTGGGGCTTACTTAGCTTTGGGTGACCAAAGTGACACCTCCGCAGACAGACGGGCTGGCTCCACTTCTCATGTCTTAGCCTCTTTGTTCCACATCATCTGCCAGGAGATAAAGTCTGCCTCACAGGAATGCAAGGGGGGGATGTGAGGAATGATTCGAGGAAGACCTCAAATACAGCAAGGAACAGGGAAACTCCGCTTCCAGCTCTGATGAGCTAGTTTGTTACAAAAGCAAAGGTTGAAGGAGAACTCCGCTTCCAGCTCTGAGGAGCTAGTTTGCTACAGTTACCTTCTTTGTGTCTTGGAGTAAAATTCTGTATCCCTTTTGAGATCCATTGTATCCCACCTTCCTTTGCGTGAGCATCCCATTTTGTACGTTTTTCTTTTGGGATGTGCACATAGGCTTTGCTTCCAAAAATTTTTAGATGGTTCAGATTTGGGGCTTTTCCATTACACAGTTCAAATGGAGTTTTCTCAGTTGATTTTCCTGATAGCTGATTTTGGAGATAGCATGTAGTCATAATTGCTTCCCCCCCAGTATTTGGTTGGCATATCTGCATCAAACAGCATGGTTTTTCAACTCTCACATGGTTCATTCTTTCTGCAACCTTGTTTTTTCTGGGTTGTATAGTACAGTTTGAAATATTATGCCATGCTTTCTGAGAAACACCTGTGTGTTATTACCTGTATATTCATTTCCATTGTCTGTGCACAGTACACTTGGCATTTTGTCAGATTCGTTGCTTACTTTAGCCAAACACTGTTCAAGTTTCTCTGGTACTTCCATTTTGTTTTGTAACAGATACAGTGTAGTATGCCTTGAGTAATCATCTATAAAAGTTAGAAAATACCTCTTCTTTCCTGCAGTCAATTTTTCCATTGTACCAGAAAGATATGAATGAATTAAGTCCAGAGGTTTTTTTTTATTACAGTAGCTCTGCTGTTACTCTGCTTTGGAAAGGCATTTCTTGTCCTTTTACCTTTTTAACTATTTGCCACCCGCCCTATGGCCGAATGGCGACCGGCAAAATGTCATCAGCGTTCCAGGTGGACGCCATATGGCATCCTCCCGCACATGCGCAGATTGCGCTCCTGCAGAGCCACGCAGCGGCGCGATCTGTCATCGACCGTGTACCTCGGACACGGCCAATGACAGATCTGAGTATCGGCCCCCGTTGCCGGTACCATGTGACCTGCTGTGACCAATCACATCAGGTCACATGACAGTTGTATACAATGGATGGCGTCATTCATGCCATCCATTGTATACTAGTTTCTAGCTGTGAATGGTCACAGCTAATCACATGCACATGCCATGTGATTAGCTGTGGCCAAATCACAACTAAGCACAAAAAAAAAAAAAAACCCTGAATGAATCAATGTCATTCAGGTAAATGCTTGCTTATAGTAAAGTAATTCTTTGCTATAAGCAAATTGTGTAAGAAAAAAAAAAAAAATACTGATCACTTCCCCAAAGTAGTACAATGTTACTATGGTGACATTGTACTACTTTGGTCATAGTGAAATATGAATAAAAAATCTTAAAAAAAAGAAAACAAATTTAATAAAAAATAATAAAAAAAAATATATATATTTTTTTTCATACTGTCACCAGTCAGTGTCCCTGATCACCGCCATGCCAGTTATATGATGTAGTGCACTGGTGACAATATGTAAAAAAAAAATAGTGAAACTAATTTTTTTTATTTTTTCATTTTCCGAAAAATTATGACAAAAAAATACAACTTCAAAAACTCGCCATGCCTCTTATGAAGTACGTCGGACTGTCATTTGGGGATATCTGTACTGTTCTGACATTCTTGGACTTCAAGAAATTAGATTGGCTGTCAGTACTTCAGGATTGATCAATATTCAGATCTATACCATAGTTTGTGAACTCTATAACTTTCCTACAAACTAAAAAATACATCCTAATATGGGTTATTTTCACCAAAGACATGTAGCAGAATACATCTCGGCCTAAATTTATGAAGAACAATTATTTATTTGCAAACTTTTATAACAGAAACAAAGAAAAACGTGTGTTTTTTTTTTAAATTTTTGGTCTTTTTTTGTTCAGCAAAAAATAAAAACCCCAGTGGTGATTAAATACCACCAAAAGAAAGCTCTAGTTGTGTGAAGAAAATGATAAAATTTTAGTTTGGGTACAATGTTGTATGACCGCGCAATTGTCATTCAAAGTGTGAGAGCACTGAAACCTGAAAACTGGCCTAGGCAGGAAGGTGTAAAATTGCCCTGTATTGAATTGGTTAAACAGCTGGTGCATTTCATTGTTTGATCACATGGACTAAATTTTATTTCACTTGCGTAGCCCTTCTCAGTTAATTTCTTCGTTATGTCAGGACTTATGTGCCCAAGTCATCTGTTCCATTCGTGTGAATGCAGTTTAAATGTTTTTCCTGCTTGGCAGTATTAATCACCTCATTGCAGTTCAGCTGATTCCATTCATCTGTAATTCTAGCCTTTGCAAGGAAGATATTCCCTTTTGTGATGGCACAGTTGTCATCTTGGAAGGTCACTACATTGCCTTGGCTGAGCTTCCTCACTGACAAAAAATTAGTTTCAAGAGCAGGCACATACAGGACATTTTTAACAGGTATCTTCTGATTCCATTATTTGCCCATTAGCTGTGGTGATTTTTTATGTTTTAGTCTGATCAAGGTGAATAAAGACATTTTTGTCATTTGTCATGTGACTCATATCTCCTGAATCAACACACCATACCTGCAAAGATGAAGTGCAGCTTTTATATTGAAAAACATATTTATTTGAAGAAAATCAGTTTCTTCCTTCGCACGTTTGGCCTTTTGTAGTTTAGTTTGTTTTTGCATTCTAGCTTTCCAGATTCTTCAATCTGCTTTTCAATGACCTTGTTTCTTGCAGAAAAAGCTGTCATGTGTTTCTTGTTGCATGTTAATGTTTTTATTCTTATTTTTTGTCTTTAAAGCAGACTTTGCCCTAGAGGCACCATCTCTATTATTGCTTTCTGTTTTACACCTACATTCAGCCATACACTTGCCTTTAATATAATATATTCCAATGTCAGGTCATCATCTGGACATGCATCATGTGCTGTGACCAGTGTTTCTTAACTTTCTGGTAATCCACTAAGTAATAGCGCTGTGACATGAAAATCTTTTATTTATTCTCCTATACCTCTCAGGTGTTCAACCATTTCCAAGGTGTGCTTTTTGTAATCCTGTATTTCCTGGCCTTTCATCAACTTGGTTTGGTATGCTTTCTAATCAAATACAGTTTATTGCAGAGATTAGCTCTTTCATGCAACTTTTGTAATACTTCCCACAATTTTTAGCAGTTTCACACTTAGATATATGTATGATTTGATCATCTTCTATGCTAAGAGAGATGGTGCTCTGAGCTTTCTGGTCTTTCTCTATCCACTCATCTGAAGGATGTTCTGGCCTGACTTAATTTATACATTTCCATGTACCATCTCTTATAAGCAGCATTTTCATCTTGAATTTCCAAGACTGGTAATTCTGGTTTGTCAGATGTGCAAATGAAAGCTTTGTTGCAGCTGGGTTACTGATCATTTGCTTTTTTTTCTGTTGCAGTCTTCTTTTTGTTTCTTATCTTGTACTTCTTTGCTGTAGTTGGCTATGACTGGGTGTCTGGGCTATGCCTGGGCCCATAACCTGTTAGAGATTCTATATATAGCCCTACAGAACAGGCAGTGCACAGTCCACATGTGTTTATCTGCCGCTTCTCTGCAAACAGGAAACTGGAACTTTATTACAGAGAAAAGAGTTTTATCATAGATGCAGCTACAAACTTATGAACACTGCCATCTATTGAAAAGTCAATGATCACCACTACCCTTCACACACAAGATGCCGAGCGCAGCCCTGTTTCCAGACTTCAGTAGACAAAAAACTTCCAATGACCGCACATCCAGTTAAAATCACTTTATTTCTTCTTAAGACATATACACCAGGACTCAAGTTATCTACTGGCTGAAGATTTTATCTGTAGTTGTTGCACAAAAATACATGAACAATGTATTCCAACAGACATGTTTAAAGTAAGGGGAGAAGTACTTTCCTACAATCTGCACACATGTACTGTTACAGTAGAAACCACAGGAGAATTGCCCCTAGTGGATAATTCATTATCTCAGGCATAAAAAGGACTGAAGGAAATGATCTTCCTACACTTACTGAGTGCAATCAAATGCCTAATGACAGAGTGGAAATCCCTACACTGAAAGAAGTATGTTATATAGGTTTCTATATAAGTCTATATACCACAATTGGAAGTTAATGGCAAAATCATACTTCAACTGGAAGGAGACATCCAAAGAGTTCATAAGGTACAAGAGCAGTACACAGGTAATCTTGATAAAGATCCTTATGCTAAAAGGGTCAAACTAGGCTGGATTGTTATTGGTGCTCCTCGTTCCAGTAAGAAACAAAGTTGACTCGGTGTGTGCAATTAACACGTGATTGTTGAGAATCTGACACATCCCCTTTATCTCTCAAAATTTGTGCTACGGGAGCTAAAAAAGACACGATATAGTCATCTTACAGCAGTGTCATTGAAAAGATACTGTATCTCAAAATACTACTGACAGCAACAAGACTGAACCTTCAATGGATGTCCAGGAATCTACAATACTAATGTCCTGATCCTGCACAACAGTACTAATGTTCTTCCGTTCGTGTTTTTGGTAGATATTACTGAGCTACTCACGGCCAGCAGCAACCTCAGGCTGGTCCGGTCATTGATAGAATTATACCTGTCAACTGGAAAACACTAATGTTGCTCCAGTGAGAGCCTGAAAGACTTTGATTTCTCATTACTGCAAGGAAGGCTTGTCATAAGCTATAATTCAGCTGCATATCTATCTACTAGGATCCAAGCACACAGCTGGAGATTCATCCGAGCCATCTGCCCCAGTCTTCAAACGGGAGTGTCCTCTACTTTGCAGCTTAAGAGCTAAGCCTCCTGGGAACGTTCTAAATTTCTTCAGACTAATATGTTACCATGCTCTCTTTACCAGACTGTGGAAATCCTCCACATCATCAGACCTATTAGGTGCCAGTATGACTTCAAAAGATGTCAATAGCTTGGTTTTACACTATTTATGAATAGCTAGAAAGAGAACAGCTATAAAAATATTAAGAATTTTATCATAGTTGTTTATTTAAAAAAATAAAGTATCAAAAATACAACATAGCTAGTAAGTAACTAGTAAGATTTTTTTTCTTCTCAATACTTATTCAATTCACATCTATGCAGGAGGGAGTGATCTCATACATCGTGGTGAGTAACATCCCATTCATTAGGGTAAAAATAAAAACCCAAGAGGGTCAATTAAAGCTGAAGTTTAGCCATGAAAAAAATCTCTATAGCTTTAGTGAGATAACTGTAATAAAGGATGCCCCATGTCGCGCAGACAGCTGTAACCTGTACAAATCTTCATTGCAAGGATGCCCTGTCCACTTCTTATTTCTGAACTTCTGGCAATGTGGAGGTTACTAGTTTCGGGTCTTTTGTGAAACTGCCATGGAAAAATTCTAAATGAGAACCTGCCCCTCCTTCTTCATTAAGAAACCTTATTTAAGTGCTTTAATTCCCTTTAACATGATCTGGGAATGGAGGAGAGAATCCTGTGACTCATCAGATTCAGATTTAGGCAGTGAAATCACTGAAAGAGTGTTTCTCAGTGAGGCCACAGGGGCCCTCTTCATTGTCAACTTTTCCACAGCAGCTTCCCAAAAGACTCAAAGTTCAGAGACAGGAAGAAGACAGGGCATTCCTGCAGTGAAGATTTCTCCAGGATCCAGCTGCCTGCACAACATGAATTACACTTCATTATAGGTAAGTTATGAAAGCCATATAGAATGTTTTATTATGGCTAAACTTCAGTTTTAAGGTTAAAGCCCAATTGAGCTTTAACCAAAAATGTTATAAATCGAGTTAAGGTGGCTCAGAATAACTAGTGATAATTGTTTTACTGCTTATTTTTTTTTTTTTTTAAAGCCCCAGGCTAAAAAGAAAACTCCAGTTCTTAGCAGTATGCTGCACAGAAGACTGCTGCATTCCATGTGTAAGCAGTGGTCTCTCTGACACCCCCCCTGCTAAGTCAAAGGTAGAGTGCTGCAATCAGCAGGGAGCATAAGCTTTGCTTGTTGCAACACTGTAGCTTCTAGTAAGGGAAGCCCACTATGTCAATGAGGTTTTAACTATCTTTAACCACTTGCCCTCCAGAGGATTTACCCTCCTTCCTGACCAGGTCACTTTTTGCATTATGACGCTGCACCCAAATTAAATTTCTGTCCTTTTTTTCTTTCGGTGGTATTTGATCACCTGTGACAAAGACCGACAATTTTGAGGAAAAAAAACAATATTTTTTACTTTTTGCTATTAAACATGTCCAGTAAAAAAATAAAAAAAAATCAAATTTTATCATAAATTTAGGCCAAAATGTATTCTTCTACATGTCTTTGCTAAAACAAATACCAACACGTGTAAATTAATTGGTTTACATGAAAGTTATAGTGTTTACAAATGGCAGTATAGATACTTTTTTTTGTTTCACTATTAATGGCGACAATTAGCGACTTATAGTGGGACTGCGGCGGGCATTCTGATACTGGGGGCAACTGACTTGGTGTCACTGACATCCCCAGTGACGCCAATACAGTGATCAGTGTTAATAAAAAGCACTGACACTTTACTAGTGGCACTGGGCAGGAGGGGGTTAAAATCTGGGGTGATCAAAGGATTAACTGTGTGCTCTTTTACTGTAAACTGTGTGTGTGTGCTTTACTGTAAGCACACTGTTTTGTATGGCTATGCACAGTTGTGATGATGAAACGCATCAGTAAGTGATGTCAGAAGTTGCCGGAAGTATTGCGGTGGCCATTTTAGAAAAGGTCTGGACAGACCACAAACAATAGGAAGTAGGAGGCGTGGAGGACATGTTTCATTGCTGCAAATACTCTGCAAATATGTAAGTGCTTTTAATAAAGTTTATAGTTTTTACCTAAGAAGGTTTTACGTGATGATTATTCACTTTTCTTCTGGGTACATACCATCGTTGTTTTGGAGTATTGATACCATGATCCTGGAGTAAAAGAGTCTATTTGAGCAAAGCCTTCATTACCTGTCAATCTTGTAAGGTACATGGGTTGACAGGTGTTGTACCATTTGGCTGTTTCGCTGTATGATCACAAGTGTGGTGTGTGATGTGACACTGATTCACAGTATATGAAGGATCCTGTAATCACTTAAGCTTATTAACCACTTGTCATCCGGCCGCTGTATATAAACGGCCGGACGGTGGTAGTCCAGGGGCAGGTTGCCATTCATAAATGGCGCCTGCAATTCGGGACTGTGCATGCTCCCTGGGAGTGCGCAGCACCGCGATCTGGTGCCTGCTGGGTCCTCCGGGCACAGTGGAACACCGATCGTCTTACGGGACCTCTGTGCGAGGTCCTGATCATGTGATCACTGATTGGCCAATCAGTGATCACATGTAGAGTAGTAAGCAAGATGTCGCTTCTTTTTTTTTTTTTGTTATAAATATTTATTAATTTTCCAAACAGGTACAAATCACTTCTGTCACAAGATGTCACTTCTGATATCATTGCTTACTACGTGTGAAATCTGCGAATGATCACAGAGGTCACATGGTACAAGGCTATTCACAACAGCCCTGTACCATGTGAAAAGCTGTGACCAATCACAGCTAACACAGTAGTTCTCAATGGCTGCAAGAATGCAGCCAGAGAGAAGGAGAAATGTTTGCTTTTACAGCCTTATGGGTGTAAAAGCAATCAATGTAAAAAAAAAAAACGTCATCACCCCCCACAAGTAGTACAGTGTCACCATGATGATACTGTACTGCTAGGGTGACAGCATGTAGAAAAAAAAATAATATAAAAAAATAAAAATGTAAAAATTTTTTTGTAAAAATTATAATTTTTGATTATAAACTAATTTTGGTTATTTTTTTTTTTTACTAAAAAGATAACTGAATAAATTTTTGTAAAAACTTTTTTTTCAAAATTTTTGGACTTTTGGTGAAAACAAAGTCTAAGGTAAACTGCAGAAATTAGTATAAAAGCTGGAAAATCTTGCTTGGAGTTTTGACTTGAGCCTGCTGCATTGACTTGCTGCAGTGCAGGACAGTGACTGGTATATGAGGTTAAAAAGCAGGATCCAGCAGCTCTTAAAGCGATAGTAAACTTTGGACTAAAAAAAAAAATCCCCTGCAGCGGGTGTGCAGCTTGTATCAGAAAATGGACAAAGTTATATTTCTACATTTCAGAACCTGTTCCGAAGAAAAGAGTTTTTGGATATGCAAGTTAACTAATTAAAGAAAGTAATGGCAAATATACACTGTTACCTTGAGCAGAAACAGAAAAGTCATCAAGGGGCCCCGTGCATAAATTCTTTATATTCATGAAAACAGTATGAAAGGAATTGGCTCTTCTCGTTCCTTCCTGTAGCCACTGACCCCCGTCAGCCCCCTGGCCCTGATCAGTGTCTGTCCTCAGGCCTGGAGTCCCCTTTGAGATATAGGAAATGCACACAGACACAAAGTGGTATCTCAGAAGGAACTGAATTTATTCTTCCGTGTTTAAACTTATATATGAAACTTAAAACAATACATGGAAATATAAGAACCAATCAATTGACAGGTATGCATTGACCAATCAGAATATTACATACGTCAGTAATGCCCAATCATTTGGTATTTATGTTAATTATTATTATGTGCGTCAAGCATTAGTATAGAAAGTAGACAACTTCCCTATTTCACACTGGCTAAAGTTATTAATACTCTTGCAACAGGAAAAAGCCCATCGCAGACTTTCAGTCTTGTGCTAGGTAGAGGAAAAAAGGAAGTTACATCTGAAGGGAAAAGAGGAACCTCAGACTCTTATCGAAAGTAAGAAACAGTCTTAAAACACAAATTCATCTTTAAGTACTGACATAAGTTTTAAGATGGATA
Organism: Staurois parvus; assembly: GCF_062004578.1. Lineage (NCBI taxonomy): Eukaryota > Metazoa > Chordata > Amphibia > Anura > Ranidae > Staurois > Staurois parvus. Next base: position 5,054,316 of record NW_028318083.1, read on the forward strand.
CTGACTCTAAGATGGAGGAGCTTTGGCTCAGAGGGACAAAATGGCGGTATAGTAATGCTGAAAGGCTAATTCCTTCAAACCCCCTCTTAGGTCACGCACGTGACCTTACACCTTTTTTACAGGTTGGTACCTGGGGCCCTTAGTTGGTCCTTTATCAAGATACTGATTCCACATGGTTCTAGTAATGGTGGCGTCAATAAGTTTCTGCATTAAACCTCGGATGCAGGGGATACAACAGCAACCACACAGAGTTAATACTGCAGCAGCCATTACTATGGAAATCAGCATAGTTTTCATCCCCATCTACCAAACCAATTTTCAAATAAACCAGCTAGTGGATTTTCTACTCCTGAGTTTTCAGCCAATTCTTCAGACAACATTTGGAGGCCTTGAAGGGCTCTAGTAATGCTTCCATCAGGAGCGGTGTTATTGGGGATAAAAGTACAGCAATAGGAACCAAACATTTTACATACCCCTCCTTTCTCAGCTAATAACATATCAAGAGCAATGCGGTTTTGCCAAGCAGTAAGGGATGTTGCATCAAGTGGGGCAGAGACCCCCTTTAGAGCATCTCTAGTATAGTTAACAAACCTTTGTTGATTATAATAAATGTAATTAATCCAATCCACATTTTTGTTAGGCTGTACCCATATAGCAATAGAGGCAAACCCTGCAGCAATCTGGTCCTGAGCTTTAAATTCATCAGGGACTCCTCTTGGTACACCTATAGCATCTATGTAAACTCTATTGTCGAAGGAACCACGGGGTGCATTTCTTTTATACCTTCTAGATCTGGATTTTTCCAAGATGGGCAAGCTTCTTATCCCATCTTCTACTTTGATCATAAAGAAAGGCATGAGAAGATGGGTCAGAGCGCAGCTTCCCTTCCATCTGTTGGGGAGTCTGGCTCTGAGTCTCATATCTCCACACAGCCACCACACATCTGACAGTTGCTGCCGGTGGTCCTGAAACCATTCCTTCCGGTAGCCTTCTGCGGAGGTGCGGATGGTTTTAACACAGTAATTAGGTGGGAATGTACCTAAATCTTTACCCTTAGCATCATCATGTTCAAAGCAGGTGAAATTTCCTGGTACCGGTTTAGAGGCCAAAGGTAAATTTCGTAATCCGGTAACAGGGAACTTCTTAACAAAATCAGAACATTCCTTCTCAGTGATGTTATCTTTATACATTCTAATTAGGCAGGACATATTAGTTTCTTCTTCTAACAAAGGAACTGTGGCAAGTAGGGGGCGGGGATTGGCACATGAAACCCAGTCTCCCTGTCCCTTACTTTTAGTGGTCCATCTCACCCATTCAATCCATTCATTTTTGTCAGAGTAACCAGTTTCAATGCTTAATCTGTCTTCTGATTGCATCACTACTCCTGTCACCTCATTATCCAGTTGATTCCTAACTTTGGGGAATGAATTGTCTATGGTATTGACATGGACTCTTGGGGAGGGTTTTACCTGTAATATGAGGTTGGCCCAGGGGTCTGTTCCTGACACAGTTATTCCCAACCTATATTCCCCACTATCTCTGACCTGTGGGTTCCTTATTGTGAAAATGATATTCCCTTGGCCTTTTGCTATAGAGATTCTTTGATAGGTGCCTATGTCCTCTAGGGGAATTCTAGCTGATTGGGTCTCCCATTTATGAGGGTCTGTTGTCCACCATATATTCTCCCAGTAACCACAGGGCTTATTCCTCCCACACATGTACACATTATAAGGTCCAATATCATAAGTAACTTTAGTCGGGTCAAACACCTGGTTTTTAGTCAGAGTAAACACTATGGTCTGGTTTGAATCCTCAGTAGTCAAGACTGGTGTTTCCTGTAACCCCCATCCCTTATCTTGTACAAAGGACATTCTTCTCATCCTTCTCTTAGTGCGGGTTAGACTTCGTTTCTTTCTGACACTAGAATGTTGTGTACTATGGTTTTGTGTGTGCACTGGTTCTGCATTATCTGGGTCACTAGCTTGGATGGAGGTATTACATATACTCTTAATCACTCTATAATCATCTGGGTGATAAATACAGTTAGTTATTGTCCATACTGGGAGGAACACAGTCAGGGCTGCTAGTATGAGGAAGCAAAATGTCTGCCCAGAGTTCTGTGAGAGCATCAGAAAGGTCATCTTCTTCAAAGACTTTTACACCGGCTTCACTTCCTTTTTCTTCTTCTGTATCTGTGTCTTTGCCTTTGTCTTGCTTCTTAGGGGCTTGGTTCACCCTTTTTACACGGCTGGCATGGATCCAGGCCATGGAATCCTCAGTCAGGACAGCGGTCCTGGTGACAGCGATCACAGAAGTGGGGGGCCCAAAGGGATACTCTTGCTTCCGATTCCTATGGAGGGCTTGTATCACCACACGGTCCCCGACTTGGAAAGAGTGAGTTGGTTCCTGTGAAGAAAGAGGAAAGGTGCGAGCAACATTTCTTTCAACCTTGTCCAAAGTTTCAATAAGTTTTCTCACATATTCCTCCTGAATCAATTCCAAATCCCCTCTTTCTACCATGAGTGGCTGTCTGGCCCAGGGAGTGGGAAAGGGCCTACCCATTAGAACCTCAAAGGGGGAGTAACCTGTCTTTTTAGAAGGAGTCATCCTTACCTCTGCCAAGACTGCAGGCAGTACTTTCTTCCAGTTTGCATAGGTACCTCCAGTAGCTTTCCTAATTTTATCCCTGATAGTCCTATTCATCCTTTCCACTATACCTGAGCTCTGAGGGTGGTAAGGAATGTGAAACTTCCACTCAATTTTGAGTGTTTTCACCAAATCCTGACATACCTTTGCCACAAATGCTGGACCGTTGTCAGAATTAATCTGGAGTGGACATCCCCACCTGGGAATAATTTCCCATGTAAGGATCCTCACTACAGTTTGGGCATCTTATTTTGTGGTTACAAAGCTTTCTACCCAGCGGCTAAACATGTCCACAATTACCAAAAGATATTCTTGTCTTTTTCCTTCCTTTGGCATGTGTGTAAAATCTACCTGTAGGTGAGTAAAAGGTGTTGATGGGTATGTCAGGTGTTCATGTCTTGCCTTGTGAGGATTGTTTGGGTTATTCCTTATGCATGTAATGCATCTAGACACATATGATTTTACCAAAGAGGGAAGGCCAGGAATGAAAAAATCATTATCCAGAAGTTCACATGTAACCTGCCATCCCCTGTGACCTACTCATGATACTGTGAGATGAACAGAGGTGCACTGGCCTTTGGAATGCATGGTCTCCCCTCTGTGACACAAAGTCTAGTTTGTGGATTTTTTGTCACACCAGCTGCATTCCACTGCTTAATATCTTCTGAGGTAGCAAATGTCTGTAAATCCTGCAATGTTTGATCCAACAGTGGCATTTCAGGGGTGAGCATTGGCATCTGGATCATGGCATGCTGGGTAAGGGCCGCCTCTTTTGCTACTCTGTCAGCCAGAGCATTTCCCTTTGCAATATCAGTTTGTTCATTTGTGTGTGCCCTACAGTGTAGGATAGCAAGGGATCTTGGCAGTTGTATGGCTTTGAGTAAAGCCTTCACCAGAGATGAATGTGAGATGGATTTTCCATCTGCTGCAATAAATCCTTTCTTTTCCCAAATTATTCCAAAATCGTGGCACACGCCAAACGCATATCTGGAATCTGTGTAAGTATTTACATCCTGACCCTCAAAAAGCTGACATGCTCTTGTAAGGGCTATCAGCTCAGCGGCCTGAGCTGACTGGTATGGGATGGGTTTTGCTTCAAGTACTTTATCTGGCAACTGCACCACCGCATATCCTGCATGGTAAACAGTGTCAGTGGGTCTCGAGCAAGAGCCATCTACAAAAACATTCTGTGCCTCTGGAAGAGCCACAGAAGACATATCCTGTCTTGGGGAGGTGTCCTGATGAATCAATTCCAGGCAATCATGCTGTGGAACAACTTCATCCTGCTCTCCCTTTAAGCCTAATAAGGCATTCAAAATTGGAGCTGGACCTGAAGTGGGAGAGGTATATTTTATTCTCAACTTAGGGTTTGACAACAATATAACCTCATATCCACTAAGTCTCTGGGCTGACATGTGTTGGGTATGTATATTCTTGAGTAGAATAGACTCATTGTGGGTGGTATGTAAGGTGGTCTCATGTCCCAGAGTGAGTGACGTAGCCATTTGGACCACCATAGCGCTTGATGCTAGTGCCCTGAGACACGAAGGCATGTCTTGGACCTGTACTGGAACCAATTTTGAGAAAAAAGCAACAGGGCAGAGTTTTCCTCCATGCTCCTGGGCCAGGACCCCTGCCATAGTTTTACAATTTTCCCTAGCATACAGATGAAACATTTGATCATATGTGGGCAGACCAAGACCAGGGGCTATTACCATAGCATTTTTCAGATACACAAAAGCATTGCACATATCATCTGACCATTTCACAAGATCTGACATTTCTGAACCTGTGGCTTGTCTCAAAATGTTGTCATAGTAGGAACAGTCAGGTATCCATTGGCGGCAGTAACCAATCATACCAAGAAAGGTGAGCATGTCTTTCTTGGTCAATGGGCGGGGCAGACCCATAAGAGCCGCAGCTCTTTTGTGGCTGACTTTCCTTTCACCTTTTGTGAGAACAAAACCAAGGTATTCAACAGTTTTCTGACACCATTTAATAAATAATTTGCGCTAGTAAATATATATAAATATATGTAAAGAAATCATCAAATCATAAGTCCAGAAAAATATATATATACCAATACCACAGAAAAATATAAAAAACTTTTAGGTGCAAAAAAAAAAAAAAAAAAAACTTTTGTGCAAAAGGAGTGTCTCAATATAAAAAAAGTGTCTCAATATAAAAAAATTTCACCAAAAAACCTTGATAATATAATGGCAGATCATCCATAAAAATATCTTCAGAAACGGAAGCTCTCCAACACACCGATCCTCATCGATCGAAATAACAGGACGAAAAACTTTGTAGTTAATCGAAAATCCACTTCTCCAATAGAAAAAGGACCACCTTCAAACGTATCCATGGGGGGAAATGCCAAGCACTCGAGAGAAACAGAAAGACTTCATGGTGCAATATTATAAAAACCAATTCCTTTATTAGATACTCATTGCACTTACTCAAGAGGTGTCCCAGCCGACACCAGCATCAACAGCATCAACAGCAATCACATAAACGAGCCTGACTACTCAGCACATGTGCAATAGCTGGCAGTCAAAAACGTAATGACATCACATCAATCAAGCTCTGCTGTTGATGCTGGGCGGAGCTTGATTGATGTGATGTCATTACGTTTTTGACTGCCAGCTATTGCACATGTGCTGAGTAGTCAGGCTCGTTTATGTGATTGCTGTTGATGCTGTTGTCGGCTGGGACACCTCTTGAGTAAGTGCAATGAGTATCTAATAAAGGAATTGGTTTTTATAATATTGCACCATGAAGTCTTTCTGTTTCTCTCGAGTGCTTGGCATTTCCCCCCATGGATACGTTTGAAGGTGGTCCTGTTTCTATTGGAGAAGTGGATTTTCGATTAACTACAAAGTTTTTCGTCCTGTTATTTCGATCGATGAGGATCGGTGTGTTGGAGAGCTTCCGTTTCTGAAGATATTTTTATGGATGATCTGCCATTATATTATCAAGGTTTTTTGGTGAAATTTTTTTATATTGAGACACTTTTTTTATATTGAGACACTCCTTTTGCACAAAAGTTTTTTTTTTTGCACCTAAAAGTTTTTTATATTTTTCTGTGGTATTGGTATATATATATTTTTCTGGACTTATGATTTGATGATTTCTTTACATATATTTATATATATTTACTAGCGCAAATTATTTATTAATTGGTACACTTTATATATGGTGGTTTTTTTGCAGCTGGTACACTATTAGTAAGTTATACAATTTTGACCATAGGCGCTATTATTAATTTTTCTTATTTTCTGACACCATTGTAGCTTTTTCTTAGACACTTTATGACCACATTCACATAACCAGTTCATGAGATCTACACTATCCCTTTGGCTGGCTGCCCGATTAACACTACAGAGAAGCAAATCATCTGCGTATTGAACCAAAACTGAACCATGGCGAGGAGTCCATGGCTTTAAGGTAGCCTGGAGGACAACAGAGTAGACCACAGGCGAATCTACATACCCTTGCGGTAATTTACACCAAGTAAGGGTCTTTCTCCTGTAATGAAACGCAAAAATTGGGCGTGTCTCCTTGGCAACAGGGATTGAAAAAAATGCATTTGTCAGATCAATCACTGTGAAAAACTCAGCATCAGCTGGGATGGAGGAAATGAGTGTTGGTACATCAGGCACTATTGGGGCAATGGGAATCACAAGATCATTAATGGCCCTCAGGTCCTGCACAAATCTGTAAGAGCCGTCCGGCTTCTTAACTGGATTTATTGGGCTGTTGTATGGTGAAATCACCTCTTCAAGGACTCCTTCCTTGAGAAAGTGTTCCACCATGGGCGCTATTCCTTCCTCCCTTTCTTTTGACAAAGGGTATTGTTTGTGAAACACAGGTTGAGCCCATGGCTTCAGTGTGGCCTTATATGGAGTGCAGGAAATGGATCCCACATCCAAGGCACTTTTTGCCCAAACTTTGTCATTAATTGTTCCAGCAGGAAATGAGGGGTCTTCTTTAGTAATCATAGTCATGGCAGGGATGATTGGCATTTTGGCAGAGTGAGCCACAATACCACCTCTCTTTGTGGATTTCAAGTTGATGTTCAACTCTCCCAGGAGGTCTCTCCCTAACAAATTAACTGGACAATTGGGTATGATTCTGAATGAATGATCTAGCAGAGTGATTCCCTGTATGGGGTACAAGTGGGCCATTCAGAAATCATCTGTTTTACAGTTAATATGACACTGGGTTTTAGATTGGACAGGAAAGTCTGAATCAGTAGACTATGCATGGTGTCCTGCAATGTCAGTCCTGCCTCTTGTGTCCATGTCTCATTAAACCTTTTCCAAAAATCTAACACAGTTTCTCCTGACTTTTGCTTGCAGGCTACTGCGGTAGGGAGGGAGGATCTAGATTGGAAAGCTCGTTCCATTTCTTCTGAGACCTCTCTCCACATATTGTCCCTACCATCGTCTGTGTTTAATTTATAATTTGTGGCAGTAATGTCGCCTGCTTCTAGGATGGATATGGTCCCAACATTACCCCAATTCCAAGGGGAAGTTTGTCCCAATATTCCATCGAGGATAAGACGCATATCCTCTTGTGTGTAATTTCTACCTTTACATGCTTTCTTCAAATAGCTCACAGTAGCCGTTGAAGAAACAGTGGGTCTTGGACAATGTTTGACAATCCTATTTATGTCTTCTATCTCAATGGGTTTCTTTAATAGATTGTCTCCTATTGTCATGAAGGGCATCTGTTGTGTATTGGAATCAATACCATATTGGGTGTTATGGCGTGTGTGTGATGGACTTAGCATGTCCACTATACCTAGACTATTAGCTGCTCTGAACAGCAGAGAGCCTGAACTAGCGGATTCATCAACAAGTGAGTCATCTGCTTCAGTAGTTGAAGAAACAGCTATTCCCCCTGTCGCTCCCTGTGTGGTAGGACTTTGAACCACACCCTGGGAGGGCGCGGGAGTTTGAACTGTACTAGGCTGTGTGGTAGAAATGTGAACAGCACTAGGTATTTGAGGGGTCTGTGGAAGTGTTGGTGCTGGAGGTGCAGTGGGGTGTTGGACTGCATAATGTCCGGCTAAAAAATCAATATCTTCTTCAGTAAGAGATTGATAAAGTTTTGTGGGCTGTGGGACAGGTGGGACATATGGGGGAGGGAATGGCATGCGAGGGTGTGTGGGTCTGTCTATTTCTGACTCTAATGCATGTATTTTAGTGGCATCTACATTTCTAGCTTTGGCTTTATTTTGTTTCCCAGTTTGTCTATGAAACCAGAGAGGGGCAAATTCTAACCAATTTTGTCCTCCTCTGGCCATGTATTTCTGATCCCACACAGGATCTCCCTTATACCATGGGAAAGCCTGTTTATCCCCCAGACAGAGACCCCTAATCATATCCATATGAAAAGTATCATTACTCCCATCACGGGGGAACGGGTCAACACTTCCCATGAATTCACTCCAGTCTGCTAATTTATCCACCCAGGGGTTAACTAGATAGTAATCTGTCCCACAGATACTGGCTACATAATCTTTACATGTCTCACCAACATTTGGGGGAGGGAGTTTATCCTTACTTTGACCACTTCCCATTTTTACACTTACAAAGGTCTGTGTTACAAATCTGTCCTATAGGCTGTCCCAAAAGACAGGGGTCAACTTCCAAATGACAATTTACTTTATAAAAATGTCTGGACTTAAGATATTTATTGGGTCTTTCTCTAGTGGTTGACCAAAAGTGGAGATTATAACCTGGATATACAATACTTCTAATAATATCCTGACTCTGACTAACTCCCACTTTTCTAACAATAAGCCTACAACACAATTTGAACAAGACATTTACATAGGCACCCAACTCCGTGTCACCATGCTATCACCTTCTCTAGGTCATCAGCCAATAAGGCCTAGCTAAAGGGGTGGTGTGTCTTACAACGGAAGTTGACAATACCTTCAGTAACCGCTGGCCCATACACTTACCAACTGGGCACTTGTGTCACACAAACAAATTATCTTATACTTCTATGCGATAGGAAGAAAAGCAAAGAGTTGCAGGACAGAACTGATCAACCCCGGACTTTTCCTGGTTTCTTCTCAGAGAAACTCTTTTCAGTCCCTTCTCATAAGAGACTGTGCAGTTCCCAAAACTGCTCCTGGTCTTTTCCAAAAGACCTTGTGCTCCCCACAGCACTTTGCGCCTGGCCACTGGCGTCTTATGACGCTGAGTCCAGTGCTACCTAAGGGCATGAGATTTCAATCGGAGCCTTACCGGCAAGACAGACTAATTGACAGAATGACAAAAAATCTTACTTACCGAAAAGGATGATTATCTCATCCCGGACACGAGCCCCCAATTGAAAGGAATTGGCTCTTCTCGTTCCTTCCTGTAGCCACTGACCCCAGTAAGCCCCCTGGCCCTGAGCAGTGTATGTCCTCAGGCCTGGAGTCCCCTTTGAGATATAGGAAATGCACACAGACACAAAGTGGTATCTCAGAAGGAACTGAATTTATTCTTCCGTGTTTAAACTTATATATGAAACTTAAAACAATACATGGAAATATAAGAACCAATCAATTGACAGGTATGCATTGACCAATCAGAATATTACATACGTCAGTAATGCCCAATCATTTGGCATTTATGTTAATTATTATTATGTGCGTCAAGCATTAGTATAGAAAGTAGACAACTTCCCTATTTCACACTGGCTAAAGTTATTAATACTCTTGCAACAGGAAAAAGCCCATCGCAGACTTTCAGTCTTGTGCTAGGTAGAGGAAAAAAGAAAGTTACATCTGAAGGGAAAAGAGGAACCTCAGACTCTTATCGAAAGTAAGAAACAGTCTTAAAACACAAATTCATCTTTAAGTACTGACATAAGTTTTAAGATGGATACTGACTCTAAGATGGAGGAGCTTTGGCTCAGAGGGACAAAATGGCGGTATAGTAATGCTGAAAGGCTAATTCCTTCACAGTATACCCGTTAAAAGTATAAAAATAAAAAGACGATACATACAGGGTACATAAAAAACAAATAAATTGGCACAGGTATTTGTGCATTCAATGCCAAATAGATTATAGTGTAATTATTGTGTATTTACAAGGCCACTTAGGATAATATAATGCAGCAACAACATATTAAGCTCAGTTTACAAAAGTATAATATATGCAATAACTTATGTGGGGTATTTGTCTTTTATTATGGTGAAAAATGAATTTTTAATTCACCAAAGGCATTACCACACAGATCAGATGCATTTATCTCAAGATTTCTTATGCTGTGGGCGCTATGCAGAAATAAGCAGGGGCCTTTTCTATTGATGATAAGTGTATCTAATACTAAAATTTTTTGTCTGTAAGGAGATTTCCTTTTTTCATGTCCTGAAGACACAACAGGAAGTGAGAAGAAATCTTTCCAAACAGATGGAAAATCAACATGTAGCGTAGGGCAAGTCCAGCTCGCTCATGGACAGGCCAGGTACCAGTTCCAGGGGACAGCGCTATTTCTGCCCAGAACAACTTGCACAGTCTATAGGATGTTTCACATGGCTCCTTCCATACATTTTCAGAGACTTAGTGTGGCCCTTTGCATTCATAGTACAGGCCCTCACACTCTCCATAGACCAGGCCAGGAGTAGAACTACATTTCCCACAGAAGGTCACAGGACAGACACTGGCTTTTCCAGCCCTTGATAGCAGTGGAATCTGCAAGGATCCACACACCTTTAACACTTTACAGCACATTCACTCCTCATCTCAGTTCACCTTGATACAGAAAGTACAGTCATAATAGCTTTTCATGAATGATTTATCGGCGTAGTTGATTACTTATAGGGTTAAAATACTTGGTATCAAGTGTTGTGTGCAATTTCTTATATGTCAGGTTTAAGTGCTCACTAATGGTAAGGTGCTTTTTCAGCTGATCTCCAACAAAACAGTAATAAAGTCTCTGTCATTCCCAAAAGTGCAATAAGTTCAGTTTCCATGATTTCAGGGACACCTGCACAGCAGAAACCTCCAAACTCCTCCTCTACATACCCTCAATAAGATAGGCAGCGGCAGCCACCACAGATTGGCTGGGAGGTTAACTAAGGGGGCTAACACCCCTTCTACACCCTTTTAGTTGCAAAACTTACAGTTTTCCCTGGAACAGTTGTCCCCACTGGAAAATTTCCCCTCAGCTCTTGTTCCAATGACAAATGTAATTTGAAATGTCCAACCATTTCTTTTCAATTTTCCTTTAGTGGAAACATATTCCCTTTTCCAACAGTTTAGAAAAAATAAGATTATCTGTCCCCATTCCACTGAGATCTTTTTTTGAGTCTCCTGCCTTGCAACCATTCAAAATCCTTTTAACCAAGCTCAGATTGAATCTTTTCCAATGGAAAGACCATACACCTTATAAATTTGTCCCTAATATATAAGCACATGCAACACAAGTATATTCTCATGCTATTGTCAAAATAAAGATAAGTGAATTGATCTGTCCGAACCAACATTTGACTTGGGTCAAACTTTTGGCTATCTACTTCAAGTGTCTCACTGTGTTGCCCCATTTTATGTTCTGTTCTGATGGTCTTTTGGATAACTTCCATATCACCCTTGTTCACAGGCACACTCGTCCTTTTTAGCAGTCAGGAGAGGTGATGTAGGTAGGCATAACCTCCTAAGTCACAGCTTTGGGTGGTTTCAGATAGTCATCATCTTCATTATCATCCCCCAGTAACATTGCTGATATAGTGCACTTTTAATGCATTTTCTCCCATTGTAAATATATAGCCTTCTCTAGAAGGGTAGAAAGTCTAGAAAGAAAGAAGTCTGGAAAGAATAAGCTTACCTGACCCCACTCCACTGAAATCTTTGTTGTGTCTCTTGCTTTGCTGCTGTTGTGTCTCTTGCTTTGCTCCTATTCAAAATCTTTTCAGTCGGGCCCAGATGTCATCCTTTCCAATGGAAAGATCATACATCTCCTAAATTTTCCTTGAAGTGCTAATAAACCTCAGGCATGAAAAGTGAACAAAGCACATACTATTATTGCATGTACTAGTTTGAATCCAAAGCATGGAGCCTGGATCTTCTCTAACCTCTGATCCCTCTGCTATCTGCATGAGTCACTGATAGAACTCTAAGCCAACACCTCAGCATCCTGGAAGATGGTCTGCAACACCCCCCCACCCCCTCCATTACACAGCAGGTGACTCACAGCTCAGCTCTGTATTTTTCTCTATGAGCCTGTAAGGGGGGAAGTGCCCCCTTCCTTTTAATCAGATATCAAATTTCATGGAGCTCTGTGCTCTAGCTCTGCAGTGTGTGTGGCTTTAGATACCTGCCCCTTGCTTTCTGCTGCTGAGAGATCCTATGCAAAATGTGTGTTTTGTAAGACTGTGTAGAGGATAGAAGGCTGCAGATAAACGGGTATAAAAGGTATGTAGGAGCATCTCATTGGAGGCTTTTCACCTCACTGGATATCTATAAGGCTTTACAAACACTTTAATATATAAGCACATGCAAAAAGGGCATAAACCCGTTTATATCTGATTTTAAAAAATATCTCCAGTTTTTGCTGTCAATAAAGATAAGTGAATTGGTCTGTCCAAACCAGAATTTTACATGATTTGGAAAGATCACTGGACATTTGTGAACTTTTGGCTATCTACTTCAGGAATCTCACTCCATATTGCCTCAACTTATGTTGTGTCCCTTGGATAACTTATGCATCTCCCTTGTGCACAATTATCCTTCATAGCAGTCAGGAGAGGTGATATAGGTAGGCCCAACTCCTTACATAAAGTCATAGCTTTGGGTGGTCTCAGTCAGTCATCTTCCTCATCATCTCCCAGTTACATTTCTGGGTTGGTTAGTGTCCTACATGGCATAGGCAGGCAGAGAGTGTTACGGTCTATTAGCAAACAGTATAAAAGTAAGCAAAGCCTTTCTGTAGTAAAGTGCTTTAACGCCTCTGTCTAGCCATAAATATATATTTTAGTATGTGAAATTGCTTTTATTGAATGTTTTGGGTTTTTTTTCACACTTTAAAAGCCATTGACGAATATATGTTTCAATGGTCTACCAAGGGATGCAATAAAAGTGTCATTTCTCTATAAATGAATTAAATAGATATGTTTTCTCCCTTTTAACAAAGTAATTTCTTCATGTGGACACCATAATTTTATGTGGCTTCTATTTCAGGCTATATAAAATTAAAAACTCAATTAAAGAACTATGTTTTGTTACTTCATGCTAGAACTTTCCCGTCTAAAAAAAAGAACTTTACTGAGAAGCTTTTAGTGGAAAAAAATATACCATTATATTTTGCAAATGTTATTATTGTTTTCATTGTTTTTTCTCTCTTTATCAAATACTTTGTAACAGCCGGTTAAAATTTGCCGTTTCATATCTAACTGGAAACTGAACTACAGATGGCCTCTCTGCTACCTTTTTTCCTCTGGAGTATGACAACAAAAGGCACGAAGACAGCTGAGAGGCAAAATTTCTTCAATATGAAATAGTCTCATGGTGTGAACTAGCTGGAAAGGTCAGTATAGATTTATCAGGCTGGGACTGGATAGAAGTAAACAGACAGTATCAGGACAACAAGTAGCGAGGTCAGGTCAGGAACAGGCAAGGATCAGCTGCAGCAGTCAGGCAATGAGGTATTGGGATATAATATATGGTGAAGTTAGGAACACCTGGAACCTAGAAGCACCTGGAAAATAGCCAGTCCCAACCCAGGTCAAAGTAACTATATTAGTGAAAATAAAGAAAAAAAATCTAAATTAAAACAAGTCAGCAATGAAGGCAAGTGAAGCTTAGGCCTGAAAGCTCAACTAAACTCTTAATGAACAATAAAGTGGTAGTAAACACCGCTTGGTAACTTACCCCTACAGGTAATCCTATAATAAAGATTATGTGTAGGTACAAGGAATATCTGATAAACGTGCAGTGTTTAGGAGATATTCACTATTCCATTACACATTCCGCTCTTACACCTACACATTGGGTGCAACTTGGCATGCGATTTGCATGCCAGGCTACTTGCAAATCGTATGCCAGTATTGTCCGCTATTAGAGCGGTCATATTGGTGGGGTTCTGACTTGGTCGGAGCCGCACCGATTTCTAAACTAGTCCATGCACTACTTTTATTGTGATTTGCATAGACAACTGTGTCAGATGTCTTGCAAATCGCAACTGAAATAGTCAGGTCACCTGATCTTCACTGTAAGTCACACAATTTCAAAATCGGCTTTGATGTGACCCGGGGGCTTAAAGGACAGCATACTGAGTATGCCATCCCTTCAAAGCACTGTGTTGCAATCATGGCTCCTGTACGCATGCGCTGAAGCTGAAGTGACGTCATCGTGCCTTGGCCCATTCAAATGGTCAGAGCTTGCAAACCCAGAAGGAAGACCAGGTGAAGATGGAAGCCCTGACAGCAGTGACAGCGTAAAGTCTTTCATAATGTGCTACTATGTGATGCATACCAGCAGAACTAATTGTGCTAATTAAAAAACCACAAATGTGTTCTTTCATTGAATGCACTATGGCAGTGGTCGGCAAGCCGCGGCTCGCGAGCCACATGCGGCTCTTTACACATTTTAATGCTGCTCTTCTGTGTGCCGGGCGCCCGCTCCCCTCCCTCCTCTTGGGCGGCCGAGGACTCTGCAGCTAGCCCAGCAATGATTGGCCAGTCTCGCTGCCACTCACATCCTGATAGCTAGTGATTGGCTGTCAGGATGTGTGTAGGCGGGGCAGCGTGACGAACGTGAGGGGAGCTAGGCTCCTCTCACAGTCCGCCCTGAAGACCGGAACGGCGCGGGGAACACGGCGAGAGGAACGCGCGGAGCAAAGGTAAGTGAATTGACACAGGAGGGACTTGACTTACTACTTGCTACTTACTTACTACTACTATATGAGGGATGAATTAATATGGGGGATGAATTACTATAGGGGGGATGAATTACTATATGGGGGATGAATTACTATGGGGGATGAATTACTATATGGGGGATGAATTACTATGGGGGATGAATTACTATATGGGGGATGAATTACTATATGGGGGATTAATTACTATGGGGGATGAATTACTATATGGGGGATGAATTACTATGGGGGATGAATTACTATGGGGTATGAATTACTATATGGGGGATGAATTACTATGGGGGATGAATTACTATATGGGGGATGAATTACTATATGGGGGATGAATTACTATATGGGGGAGGAATTACTATGGGGGATGAATTACTTTATGGGGGATGAATTACTATGGGGGATGAATTACTATATGGGGGATGAATTACTATGGGGGATGAATTACTATGGGGGATGAATTACTATATGGGGGATGAATTACTATAGGGGGGATGAATTACTATATGGGGGATGAATTACTATAGGGGGGATGAATTACTATATGGGGGATGAATTACTATGGGGGATGAATTACTATATGGGGGATGAATTACTATGGGGGATGAATTACTATATGGGGGATGAATTACTATAGGGGGGATGAATTACTATATGGGGGATGAATTACTATGGGGGATGAATTACTATGGGGGATGAATTACTATAGGGGGGATGAATTACTATATGGGGGATGAATTACTATATGGGGGATGAATTACTATGGGGGATGAATTACTATATGGGGGATGAATTACTATGGGGGATGAATTACTATAAAAACTTATTGAAACTAAAAACAGTGTACCATCCTATGTATTTTCAGTTTTAAAATTGTGGCTCTCAAAATAAATTTCAATCGTGGTTTTGGCGAGATTTGGCTCAGTTGAAAAAAAAGGTTGCCCACCACTGCACTATGGCAATATCACACATACAATGTCATTTTATGGTTTAGGGAGTCACTGAAATGTCTGGCCTTATTTCCTGTCAGTAGACCCACTAATTGAGATCTTTATTCTAGAAATATATGTTGTTATGACAAGCATAACTGTGTCATTTGAAAAAGAGGACATTGGTATTGTGGTCCTCCACGGACTACAAGATGCAGGAAAACAGCAAAACAAACTTTCATTGTGCTGTAGGATGCTATAACTGTCAAAGAGCAGTCTACATAGAAAAATAAGTCATCTGGGACTGGGATGATATGTGTGATAATTACAAGGATTAAATAAAACAGATGCATGTAAGATGTTTATAGAGAATTCCAGGCAAACAACTTTCCACTGTTATGAAAGGGCCAAGGAAGTAGAACAGCCAAGCCTAGTCATAAGTGGATAGATGTAAGGGACTGTTTTAGTTCATAAATAGTGCTGAGCAAATGGATATGCACAAGTCAAACTTCAAGGCAAGTCTAGCAGTTTTCCTGGAAGCAGGAAGCAGGATTGCTATTAATGCCATTTATGCCATGAATGTGTTTGTTGTGACATTGACAGGTCCCTCCATTCTTAGCAGTGCCCTTGGCTCAGGAAATAGCTTTTCTTACTCTCTTAGGAGCCAATCAGTAGGGTTGAAATATACGGGCACTCCTCCATATAAAACTCAATAGAGAGGCACAAGGTGTTGCTTCATGTGCTATGTAGAGAGAAAGAAGAACGTGAGAGCATTGTGTGGCTCTTTTTAGACAGACATTAGTTGAAGCACCCATACTCTATCCAGAAGGCTGGTAGTACAACAGAGGGGGAAGATGAAATTGTATTCTGTACCTCCCTCTTTATCCTGTTGGACCCTGTCATTGTTGGTTTTTGCTATAGTGATTTTTCCTTCTACAACCCATTGTAGGCCTTCCCATTATGTATCATCAACAATGGCAGACAAGTACCAAATTAAAAAAGAAAAAAGCGCCACTTACAAAAAACACCAAAATGTCAGCAGCATATCCCACCCAAAATAAATTTTGGCAACAATAATCCTAATTAAAAGGTATGCGCTAATAACAAACTTATACAAAAGTGTATATCATCATCCAAAAAACATTAGTGTTTTAAATAAATAATTATAGTGTCCAAACATAAATTAGTGTCCAAAAAATATATATATATCTTCAGTGACTTGAACCAATTGTGAAAAATCCACCACCAAAGGAGATTAAATGAACTCACCAGAGCTAATGGCTGATCAGATTATAAACCAGCAACAGCGCTTGTGCTCTGGGAGCAATAAACCCGATGTCCAAATAGATATGGTGATGTTTCAGATACTTCCAGATAATAATAATCACAGACAAACAACTTTGCAGCCCAAGCTCTTATGATGAACTTCTCCACTCTTTCTCATATCTCCATGTGAGCATGCAGTACACTCAGGGACAAAAAAGAGAACATAATGGTGCAATACGTTTTTTTCATTTATCTCTTTAATAAAAAGGTATAAGGAAACTCACAAACAAGGTGTCCAACAGACACCAGCTTCAAT
Organism: Staurois parvus; assembly: GCF_062004578.1. Classification (NCBI taxonomy): domain Eukaryota; kingdom Metazoa; phylum Chordata; class Amphibia; order Anura; family Ranidae; genus Staurois; species Staurois parvus. The sequence goes on from NW_028318083.1 coordinate 5,071,344, forward strand.
CGCAAAAAAGGGTTGAGACACAGTTAACGCTCACCGCGGATCTATCCCATACAGCACAGAACAGCAAGGCTCTCTAACATCCACATCGAGTAGGCTATGCCCAACCGGTTTCGTCACACCGACGTCATCAAGGGGCGGTACAGATGGGAACTTCAGACAGCTCTTATAAATACCACCTTCATCTACATAGTTTTAACACCCAGTCAATCACTGCGTTCCTAGTCTCCTTAATCACGCCGGCTAGAACAGGTGTTTCCCAATTTAATTATACATATACACTCTACTACATAAACAAAAAGCTAAATATATATACCCTGCAGGTTTGAATCAGCGCAATACCGTTCTCCTTCAAAATCACCCACAAAAAAAAATATAAAAATATAAAAACATAAATATATGCAGAAAAGCAATATATACCATCCTGTGCATGGCTCTTCAAGCCACAGAAAAACCCTTAAAGGGCCATGCACAGAACTTAAAGCACAACTCTTCTTATACACAAAAAAATCAAAAAACATTTATAAAAATATAAACCAAATTAAAATAAACTATATATAATGATCACTACATGTAATCAATATTTTAAAATATTTATCTTAAAAATTAGTCAAAAAACAATTTAAATCAATATCTATGTTTAAACCTCTTGGTACTAAAGACTCCAATTCATATATCCAAAAAGTCTCCTTTTTTGATATTTCTTTAATCAGATCTGAACCCCTCCAATTACTTTTTACTCTCTCAATTCCATAAAATGTCGCTAAACTCGGATCACTATTGTGTCTTAGTTTAAAATGTCTTGAAACACTATGTTTGTCAAACCCTCTCTTTATATTGTTCAAATGTTCATTTATCCTAGTCTTCAACTGTCACTGAAGTTCAAGTCACTGAAGATATATATATATTTTTTGGACACTAATTTATGTTTGGACACTATAATTATTTATTTAAAACACTAATGTTTTTTGGATGATGATATACACTTTTGTATAAGTTTGTTATTAGCGCATACCTTTTAATTAGGATTAGAATGGCAGAAAAGTGTCTACCATCAATACCAGCGCTTTCTACTACATTTACTTCAACACAAGACAGAATAAAGTATTGCTTGTAGCATTACCCCCGTGTGCGCCACTGGCTTTGGTTCCTCTACGTCCTGCACAGCCAGGCAACACGCATTTTCCACTTGTATCTAGACCCAAGCAACAGTCCATGGGCTTGTTTTTTTAGTTTTAGGGAATTTAACTTGGATAGTGTCAAGGGGTTATGGGATGCCCAACCGAATTGCAGAATAATAATTAAGGAAAATTTCATTTTCTAGAAAATGCTACAAAAATTGCTGATGAATGACTGTCCAGCCAGAAGCCTGACAATCTTTAGAAAGCAGGCAACTTGCAAGCGCATTAAGTCCCCTTGGGTGGATTTTTCACAAAGTCCCAACTTTTAGAAGCTTCAAGTCCCCTAAAATACCATCCTACTAAGCTACAGTATCTGGTCCCAGGACAAAGGATTGGGTAAGCATCGAACTGTTCCCTGAAGACTTGCCAAGAACTTGCATCCAGTAGACTTCTCCCCTCTGGGCCCTGGGGGTGTAGAGGTACTTATACCATCCTTGTTGTGCAGCTGTGGATAGAACTGCTTTCAGGCCTTTGTAGCTGGGCTAGTACCTCTCCAAGCTTTGTAGGCTGTTCTTCCCCTGTAGACTGCAGGGCAGTGGAGCTTCCTCTTTCAGCTCTCCTCTTTCCTTTCTCCAACTACTATCCTCCAGCTTGGAGGCAGAACCCTTTTCTCCATTGCCCCCTCCCAAGCTACACAGCAGCACCTCTGAGCACTTCATTTTCCACTTGACTTCCCTGCTGTCCAGGCTCTATCATATATATGCGCTGGTCTTCCACACTGCCAGGCCTCCTACCTGGGATTGGTCAGACTCCCATAAATATGCAGATCAAAACCTCCTCACCTCTGCCTGCTGGCTTCTAGAAGCTTCTCCAAGTTTCGAGCAGGGGGAGGTAGCAGAGGACTGACTTGTAGAGCCCTCCAGCTTGACGTGAAATAACTATCTAAACCCAGGCTTCAAACAAGCCTCTAACTATTCTCAACAACTATGTACACCAGAGGGCACTACATGTTTATTTACTGTAATTTTGTATGTTTCTATAACACAAACATCTTTGCGCCTGTCGTTATTTGCTGCCACTATGCTCATTGAGGAATTACGTTTCAGTTGCCATGTATGATTTTAAAATTATCAGCTGGAAGTTGCTTGTGTGTTCTGAAAAGGCATCAAGAAAATGTTGGTTCTGGGGATAAAGGCTTTTACACCTGTATACCCCTTACAGGCCACTGTTATGCACTTCTAACCCCTTTATTCTGTACAACAACCATTCCTGACTCCTGTGCTCTGTATGATAAGCATTCAGGACACTTGTACTCTGTGCATTATACACTTTTAACCCCTGTACTTTGTGTGATAACCAATCCTGATCCCGACACTCTCTGCCTTACACTGCTGACCCCCGCACTCTCCAATTACCATTTTTGATCCCGGAAGTCTCTCTGCATTATGCACTCTTGAGCCCTGTACTCTTTGAATCATGTACCCCTGACCAATGCACTCTGCACATTACACACTCTTGACTTCTGCACTTACTGTGATACCCACTCCTGACCTCTGTGCTCTGTGATATGCAGTCCTTACCCCTTCACTTTGTGTGTTATGCCCTCCTGACCTCTGCACCCTGTGTTACACCCTCCTGGGTCCTGCAGGATTATAAATTTCATACTCCTGACCACTGCGCTTTGTATGCTGGGCTTCGTATCACATACTCCTGACTACTGCATCATGAGTATATTGTACAGTGATACCACGGTTCACGAATGCTTCTGTTAATGAACAACTCGGTTCGTGAACAGGAGAGTTTGCAAAAATTTGCTTTGGTTCGCAAATTCCACTTTGTTTGACAAACACGAGCAGCAGCTATCTTTCCTGCTCTGACACATGGTCATGACTTTCTGTAGGCGAGGTCGCGGTCACAGACAGACACTGAAAGTGTATTGTGAAGATACTTACAGTACTGAGAAGCTTTTTGGTGTGCTTTTTAGCACATACTGTACAGTGCTGTATTGTACATCCCTGTGCACACTTGCTGTAAAGATTTTTTTTTTGTGCTTTTAAGTACATACTGTACTGGACATCCAGTATGGCTCCAAAAAAAATTCAGAGCAAGCATGGTGGTAAGAAAAAAGTGCGGAGCGGTAATGAAGGTGACAAGAATGTGCAGAGCGGTAATGAAGGTGACTAGAACATGCAGAGCGGTAATGAAGGTGATAAGAATGTGCAGAGCGGTAATGAAGGTGACCAGAACGTGCAGAGCGGTAATGAAGGTGATAAGAACGTGCAGAGCGGTAATGAAGGTGACCAGAACGTGCAGAGCGGTAATGAAGGTGACAAGAAATTGCAGAGCGGTAATGAAGGTAACCAGAACGTGCAGAGCGGTATTGAAGGTGATAAGAACGTGCAGAGCGGTAATGAAGGTGACAAGAAGGTGCACAGCGGTAATGAAAGTGACAAGAACGTGCAGAGCGGTAATGAAGGTGACAAGAATGTGCAGAGCGGTAATGAAAGTGACAAGAACGTGCAGAGCGGTAATGAAGGTGACAAGAAGGTGCAGAGCAGTAATGAAAGTGACAAGAAGGTGCAGAGCGGTAATGAAGGTGACCAGAACATGCAGAGCGGTAATGAAGGTGATAAGAATGTGCAAAGCGGTAATGAAGGTGACCAGAACATGCAGAGCGGTAATAAAGGTGACAAGAATGTGCACAGCAAGGATGTTGTTAAAAAGAAAGTTCAGAGTGGTAATGAAGGTGACCAGAAGCACCACCCCAACGTAACTGTAACAAACAGAATGCTGAATCTGATGAACGATAACGTGGTCTCTCATTTCCGGAGGGTTATGCTGCACAGGAAAAGACAAGTGACATTGAACAGATTTTTCACCAAAACTGAGCCTGCAGCTAAGAGACAAAGAAAAGAAGAAACCCCTGAAAGAGATCTCCCCAATGTCCTTATGGAGGGGACTCTCGAACAATAACCACCTCCCAGCTGCCTTCCTGTACTCTATGCCAGAAGTCGTCTTAAGCAAGGTTAGTGTTCTCTCTCTTTATACTGTATTGTACTTTGTTTCATTTTTTTGTGGTTCAAAAACAAAAAAAAAGAAGTTCAGAATGGATTAACCTTATTTACATTAAACCTTATGGGAAAATTTGATTCGGTTGGCGACCAAATTCGGTTTGCAACCATGTTCATAGGGTCAAAAAGGATTAACCTGATTTGCATTGAACCCTTTTGATAAATTTGCCTCGGTTCGCAACCAATTTGGTTCGCGACCAGAGTCGTGAAACAAATTAAGTTTGTGAACCGAGGTATTACTGTGTATTCCAGACATTTTTCTTTAGGGATGTGCAGAAACGCATATGTAATGAAACGGTAATGGAACAGTTTAACCTCCCTGGTGGTAATCCTGAGTGTAGCTCGGGGTAAAGTTTCAGTACCACAAGCGGTAACTCCGAGCTACACTTGAGCTTACCATGAGGCGCTGCTCCGGGATCCCTCGATCACTTACCTTGTCCTGCGCTCCCGCGATGTCCCTCCTGCAGTGTCCCCTGTAATGTCATCCGGCGGATGCCGGCATCTGTCATCTGGGTTCCGTCCCCTGCGAGCGTCGGAACATACGGGGACGGAACGGCGGGAAATTTGAAAATGACAAAAAGTGACATTCACTAAAATCACTAAAATCACATAGTAAAACATTACTGTATCAAACCATTTCACATACATTTTGTCCCTAGTGCTTTGTCCTGTGCCCTGCCTGCATTTTTACTGTTCTTTCTGCCTGGAAACTGAGAAATGTCCATGGCGTCCAAAATGCGTCCCTTTAGGTCAAAATCAGTTTTAGACCAGCTAGAGAACAGCGATAGTAAATTAGAACTACTTGAAAAATTGAGTGATAATGATTAGTGGGGAAATTCGTCATCAGACACTGAAAACGATTTTGCGACTTTACTCAGTGATGTGTGAACTTGGCGCTATATTTCAAATTTCAGTGTTTTTGGTTTGATTATATTATTGAATTAAATTTATTATTATTATATTATTATTTTTTATGATTATTTATTAAATTATAATTTATGATTTCGTGTTTCAAGTTTTATCCTACCTAGGATGTTTACTAGACTCTTGTTTGGACAAATTTCAGTGAGTTATTCCTAAAAATTACAGGCCTACAATAAAAAAAATACATATTTCCATGCAAAAAAAATGTACCGCTTTGAGCACAGAAATATGGACATAATCAGACCGCTAGGGAGGTTAATTTCTTAAAAGTGAGTGGTCAGGGATTTTGTACATGTCCACTTTTTGTACAGCTTGAGGCACTGTCATTAAAGTTTATTTTTTGGGTAAAAGGACTGTGGCCTACGTGTTCTGTATATACAATGAGTAGGTTCAACAGGTGTCGCTGTACTCATGAGAAAGATCAAAGTCAAATGATGTTTTCTAAAACTGTTATGCTAGATGTGTTTGAAGTGTAGTTGGTGTTTATTTTTGTATTTTGTGCAAGAGATTTGGTGTTGTTGCACTGTACATAGAAGAAAAATATATTTGAAAGATTTTTAAAAAATATTCTTCCCAAATATATTGACATACATTTTTTAATGACCTGGCCCTGATGATTGGTGCCGATCCCCGCTCTAACAACTGCCGGTTCTCGGCAGTACTTTCCTCACGATCTGACAGTGTAAGGAAAGTGCAGCCGAGAACCGGCAATTGCATTTCCCTGTGATCAGCGTGTCATTGGACACGGCTGATCACGTGGTAAAAGGTTGCTGTGATTGGCCTTTTACCACATCACGTGATCAGCTGTGTCCGTAAGGGCACGCAGGAGAGCGCGTTCTGGGAGGACGTCATATGATGCCGTCATTCAGCTATCTGCGGTCGGCAAGTAGTTAAACTTGCCATTACTTATTACTGACCTCTGAACTTCGCATTGGTTACTCCTGACTACTGCACTCTGCACTACATATTACTGACCTCTGCCCCTCCTTATACCTGAGCAGTCCATAGTGAGCCCCACAGCTTGTCATTATGACCCTCAATTTCCCCCATATGACTATATATATATATATATATATATATATATATATATATATATATATCTCTACAGTCATAAAATTGCTTGTCTCTGTCAAGTTCAACATTTGGGAGGTATAGTCATAACTACTGTTACAGAAGTCTCTAAATATATTATGGCCAATGGACAAGTAGAACTTGGTGAAGGAACCCCTTTCTCCAACCCTATCTGCTAGAAGCCTTCTCTATGGAATGTTTGTACACTGCTCAAAAAAATTAAAGGAACACTTTCTAATCAGAGTATAGCATCAAGCCAATTAAACTCCTGGGATATTGATCTGGTCAGTTAAGTAGCAGAGGGGGTTGTTAATCAGTTTCAGCTGCTTTGGTGTTAATGAAATTAACAACAGGTGCACTAGATGGGAAACAATGAGACAACCCCCAAAACATGAATGGTTTTACAGCTGGAGGCCACTGACATTTATTTCCCTACTCATCTTTTCTGACTGTTTTTCACTAGTTTTGCATTTGGCTAGAGTCAGCATCACTACTGGTAGTATGAGGCGATACCAGGACCCTACAGATCTTGCACAGTCAGTCTAACTCCTCCAGGATGGAACATCAACACATGCCATTGCCAGAAGGTTTGCTGTGTGTCCCAGCATAGTCTCAAGAGCATGGAGGAGATTCCAGGAGACAGGCAGTTTTTCTAGGAGAGCTGGAAAGGGCTTTAGAAGGTCCTTAACCAATCAGCAGGACTGGTATATGTTCTTTTGTGCAAGGAGGAACAAGATGAGCACTACCAGAACCCTACAAAATGACCTCCAGCAGACCACTGATGTGAATGTCTCTGATCAAACAGTCAGAAACAGACTTCGTGAGGGTGGTCTGAGGGCCTGATGTCCTTTAGTGGGCCCTGTGCTCACTGCCCGGCACCATAGAGCTCCATTGGCATTTGCCATTGAACACCAGAATTGGCAGGTCTGCCGCTGGCACCCTGTGCTTTTCACAGATGAGAGCAGGTTCACCCTGAGCACATGTGACAGATGTGAAAGGGTCTGGAGAAGCCATGGAGCATGACCGTTTTAATGGTGGGTCAGTGATGGTCTGGGGAGTCATATCCATGGAGGAACGCACACATCTCTACAGGCTAGACCATGGCACCCTGACTACCATTAGGTATCGGGATAAAATCCTTGGACCCATTGTCAGACCCTATGCTGGTGCAGTGGAACATGAGTTCCTCCTGGTGCACAACAATGCCCGGCCTCATGTAGCGAGAGTATGCAGGCAGTTCCTGGAGGATGAAGGAATTGATACCATTGAATGGCCCCCACTCTCGCCTGACCTAAATCCAATAGAACACCTCTAGGATATCAAGTTTCGTCCATCCGACGCCACCAGGTTGCACCTCAGACTCTCCAGGAGCTCAGTGATGCCCTGGTCCAGATCTGTGAGGAAATACCCCAGGACACCATCCGTCATCTCATTAGGAGAATGCCATTTCGAGTTGCTGCAATAAAATTTCAGCAAAATGGACTAGCCTGCTGCATCATTTTTTCACTTTGATTTTCAGGGTGTCTTTGAATTCAGTCCTCTGTAGTATGATAGTTTTCATTTCCATCAAGTGATGGGGCATCCTTACGTTCCTAACACATCACCCAGTCCATATCAGTATAGATATCCAGCATGATATTTTTCCCCATCGAGATCTGATATGTTTTCAAAGTGTTCCTTTCATTTTTTTAGCAGTGTATTTGCTTTATTTATGAATAGATCTGCAGCAGAGAGTGCCACTAGTAAACTCAGTACAGCAAAATACAACTTGATATATTGTTGACAAGGTAATACTGTTTTATTTTTCTTTCTAGTGCCTCTGGAAATGAATTGTATTTCGAACTGCAGAGATCATATTGTAGAAGAACACTAGAGGGCAGCAAACCTCTTCCTGATACTCATGGAAAAGAAGGGAATATTTTTATAGTTGAGTCCCATATCAGACTACTGAGACTAAGCATGAGAATAGACTTCAGTGCAGCATTGGAAGGAGTGGCCAGTGCTGCACATCTCTGAACATCAGACATGAGATGGCAATAAGTGGAAACCACAAGAAAGGATGTGTTTCAACTGACATTGTTGTGTGTTCTACCCTCTGGAGTCTTGTAAGAAAAGAAAAATAGCAGATCCTCTTTGTGAGTCAGTAAATAATGGAATATATTAAACATGCATAAGAGCAGCTTGATGTTTTTCCAGTAAATAGCTGTAGTATAAATAGCATTAACTTGCCAAGATAATGTTGAAATGATTTTTGTGGTGTTAGTCTAATAATGAATGTTTTGATCAGCTGCTTTTGAGATGTGTCATGTGCTTAAATGTGATTTCTTTTTTGACAGTTTATGTTTTATGGTCTAAGCTTTTTTCATATTATGATTATGTAGTGATGATGATTTTTCGGCAGTGGGAAGCCCAACTCCAACCAAAATATTTTCTTTGCGCTTTAGATAGAATTGGTAAAAGTTACAAATTTAGGCTTTGATTTATGTCTGTAGACTCATGATCTCCTAGATTGTAAGCTCCAAGGAGCAGGGCCTTCCTATCCCCCTTGTATTGAACTGTATTGTTGCTGTATTGTCTCCCGTTATGTTGTAAAGCGCTGAGCAAACTATTGGTGCTATATAAATCCTGTATAATAATAATAATAATAAGAAGAAGAAGAAATGGGGGGAGGGTATACACTGCAGCTGATAAACTGATGTTCAGGAGCTTTTCTATGTTTTTTTAAGAGCCCCTGAACTCTCCCTAATGTTTTCCAATGTGTCCATGTACACTATGTCGTTTACAGTCATTTACAGGCAGTTGAGTTTACAGTCGTTTTTTTTAACGCAGCAAACTTGCATTCAGGAGTAGATTTTATCAGCGTTTCAAACGCTTGTAAACACAGCTAACCGCGTTTAGAAGCATTTGCATTCAGAAGTGTTTTTTAACTGTTCCATATCAAGATGCTGTCCCGAGCCTTTTTTCATCATCAGAAATGCATGCAAAGCGTTTTCCATGTATTCAAATGGATCCAGTACACCCAGGGGCGGACTGACCATTTGGAAACTCGGGCACTGCCCGAGGGCCCAGGGTCAGTAGGGGGCCCCATGAGATGCCCTTGGTACCTTTTTCATAGGCTTTTTTGAGTTTGGGCAAGGACACAGGGGCCCCATGATCCCCTATTGCCTGGGGGCCCCATGAGTTGTCAGTCCGCCCCTGGGTACACCAGCGCAGTCAGTTGCAGGTTTTGCGTGAAGGAAAAAATGGTAGAACATGTTGCATTATGCTCATGATGGGATCCATAGTGAATACAACCAGAAAAGACAGGTCATCTTAACACATACTGCTCTTTCTGCTTCTGCTCTCTATTTCTCTCAAAATGTCTGAAATAGTTATTTTTTTACTGTTTTTCAGTGCATTCTGCGCATTTTAGAAGGTCTCCTGATGTTATCTTTAAAAAAACGCTTCTAAACGCAAACTCGCATAAACGGTATGCAAAGCAGCTAAACAGACGTTTTTTAACCTACATTTTCCAGCAGTCAGTTTCCACTGTTCAGAAGTGTTTTCCAAATGTCCCGTATACATGGAGCCTAAGAGTTAAAATCATAGTCAGAAATTCTAACCCTTCCAGAGTCTACTAGAAAGATGTCCCTGGTGGAAAGACTTCTCATCATTTACTGTCCTAACAGCCAAGGAAGAGAAATCTTTTCAGTTGGGATACGGATCATAGTAAAACCTGACAAACCCAATCCCCACTGTCTAAAAGGAAATCAAAAGTTTTGGCTGTAGTTGGCCATTATGCATGTACATCAGTCCCTTCTAGGGTTGCCACCTCATCCCTTTAAATCCGAAGACATATAAATGACACAGGTTCTGTGGACGATTAAGGCGGTAATTAAACTCATTTAGTGTCTTATCTGCATTAAATTAGCCGCAGAACATGTATAATTAATATGTGTTCGGATTTAAAGGGATGAGGTGGCAACCCTAGTCCCTTCGCCCTAAAGGATTTACAGTGTAATGTCTCTACCATAGTCCTGCACATACACGGTAGTGTAGTAGTTTCATGGAAGAAGTCAAGCTACTATTACATGAAACAAACGTACCCATGTAGCTATAACCACGTAGCTATACAGAGAAAATGCAGTCTATCATGCAGCTTTGTTATGATCTTTAGCACACCATAAGGCAATGAATTAGGCAAAATTAACTTCAGAACTCTTGTGCGGCAAGATGAGAGATGTCATATGAGATAGATCTGTTTGGCTTTGTCACAAGACGGCATGCTCAAGCAGGGTTGCTTCCAAGTTTCCAGATATTATTTGCGTTATTATATGTCATTATATTTTATGTTTGCTTAACATGCACATTGTACCTTTGTACTCTTGGCATTTTTCCATTGTGTAAAAAAAACAATAAAATATGTTTAAGTTCTTTGAACTGAATTTCCTACACTGGTGATTTGCAGTTTTAGAAAACATATACAGATTTTCTTGCTATTTCTAGGGAGTTTTGGGGAATAAAATGGGCCTGATTTATAAAGTTTATGCATGTAAAATCGCTCACAAACTAGCAAATCATATGGAATTTACTATGTGCCTGCAATATGTGCAAATGTGCACACACAGACTACTGCACATATATTCAGAGTTTATTAGCAAGTTTGGTTCTCTATGGACTTTATGCTCCCTGCCAAATCCCAATTTATATATCGGAAACCCCATGATCTGAGAAGTTTCATTGCCCTCAACAGAATTAAAAAAACATGGTGGCAGCAGAGCGGACTCCCATAACCCATGGGGCTCCTGGTTTGATCAAAAAGGGTGATTTGAGTATGGTGTTAGAAGCTGTGGCATATGTTCCTGCACTGCAAGCGTCTGTCGGAGCTGACGGTAGAACACATAAAATCAAACAGTGATACCACCCATGCTGTCTATGGGATTAATTGTCCATGTGGCCGCTTATATGTGGGCCTTCCCTGCCCCTCAGAATTAGGATCAGTGAACATAAGAGTGGGATTTCTAATGAAAAACACAACTATTCCATCCCTCGCCACTTCAAAGAGGTCCATAACAGTAATCCTTTGGGCCTCAGGGTCTTTGGCATAGAAGCCATAAGTGACCATTTAGACCCATGGACAAGATATCAGAGATTACCAGAGGAGAGAAGCGTATTGGATCTTCACCTTGGGAAGTCTGGCTCCTGTAGGACTCAATGAAGATGCAGAAGTTCACAATTTGATCCAGTGTTGAGTTTCTACTCCTTAGACACCATCATTCTTGTTTCTTGTGTATGTTCCATATCAGCAATAGTCTTACAGTGGCGCCCTCAACTACTTTATGCTCCCTAATTTGATTTTACATCTCTTTTTTTCTCATAGCTGTTCATCATCTTCAATTGCCCTGCTATTTTTTATCGTTCCGGTACCCCATCTCTTTCCTTTCACCCCCTTAGCAGAACCTTCTTAACCATCCTTGGATAATTTATCTGGATCCTTAGTATGGAACTATCTGTGCACAGCATTTATGCTCGACATTGCATATCTTTGGTCCTATGTGCACATACTGCTATCAACAGTTGCTGCAGTAACCTTTTCTTGTAATATAGCATTTAAGTGCTAGTTCTCCATTCATATACACATAACATTTGAATCTATGTTGGATGATCATTTTTATGTCACAACCGGATCTAGATGAATTTTTTAATTCAACTAATTTTTTTTCAGCTAATTTTATCTAATGTATCTATTTATCAGTTTATTTATATGTATATATTTTTAGATTATTTATATTCACATATTTCCTATCATTTGCCATATATTTGATAAATAAATAAATAAATATATATATATATATATATATATATATATATATACTGTTTATACTCCCTGTTTTTGCCCTATGACAGATGGATCATATTATTCTAATCAAGACAATATTCAAGAATCTCACCCTATCCTCTTTGCATAATTTTTTAATATATACTTATTATCTTTATTAGTTTCTGCATAGAACTTGCGCCCTTCATATGTATTCCTGTGTCTGTGCAGCTGTTTTGTCTTCAGCAGAGGGCAGTGAGATATACAGTTGCAAGAAAAAGTATGTGAACCCCTTGGGATTACGTGGAGTTTTGCATGAATTGGGCATAAAATGTGCTCTGAACGTCATCTAAGTCACAACAATAGAAGAACACAGTCTGCTGAACATAATACTACACAAACATTAGATGTTGCCATGGTTTAATTGCACATAACATGTAAACATTCACAGTGCAGGGAGGAAAAAGTATGTGAACCTTTGGACTTAATAACTGGTTGAGCCTCCTTTGGCAGCAATAACCTCAACCAAACGTTTCCTGTAGTTGCAGATCAGACCTGCACAACGATCTGGAGTAATTTTGGACCACTCCTCTTTACAAAACTGTTTCAGTGTAGCAATATTCTTGGGATGTCTGGTGTGAATCACTCTCTTAAGGTCATGTCACAGCATTTCAATCGGGTTGAGGTCAGGACTCTGACTGGGCCACTCCAGAAGGCGTATTCTGTGCTGTTGCAGCCATTGTTTTGTTGAATTACTTGTATGCTTTGGGTCATTGTCCTGTTGCATCACCCATCCTCTGCGGAGCTTCAGTTGGTGGACGGATGGTCGTACGTTTTCCTGCAAAATGTCTTGATAAACTCTGGAATTCATTTTCCCATCAATGACAACAATCCGTCCAGGCTCTGAGGCAGCAAAGCAGCCCCAAACCACGATGCTCCCTCCGCCATGTTTTACAGTGGGGATGAGGTTTTGATGTTGGTGTGCTGTGCCTTTTTTTCTCCACACATAGTGTTGTGTGTTCTTCCCAAACAACTCAATCTTGGTTTGATCTGTCCACAGTATATTTTGCCAGTAGTGCTGTGGAACATCCAGGTGCTCTTTTGCAAACTTCAAACGTGCTGCAATAATCTTTTTGGACAGCAATGGCTTCCTCCATGGTGTCCTCCCATGTACTCCATTCTTGTTTAATGTTTTCCTTATTGTAGATGTGTCAACAAAAATGTTAGCATGTGCCAGAGATTTCTGTAGGTCATTAGCTGACACTCTGGGATTCTTCTTTACCTCATGCAGCATTCTGCGCTGTGCTCTTGCAGTCATTTTTACAGGACGACCACGCCTAGGGAGAGTAGCAACAGTGCTAAACTTTCTCCATTTGTAGACAGTCTGTCTTACCGTGGACACATGAACATCAAGGCTTTTGGAGATACTTTTGTAACCCTTTCCAGCTTCCTGCAAGTCAACAATTCTTGATCGTAGGTCTTCTGAGAGCTCTTTTCTGCGAGGCATGGTTCACATCAGACAGTGCTTCTTGAAACCAGTAAACCCAAAACAGGTGTGTGTTTTTTAAGGGCAGGACAGCTGTCAGCAACACATCCAATATCATCACACTGATTGGCGTCAAGGTTGGCTCACTCCTTGGTCCAATTAGCTCTGGGAGAAGTCATTAAGCTAGGGCCTCACATACTTTTTCCTCCCTGCACTGTGAATGTTTACATGTTATGTGCAATTAAACCATGGCAACATCTAATGTTTGTGTAGTATTATGTTCAGCAGACTGTGTTCTTCTATTGTTGTGACTTAGATGACGTTCAGAGCACATTTTATGCCCAATTCATGCAAAACTCCACGTAATCCCAAGGGGTTCACATACTTTTTCTTGCAACTGTATGTCCCCTTATGCATAGCAGTCATCTCCATACACCAACATTAGATGTTTCTATTGCGGCCCCCAAAACCGGAAATTACGTTGTTTGGCAATGGAAGTGATTGCTGGAACTTACTTCTGGTCCGCACTTGCGGTCCTGATGATAGCGTGCGGTCCACTCCTTCCTGACAGCTGCCAGGGGTCCGCAAGTTTCTTCCATTCACTTATCCAGACCTGGTTACCACTTTTTGCCCTCACCTCAGTCCAGGGAGAGTTCGGTATGTGAAAAAGAAGGATTACAGACACATACATGTTTTTTTATCTATTATGAACAGCCATATTTCTCAATACAGCAGCCCTAAGCAATGCAACACTATAGAGATGTGTTTTAGCATGTGTTTTTACGATGATCCTTATATTACCCTGAGGAAGTCACGTGATTAACGTGACGCAGCGCGTCGGTACGCGAGGAGGATTCTGGGAGCGCGGTGACGTCATTTCCGGCGTAGCGGCCATATTTGAAACCCCTATATCTAATACTTATGCAAGGCAGGCATAGCATGAGGTATAGGAGCCATATAAAAGTTGAATAATCATGTGAGTGGATATCTTTGTATACAGTGTATTTAATAAATTGCGGTTTTACACTATGAGAGTCTTTTGTTTATACATGAAACGGAGAGGAAGTTGCTGATAGAGCATATATCGCTGGGGAGGATCCTGTGACACACCTGAGTGGTGTCTTTTCTCAAAGCGAGCTGACCCTGTAGGGTCTATGTAAGGAGGTGAGGGGCCACTGCAGCTATTTTTTGGATATACACAGTGTGGACACCTGATATCACCTGCATGAAGGTTGTGTATTGGACACTATATACTTATGGACATGTTTACAATAAGTGGAGATTTATATTAGAGTGTATTATGATAGATTGTTTGCTGGGATCACTTGGCCACTTTGTTTATTCCCGTAGGGAATACACGCATTGCACTTTATTGAATTGAGGTTTTATTTATAAGTCCTGATCACTTGTTCACTTTGATTATCCCCGAGGGGAATACACGTGTTGCACTTTATTGAATTTATATTGTATTTGCACAGCTGCACTTTTATATGATATATATTAATTTTGCATTCTTATTTTTACTATTCATGCCTGAACAGATTCCAGATAAGCCACAGTGTATATAAATTAAACATTTCTCTACTACTTTTGGGTCTGTCTAACTGCTGTTAGTATTTTTAAATGTGCATATCATATTGGAATAAAATTACATCAAGTACACACTGCTACCTCCAAAGGAGGCTTTCAAAAAGCCATAGACTGTAAAAACCTGTCTATGTAAGGGTAAAATAATACTCATGTCTGGATCTTTGTGTAGCGCCCTCTAGTTTAGGGAGGATTTTTGTGCTTAGAACCCTATGTATGAGTCAGTCTGGGACTGAGTCGGTGAGGTCACTTCAGCGTAGGCTGAGAGGCTTCACAGGTCAGGGCTTCTGGAGCCCTCCCACCATTCTAAAAATGGCTGGTACTTTCTAGGAGAGGGGCGGAGGAGAGGAAGAGGCCTGGATTTGCATGTTTGAGAGAACCTGGTCAATCCTTAGGCAGGAGACCTGGCATGGTGGCTAGGACAACCCTTAAATATGGTAGAGCCTAATTAGCAGGGCAGAGTTGGAGTTGGGTGGAAGATGGAGTGAGAAAGGTGCTGTTGGTGTGGAGCCTGTGAGGGGGCCCCAGAGGAAGGGGGGCTGACTACAGGTTGAATCTGGACAAAAGGATCTCCACCGTTCCACATTCTACATAGGAAAGACAGCCTGTTAGCAGGGAAGGAGCCAGCCCAGCAAAAGGTCTGAAAGCAGTTGCAACCCATTCAGCTACAGGAGCAGTACAGTGCAAGTACTCCTACACCCCCTGGGCCAAAGAACGGAAAGGGCGCAATACCCAACTAGTTTTCCCTGGGACTACTTAATTTGTACCTCTCGGAATCCCTTGCTCAGGGACACTCTCAAGACAGCCAAGTGGATGAGAAATCTATATTTCAGAAAAATATCGGCATGCATATTTTGGGCCATGAATATCTAACATACACAGAATACTAGGGCTGCACCGTATGTATTGGTGATCATTTAGATAGGCTTTGTGATTATCCTTGCTTTTTTTTTACTAATTATAGCAAATTAGGTTCTATGCAGTGTAAAAGGCCTTTTACATCAAGGTAGTTTTAGGGTATTTGGAGGGTTGATGTTAAAGCGGAGTTCCACCTGTTTTTTTAAAGTTATCCCCATCACAATGCCCACCAGCAGTGCATGAGTAAATGGTTATTATAATTTTTTTTTAATTATTTGAAAGTACCTTTTTTTCCTCAATTTTTGCGGACTTCCGGTCCTGGCCGCCTAGATGATTTCATCATTAGGCTATCCCATGGACTTCTAGGATATCAGCGTCATCGATCCCAGGAGTTGTTGGGCATCTTAAGCATCTAATATGGCGGTATTACTGTGCATTCCTGAGACAGCTAAGTGAGTGCTGGGTAGCCAGCTGCACCGAAATCCAGGAACTGCATAAGAGCGGGCTTCAGATGCCCATATCTGCAATGGCAGCTGTCAGAATACCCATAGGAGATGTATAATGAAAGATTTAACAGGTACATACTATGCGAACAGGTATAGGAATCTCCAAATTAGATGCTGCAAGTCACAGGAATCATAACAATGTTTTTATTACAATTTAGGAGACTTTAGCTCTTCTTTAAGCTCTTACCCTCTACAGATAAACTCTGGCTCTTTGCTTATGGCAGCTGTAAAAAAGGTTATGGAAACATTTGTGTTATTTGGGGTGCATTCACACCTATGCATTTTGACGTGGTGTGTGTACAGCAGTGGTGTATCATCCATGGGTGCAGGGTGTTCACTGAACATGGGCCCCCAGGAAGGGGGGGCCCACTGTGTTCCGACACACACTGCACCCATGGATGATACTCGGCCAGCACACGTTAAGAGTCCCCACATTCAGTGTCCTCTCTACTGGCCCCCCCTTCCTGCACTGGCCCCACCCCTTCCTCTTAACTCAGTTGGTCCTCCTGAGGGGTTCTACACAAGGATACACCCTGCCTATTCATCCCCCCTGTGGACAGCGGAGGGGTGTGGCCACAGTCCACGTCCGGAGAGCTGGAAGTGGCAGAGAGTATGGAGCAGCAACCTGCCTTGTGCGCAGGTCAGTGATCACCAGCAGCTTAGTGTGCGCTTTATTCTATAACAGGCTGAGTGTGACAGCGAATGTTCACGCACTAGGTGCTAGAACTTATATACAGTGCATCCAGAAAGTATTCAAAGCGCTTAACTTTTACTACATTTTGTGATGTTATAGCCTTATTTCAAGATGGATTAAATTCATTTTTTTCCCTCAACATTCTACAAACAATACCCCATAATGTCAACATGAAAGAAGTTCGTTTTGAAATCTTTGCAATTTATTAAAAATAAAAAATGGAAAAACTACATGTGCATAAATATTCGCAGTCTTTGCTCAATACTTTGTTGAAGCACCTTTAGCGCCAATTACAGCCTCAAGTCATTTTGAATATGATGCTACAAGCTTGGCACACCTATTTTTGGGCAATTTCTCCCATTCTTCTTTGCAGTACCTCTTAAGTTCCATCAGGTTGGATGAGGAGCGTCAGTGCACAGCAATTTTCAGATCCCTCCAGAGATGTTCAATCAGGTTCAAGTCTGGGCTCTGGCTGGGCCACTCCAGGACATTCATACAGTTGTCCCATAGCCACTCCTTTGTTATGTGGGCTGTGTGCTTAGGGTCGTTGTCCTGTTGAAAGATGAACCGTCGCCCCAGTTTAGACCTTAGGGTCCAGAGCGCTCTGGAACAGATTTTCATCAAGGATGTCTCTGTACATTGCTGCATTCATCTTTCCTTCAATCCTGGCTAGTCTTCCAGTTCCTGCCGCTGAAAAACATCCCCACAGCATGATGCTGCCACCAACATGCTTCACTGTAGGGATGGTATTGGCCTGGTGATGAGCGGTGCCTGGTTTCCTCCAGACATGACACTTGGCATTCAGGCCAAAGAGTTCAATCCTTGTTTCATCAGACCAGAGAGTTTTGTTTCTCATGGTCAGAGAATCCCTCAGGTGCCTTCTGGCAAACTCCAGGCGGGCTTCCGTTTGCCTTTTACTGAGGAGTGGCTTTCGTCTGGCCACTCTCCCATACAGGCCTGATTGGTGGAGTGCTGCAGAGATGGTTGTTCTTCTGGAAGGTTCTCCTCTCTCCACAGAGAAATGCTGGAGCTCTTTCAGAGTGACCATCTTGTGCTTGGTTACCTCCCTGGCTAAGGCTCTTCTCTCTCTCGATCGCTCATTTTGGCCAGGCGGCCCACTCTAGGAAGATTCCTTGTGGTTCCAAACTTCTTCCATTTACGGATGATGGAGGCCACTGTGCTCATTGGGACCTTCAATGCTGAAGAAATATTTCTGTACCCTTCCCCAGATCTGTGCCTTGATACAATCCTGTCTTGGAGGTCTACGGACAATTCCTTGGACTTCATGGCTTGGTTTGTGCTCTGACATGCACTGCTAACTGTGGGACCTTATATAGACAGGATTATGCCTTTCCTAATCATGTCCAATCAACTGAATTTCCCACAGATGGACTCCAATCAAGTTGTGGAAACATCTCAAAGATGATTAGTGGGAACAGGATGCACCAGAGCTCAATTTTGTATGTCATGGCAAAGGCTGTGAATACTTATGTACATGTGGTTTTTTTTGTTTTTCATTTTTAATAAATTGCAAAGATTTCAAATCGAACTTCTTTTACATTGTCATTATGGGGTATTGTTTTGTAGAATGTTGAGGGAAAAAAATGAATTTAATCCATTTTGAAATAAGGCTGTAACATCACAAAATGTGGCAAAAGTTAAACGCTGTGAATACTTTCTGGATGCACTGTATAACACTGATCTCTATACACTAAGTGCTATTCCCTATATATAACACTGATCTCTATACACTGAGTGCTATTCCCTATATATAACACTGATCTCTATACACTGAGTGCTATTCCCTATATATAACACTGATCTCTATACACTGAGTGCAATTCCCTATGTATAATACTGACATCTGTACAGAGTGGCACTCAGTGTACAGATATTAGCGTTATATATGGGTACTAGTACTCAGTGTATAGAGATCAGTTCTATATGCAATCTGCATTCCTCTCCTGCACACAGTACACAGCACCATACATTCTGCACTCTCTTCCTGTTCACTGTACATTCCCTATTTAACATTACGACATTCTGCACTATGTAAGTCACCTCAGACTCTATTTAACCACACCTCTTTTAAGCCACACCCACCATTTAACGCATTTTAAACCACACCCACCTGTTGCCAGAGTACGCCTTGTGCAACGCATTATTTCTTCCCTTAATGCCATGGGGGGCTCACTTTTGATCTCTCACACAAGCCCACTGATTTCATGATACACCCTTGGTATACAGTGCATTAAAAAAACTTGTTTGCATTGCAGCAAGAGGTAGTTTGGGTAATGTATAATATGTAAAATGTGTCTTATATGTAACACATCTGTAGCACTCTCCTAGAGAAGTGCTAGGAGTAGATAGATTTAATTCTGAGTCAATGCATCCAGTGGAGCTGCATTTTTGTTGTTGTTTTGTTGTTGGTCAAATTTAGTTCTAGCTCACTCTAGTCAGTGCAACTGTTTAGGGTTTGCTCTTTGTGTCCCTAGCTGCAGATTTAATTCCTCTCACTCTGTATTTTCAGAGCCACCTGGATGGTTCTGGAGCATAGGTGTGGGATAATGTAAATGGGCAGCATGATTATTTATACAGTCCCAGCCAATCTTTGTGGGCCCTGCACAGGTGGCTGCTAGGAATGGGTAGTCTAATATCTAGAGTCCCTTTGTCTTGTCTTGGAGAGGAGGAATCCAGTCTAGAGAGCCTGCTATCCTCTTGGCAGGCCTGCCATGTGCTTGCTGTTTGCGAGACCTCAGCTTGATTATCTGAGAAGCTGGGGAGCTGACTGAAGGTCTGTCTGTTGTTGGATCTGGTCTGGGATCATGGGCAGAGGAGTCTGGAGGACACTGGAAGGAGGCATCCATTCATCTGAAGACATTTGTGAGTACAGACTGTGTGAGAGATCCTAGAGTCTATGGGCTCCTGTTACCCCTTTGGTGTCTTGAGAGTCAGCTGAGAGTGCAGGAAAAGGGTATACTGGCTGATATCCTGAAGAGTTTAGTCCATCTTGTTCTGTATTAAAGGGACTCTGCTCAAGTTGCTTAAAGAAAGAAGTTTGTGTCTTTGTCTGCTTCAACTAAGCTAAGTCCACTACTGATCCCCACAAGGACTGTGCTTAAAGTTGCAGAAGAAAGTGCCCTCATCTTGAACATAGTTCTGTTTTGAGAATCCCATTCATCCCAAATCCCTATCCAAGTTACAACCCCCCCCAAAAAAAAACACCAAAAAGAACACTCCTGGACTGCTTACTGAGCCAAAGAGTGACTGTGTTCGTGCACCTGGCTGCGGAGCAAAATTACAGGATAATACCTCAGGGACCTATCTAACTGCTGGGTACCACTACATATCCTACAAGCAGAAGTGTGAACAAAGCCTTAGAACAATATTAGTTGTTATTATGTGACAGATAAAATTAGTTTTTTTCTAAGTGCAAGATGCCAGAGCTGCCATATTAACCGCTTAAGGACCACCCTATAGCAAATATACTGCTACAGGGCGGCACCTGTGTGCAGAATCACGTATATATACACGTCATTTTGTATTCCTGGGTAGGGGACGCACGTGGCTTGCGCACGCACCCTACCTGCACCGCCATTTACACCCGGTGATTACCGAGCATCTCCGAAGATTGTTTTGTTTATTTTATTTATTTATTTCAGGTACTTATATAGCACCGTCAATTTACGCAGCGCTTTACATGCTGTATATATATTGTACATTCACATCAGTCCCTAACCCTCAAGGGGTGTAGACTCTAAGGTCCCTAAACTCACATTCATATACATTCATATACAAGGGCCAATTTAGACAGGATCCAATTAACGTACCATGCTGATACCAGCATGTCTTTGGAGTGTGGGAGGAAACCCACGCAGGCAGAGGGAGAACATGCAAACTCCACGCAGGAGGTGCCATAGCTGGGATTCGAACCAACGACCCTAGTATTGCCAGGCGGAAGTGTTAACCATTTAGCCACTGTGCTGCCCATAAACAATCTTCCTCCCTGTCAGCCTGAGCACACTGCTCAAGATGGCTGTGCACAGTACAGCCATCCCAATCAGTGTGCTTACAGTGAAGAACACAACCCTCCCCCCTAGTAAAACACTCCCAGCACACAGTTAACCCTTTGATCTTCCCTCACATTAACCCCTTCCTGCCCAGTGCCATTAGTGCAGTGTCAGTGCTTTTTTTTAGCACTGATCACTATATTGGTGTCAATGGGGTGTCAGTGACACCAAGTTAGTTCCCCCCCAGTTTCAGAATGTCCGCTGCAGTCCCGCTAAAATTCGCTGATCGCCACCATTACTAGTAGAAAAAAAAATCCCATTATCTATACCTCCATTTGCAAACGATATAACTTTCATGTAAACCAATTAATTTACATGTATTGGAATTTTTTTAGCAAAGACATGTTGCAGAATACATTTTGGCCTACATTTCTGACGAAATTAGATTTTTAAAAATTTTTTACTGGACATGTTTAAGAGCAAAAAGTCCAAAATATTGTTTTTCCTCAAAATGGACTTCTCCAGGACTTCCTCCAACCTCTGGAACTCACTACCCCAATCCATCAGACTGTCACCTACCCTCCTCACCTTTAGGCGCACCCTGAAAACCCACCTCTTCAGGGAAGCCTACCCCACCCTCACCTAACAGCCGATCTTCTCCACTCCTCCTACCACTCCATCCCCCACAGCCACTTCCTCCTGTACCTCTATCCCCTCCCTTCTAGATTGTAAGCTCGAAAGAGCAGGGCCCTCGAACCCCTCGTGTATTGTTTTGTTACTGTATTGTCTCATGTTCTGTCCCCCACTATAATGTACAGCGCTGAGCAAACTTTTCTGGCGCTATATAAATACTGTATAATAATGATAAAATTGTCAGTCTTTTTTTGCTTATAGCGCAAAAAATAAAAAAACACCAAAAAAAAGCTCAATTAGTGGGGAAAAAGGACGCAAATTTCATTTGCGTGCAGCGTTGCATGACTGTGCAATTGTCAGTTAAGGTAAAGCAACGCCATAACGCAAAAAATGGCCTGGTCATGAAGGAGGGTATTTCTTCAGGAGGGAAAGGGGTTAACAGACTAATTCAATGAAGATTCATACAGTCATTTTGCCCATTCAGGGCAGTATGACAGTGCCTCCTGATACCAATGTAAAAAATGTTTCCATGTCTCTTGATAACCCACACTTCCCACAAGGTATTGCTTAATTGCTTTAACATAGAAGGTGACCTCCTTTTCTGTGGCAGTGCTGCTCAGTGGCAACCAATTGGTAGGCCTGCATACTGTCATGTGAGTGGTAGTGATGCCAGCCACCCATGGAACATCTGACACCATCTGACACTGCAACTTACTTGGGGTGAACCCCATCAATGGGCAGACAGTAAGAAGCATATATGGATGACTATACATTGCTGGGCAGCGTGGACTGGTGGCAGTGTTACTCTAAAGCAGTGATTGTCATCTTATGTGCTAAAGGTGGCCTCAAATGCAGCCCTGACATCATCAATGGACCGCACATAATGTTCAATATACGTAATGCTTGAAAGGACTGTCAGAAACTGCAGACCTGATAGAGGAAATGAGGGTTACAGAGTGTGGACATGCTACATTTTTGGCTGGAGATATGCTGCAGAAGACAATACGAAACTGGAAACATGTTACATGAGGCCAGTAGAGCGTAGTAGTAGTAGTAGTAGAAGTAGTAGTCGTCACTACTATTACCCTAATCAATGTTCCCACTACAGACTGCTGAGGTCTGAGGGCTGCACATCTTATAACAAAGGGCAGCATGCTGCCCTTGGGCTGCAAGATGGACAACAGGATTCTAAAGACTGGTGCTTCCAATACAATTTGTCTACCACTAAATTACAAATGCATGTAGCTTGGTTGCATGAGTGAGCATTGGTGTTTCATCATGAGGTGTAAAAGACCAATATAGGGTGATTTAGGCATGTATATAAAAAGGTTTTCAGATTGGGTTGTGTAAAGGACTAGGCCAAACATGTCAACCTCAACACAAATGAAACAACAGACTAAATAAAATGGATTTTATCTTCAAAGGTTCAGATCCTGACTGTTGAGGGCCATACCAACTTACTTCCAGAAAAAAAAAAAAGAATAAAGTACTTTGCTACTTATCACTATAGTTACTCTTGCGACTTGCACCATTTTACCCATAAAAAGGTACTTGAAAACATTTCCTGAAGTACTGAGCTGCAAACTTAAGTAAGGAAGCTCTTATAACCTGAAGAACAGCTGAGAACTTGTTCAGTTAAAATCCTTAAACCACATGACCACAAAACTGGTATTAGAGCTGTGAACACTACTCAAAAACACCAGTTTGATATGCATGTCTAGGTC
Source organism: Staurois parvus (assembly GCF_062004578.1). Lineage (NCBI taxonomy): Eukaryota > Metazoa > Chordata > Amphibia > Anura > Ranidae > Staurois > Staurois parvus. Next base: position 5,094,823 of record NW_028318083.1, read on the forward strand.
ATGGGTATGCAACTGCGGAGGTGTGCAATTGGAATATAACCTTGAAAGTGTAAAGAATTGTGAATAAAAGGTTATAATTATGATCCACTATATTCTGTATGTAAATACTGTATTTACAGAATACTGCCTCACTATCTACTTAATATTTTCTTTCACATTGCTTCTCAGCCTTGCGCTATTTTCAGTAATAACTTTGAGATGTTCGTTTCTATTTTTCCTCACATTTATCAAATTGTAGGCATACAAACACATAATCTTTTTTGAATCCCTTTAGAATCCAAATGAGTTTCTTGCTTTGCAGAAGCATTCGATCGTCGTATCTCAGTTACATTTTAATGGCATTTTAAAAACCATATATTGTACCTTAATCTAACTGTCCTAAGTTCCCAGATTGTGTTTCATTACAAACCAACATGTAGCTTTGCAGTTATGGTTGAGTCTAATGTATACTGTAAATACTTTGCTGCTTGTATTTTTCTAATCATCTCTGAATATAAGGAAACCAGTCATCTTTGGCTAATACGTTGATACAGCTACATGCACAAGTTGATAAGAGGGCATTACTCTTGTGTTGCATAAATATATTGTGATAAACAAATAAACAATGATGCTCTGTCAAACTATAATCTTTACATTAATACATAACAAAATATGACTCAGATAGTGATAACTGCCACGAGTCACAGCAAACGCATTAAAATATCAAAACATGTGTTCTGAGTCTTTTTGTGTATCACAAGGTAAACTAATAAAGTTCATAGCATTTATAATAAATCTTGTGTCCCTTGCAGTGAATTGTGCCCACAACTCCAGTGCTGAACCATCTGCTATATCACACCAATGTGCTCAATCTGCCCTAGGGTTGCCACCTCATCCCTTTAAACGCAAACACATATTAATTACATAGGTGCTGAGGTTAATTTAATGCAGATAAGTTATAAATGAGGTGGGACATCCAGCCAACCAGCAGCAAACTCTGTCTATAGGATCAGGAAGTAGAGTCCAGGATGTGCCTGTGCATCAAAATGAAGCTTGGAGAGCAGAGTCGGATGTAGGAGGTGAAGAGACCTATTGAGCATGCTCCGAAATGCATTACCGCAGAGTTATCTGCTAGACGGCTGGATGTCCCACCTGGATCTTATTACATCACACGATGAGTCTTTTTAACTATTTACCTTGTAAGTGCAATTTATCCATTGTTTACTAAATAAATTGTCAATACTGCACTTAGAGGCGCCTTCCTCTCTTTTTCTTGGACCTGAGGAGTGGCTGGCTGCACTTCTGAGGGACCTCGGCCAATCCCCAACAGATGGGATGGCAAGGGGCTGGGATTCCCATAAAAGTGTAAGAGCCTGCTCGGTAGCAGGAGTGTGAGGCGTGGGTGGTGGAGAGAGGAGTGTGGAAAAGGAAAATGTGAAGATGGAGGAGAAGGTTGCCAGGAGACCTATTAGGATGAGGCCTACCTGTAAGCCTGGAGCTGGAAAGTAGGAAAACTTGGGACTTACTGGCCCCCGTGAGAGACGACCACCTGTAATGGCAGGGAAGGAGCAGCCCAGCTGACAGGCCTGGTAGCAGCAGACATCCTGCAAGCGATACAGGAGAGGATATGAGTGAGTACACCTACACCCCCTGGATAGGGGAAGAAGCACTTTGGTGGGAAACCAAACTAGCCCCCTACTAGTGACTTTTCACCTCAATTAAAGGAATAGGAGCCAGATTCCCTGCTCAGGAAGAAAGTATCCAGATTACTGGGTGAAGAGGAGTTCATCTAGGGTCTGGGGTGGTACAACTAGGAGCTGCTGGCTAGCACTCCACCAGAGACTGTGTTGCTAAAGAATGAGAAGCTTATGAATAGTTCAGGAAGTTGTCCTCAGATATTGGTTCCCTTGGGCATCCTATACCCCCTGATCCTATCCAAGTTCTAATCCCCTCAAAAAAAAAACAAAACCAAAGCTCAAGGACTGATTTCTGTCTCCAGATGAAAGTTTGGACTGGCTGTGCACGACGATAGGGGGACCCAAATTCATCAGCAATCCCTAAGGGGGTGGTGCTATATAGTAAATAACCCCTGCAGTATCTTCATAATTCACTCTAACAAATGTTTCAAATGCAATCTTTCTTTCCCCAAAACGTGTAAACTAAGCAGAATAAATTGAGTTGGTACTGACATCCATATTTCAACTTATTGTTTAAAGTCAGTTGCTAAGTCCTCATATTGATCTCTAACCACTGTCCCTGAATGCCCCTGAAAAAAGTTGTGACACATGACTGTCATGGCAGTGCAGAGATGTGTTTGACATGTGGGCTATGGATGACTGCCAGGCTTTAACTTCTCTATGATGTGCTAAAGGCAAAATGGTGACACCCAATTGGAGAAGAAACTGGTTTTCTTTGAAAAAAAAACTGTCTGAGGCAGAGTTTTAGATCATGGGTTATGCTCTTGAAAAAGTTGAATAGTTCATATCTGGCAGCAGTATACAGTTTCAGCAGGTGACAGAACTGAATATTTTAATCTGTGTGGGGTAAACTGCACGTTTCCCACAGTAATCAGAAAGGCAAGTATCCCTGGAGCTCTATGAATCACATCTTAGACATGGGGAGAACCTCAAGACTGTTCTGCCAATAAAATTATGCTTCAAGTTTAAGCTAGAGACTTTGTCTAGAATCATTTCTGTGGAAGACAAAGAAAAACCCTGGGGCAATCAAAATTAATTTAGTCTCAAAAGGAGAGAAATGTTCTTCCTGACTCCAAATATCGTAAATGATATTAATTTCCACCTAGGATCAACGGTAAAATAAATAAATAAATATATATATATATATATATATATACACAGTATACATATACACACTATATTGCCAAAAGTAATGGGACACCCCTCCAAATCATTGGGTTCTGGTGCTCCAATCACCTCCATGATCACAGGTGTAAAAAATCAAGCACCTAGGCATGCCAACTGCTTCTACAAACACTTGTGAAAGAATGGGTCGCTCTCAGGAACTCAGTGAATTCAAGCGTGGTACCGTGATAGGTTGCCACCTGTGCAATAAGACCAGCCATGAAATTTCCTTGCTACTAAATATTCCATGGTCAACTGTTAGTGGTATTATAACAAAGTGGAAGCAACTAGGAACAACAGCAACTCATCCACGAAGTGGTAGGCCACGTAAAATGACAGAGCGGGGTCAGCACATGCAGCAGCACACAGTGCGCAGAAGTCGCCAACTGTCTGCAGAGTCAATAGCTAAAGACCTCCAAACTTCATGTGGCCTTCAGATTGGCACAACAACAGTGCATAGTGAGCTTCATGGAATGGGTTTCCATGGCCAAATCTTACATCACCAAGTGCAATGCAAAGCGTCGGATGCAGTGGTGCAAAGCACGCCACCACTGGACTATAGAGCAGCTATCAGTCATTTCAGGCTGAATATTGGAAAATTTGGAAGTCTCTCCAGTAAGCCAATTAGTACAGGTTTTCCCAGTTCAATAAGTATATAAGTGTTTTCTCTGCAGCAATCCTGCAGTCAGCAGTCATAACCCACCTGTTTTCCAGTTAGCACGGGATTCTGGTTTTAGGCCCTCCCAGTATATCTGGGGATTTGTTGCTGAGTAATCATTCCCAGAGCTGCAGCAGTTTAATGAATATTATTTCCTCTTGTACCTGAGGTATATGTGTTATTTGTCCCAAAAGTGGCTGTCACTGGCTGGAACTGTATGTGGGGAACTTTAATGACGTTTGAACAAGCTGGGGGAACCCTCCTCTTTATTATTTTCTTGGGCTGCATTTGTGTTTATGCTTTGGCAGCTGTTTATGCTCAAACTGCCATTGAAATCTCCTTCTACTTCTCTCCTGCCAGGTTCTGTTATTCAGCCAGGACTATGTTAGCGGTTCTGGAGGCTGGGTTCTGTTATACCAGGGCTGTCTCCTTAAGTTTCCAGCTGCTGCTCTTTTAGGGTCAGGACTTTTATTGATGCAGTGCTATTGACCTAGTGCACGTGCTTACAGTGCTCTCTTTTCTGCCATTTTTTTGTCTCAAGCAAGTTTAAAAAATGAAGCAGCTCTTCTTATACTGGAGTTTTCCTCACACAAGATCTCAGGGAATTTCATTTTCTCCTCTGACAGTTTGCATCCAAGGACAGTCAATTGAAGCATATGCAGCCTAGTAATTTGTACTGTGTGCAATTACCGTTGTCACACAGGTGTGCCATCTATTTCACTACAGCTCAGTTGGTCCATGAGTATATCTGAGGCAAAGGGGTAGCTGAGCTCTTTTCCCTTAAAGGGCAAAGATGTCTGGCCCTAAATGTAGGGGCAATTGTCTTACATCTGCAGGCAAGCCAGCTACTCAGAACCTATTTTGAAGTACATGCAAAGTCAAGCTTGGCACAGGGAAAGATTCTGCTTTTTTCTGCAGTCTGACCTGCCTGCACTGCCAGCCATTACTGACACTACACTTTTAGCTTCGGATGCTCATTTCTCTCTGTCTCACAGCAGAGTGTTTTCTTCTATTATGCAAGGTTTTATGACTTGTTTCTTCTCCTAATCGCAAGAGTTTAAAATGCCTACCACCTTCCCTAGCAGAGGTGGCTAGTATTTCTGATACTGTCAGGGATCCTCCTGAGGATTCTTTGTTGGATGCTGAGTCCTAAAGGTGGATACTCTGTTACATAAACTCAAGTAAAACTTATCTTTTCTAACTGAGGCTTCAAAATTGGAATTGTCCACTGTTCCTTCCCCCAACACTGTGCTTGGTTTTTATAGACCCATCATTACAACAAAGCTATTCCTCCTGATCCTCTATTTGAAGATTCTATCTACAAAGATTGGAAACATCCCACCAAACAATGTCTTGCCTCTAACCAGTTTCTGGCACTCTATCCATTTGAGGTAGATTTTATCCAGAAATGGTCCACCTTTGGTCCGAATCTACTTGGTCGATTATAGTCTCCCTTAATCATGGAGACTTCTTGGCATCCATCAACATACATGGAGCTAATTTACACATTCCCATCTTTCCAGGTAATCAGCATGTGCTTTGCTTTTCTGTGTTTGAAAACCACTATCAGTTTGTACCCTTCCCTTTAGCCTTGCCTAAGCCCTGAGATTGTTCACAAAGGTCCTTGCATTAGTTCTGGGTCTTCTTCTTCTTAAGAGACAATCCAGTCCTGGATAACTATAAAAAATTGCTGCTGCAAAAGCAGACTTCCTTGGCTTTAGTTCCAATGTCTCCATCAAAATGTGGAGTTTGGGGGACCTTGGATGGATCCTGAAAATCGAAAAGTCATCTCTGATTCTGTCACATCACCTTGAGTACTTGGGCCTTCTCCTGGATAACTCTTCAGGTCAAGCTCTTCCTGCCTGGGAAAAAGTTGTAGAAACCACAGAAACAGGTCTGGCAACTTTGCTTTGTTGGCCTTTCCTGCAGAGCTGCATGAGAATGCTGGGATGGATGGTATCCATTGTTTAGGCAATTCTATTTGCCAAATTCCACTCTATAACTTTACAACTGAACATTCTCACAGTGTGGGATAAATCCAGTCTTTTTCTGAACATGGTGATTTGGTTGCATCTGTTATGTTGGTTGATACTCTGCCGATGAGGTTCTGCAGACTTAATCATTGCTGTTTTGGCAGCAGATACAACAAAAAGCTGACACCGAAGAGTTTGCATACTCTTTTGGCGCTGTCTGATTTTTATCAAACACATAGCTGAACTATTTTGAACATTTTGGGAATGGGGATATGGGGATGGGAGGGAATTCAGGAAATGTGGGCTAGTGGTTTTGAAAATGTTTTTTGCACTGTTTTGACATTTTTAAATGTTTTAACTTAATCCTTTAAACTTTTGATACAATGCAGTATGGTACTGAAAAATGCTCACAGCCTACTCCTATACTATTTGTACAAAGTTGAGGGCTTTATGCTTTTTAAGAGTACACTTTCCTATAGCTTTTACATCTTTTGTGGCTGCTGCTTCCACAACTTAATTCAGGACTATTACCACTTGATAAAAAACAGCACCCTAAATACCTCCAAAAACTAAGTTATAATAAATCAGAATGGCATGTTTCCGGTGCTGTATTTCAGCCAAGCAATAATGAAAAAAAACACAACAATTATCAATTACACATGCAAAATATATGATGCCAGAATAGTGTCACTGATGCTGTGCATGATAAACTAGCCTTGAAGTGGGGCCATTACAAAGATTAAATGTTCATTACCTTATGGGATAAGGTGCCATACCTACCTTGCTCAACAGGCTCCCTCCATCTGTGTGGCTGGGCTTTAGAAAAGTCTCTTTTCTAAGGCCCTCCAGGCCATGGTCACACAAGAACCTCATCAAGTACAATGCAAGGACATTATTTCTGCATTATGTGTGTGTTATCCCTTACAGTTATTTAGCATGTGGACGGGCCCCGGGCACGTGACATAGTCACCCACTTACTCTCCTTCAGGACCTGCCTGAATCAGGGCAGACTGAGGCCGAACTCACAGGCCACACACAGTTCACAATCCTCTTGGTACTCCATTGTACCCGCACACATACTCCTGATCACCTGTAGCAATGACACTCTTCTAGCTGGGGACACGTCTTGCATCAGTTACAGGATAAGGCTCTTACTCCCCTATCTACCACAATCCCCTAGACAATCCAGGTTTGTCCAGAGCTGGATGCACCAGTATCCTACTTCTCCATGTGTGTTTTTCATGAGATGCACAGTATAGCATAGGCTTAACAGGGCACTATCCCACTTCACCACAATATTGAGGTAAATCACATAACAGTTAAATAGTGAATTCTCTGTAAGTCAGCAGTCTCCATCTGTGAGAGTGTACCTTCTGTGCCCAGTAGCAGGGATGCCCATCCCAGGGTAGCAAATGAAGAATCAATTCCTCACACCATCTTTATCTCTTGGATCTTCTCTTCCCATCAGCCAGTCTGAACTCCCTCTGGACTCTCCCTGGACTCCTGTTTGCTATGCTGCACTCCGGGCTTATATGATTCTTCCAGAAAGGAAATAAGATAATTTTCCTTCCTGGGAGTGGCAATACATTAACCCTTGTCTACACTTCCCCCTCGTTAGCTATGACCTGTACACAGGGCATGCTGATACACTTTCAATTAAAGTAGAACTATAGACAAAACTTTTTTTTATAACCCCTTACAGTTTTTTTGCCATTTGTATCCCACTGGGGAGATTTGCCTTCACTTTCTGTCCCATAGCCAAAACAAGAAGTGAAAGGAAATCCCTGCAAATTAAAGAAATCTAGTGCCCCCATTGGAAGATTTCCCCTCTATTACTTTTCTGGGGACAACCCAGAGTTTGGGATTTTCTTTTACTTTCAGTTTCAATGATAATTACGAACAGGAATAAAAGAAAGGGTGAATCTCCTTAACATGGGCAAAAGAAGTCATAAATACCCGGTAAATGACAGTTGTTTTAATCCCTATACTGTCTATCCAAAATGAAAACAAAGTTTTGCCTTTACTTATACTTTAGCAGAAGCATACATGTACACAAACAACACCACAGCACTACACAAAAAATTGCAATTGCAGCATAAATCAAAGGCAGAATATTAGTGCATCACACAATGCAACACATCAAATGAATATAAGCAAATATTCACAGCATATACAACATAAGCACATAGTCAAAAATAAAAGACAATAGACAGTGCAGTTGGTTAAATGGCACAATATGAATCCATACCAAGTGGGAACACAGAGTCCTGAGATGTAATATCTAGGATAAGGGATAAGGGCCTACTTCCCAGACTTAAGGTGTGGACAAACCAGAATCACCTTGTTCAGTATAATGTGGTGCCCCTCATTATACAGATTTTTTTTTTGTATTGGTATATGCCCCTTATGGCAGCCCCCAGATTTCCATGCCCTTTGTTTGACAATCCCTTGCCTATAAGCCTTGAGAATTGACAAATGGTCGAATTTCAAGATTTGTCCCCTGTAGACTTCAGTGGGGTTTAGATTTAAGTTAGGCTAGGCATGGCAGAATTCAACGTATTCCTGCTGGCTATTTTAGTAAATGAAGAATATTATTTTGCTTCTCGGTATGTGGCATCCCTGTTGGAGGTAAAATTGATTGCTTTGGTGGAAACAAGCCGAGAGATGTGATTGTGGAGTATGCAGCCTGATCTCTCCTGGAGTGGCATTTGAAATATTTGACATTAAATTCTCCTATTGTCGCCAAACTGGTCATAGATCAAGATAATGTACAAATAAAATAAAATATTTATGTAATTTGTTAAACTTAAAAAATAGATTTGTACTGTATACCATATGCATTATTTATTGCTTTAAATCTTTACATACGTAATCAAGCAGTCTTTGTTATGAAAAAAATGAAAGCCACCACCTTAAAGGTTATATGTAATGAGAAATAAATCTATAAAAATCTTCTGATGCAGAATTCCATATCATTCTCTATTTAATTTAATTCTCTTATTTTTGTAAAGAACAAATACTCTTTTTCAAATACTCTTACAGGCTATGCTAAGTATGTTATTCCATTATTAAGAGCTCTTTATTAGGATTTACACAGATTGTGAGGCTGGCTAATTAGGAAACATAGCAAGCTGTGAGCATCAATCATCTTTCCTGGCTAGGCTCACTTAATCTCAGAATCACAAAACCTATATCAACATACTTGTTTTGTGATTGTACTTTCTGTGGATCCTTACTGTTAGGCATCCAACAGTATTCCACGTGATGACTATCTGTCTGGGACATAGTGATCTGTTGGGAGATGGCTTGGTTAATGGTTTGGCAGCTCATGATGGCACATCCTTCAGTTGGGTCTTTCTTTGTTGCCTTTATGATTTCCCTTGCTGGTGCTACAGCCTTATCTGGACCCCCTTGCTTGCATTATGTTTTCCTCTGCCCCTATACACACACATCCGCAGCATATTTGTAAGTACTTCCAACAATGTGGTTTTAGATTAGGGAGCACAGTTTGCCTGTCATTTTTATTCTTTTATTCTAAACTGAGAATGTTCCTTTCCTTCTTTTCTTCTTATCTTTAGGTCAGTTTCCTAAACATTTTTCACCATCTGCGAAACTGAATTGGTTGAGCATCCTTGCAAAATTTGCTCATGGTAATGACCCTTGTGAATTTGCTGGGGTATCATCCATTCTGTTCATGTATGACATAGACTTCACTTCCCATGAAATATTTTGTTTTTTTCACTTGGTAGGATTACAAAGCAGAGGTATGAATTAATCTGAGATCTTGAAGAATGGCCCTGTACAGCAGAAATTAAGATAAAAGGTGTCAGCCTAGTCTGGGCCCAAGAACATATTTATCTATCATATTTAATTGACTGGAAAAGATAAGGGCAACAGTGGTGTTAGGTCAGAACAATTGCAAGAGTTTGGAAAGACGGTTAATGGCTCAGCCACAGGCTATTCCCTGAAATGTATTTTACTGTCGGATCCTCCTCTGTCCTGTGACTTGCCCTGCTGGTCTTTAAGCATCCTCTGGGTCCCTTTGCTCATCTGCTGCTTCACCTGTGTCAGCATACAAACCCACAAGCTATTTATGCCTACAGGCACTCTCTTAACTGGCTGACTAGTTCTCACTAGAACTGAGAGTCTATTTACCATTTTTTTTTTTTGGCTCATGGGTGTGACCCCCTGCTATGCATCTTAAACTGTTCTTTGCTACTGACCTTGTCTGCGTTACCATGGGTGCTCAACCTGTGGCCCTTCAGCTGTTGCAGAACTTCAAGTTCCATCGTGCCTCTGCCTTTGGGAGTCATGCTTGCAACCTTGTCAGCCTTGCAATGCCTCATGGGATTTGTATTTCTGCAACAGCTGAGGGCCACAGGTTGAGCAGCCATAACCCACCTGATCTCTGTTTTTACTTTTGCAGAGCATTTTAACTCAGTTTTTGTTATATATTTTATCTTTGTTTTGTGGACCTTCTTAGTTTGACTCCCAGCATTGCCCCTGTCCTCTCCTTGGCACTCTCCTCAGCTTGCTTGTTTTACCCTAGCTTAAAGTTTGACTTTTCTGTGTCTCATTATCCAATTCTTTTCTGTCCCCTCTAGTTAGTTCTCGGCCTGCTTTATAAACTGTCAGTTTTTCATCTGTCCTGCTACAGTTATCCTATCCAGGTTCTACAATCTCAAGCCTTGGGCCATGCACACAAAGCATGGTTGCTAAAGATGGAGTATGATGCAGCAGTGCTTGTCAAACTCAAGCAAATGACCTTGTACCTATGACAGCAATACAAAGGGAGAAGCTTGGTGACAACATGAAACCTCTGGTAACATAATGTAGCTAGAGGGGCCCATTCATACATTTTATATACTGCTTTGGTTCACCAGGTACACTTGTAAGGAAAACTTGGAAATGTATTCTAAGCATCTCTTTATTATGTTACCATAATATATGCAATTACAATGATGTATCCACTTTTCAGTTAAAGTGGAAAACTCTTTAAATTGTGTCATCAAGTAGCTCAAAACTTTCAGTCCATTAAAACTGCTGTGTGGATCCTAGTGTAACTGGAGCAGGTGGCCATTTACAAGTTGATGGACTTTTGAAACTGCAGTTAAAGTGCTTGTCCTCTTTGACTTTTATTTAATTATATTTTAATACAGGTTTTATATATATAAACCATAAATGCAGACCATTGTAAACAAATATGAAGGGCGCTATTAAATATTTTATATCACAAGTAAAGTCAGCAAAGATGCTTTCCATTTACCTGTCATGAAGTAAATAGTGAATAATGACCTCTTTTCAGTATGTGCTTTTGTTTGGCTTGAATCTGAAGTATTTTTTATGCTAACTGGTCATTAGCTCCCACACACAAACTTTAAGCTTTCTCCCTCAGTCACTTTTCGATTGGCCTCATAAGTTCAAAAGCGTGTTTCTTATATTATATTAGAATGTATTCAAATTATCCATGATAACATTTTTAGAGCATGAATAGAATAAGTGACTCAAGTAGATGCACAAAAGGAAGATGAATGATGAAGCATTGCTAAACAATTCTAAATATATCTTTCTCAATGTGTGTTCTCTATAATTGCAATTCTGTTTACAGTAATTGAACTGTGGAGTATCATAAGGTTCCTTTCATTACCTAAATGGTACAATAATTTTAACCTGATAATAACATATCCTTTCTTGAATTTCTAACACACATTTAACCAATGGTACTAAAAAATCACAAAGCATGTGTGTACCAAAGGGCATTCAACCAGTCATTGTTATATTATGTTTCACTTTGCACATTTGAACTTTTAGTCACTTTATGGGACTATTATCTCCTGCTTTATTCAGCTTCTACTTTTTATTATTCCAGCACTTATTATTAGTGGGATATACTGCTAGTCCTGAACTTCAGAGAAGAGCTGGCTCATAGATGCAACAATAGGAACTAGTGATTATTTCTAGTGATATGCTGACTCCCATAGCTCTAGAGATCATTTCAGAGGCTGACAAGCCGACACCTAAATTGATAGGTAAAGGACATAGGAAGCAGTGTGGACACTAGGGCATAGAACTACCAGGTCTCCTAGCAAAGAGTGAGGAAGTTATATGTAATTTAGTTTGTAAGACTTTTTTTACCATACCAGCACAGATATTGTAGGTGTATGTAAAGAAATTTGTTTTTGAAATCAGCAGGGAGAGAGCTAAAGCAAGGAAAGCCTATGGACTATGCAGAACGCTGAGGATCATGGTGTAGCACCCTCCTAGTTCAGGTAGGAGGAGCTAGATCCCAATGGTTATGCAGGAGCTGGTTATCAGCTCAGGTGTGATAGTCAAGAGGGTCAAATTGTAGTCAGAGCTGAGAGACTGTACAGGCCAGCCTCTCTAATATTACTCCTGCTTTGAGGCTTTCTGAAGAGGACCTTGGAGGCAGCGAGTGGATCTGAGGAGCAGTTGGTTGCACTCTCGAGGGACTTCAGCCAATCCCCAACAGAAGGCTTGGCAGGAGGCTGGGACTCCCTTAAAAGTGTAGGAGCCTACTCAGTAGTAGGAGGGTGGGAGAGTTGGGTGGAAGAAGGAGCAGGAAGATGTGAGGCTGGAGGAGAAAGGCTGCCTGCAAGCCTAGAGCTGGAAAGGCAGAAAACTCAGAGCTCACTGGCCTCCCTGAGTGAGGACCACCTGTGTGGCAGGGAAGGAGCAGCCCAGTTGATAGGCCTGGTAGCAGCAGCCAACCCGTAAGTAATACAGGAGGGGATCTGAGTGAGTACACCTGCACTCCCTGGGCGGATAGGGGAAGGAGCACTCTGGTGTGAAACCAGATTACCCCCGTACTAGTGACTGTTCACCTCAATTAAAGGGACATGAGCCAGATCCTTTGCTCAGGAAAAGTCTCCGGATTGCTGGGTGAAGAGGAGTCCGTATAGGTTCTGGGGTGGTACAACAAGGAGATGCTGGCTAGCACTTCAACAGAGACAGTGTTGCAGAAGAAGGAGAAGCTTGTGAATAGTTTCAGGATGTTTGTCCTCAGTTATTGGTTCCTTTGGGCATCCTATACCCCCCTTACCCCATCCCAGTTCAAATCCCCTCAATAAATTACAAAACCAAAGCTCAAGGACTGGTTTATGACTCTGAAGCAAACTTGTGTGGAAAATGCTGAATGCCTGGCTGTGCAGGACTATAGGGGGACCCAAATCAACAGCAATCCCTAAGGGGGTAGTGCTACAGTGGTGATTGAATCCAGGACATCAACCATAAAACGGGACTCATGGACCCATACACTATAGTTCTTATAGGACCCTGATCAGAAGGGGAATGGTGGAATAGCTTTTATCAGATTGCACTGAAAACATTTTCCTCTTGGCAGCAGGGAAGTCCATGTAAGTACATCAGCCAGTGTGCACACATCTCTGCAGGAGACCAGACTGGTGGGCATCAGAGTTTGAATTGTATTGTTGTCGTATTGTCTCCCGCAGGGGCCAACTGACAGCTCATGGGGCCCCCGGGCAATAGGGGATCATGGGGCCCCTGTGTCCTTGCCCAAACTCAAAAAAGCATATGAAAAAGGTACCAGGGGCATCTCATGGGGCCCCCTACTGACCCCGGGCCCTCGGGCAGTGCCCGAGTTTCCAAATGGTCAATCCGCCCCTGGTCTCCCGTTATGTTGTAAAGCGCTGAACAAACTGTTGGCACTATATAAATCCTGTATAATAATAATAATAATAGAAGGATTCCCACTCCACCTCCCTTCCATCCACTGGGTCTAGTGGAGTGAGCCAAGAAGAGCCCACTATAGGAGAAGGAAGCAGGAGAAGCAGTGCCATATTCATGGAGCCAGGTTTCAGTAATGGCAAGTAGACTAAAGGAGTTAGTGATACAGAGGTCGAGGAGAGAGGGGAGTTTGTTAAAGACAGAGACAGGTGATATATATATAAACTGTGGAGTGGAGAATAGGGGTGAAAGAAAGAGAGTTTAAGGAGAGAAGACACAGCTGTCAGAAGCAGTGGTAGAGAGAATATGTTACAGAGAGGAAGGAAAGCTTAATGGAGAAACAACCTGCAGTCTGTCTGGTGTTTTTGAAAGTAGTATGTTGTATATTTTCACTTCATGCAATCACTGAAGTGCAGAGCCTGAAGTGCACCATTTCAATAAAGAACCACTTAGGGAAAGATCCCCAGCAATGTGCTTGCCCCATAAAGGTGGTCTAGCTTTATACTGTTAAGGGTGTGGGGGGTTATTTGTCAATTAATCAATCATGAGTTAATAAAAGGATGCCTGGCTAGCAGAGCAAACGTTTCACATCCAAATCAGGCTCGCAAAAGGGCAGAGTTGTACAGAAAAGCTGAGCCCATAAATTAAATAAGACACTCTAGAACAGGGGTGGCGAACAAGTTAGACACAAAGAGCCAAAATTTTAAACTGTGAAAGTCAGAGAGCCACACCACGCAGTGACCTGCCAAAACAGACAAACACTCACACAAAAACACATAATTAAAACCATATTATTCACCATAACACTTTCTTCCCCTTACAAAACAACAATGTGTTCATTTCAAGGTAAGTGTCCACCCTCAACACACACATCAAATGCAACTTAGCCAGAGTTAACACATCAACTACCCTGGAGGTTGCTGTGGCACCTGTCTCTCTCTCTCTCCCTTCTCTCTCACTCTAACACACAAGTATACAAAAAGAAATTCTGAACTAATGGACTGCAGACACAGTACAGGAGATGACCAGAGACTGTGGACAGCACAGGGATGACCAGAGACTGCGGACAGCACAGGGATGACCAGAGACTGCGGACAGTACAGGGATGACCAGAGACTGCGGACAGCACAGGGATGACCAGAGACTGCGGACAGCACAGGGATGACCAGAGACTGCGGACAGCACAGGGATGACCAGAGACTGCGGACAGCACAGGGATGACCAGAGACTGCGTACAGTACAGATGACTGCTGACCTTTGGGGAGGTGGGGAGGTGGGGAGCGGGTACCTGAATTTGACAGGTACCCGCTCTTACTTCTGCAGAGTTTTTGTTTGATCTTACCTGTTCCTCGATCCAGCCGCGCGCTGTCTTCCCGGCTTCTGTAATGGCGCTCGGCATGACAGCCGGGTGCCCAGTGCGCATGAGCGAGAAGCACTTGCGCTTTGTGATTGGTCCGGCGGCTTCTGGGATCTGTCATGTGTCCCAGGTACCGCCTTACCATTCACAAAAAGCACCGCTTCTTGCGCATGCGCACTTGGCACCCGGCTGTCATGCCCAGTGCCCACACTACAGAAGCCGGAAGACAGCGCGCCGCTGGATAGAGGAACAGGTAAAAATAAGAGAAACATGAAACTTGGCAAAGAGCCACAGTATACAAAATATGATAAGAGGCAAAGAGCCGCATTCATTTTGGCCGAGAGCCGCGTGTTCGCCACCCCTGCTCTAGAACAACATGAACATCATAATGATGCAGACAGGGCTTTAGAGTGGAAGGCAGCAACATACTAGAGACACATAGACACATTGAAAGCAATCAGTCAGCTTCCAGTTTTGGGTGGATGTGAAGCAGCAACACACCAAAGACACATAGAAACTATGAAAGAAATCCGTTTTCAGTTTTTGGTGGATGTGAAGCAGCAGCATAGCAAAGACACATAGACACAGTGAAAGAAATCAGTCGGTTTTCAGTTTTGGGCGGATGTTAAGCAGCAACATACCAGAGACACATAGACACAATGAAAGAAATCCCACCAAACCGATTGAAGTTTCAGTCTTAGACATTTGATACTGGAATATTTGTTCCCATTAAATGATTAACGTTCACCTCTGGTATGGTGACAGCTCTGAAATTTTGAATTTGCTTTCACTTTCTGTCCCAATGATAGCAACTTTTTGATTACGTTGAAAGATTTAGTCAATTTGCCTTTAAAATGGATAAGAAAAAAGAAAAACACTTTTTATATCATTTGGGTGCATGCATATGAACTAACCAGAAATCACTAACCATATAATCTAACCAGAAATGTAAGCCTCTACAGGGAGAGAGGAAGAAAATATAATTCCTCTACAACATTTTTTGTTTTTCTGGCTTGTGGTATCTCAGGTGGAAACGTTTGAATGAATTCCAGCAGTGGCGACTCTAGGAACAATATATGGGGGGGCACATAAGATACCACAATCAAAACTGGATAGGAAGCACTAATAATTTTCACCACTAAATACTACCACTGAAAAAATGAAATCAGTATATATAAATAAGACTACAAAATACCAGAGTAGTGCGGTGTGCAATAATACCTTTTTATTGTACTAACACTTAAAAATAACTTAATAACACTTAATAACCTATTAACATTTAAAAGATAAGCTTTCAAGAGTTTTCCTTTCTTCTTCAGGTATTGCTTCAGACCTGATCAAAAGAGGAAAACTCTCAAAAGCTTTTCTTTGCTGAAATTGCTTTAAACTATAAACACCAGGGCTGTGTAAATAATCCCCTATGTTAAATATGTCACTAATGAAGACTGATGAATATTATAATTAGACTATTATCAAGTAGATTTTGTGCATAGATTAGATGTGGCCTGGGATGTTAACATTGAAAATGGCTTCTACTAAGAAAAAGCACATGCTAGTCAGAGGCGTAACTGGGAACCTCAGGGCCCCGGTTCAAAATCCATGAATGGTCAGAGACTGCAGACGTGATACCGGAGATGGTCAGAGACTGCAGACATACTACAGGAGATGGTCGGAGACTGCAGACGTGATACCGGAGATGGTCAGAGACTGCAGACATACTACAGGAGATGGTCGGAGACTGCAGACGTGATACCGGAGATGGTCAGAGACTGCAGACATACTACAGGAGATGGTCAGAGACTGCAGACATACTACAGGAGATGGTCAGAGACTGCAGACATGATACAGAAGATGGTCAGAGATTTCAGACATACTACAGGAGATGGTCAAAAACTGCAGACATACTAAAGGAGATAGTCAGAGACTGCAGACATACTACAGGAGATGGTCGGAGACTGCAGACGTGATACCGGAGATGGTCGGAGACTGCAGACGTGATACCGGAGATGGTCGGAGACTGCAGACGTGATACCGGAGATGGTCAGAAACTGCAGACATACTACAGGAGATGGTCAGAGACTGCAGACATGATACAGAAGATGGATAGAGATTTCAGACATACTACAGGAGATGGTCAAAAACTGCAGACATACTAAAGGAGATGGTCAGAGACCGCAGACATACTACAGGAGATGGTCGGAGACTGCAGACATGATACAGGAGATGGTCAGAGACTTCAGACATACTACAGGAGATGGTCAAAAACTGCAGACATGCTAAAGGAGATGGTCAGAGACTGCAGACATACTACAGGAGATGGTCAGAGACTGCGGACATACTACAGGAGATGGTCGGAGACTGCAGACATGATACAGGAGATGGTCGGAGACTGCAGACATGATACAGGAGATGGTCTGAAACTGAAGACATAATAGAGGAGAAGGCTATGCAGCATCACTGCTGCTAGGCAACCGTTGGGGGGCTTAGCTGTCTGAAACCAATAGTGCCACCCCTCCTGTTCATGAGCCCATCAGCCCCATAATGTAACCTGCACTGGGTCCTAATGCACTGGCACTAGTGCCATGGAGACAGAGATGCCAGACCGATGCTGTCAATAGCAGGGGCAGGACTGCAAGAGGAGGCTGGAAACTCCCACAGTGGCAGAATTCCAGGACTCAGTTCCAAGTTTGACCCTGGTAGTTCTGTCACTGTCTCAGTGGGGGGATTCCCCCATTCACCTTGATTGTGTAGATGGGAGAATTGGATCATATATTTTTTTTTTCATTCAACCCAATGGTTGAATGAACAAAAAAAGTGATCAATGTATGGGTTGCCTAAATGCTAACTGGAAGTGAGCAAGTTTGTGAAGCTCTTGGATGAACAGAGATGGAGGGAGACAGATGGGGGAGAGAAGGGAGAGAGATGGGAATGGGTCAGTAATCATAGTGTGCTGCAATGCTCAGTGTTCACCCCAGGGCTGAGGCTGTTATCCAATGGCTCAGGCAGTGGCATTATTCATATTTCCCACCCACACATCTCCTTTCTGTCAGATAGGGGATAGGAGTGTGGATGGGCCAGGCAGACACAGGAGGAAGAGGGGCGAGGAGGAGGAGGAGCAGGCTGTATTCCTCTCCTGTCCATGAGGGGAAGGGGCAGTGTGCTCACTGGGCTGTGTCTGTGAGAGTGTCATAGGCACTCCAGCTCAGCTACAGCCAGCAGTCCCTACATTTACAGACTGAGGCTCCTACAGTAATGGACTGTTTGCAACATTGCTTGGGGCACTACACAGTGGCAGAACACCAAAGGCCCAGTCACCAGGGCAATTTCCTCCCCTTGCCCCCCTGTATTTAAGCCATTGAGTTCCAGCAAGGGCCACCTATCAATCACTAAAGAAAGGCAGACCAACTCTGTATCCTAAGTGTTTGAAGAAGCAGCCTCTTTAGTAGAAGGCTGTTAAAGTTGTCAGATTATCACAAGGTGTAACGCCCTCAATCCTGCTGGGTAACCTCAATTCCACCACCACCCATAATCATGACATAATCTTTCTATATGTCAGAAGAGGTTCTAGTTGGTTGTCTTTATTCTAATAGAATGATTTTTTAAGATATACAGTAGATGAGAACCATATCAATGTACAGTGCTTCCAGCACCACTCTCAGTATAGGTACATGTGAAAATGCAATTCTGCTCAAAGTAATAAAACTTTGAAGTATCATTATGAAAGTTAATTTTAACACTTAAGCAGGAATCTAATTTTAGCAAGATAATAACACATTTAGAGTTGTGAAATCCCTGCTCATTTCAAGTTAATGCTCACAGAACTAAATGACTGAAAGACTGTATACATCAAACAAGTACGCATTAATGAGAGGGACATAATTGTCCACTAAAAGTTTTTTCTATTTTTCTTCATATTTTCAATCTGTTACTATACAGAGTATTCAGCAGAGTTTCAAAGTGTAGGCAGAGAGAAATGTTTTCTGGGAAACCAGTGAAGCAAGCCTCTCAGTTAATTTGCCATTATGACAAGGCTTATTTTTCTATATTTAAAAAAATAAACTTTAAAATATGTGTACAGCCTAGCACTAATGTCTCATACAAGCTTTAACAAGCACTAATAAGATTTCAAAAGTAATTTTTAATAATATTAAAATGGCAGCTTCCATTAAAATAATACCTGGTGATTCTACCATTACGGTCCTTGTTCAGGGTCTTCCTGTTCTAGGGTGACAATTAGAGATGAGCGAATTATTCAAAAATTCGATTCGGCTGATTCGGCGAATTCGCGGAATAAATTCGATTCGAGTCGAATATATTCGCTGCGAATTTAACTTATAAAAAGGGTGTTTCTAGGCTTCAGAGAGCCTTTATATTAGTGCAGAACACTGTACCTTTAATTTAAATTAAAAGAGAAATAATACTGGGGAAGAGAAATAATACTGTCAGTCAGTATGACATGCAGATGAGTGCCGTCGATCTTAGAATCACCGCACACTTCACTCATTTGGGCAGTCACGGGGCCAAAACCAGAGTGTGGAGCCACAGTGTGGCGGTGGAGGCAGCAGCAATGGGAGGCCATACAGCACCCTATGAAAAAATGGAACCCACCAGCAGTGTGAGGAGACCTGAAAGTGGCACATGGCAGAGTGTGGCAATGGAGACAGCAGCAATGGGAGGCCGTACAGGGACCCATGACACACTCTGGACCTGGCAGCAGCATGAGGAGGCGGTACAGGGGCCCATGACAGATTACGGGCCTGGCAGCAGCATGAGGAGTCGGTACGGGGGCCCATGGCAGATTACGGGCCTGGCAGCAGCAATGGGAGGCCATACAGCACCCTATGACAAAATGGAACCCACCAGCAGTGTGAGGAGACCTGAAAGTGGCACATGGCAGAGTGTGGCGATGGAGACAGCAGCAATGAGAGGCCGTACAGGGACCCATGACACACTCTGGACCTGGCAGCAGCATGAGGAGGCGGTACAGGGGCCCATGACAGATTACGGGCCTGGCAGCAGCATGAGGAGTCGGTACGGGGGCCCATGGCATATTACGGGCCTGGCAGCAGCAATGGGAGGCCCGTAATCTGCCAGCACCCTATGACAAAATGGAACCCACCAGCAGTGTGAGGAGACCTGAAAGTGGCACATGGCAGAGTGTGGCGATGGAGACAGCAGCAATGGGAGGCCGTACAGGGACCCATGACACACTCTGGACCTGGCAGCAGCATGAGGAGGCGGTACAGGGGCCCATGACAGATTACGGGCCTGGCAGCAGCATGAGGAGTCGGTACGGGGGCCCATGGCAGATTACGGGCCTGGCAGCAGCAATGGGAGGCCGTACAGGGACCCATGACACACTCTGGACCTGGCAGCAGCATGAGGAGGCGGTACAGGGGCCCATGACAGATTACGGGCCTGGCAGCAGCATGGGGAGTCGGTACGGGGGCCCATGGCAGATTACGGGCCTGGCAGCAGCAATGGGAGGCCCGTAATCTGCCAGCACCCTATGACAAAATGGAACCCACCAGCAGTGTGAGGAGACCTGAAAGTGGCACATGGCAGAGTGTGGCGATGGAGACAGCAGCAATGGGAGGCCGTACAGGGACCCATGACACACTCTGGACCTGGCAGCAGCATGAGGAGGCGGTACAGGGGCCCATGACAGATTACGGGCCTGGCAGCAGCATGAGGAGTCGGTACGGGGGCCCATGGCAGATTACGGGCCTGGCAGCAGCAATGGGAGGCCGTACAGGGACCCATGACACACTCTGGACCTGGCAGCAGCATGAGGAGGCGGTACAGGGGCCCATGACAGATTACGGGCCTGGCAGCAGCATGAGGAGTCGGTACGGGGGCCCATGGCAGATTACGGGCCTGGCAGCAGCAATGGGAGGCCATACAGGGACCCATGACACACTCTGGACCTGGCAGCAGCATGAGGAGGCGGTACAGGGGCCCATGACAGATTACGGGCCTGGCAGCAGCATGAGGAGTCGGTACGGGGGCCCATGGCATATTACGGGCCTGGCAGCAGCAATGGGAGGCCCGTAATCTGCCAGCACCCTATGACAAAATGGAACCCACCAGCAGTGTGAGGAGACCTGAAAGTGGCACATGGCAGAGTGTGGTGATGGAGACAGCAGCAATGGGAGGCCGTACAGGGACCCATGACACACTCTGGACCTGGCAGCAGCATGAGGAGGCGGTACAGGGGCCCATGACAGATTACGGGCCTGGCAGCAGCAATGGGAGGCCCGTAATCTGCCAGCACCCTATGACAAAATGGAACCCACCAGCAGTGTGAGAAGACCTGAAAGTGGCACATGGCAGAGTGTGGCGATAGAGACAGCAGCAATGGGAGGCCGTACAGGGACCCATGACACACTCTGGACCTGGCAGCAGCATGAGGAGGCGGTACAGGGGCCCATGACAGATTACGGGCCTGGCAGCAGCATGAGGAGTCGGTACGGGGGCCCATGGCAGATTACGGGCCTGGCAGATGACGACGAGGCTGCCAAGTGCGATCAGCCTCATCATCATCAATTAGGGTCTCCGCCTCACTACTAGCCCCCTCGGCTGCGTGTGGGTCAGGAGACAGACCTGTCTCTAGACCGGCTACCAAGCCACTCTCCTCGCCAGTACTTCTTCGCCTGGCTGCTGAAGAGGCGGATGTCTCCCCCCGTTCCTGACCGCCCTCTGTTAGCTCTTCCTCACTGTACAGTGGGGCTGAGCCCACAGCATGCGATACTTCGCTTGGTGAGGGAACACCAAAGGACAGGGGCAGGTAGAGGACACGTGATTTCAGTGGGCTTGCTCCCGGGCCATGCCAACTAACGGTTGTGTCTGACGTACCCACCGACCGTTGGCTGTAGGTGTCAGAGGTGACCTGGGAAGAGGAAGACGACCGAGCCAACCAATCGATGACGGCAGGGTTGTCGGTGGAGACACGACCGCTGGATGACACCGGGAGCACTGGCCTCTGGCTGCGACTAGTGCTGCCTCGACCCCTTCCTCTGCTGCCACGTCTGCTCGCTCCTGAAACATTGCCTCCTCTGCCACTCCTCTGCGTGTTGTCTGACATACTCTTTAATTCAACGATTCTGTGTCCCTGAGTAACGATTCTGTGTCCCTGAGTAACAATTCTGTGTCCCTGAGTAACGATTCTGTGTCCCTGAGTAACGATTCTGTGTCCCTGAGTAACAATTCTGTGTCCCTCAGTAACGATTCTGTGTCCCTGAGTAACAATTCTGTGTCCCTGAGTAACAATTCTGTGTCCCTGAGTAACGATTCTGTGTCCCTGAGTAACGATTCTGTGTCCCTGAGTAACAATTCTGTGTCCCTCAGTAACAATTCTGTGTCCCTGAGTAACAATTCTGTGTCCCTGAGTAACAATTCTGTGTCCCTGAGTAACAATTCTGTGTCTGTCCCTGAGTAACAATTCTGTGTCCCTGAGTAACGATTCTGTGTCCCTGAGTAACGATTCTGTGTCCCTCAGTAACGATTCTGTGTCCCTCAGTAACGATTCTGTGTCCCTGAGTAACAATTCTGTGTCCCTGAGTAACAATTCTGTGTCCCTCAGTAACGATTCTGTGTCCCTGAGTAACGATTCTGTGTCCCTGAGTAACAATTCTGTGTCCCTGAGTAACAATTCTGTGTCTGTCCCTGAGTAACAATTCTGTGTCCCTGAGTAACAATTCTGTGTCCCTGAGTAACGATTCTGTGTCCCTCAGTAACAATTCTGTGTCCCTGAGTAACAATTCTGTGTCCCTGAGTAACAATTCTGTGTCTGTCCCTGAGTAACAATTCTGTGTCCCTGAGTAACAATTCTGTGTCCCTGAGTAACAATTCTGTGTCCCTCAGTAACGATTCTGTGTCCCTCAGTAACATTTCTGTGTCCCTGAGTAACAATTCTGTGTCCCTGAGTAACGATTCTGTGTCCCTGAGTAACGATTCTGTGTCCCTCAGTAACAATTCTGTGTCCCTGAGTAACGATTCTGTGTCTGTCCCTGAGTAACAATTCTGTCTCCCTGAGTAACGATTCTGTGTCCCTCAGTAACAATTCTGTGTCCCTGAGTAACAATTCTGTGTCCCTGAGTAACAATTCTGTGTCTGTCCCCGAGTAACAATTCTGTGTCCCTGAGTAACAATTCTGTGTCCCTGAGTAACAATTCTGTGGCCCTCAGTAACGATTCTGTGTCCCTCAGTAACAATTCTGTGTCCCTGAGTAACAATTCTGTGTCCCTGAGTAACAATTCTGTGTCCCTGAGTAACGATTCTGTGTCCCTCAGTAATGATTCTGTGTCCCTCAGTAATGATTCTGTGTCCCTGAGTAACGATTCTGTGTCCCTGAGTAACGATTCTGTGTCCCTGAGTAACAATTCTGTGTCTGTCCCTGAGTAACGATTCTGTGTCCCTGAGTAACAATTCTGTGTCCCTGAGTAACGATTCTGTGTCCCTCAGTAACAATTCTGTGTCCCTGAGTAACAATTCTGTGTCCCTGAGTAACAATTCTGTGTCTGTCCCTGAGTAACAATTCTGTGTCCCTGAGTAACAATTCTGTGTCCCTCAGTAACGATTCTGTGTCCCTGAGTAACAATTCTGTGTCCCTGAGTAACAATTCTGTGTCCCTGAGTAACAATTCTGTGTCTGTCCCTGAGTAACAATTCTGTGTCCCTGAGTAACAATTCTGTGTCCCTGAGTAACGATTCTGTGTCCCTGAGTAACGATTCTGTGTCCCTCAGTAACAATTCTGTGTCCCTGAGTAACGATTCTGTGTCCCTGAGTAACGATTCTGTGTCCCTGAGTAACGATTCTGTGTCCCTGAGTAACGATTCTGTGTCCCTCAGTAACAATTCTGTTTCCCTGAGTAACAATTCTGTGTCCCTGAGTAACAATTCTGTGTCCCTGAGTAACGATTCTGTGTCCCTGAGTAACAATTCTGTGTCCCTGAGTAACAATTCTGTGTCCCTGAGTAACAATTCTGTGTCTGTCCCTGAGTAACAATTCTGTGTCCCTGAGTAAAAATTCTGTGTCCCTGAGTAACAATTCTGTGTCCCTCAGTAACAATTCTGTGTCTGTCCCTGAGTAACAATTCTGTGTCCCTGAGTAACAATTCTGTGTCCCTGAGTAACAATTCTGTGTCCCTGAGTAACGATTCTGTGTCCCTAAGTAACGATTCTGTGTCCCTAAGTAACGATTCTGTGTCCCTGAGTAACGATTCTGTGTCCCTAAGTAACGATTCTGTGTCCCTATGTAACGATTCTGTGGCCCTAAAGTCTCTCTGGCCCTAACTCTGTCCCTAATACAGACAGGTCTGTCTCTCTTGAATGACCGGAGGCTAATGGAGAATTGTAAGATGGCCGCAATTTATAGCTCCACCATTACACAGTGCTGGCTGGCTGGCTGCTGATTGGCTAATGCGATCACATGTCATGAATGAATGCATTATGGGTCAGCGCGCCTTGTCTGCGCGCCTTCCCAGAGATCCCCGCTCCGTCGCCACACATGTCGCCGCCATTTTTGGGAAAATTCGATTCGTGCATCCGAAGTTTGCTAATTTTCGGATTCGTCGCGAATCAAATTTTTCCTGAACTTCGAAACGAATTCCACTTCGCCATGTTCGATTCGCTCATCTCTAGTGACAATGCTCTGTTCCTGTTTTCCAGTTGTTCTATGTTGCCATTTTGTCAGACAAGCTGCGATGGAGACTAAGCCTGGGTTCACACATATGCAGTGCACTTTATCGCATATGATTTGCACAGGAATCACGCCGCATTCCTGTGCAAATCACATGCGAATTGTGTACAGTGCGATTTGAAGCCATACATTTTGCCCGCAGGGCCACGCTACGGCGCGATCTGTCATTGGCCGTGTACCTCGGACATGGCCGATGACAGATCTATGTACTGGCCCCGTTGCCAGTACCATGTGACCTGCTGTGACCAATCACAGTAGGTCACATGACAGTTGTATACAATGGATGGCTTCCTTTCATGCCATCCATTGTATACAAGTGTGTCTAGCTGTGAATGGTCACAGCGATCACATGCACTAGCTGGGCCAATCACAGCCCAGCTGTGTCATGTGATTAGCCGTGGCCAAATCACAGCTAATCACAAAAAAGAAACCCTGAATGAATCGATTTCATTCAGATAAATGCTTGCTTATAGCAAATAAATTGTTTTCTATAAAGAAATTGTGTAAAAAAAAAAATACTGATCACTTCCCGAAAGTAGTACAATGTTACTATGAATCTTAAAAAAAGAGAAAAAATTTAAAACTAATAAAAAAAAATATATTTTTTTTTTCCGTACTGTCACCAGTCAGTGACCCTGATCACCACCATGCCAGTTATATGATGATGCTGTACTGCACTGGTGACAGTATATAAAAAAAATAGTGAAAATCATTAATTTCTTCATTTTCTGAAAAATTATGACAAAATATTACAACTTCAAAAAACTCGCCATGCCTCTTATGAAATGCATCAGACTGTCTACTTTACAAAAAGGGGTCATTTGGGGGATATCTGTAATGTTCTGACATTCTTGGACCTCAAGAAATTAGATTGGCTGTCAGTACTTCAGGACTGATCAATATTCAGATCTATACCATAGTTTGTGAACTCTATAACTTTCCTACAGACTAAATAATAAATACTGGTTTGGGTTATTTTCACCAAAGACATGTAGCAGAATACATCTTGGCCTAAATTTATGAAGAAAAATTATTTATTTGCAAACTTTTATAACAGAAACAAAGAAAAACTGAGGTTTTTTTCACAATTTTCAGTCTTTTTTTGTTAATTTAGCAAAAAATAAAAACCCCAGTGGGGATTAAACACCACCAAAAGAAAGCTCTAATTGTGTGAACAAAATGATAAAATTTAGGTATGGGTACAGTGCTGTATGACGGCGCAATTGTCATTCAAAATGTGAGAGCGCTGAAACCTGAAAATTGGCCTGGGCAGGAAGGGGGTAAAAGTGCCCTGTATGGAAGTGGTTAAATATCATGTCTGGGGGGGGGGGGGTTTCCTTTAAACTAATCTATACAATGTATAGAACCTGCTGCAGGACTGACATTTTTTTTAATTACATTTTTGTAAAAAAAAAAAAAAAATAACATAGCGTCCCCCCCCCCCCAATCTATAGCAGGCCCTTTATGTCTGGTATGTCTGGTAGGAACCTTTATGTCTGGTATGACCATGAAGGTTAGGAGGGACTCCACAGTGGAAACATTTTTTAAAAAGTGCATGGGGTTCCCCCTAAAATCCCTACCAGGCGCTTTAGGTCTGGTAGGACTTTTAAGGAGAACCTCACCACCCAAAAATGGGGGGAATAAGCGAGTGAACGAGCACCCCCTCTCTGCGGCTTACCAGTCCACCATCCCCAACCCTTTCCAGGTGGTTGTGGGAGTCAGGGGGCAGGGAGGCTCATTAGCATCAGGGTACCCCTTTAAATAAGGGGGCACCCTGATGCTCCCCCCCTTGTGTATGAGTAAGGAGTACTAAGGGACACAGCTGCAGCCCATTTGGACTGTCAAGTATGCTGCAGATTGTGTCTGATGGTGTGTGTACCATCCTGTCTATGACCAGAGACTGAAGAAGGCTATAGATTGGTCAAAATTCAGTAAGTTGAGCAGGGACTGGATAATTTTCAATCCATGTGCAGCCACTGCAGTTAAACAGAAGTCACTCTATTGAAAGCAGCCAATAGCTGCAGTACTGATCTCTATATTCTGACAGTGGGGAAGTCTCCCTTCTTTCATAATACAATAACACAGTGGGCAAGACTCCCCCACCCACCTCGAATGTATGGATGGGGAATCAGTTAAGTTTTTTTTGTTCAGCCTGCTGGCTGAATGAAAAAATTAAACCATGTATGGCCAGCTTAACCCCTTTGCTGCCAGGTCTGTGCGTCATACGGACCTGTCAGTTGGGGATTTTTTACACAATCCATTGGCTGCAGCCACCGGGATTGTGCATAAAACTGACAGACTCCTGCCTGTCAGGTGGAAACAGTCGGGCAGCTGCGCTGCTGCCTGTTCGCTTCCACTGCCCCCGGTACCGGTGCCCCCTTTCGCGTGCATGCTCCCGCCATGTATCTGGGCCCCGCTTGCCCATCTGTGGGCCAAGGGAGCGCAATGGCAGGTGCTGGAGGATGGAGGGGACGAATGTTCGCTCTCCTCCCCTTCTTTCAGTGACCCGGAAGGTGACATGTGTGACAGCCGAGAAGCAATGTATTGCAATGTGGTCTGCATTGCAATACTTTGAGTGGAGGCCAGAGGAGAGTCTGGAGTCTTTTAGATCCTGCATATCTCACTAAAGAGAACCTGTCAACTAAAAATCATCACATAGGGGACTTTGTGTCCCCTATGTGATAAAAGAAAGAATTAAGTAAAAAAATGTTTTAATTGCAAAAAAATACAGTAACACCCAACCACATAACATCCCCCCCCCAAAAAAAAAATCTGAACCACCCTCACATATATGCATGGACGAACGAACGTAAACGCACACGTCAGGGAGCCCACGCACGAAACGTTGATTGCGATACTTATGTTACATATCACCACACACGCAGGAGTGAGAGCAATAATTCTAGCACAAGACCTCCTCCATAATGCTAAACTGATGACCTAAAGGGGCTTTTTGAAGAAAATATAGGGTACTGAGGTTTGTCGCCATTTCATAAAATTTAAGGTTTGGCAAGTCGGGTATCTATTTACTCGGAGCAACCTTGTCTTTTATATTTTACCAAACATTTGGGTAATTTATTGCGTTTGTACTAAAATTCACTTTATTGTGTTTTTTCACTGAAATTTTGCATTTCCTAGACCTTTGCGGTAATATTGTGTGACATAAAGAATAATACAGTGGTAGTTCCAATTTTTTTAAGGTGTCTGTTTTCAGAAAATATATAATATTTTGGGGGTTTTGTGTAATCTCCAGGCCTAAAAAGATTTTCTAAATGTGTGCACAAAAATCCAAAAATGGCTCTGTCAGCGAAACGTGTGCTGACAGCAGTTCCATTGCTCACCTGGATGAAACTGGGGAGACACATTTAAATTCATAATAAAAGTGTACTGATTTTGAGTCCAAGATTCCAGTGCTACAGGCAAAATTAAACGTATGCTTCTTTTCAAACACAATTTAGCAGGTGAAATGGTAATCAGTGTTCTGAAAACTCAGTCACAATAAATGCAAAGTATTTGACAAGATGTGTTGATTAATGTCTCTGGGAATCACATTTTTGTAGCGTACGTGTGTTTAGTATTTAATAAATATTTTAAATGAAATATAAAGCTGTTGGCAGTTAAGCAAATGTGTATGTTGCAGAGCTGAAGTATCTGGAGGATTGGCGAGGTAATGGTAAGCGATGTCAGTCAGTGCAGTATGAAGTTATTATGGTCTGCTGGCAAAATGTCACCCCTAGCTGTGTCTTTACTGGCTAATATAAATGTCAGATGCAGCCTGGCAGAAGAACAAATCCATGGTGATTTAAGTGTGAGTGTGTGTGACATACACATCAAGACCTAGCACGTACAGAACAGATCAAGAAATCTAATGGTTTGTGAGTTGTTCTAACTTGAAGGAAGATGTGTTTTAATTAGGAACATCAAAGAGATAGTAAAATAATGAGTCTATTGCTGATGCTTGTAAATAGATACACTGTACTTCATTGTAGATGACTTCAGGCTGGTGGTCTGTCTGACCTTTCCCCTTCCCTTGCACCCGCTCCTAGTTAGTAACAACAGAGCAAGGGTCAACACTACAGACCTTCCTCATGGGTATGTACAAAGGGGTCTGACCTCCTGTTCAGCAGCTACATTTTTATACCAAACAAAGGACACCATGGGTGGAAGGAAAGAAAATTGTTGATTCCTCCATAAACACAGTCAATATTGATGGGGAATCTCTTCTGCAGGACCATTGTGATCTTCCAGCTGGGAGTCCTCCCTGTTCGCAGAACACAACAATCACTGTCGGTCGCTATAACCACTGGCAGTGGTCGCCTGCAAAAAATCCAACAGGCTAGTTGTATTGAAGTCGATTGATGGCCTGGCCATAGATGGATCGAATCTTGGCCGGTCCCTGCTTTAAAGTGTTACTAAACCCAGTACCCTGCATTTACTCTATCTGGTCTACCACAATACACAGAACATGGAAGTGCAATTATTTTAGTAAATATAAACTGCTAACTACCTTTTCTCATCAGCAGTTAGAGCAGTCTTGTGACTTCTATCAGTGTCCAGCAGAGCACTGGTTAAAGCTTGTAGGAGGAATTTTCATTTTGCTCTGGAAAGATGCAGAACCCCTGACCTCTGTCTGAACATCGCTGATTGGTCCTGTGCTGATCACATGCATGCTCCCAAGAAAAAACAAACAAACCTCTCTAGCAATACACACCAAACAGAGCATGTGCAGAGTGACTCCACATGATATGTCTTATCAGGAGATAAGCGGGGGACACTGGAAGAGGGGGAGGATCAGAGAAGTCAGGACCAAACAGCCGTTTTACACAATGCAGAGAATCCACAGTGAGTATTTATTTATTTTATTTATTTCAGGTACTTATATAGCGCAGTCAATTTTAAAAGCATGCTTTTACTGCATATACAGACTGATTTTACTGCTGTGGGTTTATTAACACTTTAACCACTTCCCGACCGGCCGTTGTATATAAACGGCCGGACGGTGGCACTGCAGAGTCGGGTGGCCATCTATAAACGGCCTCCCCGCACCCTGCTTGTGCGCGCTCCCTGGGAGCACGCAGCACAGCGATCCGGTGCCCGCTGTGTCCTCCGGACACAGTGAAACACCGATCATCGGACGGGACCTCTGTACGAGGTCCCGATCATGTGATCACTGATTGGCCAATCAGTGATCACATGCAAAGTAGTAAGCAAGATGTCACTTGTGACATCATTGCTTACTATGTGTGAAATCTGTGAATGATCACAGAGGTCACATGGTACAAGGCTATTCACAAAAGCCTTGTACCATGTGACAAGCTGTGACCAATCACAGCTCACTCTGTATTTCTCAATGAGTGCAGGAATGCACACAGAGAGAAAGAGAAATGATTGCTTTTACATCCTATATGGGTGTAAAAGCAATCAGTGTAAAAAAAAAAAAAAAAAATCTTTATCACACCTCACAAGTAGTACAGTGTCACCATGGTGACACTGTACTGCTAGGGTGACAGTATGTAAAAAAAAAAAAAAATAAATAAAAAATAATAATATAAAAAAATAAAATAAAAATGTAAAAAAAAAGTTAAAAATTATAATTTTTGCTTATAAACTAATTTGGATTTTTTTTTCTTTTTACTAAAAAGATAACGGAATAAATTTTGGCTAAGATTTATGATGAAATATTATTTATTTGCAAATTTTTATAAAAAAAACACTTTTTTTAAAAATTTTTGGACATTTCATTTACATAGCAAAAAAAATACAAATCCCAGTGGTGAATAAATACCACCAAAATAAAGCTTTATCTATCTAAAAAAAATGGTAAAAATTCATTTGGGTACAGTGTTGCATGACCGCGCAATTGTCATTCAAAGTGTGATAGCGCTAAAAGCTGAAAATTGCCCTGGTCAGGAAGGGGGTAAACGTGTCCGGTCTGGAAGTGGTTAATTAACTAATTATGATCAGTAGAACAATATACACTGGGTAACTTCTATGTTATATTTAGACTAACACAAATTTCCACAGATTATTTTATGGTACAACTTGACTACATTTCCATAACTTCAGTATTAAAAACCTAAACACTTCAGAACCTGAAATGATCCAGTAAATCTTTCCATTATTTATAGACTTGCTCTGGGCTGTATCATAACTTGTTTAGAACTAAACGTGCGTTTTGTTTCTTTACTATGAGTTTTTGTTGACACTTGTTACAGATGTACTGTATATGAATCTCTGAATGGACATACTGTTAGTAACAAATGTCAATGAATGTCAACAAACCCCCCCAAAAATATAATGAAATTATTGAATATATTTGTTTAATTCAGAATTTGTCACATGATATGATAGTAATTCGGTCCATGGGGAAATCAATTACATTTTCAAATTTGTTCGATATTTCAGATTTGGATAAAGAATGGATCCGAATTTCATTCCATTTGTTAATTTGGATGCACATGATGCCAATCGATATTGTCCAATCGGCTCATGCCATTTCTCTTGGTAGGTTGGACTAGTATCCAAAAATATAGAATCCGTCCAATTCAAATCCATCCAATTCAATTAATGTGTTGAATATATAGCAATCTTCTGGAGAAACTGCAACATTTTTCGAATCCACCCGGACCAACGAATATACGAAACGAATGCTGAAGATACAAAACGAATTTCGAAAACAAATCAGTTCAACCTAACAAATATGATAAAACAACATTTTTCATTGAACTATTCAATGAACAAAATGAAAACGTCCAGAATACACATGTCTGTTCAGACCTTACAAACAACAATCTTTACATTTACTAGCAACTGTATACAAGGTAGTGTAAGAGCCCACCAACACAATTGCAAATTTCTGGGAAAAAATTCACACTATGGTTTTTATTGTTGTTTCCCCATTGTGGAAATGTCCTCTTTCATTTATCACAGTGACACTGGGTATCACTCAAGCAGAGAATAATAGGAAATCCATCCCATAGAGTCACAGACAGCAGAAAAAACGGATACAGGATCTAGCCCTTGCCCAATATATCCAAAACAAAAAAGAAAAAATATATCTGGTATTCCACTTAATACATTACCAGTATAATGACCTGCATTTTGTGTTTCTAGGTTCTTGAACTTTTCATAAGCCCCATCATACCATAATTTAGGTTGGGGCTGGTAGTAGCAATACAACAAGCCACAAAGACTCAAATGCATCATGAAGTAATGTTATCCCAGCTTATTCAGGCACTTGGTTGGAAGAAAGAAGTGTCTATGCAGACTTATTGGAGAGGAGAGCACAACACATCATTATTTTGTATTTTGACAGATTTGACATATCAATTCAAAATAGGTGTACACTGGTGACCACAAGTGGAACAGGTCTCCATGGGACAAAAAATGGCCAATATCAGTGGTCAGTTGGCTGCCATCAGCCATCATCTGTAGGAAAACGATAATCAATATTAAACCTTCACACCAATCCTGCTTTCTCAAGGCATATATTTATACACAAATACAAAAATCAGAAATTTTTTTTTTTTACCAAAATCCGTGATATACTGTGAATGTGTGGAGAGCTTCAAATAAATATTTCTGTAGGAAGAAGAATGCCTTGATGTCAGTGGCTAGCAGTGGAAAAACCCATTGGTGATAGTTAAATGTGAAAAAAATGCATTATTATTGTTAAATATCGCGACACTTATATTATTTAAGTGTCTGCCTTAGGCATTTGAGGTAAAGTGTTCTAGTGCCAGGCTGATTTAAAACAGTGTGACTTTTATTTAATTCACACTTGGCATCAACATAAAATTAATACAAAAGATAAAATACAGAGTAAAATATAACAAAAGTTGTAGATTATGGAAAAAAGAAATTAGCTTTAAAATATCTGATCTCTTGCCTGTTCTGTGACAAGTGTTTCAGTCTTGGCAGGGAAGACAACATGTGTATCAAGGCTTTTTAGGCCTTAAGAAAACAAAAATGTCAGTGCGTGTCAGCTGTATAATGTATGGATGTGTGTCTGTGAGTGTGTGTCCCTCTATCTCTAAGGCACATCTTATATATATTTTACCAGACCAACCCACTAAACAGTTATTTCCTAATTCAGTGTGAGCTAAATAAGTAAATCCTTTTTTGTACATCTTCTATACTTATAACTCTTAGGGGTTTATTTACTAAAGCTGGAGAGTCCAATATCAGACTCACTTCTGCATAGAAACCAATCAGCTTCCAGGTTTCATTGCCAAAGCTTCATTGAACAAGCTGAGGTTAGAAGCTGATTGGTTTCTATGCAGAAGGGAGTCTGATTTTGGACTCTCCAGCTTTAGTAAATAAACCCCTTAGTGTCCATATTTGTAAACCTTCTATACTTACAACTCTTAGTGTGACATTATCTTCAAACCTCTTAGATGACAGAAATATATGATACTGTTACGTGATATACAATAGCTTCACATATCTTTAGAAAGGACAATGATCACATAAATGCATAGATATAACCAACAATAATTGATACTAAACTTATCACACACTATTCCTAACTAATAAATTAATTATATGAGATAATTATCCAACTAACTATATTATAGATTAGACATGATTTTCCTTATAAAAGACATATTCTTTCTTTTCTCCTTTTGCATATCTTATTACATTCCAATTGCTTATTCTTAAAAGAAGCTTATGACCTGCTGACCTCTTAGACATGAATATACCATGGTTCATCTTTAACACCTGTTTTTCAAAGCCTTCATACACACGCAAAGTTAAAATTGTACTAGCTCAATGACTTTAGTTGTCATTTAGAGGAGACACTGATATGAAAAGATACAGACGTCTGTTTTATACTGAATTAATTTCCTACAATTATTATTATTATATAGGATTTATATAGCGCCAACAGTTTTCTTTGTGGTTTACAATATAACGGGAGACAATACCGTAACAATACAGTTCAATACAAGAGGGTTAGGAAGGCCCTGCTCCTTGGAGCCTACAATCTAAGAGATTTAGGCCCTGTTTACAATATCACAAGGTATTTGTGTTACCCACTTTGATGCAATGTGGTGCCCCAATGCACCTTGCCCGTGGACATTTGTTGCAGAATACCATAACACGTGGTAGCTTACTAATGTGTATTGTAGTATGCCACATTACAAAAAAAATAGTGCTTATGTCTTTTTTGGTGCATTAGGCAGCTGGTTTAAATAAATGGGCTGCCTTAATACAATGTGTGCTAACACAGTGAAACAGTGTGAACCTAATCTTAATGAAGGGGGGTGAAAAAAAAATTAAAAATGCATTGCTATCAGTGGAATAAAAAAAAAAGATCCAGAGAAAGTCCTGCTGAATCTGAGATGGTTGGGGTGTAAGCATTATATAAGAGTAGCTGCTGTCTAATTGTTAGTTTAGGTAGAAAGACACAAAAATGTAAATTGTACAATCAAAATGTATGGAGTCATGGCATTGACAATCATAGAATTCCTTTATTTATAACACACAAGTCTATTTGTTAAGGGAACATGAGATTAGCATTGTCTATCAACATTGACATCGACTAATCAGAAGTCATACTGCACAAATAATTTGAACACAAACTCTGTTTAGGTCTCTTTTATTCTTTTGATATAACAGTTTAACTAAAGTCCCCTATGCCTCCAATATATCAACAAAATACAAATATCAAGAGGTGGAGACGCTGGTGCAAATTGCTGCACAGATTGAAAAATAATAAAAACTTGGCTGAGACCCCACTACTCAAAAATAATCTGAAAGAGAAGAAAAAATGGGTTTTTATTATTTTGGAGTGTGTGCATTAGTTAAACGGTTAGTATATTTTAATCAATCAGGAGACAGTATTTCCTAAATCCATGGATTTACCAAATATTTCCTCAAATTACTATTCTGCTGATACTATGTCAAAGTCCAGAGATCTATTTATTATAGTTTAAAGTTTAACTTCATTTGTGTAAACAAGTTAACAAAAATCAATCCTTCCCAGGTCAGTTATAATGCAAGGATTACAGCACACCTAACTGCAGAGTGCTACCCACTGATGGTCGTATTGAAACTCACAAAAGGATTCCACCAATTTTCTATTTACTGTAGCCATGGCATAACTGTGAATGACCCCAGTGTTGTCATAGGAGAAAAAGACTGCTAGAAACATACTGTACATGGGCCAATAGCATGAGAAGTAAATAATATTTTTTGAGAGAATGTACACAAGGTAACCATGTTTTAATTTTAGATTAAACAAGACTGGCAATATGTATGCACTAAATTCTGGAAAAAATTGTGTACCATTTAATCTTTAACCTGATCCCCGAAAACATACCAGTTAACTAAACCCCCCCTACCCTTATCAATATTTCTTAACCCTGATGTTAATAATCCTTACCCTTACCCATTAATCTGTTTAACATAACCATTTGTTACCCATTTACATTAGATTTACTGTGACCAGGCGGCAGCTGCAGGCTCAACTAAGAAAATAAACGTTGCAGGCTTGCTTCTAGGTTTGGGTAGCACATATGCACGGGCCCCCTGCTGACCCACACATTGTCGGCAACTGTCAGCCAATGAATTATGGATGGGACCTGCTGATCGCCTGTGTCTAATCACAGTACAGTCCTGTGTTTACAAACTTCCTCCCCAGCCTGTTCCCCCCTTAGTAAAAGCAGCACATATTGCACACATTACACTTGTTAGGCACACAGTTAGCCCCTTGATTGACCTCGATGTTAACCCCTTGTCAGTCAGTCTCATTAATATAGTGACAGTATACAGTATTATATCTGATCACTGTATTAGTGTCACTATTGATGTCAGTGTCAGTTAGTGTATCTCCCAGCAAGTGTGTGTTAGTGCCAGATTGCCCACCACACCATCTCAATCCCACTATAAGTCGTTGATCACCGCCATTATCAGTATAGTGTCATAGATGTTTAAATTACAGTATATACTGTATACCATAGTTTGTAGATACTATAGCTTTCACACAAACCAATTAGTATACACTTATTGGGATTTTTTTTTTTACCAAAGATGTGTAGCAGAATACATGTTGGCCTAAATTTATGAAGAAATTTAACGCTTTTTATTTTTTTATTGGATATGTTTTATACAGTAAGAGAAAGCATGAAATATATTTGTTTGCTAAATTTCCAGTCTTTTTTCATTTATATAATAAAAAAATAAAAAACCCAGCAGTGAACAAATACCACCAAAAGAAAGCTCTATTTGCATGAACTAAAATTATATATATTTTATTTGGGTACAGTGTTGTATGACTGAGCAATTGCCAGTTAAAGTAGCGCAGTACTGAATTGCAAAACAAATACCCTGGTCGTAAAGGAGGTAAAACCTTCCAGAGGTCAAGTGGTTAACCTAATACTTCATCTTAACAAGCCACTAAATCCTAGTCTTCACCTACAACCTTAACCCCTTACTCATGACTCCTAACTTAACATTAACACTCACCCTAAATCTTAGCTTAAGTCATAACCTGAACCATGCTACGTACTACAAATTTTAACTTTAACTAACCCCTAAACCCCAAGCTTAACTATAACTTTTACATTAACCCCAAAAACCTAGAAATTTAACTTATATAATGCTAACTAACCCCCAAATCCAAGTTTTATCCCAAAATATTAAAAACAAAACTCTTATCTTTAATGTTACTCTTACTCTTTACTTAAAGTTATGATATTAGGGGCTAAAATATGCTCGCATCATCCACTGTTCCTCCTTCAGCTGAGAGAAGGAATGACAAGTTTCCCTGGGACCCCCCGGAAGTGATGACACAAAGTTCATATTGGGTTTGAATTTAATGGTAGTAAGGAGCACTGCTGCTGGAGGAGAAGGAGATACAAGATTCTAAGTCTGCTGCGGGGGAAAAGGAGTTTCACCAGGGGAATCCTAATTCTATTTGTCCCATTTAGAGGACACAAGCGTGGTGTGACCAAAGCATTGTATAATGTGAGGTCAAAAAGCTCCAGGTGAGAGCACAACCTGGGTGTTGGTGGAGGAACACTGGTTTATGCTTCATGAAGATATAAAGTGGTGAAAGAGTAAAGGAGTATCAAGGTATATGGGACACTATTTTGCACATGATTTTTTTCCCAATTCATGTATATTTATGAATTTTTAGGTTTGTTATTAGGATTGTAAGAGGTGTCTATTATTAGGAATGTGCTGCACTAATTTGTTTGTTTTGATTTTGAGACACATTGATGAGTGTGTGAAGGGTGTACTTTAATTGAAGAGTTGGTTTTTTCACATTGTTTTACTATATTCCAATAGCTTTTTTACTGAATAATTTTTCAGATAACAAGTAATATAAATGAACAATGTCCTGTCAAAATATGTAGATTATAGAACACTGCAAATAACAAATTTTGTCAGACATAAAATATTTAACAGAAGACTAAGAACTCTGAAGCATAGCTATTGGATAATCCAGACCAGGGTCCACAACCTTTATCTGCCATATATAGGGGACTGACACAGTAGTAGAGAAAGGGAAGAGGAAGGGAACTGGGAAGGGAACCAGGAGGGGGGAAGTTAGGAAGTGTAGTGGCAGGGAAAGGGAAAGAACCATTGTTCAAGGACCTGAAATTACACACAGAGTAATTGTCATTTGAGGCAGGACCAATGTTGCAACACAAATAGGGATTGGGCATAATCCACCCAAGCAGACAGAAGAGAGAATGATGAAGAGTAGAAAAAAGAGAATAAAGAAAGCGAAGGAGAGAGCAAAGGAGAGGGTCAAAATGAGGGACATTAAGGCACAGAAATATATTGAATCCATGGGTCCCATGTTTTGTCAAATTTTCTAGTATTACTGTGTAGAATACAGGTGAGCTTGTCATTAATCATAATCCAGTTAATTTTATTCCTTACATAGTCAAGCAGGATAACTCGACTGAAGAGGGTAAGTGGATCCCTAAAAAAGGGGAATAATTACTAATTACTTGCCCATTGAAAGTCATAAGTAGTTCTGAGCTGCTGTTCCACAGAAATGGATAAGGAAACATTGAGGGCTCTGATTTTTTGGGAGTTTAGGAAAAGCCCGGAAAGAGCAGAGAATTGGCACAGCAGAGACAGTAAGTTAGGTACGGTTATCAAAGGGGAGGTAATATACATAAGAACGTCATCAGCAAATAGGGCACATTTATGTTCCTGTTGTTCACAACGGATGCCATGGATTTTGGTATGGGAGCGGATTGCCATAGCTAAGGTTTCGATCACGAATGCAAAAAGAAATGGGGAAAGTGGACAACCCTGTCTAGTGCCACGTCGAATTGGGAACATAGAGGATCTGTAACCTCTAATGGAAACTTGAGCCAAGGGAGTATCATATAATGAGTGCAATAAGGCAAGAAATGTAGGACCAAATCCAAAGGCTCGTAAGGTAATAAACAAATATTCCCGTGTTAGGCTATCAAAAGCCTTATGAAGGTCCAAAGAGAGAAGCAAAAGTTCCCTTAAAAGTGGCGCATCCCAATTAGAGCAAACAACTGAGATCAGAGTAACAGACTGGCAAATCTGGTTCAGTGTTTGAGGACCAGTGATGAAACCCTTATGGATATATTGTGCCAAAAACGAGTTAAGGCGCAAAACCAGAGGTTTCATTAGGATTTTCAGGTCACAATTAATTAACGAAATAGGGTAATAATTGTGAACATCAGTAGAGTCTTTATTGGGTTTGGGAATGACACTAATATATGCTTAGTTCTCATCTAAAGGAACCACTCCCTCTTCTCTTAAACAATTAAAATAAAGAGTCATATAGAGGAGAAGATGTTCAGAAAAACTTGTTCCATTAGCTCTCTATGGGATTCAGTGAGGGATGGAAGAAGCAAAGTCTCCAGAAAGGATCAAATTGAGGAAGGCTCAACTGACCATATAGGGTAGCATAAAAGTCATTAAATTCTCGAAGGATCTTCTGAGGATCTTGTGTGATATGACCCCCCGTGAGCCGAAGTTTGGGAAGCTCCGAGTGAGTATATTTAGGGGTAAGCTTATGCGCTAAAAGGGAACCTGGTTTGTCCCGCCACGTGAAGAATTTATGATTCATTCAACGCAGTTGCTTTTCTGCTTTTGTGGTGAGACAGCGGTTAGTTCTAAACGGGCTTGCTCTACGTTAAATAACAGGTCGGAGTTTGGGGCAGTTTTATGTTGCGTGACTAAGGACTTGTATTCTTTAGATTTGGCAGAGATCAACTCTTCGCAAGATTTTTTAATTCTGGAGGACAATTGGATAAAGAGACCTCTAACAGAGGCTTTATGGGCTGCGCATTTAATAGCAGGAGTCATATCTTTTGCTTTATTAATTGTAAAGTAAGACTTCAAATGTTCCCTCACTTCCAAACAGTAGGACTCGTTGCTAAGTAGGGACTCATTTAGTTGCCAGTGTGGCTTGGCCAGTTTGACTGTCAATTTAGAAAGCGTCACTATCACAGGATAGTGGTCTGACCAGGGCGTCGATATAATTTTGGCTGAGTGTAGTTTAGATAGCATTTCCGAGGGGAGAAAAATATGGTCTATATGAGAAAAATGATTATGAGCTCTAGAGAAATGGGAGTAATCTCTAGAGGTGGGGTTGGCTTCCCTCCACACGTCAATTGAATCATGGCGATAAAAAAGTTGTGCGAACTCGCGACTTTGTTTGGGAAGGGATTTAAGTTTGACTACATGAGATTAATCGAGCATATGATCTAATGCTAGATTTTAATCCCCCGCCAAAATAACATGGCCTTCCAAATCAGCAAATAGAGATTTAAATCTGGCTTGGGAAAAAGGCCACCTCATTCGTGTTAGGGGCATAGTAAATAAGAAAAGTTACTAGATTACCCCCTAATTGTCCCTTAACTGAAAGGAATCACCCTCCCTTGTTCCTTATCACTTTAGTTTCGGTGAATGATAGCCGTCTGAAAAGACAAAGCACTACCCCTCGTTTTTTTTTAGCGGCGTTAGTGAAAAAAGAAACCGGAAAATCTCTATGGATATACCTAGTTGTGAAAGAAGGAGCAAAATGTGTTTCCTGTAAAAAAACAATATCAGCTCCCAGGGACTTATAGTGAGAAAATATTTTGAGTCGCTTAGAAGGGGAGCCTTCTAAGCGACTCAAGCAATTGGACCTTGTCAGTATGGTGTCTTAAGGTAGACATGGAAAGCAAGTGATATGGATATGATATGGAATTAGACAAACTCATGCACCAGTACGGGATATCGAGTATCCAAGAGCTTCTCGGGAATCCTGGGTTGACCCTCAAATGAAGATAGTAAAGGAGATTAGGAGCGTAAAGGAAGCAGAAAAAGAGAAGCAAGAGACGCCGAGGCCGGGGGATGGCCCGCATCCAACTAATTGGCTAAACAGTAATATGTAACGTAAGATAATAAAATAACAAATATCCTAGAGACAAGGTCAATAGACAGAAGAATCTCCACAAGGCGAAACAATGGGGAAAATCTTTCCAGTACGGAGAGTGCATAGTGTTGGGACCACTGAGAGGCCTCAAGGCACCCGATGTGGGGTTGCAGATTTCGTCCTGGGGGCGGAGGACCAACAGGGTGAGAGCAGAGGGGGCGGTCCATTAGCTTTGGACTGGTTCCATGAGGAGGGGCTAAGGGAAATAAAGCCCAAGTTCAGCAAAATTTTTTGCCCATCAAGACATGTGGAAAAGGAATAGGATTTGTCGTTACAGATGAATTGTAGGCAAAACGAGTAGTTCCATCCGTAGTTGATGTCCCTCTGGATTAGGGGCGAAATTAGTGGTTTGAAGGCCCTCTGTATTTGGATGGTTGCTTGAGAGATGTCTGCAAAGGCTTAAATTTCGTAACCATCAACCGCCAAATCTGGATGCTCTCTAGTGTATTGCATCACTGCCTCCTTAACCCTGAAGAAGTGGGGCTTTACAATTACATCCCAAGGAGGTCCATCCGGCTTTAAAGGGACTAAAGCCCTATGGATACGATTTTTTTCCAGATGGATTTCGTCAATAGCCAGCACCGCAGTTTGTATAAGGGAACGGGCAATGGAGGCAATATCTTTTACCGCTTCAGGTAGCCCTCTAATACGG
The DNA here is from genome assembly GCF_062004578.1 of Staurois parvus. Classification (NCBI taxonomy): domain Eukaryota; kingdom Metazoa; phylum Chordata; class Amphibia; order Anura; family Ranidae; genus Staurois; species Staurois parvus. The sequence continues at coordinate 5,135,130 of NW_028318083.1, forward strand.
AAGTTTTTACCACCTAGCACAATTCTCAAGATCATCTATTTTGTTGTAAGCTTCATCTAGGAGATCTTGCAGGTAAGAAATCATGTTAGAATTTTGAGTCACTCTGTGAACTGTATCATCAGCTTTAGATTCAATATACTCAAGTTGATTTCCCAGCTCCCTGAAATGGTGGTAGCTTTATCTAGTTCCCTCCATAATAAATCAGCAAAACGGGCGAGGAGTATAGAATCCCCTTAATAATGCGGGGGCGCAGGTGGGAAAACAGGACAGTCCGCTGGACCATCATGTGCTGGATCCTGGCTACTGGTTTGGCTAATGAAAATGTCCGCCATTTGTCTATCCAGCAGGGAAGAAGCCTGAGAATCATGGTCTGGGGATAGGGTTGTGGCTTGTGAAGGGGATCTGGCAGGGCTAGGGAGGGAGCCAAGGGGTGCAGGATGAACCAGGGAGCTGTCACTCTGAGTGCCAGGGCTGGAGGAAGAGGGCTTGGCCTTCTGTGGCTGTTGTTGTGTTCCCTCCATAGCTGGGGAGGCCCAGGAGCCGTCGCTGGACGCCATCTTGCCTCCCCTTCCTGCTCCCCTTGCAGCAGCACAGGATCCACCTGTGGACTTTCCGGCCAGTTGGGTGGGCAAGAGAGGAACCTCCGCCCTCTCAGCAGTTGGCCCATGCTTTTTCCATAAAACACCAAAAAAATCTATTCTGTCACTTCCATATTTTGTGCAGTAATACTTTTTATTTCTTTTCATTTTTTTTGTTTCACAAATTCTATATTTCTTCTGGCCACTTTTTTGGATTGGGAGGAAGTAGGGCAAGTTATTGCCTATTGGGTCTGGAATGCACTCTTTCCATTTCTTCACTCTGGAGTAGGTCTGTGCTGTAAGGGTATAACCTGACTGGTATACTGTATGATGGATGTAATAAACTTCTTCCAATAGTTTATGATTCTTGTTGCCTGCCTTTTTGTAAATGACATAAGAATTAGACAGTCACTTGTAAAAGGTATGTTCTCACTCTTTTGTATAGGGCCCGTATTTTTTCTTACAGTTATGGGGCAAACATTTAATAAGAAAAATGAACAGCCTTCATGTATTTTGTCTACTGTGCAATTGCTACAAGTTTTTCTGTGACTTCTTTCCCATGATCCCTTACTGAAACACTATGTGAATTGTACTTAAAGTGGAGCTTTGGGTTCCCCCAAAAAAAATTTAAAGTCAGTAGGCACAAAGATTGTAGCTGCTGACTTTTAACATACGGGAACTTAGCTGTCCCAGACCAGTGATGTTGTCACCTGAGCTAAAACTTCAATCAGCTTTGGTGCTGGCGTCGGCATCTTCATTAAGGGAAACCGGAAATGAACCCTCTAGATCCCCCCTTTAGAAAGAGGTATCTGTTGTTTTGGTCAAGTTGCTGGGCAAAATGTTTCCATGCCACTGTCCTGGAAAGTAGGATACTTACCCCCTTTTAATCTTAGACTGAGAGTTTGTGTTGTGGTACACCAAGGGGAATAAATAATTCGAGAACCTTGCACAGTTATTAGTCTGAAAGTGTATTTTCTATAAGAAGGCAATCTGAGACCTGAGGCACCAAAGTTCTCTCAGGACCATGGAGCATTTTTCAGGACTATTAAGCCCATGCAAGTGACAAATTTGCAAGAAGGCATCTGAAAGAAACCAGTGAGAGCAGCTAGTAGAAAGAGCCATAAGGCAAAGCTAGCCTTCAGAGGTTAAACAGGGCAGGGTGCACCAGGATTGGTGGAAGGAGGTGAGAAAATAGATGAAAAAACAGGCAACTGAGGGGATGGCAAGGAGACATCCTTACTAATTATTTACAAAAATCCCACTAACTTGGGGCTCTAAACAAGTTCGTCAGCCTTTCCAAAACCCCTACTCTAACGCAATGAGGCCTCAGAGGAGACCAAAGGCCTAAGTGGGGGAGTGTTAAGCAGGTGCATAGGGAAGTGTTTCCCCCCATTAGGTAGGTTAGAACAGTGAACATCTGTGAAAAAAACTATTCAAACAGTAAGGTTTGAACTATGCCCTGTGCAAGAGCAGAAAGGATCAAACACCCTAATAACAAAGACCTTAAAATTGTCAATTAAGGTGAGCGTAGGCTACCCGAAGGAGCTGGCGAACAGGGTCCATGGGTCCCTGCCAAACAACCATCGAACCGGGGGTCCCATCCTCACCCCCAATGTCATGCAATGTCATGGAGGACGTTGGGCGATGAAACGCGTAGGGATGGGCTTTTGAAGGTGACGTCCCTACGTGTTATGGGTGAGCTTCTGCAATTGGAGTGACCGGAGTCTACCCGTTTTTTACACATGCTGATTATACTAGTGTCGGTGATGTCACTGAGAAATGTGAGTGTGATGTGAAGTTTTTAAATGGAATAAAGTGTTTTAAATGATTTTACGCTATAGAGTTCCCTCTTTCTTTCCTTCCATATGGTTTCATGTATATGAATGAAGAACGCTCAGCCAAATAGGAGTTATAGGAGTTATACTGACATCTCTGCAGATCATTGCTCCCAGAGCCAATGCGCTGTAGGTGGTTTATGATTGGCCAGCCTGGAGCTCTGGTGAGTTTATTCAATTCATTTGGTGGTGGAGGAGCACAGTGTGGTGGTGAACACTTTAGGAAACACAAGAATCAAATATATGAATTGCAGGACCTTTTTTTATCACAAATTGTTTATGGAGTATTAAAATAAATATATATAGTTTTTTGCACATATATTTTCTGCACACTATTATGTGATATATATATATATATATCTTTTCCACAAATTTACACATCAACGATATATGTTTTTTGATGGAGGTGTTCTATAATTTGTTCTAATAATTAGAATATGTGTACTTTTTGATATATATAACAATTGTTTAGTGGTTGTTTGCATTTAGCACTTTTTTTTGCACTTTAGCATTTTTTTTACGGTTTGCATACCTATATAAGCTTGGTATATTGAGAAAAGTATACTATCAGGGTGTTAGGGAGCGTTGTTTAATTCCTTTTATTCAGTTATATTGCTTTGGGTTTCCAGAGAGAAAACAGCTGCTTCCCCCTTTTTTTCCTTTATTTTGGGGTTAGCATCATATATATGTCCAGTGGTGCAGTCTATAGAAGTAATTTTTGAAAAAATTAAAATTACAAAATGTCAAGGCAGGGCAAAATAACACACAGCAGGATGACAAGGGTCTGTCACCGGACCATCAACATGCTCATAGCCCCCACTTCAATGATTCGTGGTGCACAGGATGGACAGCCTCTAGGAAAGCTAGAGTCACTGGAATAGCCATGGGACAGTGGGCAGCCACCATGCCCGGGCAGTGCGCCACCAAGAAGGTCAAGGTTAAACCATGTCAACACCCAGTACAAGGTCCTGGGGTTCCGGGGGAGGGGGGACCAGAGGTATGGTAGCGATACAGCCAGCTTCAAACTGAAGAGGCAGCTCAGCGCTCAGGGTAAATGCCCGGATTCCCACTCAGAATGGGTGGAGCCTTAGATCATGACCACCCTCAGCCATTTCCCCCACCCCAGGAGCGCATCCCTGAAAGAAGGTGCCCAGTCCTAGTGGTGAGGTCTAGTATAGGGACATCAAACTCCCAGGATCTGGAAAAGAGCAGAGCATCTTACTGACCTGGAGAACAACATACACTCATCTGGAGACGCACAAAATACGATATTTCCACTTAACCATAGTGTAACTTGGAAACTTATTCAGTTTACTCAGGAGTACACAAGGGTAAGAAAGGGAATATTTGAAGTATAATAGGGGGTTAATAGTTAAAAATCCTAGCTATGGAGAGGACAAGAAGGAATGAGTTAATTAGGGCTTCTTTGGGAAAAAATAAAATGAAGTATGGTAAAATAAGGTTTGGTTATGGGATTGATAAAAAAAACTATTGTATCAATTTTGTGACGCTCTTGCTCATTTACAACTCTTCTGCATACAGATTGCAGTTTGTGAGGGAGATGACGTGATTTGCACAGTATGTATCCTTTGTAAATAGTTACACAGGTTGTTTTAATTATATGTTCCTTCCAGATTATCTTCTATATGTCAATTTCTGTCTGTTTTTGATTAATTTATATACACCTTTTTTCAAATTAACTAATATATTTTGGCTCGGGTCCAGGAGAACTCTCTGCTCATGAGGGGGATCTCTGATCACGCCCCTATGTTGCTTTGCTTACATCTCTCTACCTTCCCATAGGCTTTGGAGGTTATCCCCTTTTTGGATTACTAATTCTGATGTAGAGACTCCTATGGGCAAAGCAATTGTTCAATATTGGCTATTTAACTTGATTCTGCCTCAGTTGCAACAGTCTAGGATGCCTTCTGGGCCTTCTCCAGCGGCCAGTATAGTGGTCTCATAAAAAGCTTGCAAACTCTACAGAGGTTGAAGTTGAGTAATGCTGAGCAAGCTGCCCAGGAGCTAGAAACCCAATATGCATCCAGTTATGACCTTCAAGTGTATTATGACCTGCAGTTGGCCACTAAAGAGTTTCTCTTGTTGCGCACCACTAGATCAAGGAAAATTATGTTAGCTCAGAAACAGTGTATATTTGAGCAGGGTGAGCTGAAGGGGAGACTTTTAGTGTGGTTGTCCAGGGAGCAGACTCTTATGACCAACATAGCCTGCATAAAGAATCTGAACAGTACAGTACTACATGACCCGACCCTGTTTGAGTCAATCAGTGTTTCTCTGAATACTACTGCACTCTGTACCAGGGACGGACTGCCGGGCAGTGCCCGAGTTTCCAAATGGTCAGTCTGCCCCTGCTCTGTACTCCACCAGATCCATGCCAGCTTGACCATGACCGTATCAACGTGCTTCAATATTTGGATGCAATTGATGTCCCTGTGCTTTCTGAAGCTTAGAGAGATGATTTGGAGAGACCGATAGCCCTGGATGAAGTCCAGTATTGCATAGTGGAGCGCAGTCTGGAAAGATTTCTGGTCCCGATGGCCTCCCAGTGGAGTTCTATGAAATGTATGTCAAATCCCTGGCCCCACATCTTCACTACACCTTGACTGAGACTTTGGAGATTGATTCCCCCTCTGCCTCTATGTCAAAAGCTTTTATTGTAGTCATCCATAAGCCAGGAAAAAACCCAACCTTATGCACCTCATACCACCCATATCCCTTCTTAACTCTGAAGCAGGGGCGGACTGACAACTCATGGGGCCCCCGGGCAATAGGGGATCATGGGGCCCCTGTGTCCTGGCCCAAACTCAAAAAAAGCCTATTAAAAAGGTGCCAGGGGCATCTCATGGGGCCCTCTACTGACCCCAGGCCCTTGGGCAGTGCCCGAGTTTCCAAATGGTCAGTCCGCCCCTGCTCTGAAGCAAACATTTTGCCAAAATCCTAGCAAGACAACTAGGGGATATCATTTCTCTGGCAAAGGCACTGACAGTAGTCCTAAGTCTCTCCTGCTGTATTCCGTACTCTGGCCATACACTGAGCGAATTTCAACAGGATCCTGATGAACCAATCAAAATTTGCTTGATGGGTGTCTCTGTCCGCACCCACCCAACATTCATCGATTCAAAAATTGAAGGACTTGAGAAAAAAAATTGGCAATGAATGGCAGCTAAATCCAGTTACAGCCATTGTTTGGATATTGGTTATTGGAACACAATAGCCAGCATTGCAGATGTGTCAATCCGTGCCGCAAAGCGTAGATAGAGGAATCTGATTTTTTTCATTGAGCCTGCAGTCTGAATGAAAAAAAATCTATCAGTGTATGGCATGTGGTATTTTCCTATATTCCAATTGCCTTTAGTATTTAAAGTGATTCTAAAGGCATTTTTTTTAAAATAACCAACATGTAATACTTACCTGGTCTGTGCAATGGTTTTGCACAGAACAGCCCCGATCCTCTTCTTCTGGGGTCCCCCCACTGGTGCTCCTGGCCCCTCCCTCCTGCTGAGTGGCAATAAAACCTGGAAGCTGACTGGCACCAGATTTTGCATTCTCCAGCTTTAGTAAATAACCCCCATAGTGTACCCAGCTTTACTCTACTTGCTAGGGAGCCTGACTGCAAACAAGGAACAAATGCGTTTAGTGGGGTTGTAGTGGACTATTATCTACTTTGTAAAGTATAATAAACATGAAAGAACTCAAGTAAAAAAGTAATTCCAAGTAATTTTTTCACCTGTGGAGAAATACAACTCTTTTGTTGAAAACTACTCTTTCAAAGTAAAGTTATACAACAGAATATTTTTTATCAAGTTTTCCATTTTGTATGTAATGACAATCAAATTCAGATTTTTTTACTGAGAAAGAGTGACAAAACAGCAGCACGAACATGATTTTTCTAAGAAAATCAGAAATAGAAAAGGTAAAATTTATACCAGTGCCAGTCCATTGTGTTTGAGTCACTCTTTCCTAGTGAACGTTACTTTTCCCCTAAGAGATACCACAGCTTCTGGCAGTTTTAGCAATTTACCACCATGAGAAAACTGATCATTTGCTCTATATTTTTAATACAGCTACTCAGGCGTCAATATATAAAACATTTAATTGCATCAGACGCTGGCTATGTGACTAAATGAGACGCTAACATATTTGTTTACCAAAGAAAATATTTATTACATTATTGAAAATAAATCAAGAGGTGTGCTTTATATACGGGCGGCTGTTTAACCCTTATGCTGCCATTTTGTGCACAAATATTAAATGCACATTTATATGTGAAAACGTACTAAAACACCAAAACTTTATACATGTTTTTTGAAAGCAGAGGATCCATAGAATAAAATGAGGATAATAACACAACTGTTTGTCAACTCTTTATTTTCAGTAAAAAAGATATTTAAATTATTTTATTGCACACATGCACAATAAAATCTCAATATAAAAGATGAGACTGAGTTGAGTAAATAGATATAAAAGATGTCAAGACTTAACCTCCCTGGCGGTATGATTATTTCCGATTTTTGGTGCTGAAAGTGGTACCATTTTTTTTTGCATGGAAATATGTAGTTTTTTTATTGTAGGCTGTAATTTTTAGGAATAACTCACTGAAATCTGTCCGAACAAGAGTCTAGTAAACATTCCGGATATGATAAAACACGAAATCATAAATTATAATTTAATTAATAATCATAAAAAATAATAATATAATAATAATAAATTTAATTCAATAATATAATCAAACCAAAAACACTGAAATTTGAAATACAGAGGCAAATTCGCACATCAATGAGCAAAGTCGCAAAATTGTTTTTAGTGTCTGATGACGAATTTCCCCACAAATCATTATCGCTCAATTTTGCAAGTGGTTCTAATTTACTATCGCTGTTCTCTAGCTGGTCTAAAACTGCTTTTGACATAAAGGGACACTTTTTGGACGCCATGGACTTTTCTAAGTTTCCAGGCAGAAAGAACAGTCAGAATGTAGGCAGGGCACAGGACAAAGCAGTAGGGATAAAAATATATGTGAAATGCATTGAAACAGCAATGTTTTACTATATAATAATCATTTTTAAAAAAATGAAATTTTTTAAAAATGTCAAATTTTCCCGACGTCACAGGGACCGGAACACGGAAGCCGGATGCCGACATCGGCCCGGAGGAGATAGCCGGGGATGCTGCAGGGGACATATCGCGGGAGCGAAGGACAAGGTAAGCGCCGCAGGGACTCCCTGAGCAACGCCGCATGGTAAGCCCGAGTGTAGCTCGGGGTTACCGCTTGTGGTACTGAAATTTTACCCCGAGCTACACTCGGGAATACCGCCAGGGAGGTTACATTTGCGTGCGGCCACGAAAAAGTGACAAACCAAGATACCCCAACTTTCCCCAAAGGTGACCCTAGAATTATTCCTTTCACTCTGGCATGCATGGAATCACCTAGTATAGATACAGTAATTTAAAGTGCTTCTAAAGGCTCAAGCTTTTTTACCTTTATGCATTCTATGCATGAATTTAAAAAGCCTTCTCTGTGCAGCAGCCCCCCCTAATACTCATTTAAGTCTCCTTTCAATCCAGTGATGTGCTCCTCACTGGCTCCCACTGTTGTCAATCACAGCCAGTGAGCCAATGAGAAGAGAGAGGGGGTGGGCCGAACCCCTGTTCCGTGTGTGAATGGACACACAGAGCAGCGGTTGCCCCCATAGCATGCTGCTTGCTGTGTGGGCACCTGACTGGAGTGAGGGGCCAGGAGTGCCGGTGGGGGAACCAGGAAGAGGAGGATTTGGGCTGCTCTGTGCAAAACCACTGCACACAGCAGGTAAGTATAGACATGCTTGTTATTTAAAAAGAAGCCTTTAGAATCACTTTAATTGTTTCTTTGCACACATCACAATGTTATATTTCCTACACTTCTTACATCTAACTGTACTTATTATGTGGAGTGATAAATTATGGACTCATGAGAGCAAGTACCAGCAATATAGCCACAGCAATTCTGACGTATGCAAAATCATTCAAGTAATTTATTATCGTGACTTGCAACGTGGTCATATCTGATTATCATAAATAGGAATTATAAAAAGTCTTGAATTCCAGGTTTATGTAATCATCAAGGTTATTTACCAGTATCACTTGTGACATATTTTGCTATTTATTTATTATGTATTGCATTGTCAGGATGAATTTTTGCAACATTCATGAATTCTCCGCTTTATGCATTTGATTGTAAGTTTTTTATTCGACTTTGTAAGTAAAGTAGAATAAAATGTATGGTTGTAAGTTTTTTTTTCTAGGTAAATAGAATAAAATGTACTGGAATATTTGGAATACTGTCACAGTTACCAACGTGTTGTCTTCCAACTTGTGGGAGGCATAGCACTTTTCAGAATGGGTGCTTGGTGCCGAATGACGGGTAGAGTGCTCAGACTCCAGACTCCAAAAACAATGGAAGGAAGGGCGCACCAGCCTAGTGCATTACCTGAGTATAAAACTTTAATAGAAACAACAAAATATACTCACAAACAATTATGTAACAAAAACATTATAAACTCAAAGCGACCAGGTCAACTCCAAAACCTTGAGAAGTCCCTCAGATGGCTGACGAGTTTCAAGGGACAGTTCCCTCTTCCTCAGAGCCATTGTTTTTGCAGTTTACATTTTGGTTCCCCCAGATCTTAGAGGGCAGCAAGGCCTGTGCGGGAGATGGATGCCTAAAGATCTGTATAGTTCACATCATCCCACAACTCATGAGCGCAGGGGACTTTCTCTGTATTTTCCTTCTACAGAGGCACCTCATGTACCTGTGATGTCACAAGCAGGACTGCAGGAGAACTATGAACACTTTTTCGTTCCTTACTCCGTGACTAGCACCAGTTTTGAAGGAGAAGCTATACTGTAAGTCTACTTTCTTGCTCTACACTCAACATTGCCACCACTAGTAGCGATGGAGGGATCACCGCAGTTGGCTTTGCAGTGATCACACAAACTGATGTTGGAACCTCTATACCAGAAATATAAATTTAAACTAATAATGGAGAATAAAAACAATAATGGAATATAATTTTGGTAACTACTGGAGTTGTTGTACTAAATCATGAAAATGCTCACTTTAGGCCCAGTGAAGTTTTGTTCTCTTCTAATCATGTACAGGGGAATTTAATAAATCAGAAATTTTACTTGCACATACATTTATGATTGCATTGTTTAGAACTTCACTGATGTAAGTGAACATTTTTCATCTTTAGGAAATCAACCTAATATTTCCTTTCAGACCAAATATAAAATGTAGACCCATCTTCCACCCCTCCTCTGCTTTTTCACCCATAGTGGCTGCCTTGAACAGCTCGCGCACCTCATTATAAGGCAAGCATACCCCCAGATCAGCACTCAATAAACTGAATTTTGGTTGGCTGCTCTGGGATATTGAATCAAGGACAAAAAGCACGTAATATTCTTTGAGTGGTTTTGTCCTACAATTGATTTTCTTGGTGCAGTTGTTTAGCAAGGATGCTGATCCATCTGTCAGACATACAAATATCAGCTGCAAGGAAAACCTACAAATTTGAACTAAATAGAACAGTTAATTCACACTAAAGAAAGCCTTTACCGTGAAAATTTGGAGGCTGTCATTGCCATAATGACTAGTTTTATTGTCATTATGCTAATCCATCAATTTCAATCCTTTCTATACCACTGACTCACAATAAAACATTAGTTTCATGAATGTCAGAAGCATTTGTGCAAGTTGAACGAAACTTCCCTATATTTTTCTAATAGAATATTTCCTGTATCTAAGCTCCAATCCAGTGATTATGCATTATAATTTTCTGAAATACTGTACCTCATTGAGAAAATATACCAGATTTTGGCCACTAGATGGGGCTGATGATACAGGAATGAATGTATTAGAAAAAATATGGGGAAATTTTGCTCAGCTTGCATGAATGCTTATGGCGTTCGTCCAACTAAAGTTTTATAAAATAAAACCCTATGCAATAACCCAAAAAATGTATGTAGATCTGGAGTTCTGACTTCACTTTGACTTTGCTTTGCGCATTCTTGTACCTAGTCAGTGATTCAAGTACTGAGGTCAGAGAAAACCAGGCGACAAGCCTTTTTTCAGAAAGTAAGAAAAGGTATCCCCTGAATTTTCTGAGTACAGTTTTCCCGTGAGAAGGTGCCATGCATTATTATTTTTTTAACACTAATAAGAGTGAATAAAACAAGTAAGATGCTAATATTATGCGAAATCCATTACATTATATTTATTGCAAAATCTGCACATGCCATTATGAAGTTATCTTCATTGACCATCATTATGGATATGTTGAAATGCCCCTAAGGAATAAAAACAATAGATGTAACTATCAAACACATAAAACACAAATGGTTTACATTTCAGCTTTTTATTTTTGACATATAGTGACATGTTAAAGTGCAGATTACTTGATTACTGAGTGGTTTTAAACCCTTACATATGCCCAGTGAAGTGACTTTCCTCAGGTGACACACAGATAAAAAAAAAACCTCCTGCATAAGTTTTACCTGTCTATCTGCAGTCTTCTCTTCCCCTACTCAAAGTCCAGAATTTATAAAGCTTATCTGAGCTTTAGGAAAGCAGGGGGCAGGGACCTGAAGTTAAACTCTACAGAGCTCAGTGAGGAGAGTCCTGAGATCTAAATGGAGGGAAGAGACACCCCCCCACTACACAGAACACAGGAACACAGATGAGGCTGTCAATCTGCTGGAGGTCTCTCCCCAATCACCATTTTTCTCTTGGTGTCAGGAAGTGATTCATGCTGACAGCAGAGGAACAAAGCAGCAGACAGAAATGACACTTAGTGCTCTTAATGTAGACAAGTTCATGCTATAGAGGGATACAGTATGCTTTGTTCATATTTCATGCCTGAGGTTTACAATCACTTTAAAGTGTATGTCAAGCCAAAATCTATTTTCCTAATTTTGATTATGACATGGAAGGGCTAGAACCCCGTACATTCTTACTGCTATCCTGGGCTTTATTAGAGAGAAACAGGACGGGGAGGGAAGTGAGGGAAAATCTGCAACAGGGACACAGACATAAATAAAAACTGACAGTGGCTCTAACCTTCCACTACTTTATTAAATAAAAGCATTTTCATTTCTGTCAGGTAAGGTAATGTGCAACACTTTTTATATAATAAAAATAATAAATGCAAGTGAAGCTCTGTTTTGCTCTAGAAGTCAGAATTGGAGACTCGGCTTTAGTTAAAAGTGTTAAACCCATTTAAATCTTCTGCAACATAAGGCTGTAAATATACTGTATATAAGAAATATGTATTGTATGCTCTTGTGTATCTGGGTATATTGAAAATGTATTCTTTCTTGTTTACCTCAGAGCTGTTTTTTTTAATTTAATTAAATCTACTTTTTTTTGCATTTCCAGTAGCTATGCTTATTCTTATCTTGTATGTTTTGAAATTGACTAAATTCTTGATGGGGAAATGTCATATTTCCTCATTAAAATTTGTTCACAATATCTAAGAATGGATTCTAAGCCTGGTTACCTTGGCTGACTTCATACCAAAGGAATGTCATTATAAACGGACCAAGTCCTTAAAAGGTCATGTTGCTTTCAAGGAGGGGGGGGGTCATTTCCCAACACACTAGTCTGGTATATAATAGCCAAAACCTGCAATAATCAGTCTTGTCTCAGGGCTGCCTAAAAGCACATGCCTGATTCTGATCATCTGTGCCGAGCTGCAATCAAAGCTGGCGGGACTCCTATACAAAAAGGCATCTATAGCTATGTGTTCTTTTTTATTTGTGTGATCGGTCTTTGCACATCTCAAATAAAATCCCAAAAGCATAAATTATCACTTAAGCATGATAAAACAATTCTATTCACCTGATTTAGTGGTGATAAAAAAAATATTTATTTGGTAAACATTCATTTGATTACAAGGCCCCCTATAGGGAGCATGGCTGAGGTCCAGTACTTACCAATAACCTTCAGCCTCTAAAAAGATTGATGATTACCAATCATTTGCTTGGGGACCAGGCCCTTCTTTCCTTTTTAGCTGTTATAGGGCAAACAGAGAGACTGACGCTTGTAGTTTGAGTCTTTCTCTCTTTCCCTCACTGTGGTCACTGACAGTAAGCTCAAAAAGGAAAGGAGGTGCTGCAGGGTGGGCAGGTTTGCAACTTTTTGTGATAGGGACAGTTGAAAAAACCATCAGAGGATCCCCTTTCCCATCTCCAAAGCATTGAAAAGCACCTTGTATAATTTGCCTGTATGTCATGGCCATGTTTGTAAGGTTTGCCACTGAATGGCAGGACTGACTATCGGGTGATTACATGAAAGACTTACTTTTAGTATTGTTGGAACGTCAAACCTCGCTGGATGATGATACGATATAAAATCTATAAAGACAATAAAAAAGAAAATTTAGTGTATGAAGTTTGGTATGTTAAAATTATACAAATAGATGCCTAAAAGAATGCTCAAAGTGACAGACTCCCTAAACGACTGACCTTCTTGGATCCCCTGCTCAGTTGCTTAATTGGAACCGCCATAAAATATTTCTCACTTCCAAGTATAGGAGAACATGGGATCTCCTTCCATAGTGCAATACCTGTAATTCCTGAATAAGCAATTGTTAGGCCTGAATACTGTCACATGAAGGAGGGAGTGACATAATCAATCCTATGCATGCGCCCACACCATCTGAGATAGAGCTTACAAAGAGTATTTGTGGCAGTGGTGAGTAAGGAGTGGTGAGGGAGCAGTGCAAAGCTGAACATAAGTGGGTCAAGGGTGGGCATTTAAAATACTCTGTCACTTTGCTCTGAATGGAGTCCTTTTAGATCTCCTTTATTTCTTTCATCAACATTTTATTTAGAATGACATAATAATAGATGTATCAGATAAATCAGATGAATGTCCTGTCTCATTTCGTTTTTTTTCCTTCTTTGTGCTAACTACCTCCTTTAATACCTCATCGTTTTTCAAACATTTTTTTGTAATTCACTAAAAAAAATTTGTAAAATACGGCATGCGTTATTTCATCGAAATTTGCAGCGTTTAGCTCATGAAACCAGTCGGTATTTTATCACATGATATCATATGCACTGGGATGGGTACAGCGGAGAAGGATTAGAACTCCTGTCAGTTTTTATTGCTGTCTGTGCTCCTGTTAGAGAGGTTCACTCTCTCTTTTTCTAATGTTTCTCCTTATCATTGAATTTAATTCAGCTTGTTAAATGAAGCTTTGACAATACGCCCTGGTTCACACTGGATTCAACTTTGAAAGTGTGCGACTTCACTTGACATCACACGATTTCAAAGCCGCATGTTAGGGTGATTTCAGGTGTGACTTGGATGACATCTGTCCAACTTCATGCACAGATGTCTATGCAAGTCACAGCTGAAGTCACAAAAAAATAGTGTAGGAACCTTTTCCAATTTGACTTGGGAATTATAAAATCAAATGATGGGGCGTTCATTTGTGAAAGGTGGCACTCTGGCTATGGCCTTGTGGAAAAAGATGAAGACACAAACTGCTGAACCTGCATTTAATTAGGTATCTGAGAATTTAAAAAACATCATTAGATGAAATATAGCTTTCCCTTGATGCTTTTATTTTTAAGATAGACACTTAGGGGCAGCATTATTTTATTATTTATTTATTATTGGTACTTATATAGCACCCTCACTTTACACAGTGCTTTACATACACACACATATATATATATATATATATATATATATGTAGTATATTCACAAATGTTTTCATACAAGATTCACACTACTTTCTTCAAAGATTCAATGTACTAAAAAAGGTGAATCTTGGCTAAAAGCTGTGATAAATAGACCCCCTTAGTTCCAGGCAGGGGCGGACTGACCATTTGGAAAGTCGGGCACTGCCTGAGGGCCCGGGGTCAGTAGGGGGCCCCATGAGATGCCCCTGGTACCTTTTTCATAGACTTTTTTGAGTTTGGGCAAGGACACAGGGGCCCCATGATCCCCTATTGCTCGGGGGCCCCATGAGTTGCCAGTCCGCCCCTGGTTCCAGGTGTATGCTTTTCAATGATAAATTAGGATACCTGATACAGTTAACTATCCCTTGGATATACCGTATATCAAGTGGTACATTAACATTACAGGTATGAGGTGTTATGGAAGGGGAATAGTTGTGTAAGGAACCGTTGAACCATCAGGGCAGGAATTGGTGAAAAAGTTGCCTATCCTAGTTGCTTTTATTTTGACAATTATTAGTTACGCTGTCCTCAAGCATGCCTGAAGCTCTAAGATAAGTCCCAGTCCAAAGGCAGACTGTTACATCTTACCTCCTTTTTTCTTCCCACAGAAAGAATATGCTTGGAAAGTTCTCTCACAAACTATTATTTCTTGAGATAGAAGTTTGTGTCCATTGTAAAAAGCCATTAAACGAAAGAGAAGGAAATTGATATCATGCCCTGAAAATAAAAACATCAGATGTAACGTTTGCATCATAAATTACTTTACTAAAAGATTTTATTGGAAACACAGAACTATAGTACGAGCCCAAAAGCTCCAAACGATTTATATTACATTAGATCAAGTGGCATGTAGACAGCAAGAGATCAAATATCATAGCCAGGAATGCATAATAGATGCTCACAGCACCACAAACTGCAAGAATGGAGTTACAATGCTTATAAAAGAACAAAGATAGTCCATTTAGTATACATTCAAGGGGGAAGGGGGGGGGGTACGCCACAAAATAGTTGCTATTAGGTAATATAGATTGAAAGCACAATGAGGGGCACTACCCACATAGCTTCCAAACACAGGAATATGTGTTAAAAAAAAGGAAAGAAAAGAAAGTAAAGGGGATAGGATAAAGAGAGGGGAAGGAAAAAAGGGGCAAAAGAATAGGAAAAAAGGGGGGAAGACAGAAAAGACAGTTACAGGTCAGGGTGGAAAAAAAAGGCTAGAAACAGGGAATAGGGGGAAGTAAAGAAAAAGCATAGAAACAAAGGAAAAGGGGGATTGGGGCAACCTTGTGGCTGCCAAGGTTGGCTAGTGGGGATGTGTTGATAAAAAAGAGAATAGGACTTCTCTAAAGGCATGGTGTGTGCCACAGAGCCTCAATGTTGGAGGAGGTTTGATGTAAGTTGTGAAGGCGGGGAATAAGTGAGCCATGGCCAATAGTTCAAGAGAAATTTGTCTTCAGTATCATTCAGTTTAAGAGTCAATTTTTCATTATTGAAAGTGCCCTGTAGGCAACTCTTGACTTCTTCGAAAATTAAAGGATGGGGATGCCCATGCCATGGTGATAGCTTGATGGGCTATAGCTAAAATATACAGTATGTGATATGACTGTGACAAGAGATATTATAAATAGGTTTATGAAGGAAAGCCTTTACAATGTTCACTATTAAAATGGTTGTTTTGCAAGCATTCTCTTCTCCGACAACAGGGAAAAACAGCAATTACAAAAGAAGGTTCTAAGCCTTTCCCACTCTATCCATAAGCATAAAGTGATTTTGGGCTGGAGCTACTTGAAATCGAATCTATCTGTATTAATTGTAAATCTGCATATACATGCAAGCATGGTCTATCTGAAAATTAAAATACACCTCTGCTACTGTGGGTAAAGAACTTCTGTGAATATACATAGGGGCCACTAAAGGACCACAAATAATGTTTAGTAATGCAACAGGAAACAGTCAGAGGCTGGAGGCATGATACAGATGATGGTCAGAGGTCACCAACATGCTACAGTCATGGTTGGAAACCAGGAACATGCTGAAGGAGACTGTCAGAGACTGAGGACATGATAGAGAACACTACCATTACAGTCTCTGTAAGAGACAACACATTTTGTAGCCCTCCTAAAAGTTGCTGGGACCATATTAGCTATTCCTTTCAGCAAAATCTATTGTAAAAGGTCAGAGAAAAATACACAAAACAGAAAAAAAAAATGGACAGCAAAAACAGATGGACAGAAAAAAAAGTAGGAAAGTGTGAAGAAATAAATCAAATTATTTAATGATAAACCAGTTTAATAAATATTTTCTGTCATTGTCCCTCTGAAGGAACATAGGCAAAAAACACTTGGGTTGATTTACTAAAAATGGAGAGTGAAAAATTCAGTGCAGCTCTGCATGGTAGCCAATCGGCTTCTAACTTCAGCTTGTTCAATTAAGCTTTCAGAAAAAAAAAACTGGAAGCTGATTGGTTTCTATACAGAGCTGCACCAGATTTTTCACTCTCCAGTTTTAGTAAATCAACCCCACTGACTACTGGCTGCGAGGGCTGCACACTAATAGCTGCCAAATGGCTGAAGTTTGGGTGCCAGGGCTGTTGACCATGAAATGATTTGTCCAATAATAAAGGGGTGAACTATCCCAGATTATTTTCATACATGTAAGAGTTAGACCATCTGCCATCTGTTTATTGCTGTCTGTGACTTCACTTGTCAGATTTCTCTTGAATGTTTATCGCTTTGACACTAGGACATGAAGTGAGGGGAACAGATGACACTGGGACACGAAGGTGCAGACAGCAATACAAATTTCAAAGTGCACCATCTCCAACTCCTGATAAACTAGGCACTGGTATTATATAGGTATTATGAACATGCCAGCCAACATAGACGCCCTATTTCCCACATGCAGGATTGAGTATTGACAGTTCTCTAAAAGCACCCACACAGACCATTTACTAGTTTTGCAGTTAGTATAACAATCCAGGAACAAAAGTTTACAGTACAGGACAAGAAAATAGAAAATTGACAGCAGAAAAAGACAGAGTGGTCCATCAAATCTGCCTTTTTTTTTTTTTTTTTTGTTAACTTTTCTATCTGAGTATAGATCTGAGTATAGATCTTGCCATCTGAATACATGTACATATGAATTCTGTACTCTGAATTTAAAATTCATGTTTTCAGTCCCACAAATCATAGCAGACTGGGGCAAGGTTTAAATGTCTACTGAACCTCCCTTGTCCTGCTCTAACCAACTATTGTAGTATTACATTACTATTGAAGGCACTACATAGCAGTGTGACTTCCCTTACAGTTGTTTTGCAAATCGTTGCTCTTTTTGCAACAAAATCTGATTGTGTTTGCCCAGCTTGTCCCTAATTGCTGATGAAGAGATCATTGAAAGATGGAATTGTATTGTGTTTGATTGCTAGTTTTTTTTTTTATCCATACTTAACAAAGGCAGGACATTGCATTATTACAGGCTGAACATCATAAAAGTTAACTTCTAAACATCAAAAATCAGAAACAGGTAAACTGCTACAGAGTTTGTACACTTATGAGTCTTCTTTAACGTGCAAATGCATAATTCCTAAGAATGCAAGAAATACCTGTTATACTATAAAAATGCATGTTTATTTAAATATATATATATATATATATATATATATATATATATATACAGTATATATAAATCTAAAATGGCAATTAGATTTAAACTGCTGTGTGTGTCCCCACTGGAAAGATATACCTTCTCCATTTGTCCAAGTGTCACTTAACAGAAAATGAAAATACACATTTTTACATTATGTCACCAGAACAGAGGTGAGGAGAAATCTTCAAGTCACCTGTTCCAAAGACAAATGTCTAAGAGGGGAATTTCCTTCACTTTGGTGAGATTTCCTTTTACTCCCTACTGTGCTTTCAGTACAGGAAGTAAAGGGAATACTACCCAATGGGAGTACTCAGCAGCCAGACTCCTCCACCTTACCAACCGCTCCGCTTCTGCCACCCCCCTCTGTCATTCCCTCCACGGGCTCCCGATTGCCCAATGCATTAAATTCAAACTACAAACACAGACATACAAAGCCATTCATAATGCTGCCCCAAACTACCTCACTGACCTGATACCCAAATACCACCCAACCCGTAATCTTCGCTCCTCACAAGACATCCTACTTTCTAGCTCCCTGGTCTCCTCCTCCCACACCCGACTGCAGGACTTCTCCAGGACTTCTCCCATCCTCTGGAACTCACTACCCCAATCCATCAGACTGTCACCTACCCTCCTCACCTTTAGGCGCACCCTGAAAACCCATCTCTTCAGGGAAGCCTACCCCACCCTCACTTAACAGCCGATCTCCTCCACTCCTCCTACCACTACATCCCCCACAGCCACTTCCTCCTGTAACACTATCCCCTCCCTCCTAGATTGTAAGCTCCAAGGATCAGGGCCCTCGAACCCCTTGTGTATTGTTTTGTTACTGTATTGTCTCATGTTCTGTCCCCCATTTTAATGTACAGTGCTGAGCAAACATTTTTGGTGCTATACAAATACTGTATAATAATAATATTTATAATAATGGGAGAAAGACAGCAAAAAGAGGAAAAAAACGCCTGAGGTTTTAACCTCTACTTACTTTATCCAAAACTAAACAAGTTTTGTCTTTATATATTTTTTAATTATTATGATACGGGATAGTGAATATATAACCTGATATACTTACTTAAAATCACTGCAACCGTTATGTTCATGTGCTCATGCAGATTTCTAGTACACGGATTAATGCTGAGTCCTGCATCTTGCAAGGGATCTGTTTAAAGATAAATAATAGCTTGATTATACAACACAATGAGCTTCAAGTACCAAATGAAATTGATATAAGATTTGTCTTTTTTGGTATCAACCACCAATTAAGTTCAATTTCTTCTGGATAATGACAGTGATATTTTGCAAGATCTGAATCAGATTGGTGGTTGTGGTGAAATAATGACAATGTTTATTGCTGGCACTTTGATAAGTGAGGCCCAATATAATTAAGGAGATCATTCTTTCAACATTTTTTTAGGCACTCTGGAAGGAGGTTGCAATCACTGTACTTCGACAAAGGTCCCTTTTGAGAGTCAACCATACAGCAATATCATAAAAGTGATAAGTAACAAAGTTATTGTGATAATAAAAGAAGCAAGAGTTGACAAGCATAAATGTTTCACATTAAGCCACTATGCCTTTTCGTCTGAAATCTTTAATAAGCTATAGTATTACACACAAACCCAGTGAGCTTTGCACCAAGATCCTATGAGCCCCAGATTCTTTCACAGAAAATAGTAGAAAAAAAGTAGAAGAATTAAAAAAAAATAAAGGTAAAAGGTAAGTAAGAAGAAGCATTTTAGTATATGGACAAAGCTGATATGTTTTCTTTTTATAATTAACTGTATTACTGACTTTTGTTAATAACTGCTCAGAAATTTTGCTTAAAAGCAAAATCAATTACAAATCTTAAAGCACAACCAAATGGCTTTAGAACAATCAAGAACATCCAGTCTAGCCGGCATGTAAATAATCCAGAATTAAATGGCAAGCTCGAGAGAGATGTGTAATGTTTTTGGAAATGTCTTTTCATGTATTAATGAAACATTAATCAAATCATGAAACTCAGTCAGGATGATTTTTGAAAAAAAATCAGTACCAGGATATTAGTGTCCATTGTTTCCCAATATTGAGATTTTGGTGTACTTCTCACTTTGCCCCCCACTTATCTTTTGTAAGCATGCGCCAAACTGACCAAGGTTTGGCAAACTTCAAAGAAGTTTGGAAGCCAAACCCGAACCCTATTGCAATCAATGGGAGCCGAATCTGTCAAATAAAAAAAAAACAGAAACATTTTGCTGTTAAAAAAAATGCCAGTTTGGGTTAATAGGCCAGGGTGTTGAGAAAAAAAACATGGGGTGAGCTATCCTGGTGAATAGGTGGGTGGGGGGGCTTATCAGAATTTTAAAGCGACTTTAATAATAAGGGGGCCCTAGATACTGCCCCCCAACGTGAATGAGTTTGGGGTACATAAAACTCCTATTCATTTACAAAAAAAAAAAGAACTACAACCTAGAAATAAAAGACACCAAAACAACCCAAGTCTTTTATTGAGAAATAAAAATCCCCAAAAAAGTCTTTTGTTGTTAATCCATTGTCGATCATTATGCCTTACATGCACTGACTTACTGGAAAAAAATAATAATGTGCACATGACTGATCCCAATGGTACCCATAGCCGAATGACTACCATGGCCATATATGGTCAATGTCATTGTCCAAATATGGCCGGTGTCACTGCTATCCTTGCACCTTTGCTTAAGTGGCAGGAGTTCCTGGTGACATCAATGGTTCCTAGGGATGCAAAAACCCAAGACTTCCTTAGATACCACTGACAGCGGGAAGCTGTCATATATAGAACAGGTAGAATTATTGCTTCTTTATATGATTTTTAGCTCCCCATAAACAGGGGATAGAACAAATGTTTAGACAAATGCCTGAACAGGCAAACTTCAGTATGAAACACTTGCTCATCCCTAGTCTTTAGTCCCCTAATTGGAATAGTTTTTCAGGGGAACTGGTTTTCTTTTGTTTTTACAAGGAAGAGCTAGGGTCTGATTGAGTTCTCTTGAGATTTGGACATCCACCTTTGAGATAGTGAAGTTATATATACTGTATAGTGTCAATGTGGGACAGCTGTGTGGGAAGTTTAAGGTAGAGACTGCCTGGAGTTTGCATGTACTCCCTGTGCTTGTGTGGTTTTCCTCCGGGTACTCCGGTTTCTTCCCACATTCCAAAGACATGCTGGTATGTTAATTGGCCCTAATATGTCTGTGTATGAATGTGAGTTAGGGATCTTAGATTGTAAGCTCCTTGAGGGTTAGGGACTGATGTGAATGTATAATATACTGCATATGCGTAATGCTCTGTGTAAATTATGGGCACAATATAAGTACCTGTAATAAATAAAAATAAAATAAAATAGAGACCCATTTGTGAGGGAAAATAGGTTTAGCAATAGAGACAAAATGAGGAGGGACAGTTTAGGGACCCTACTGGATATTCTTGGAGACCACCTATTGTCCAGGGTAAGTACACTTGCCAGTGTTCCAACTAATTGGTCATTTCTTTGCACTGGTCTGTTAGGACAGCATTTCTTTGGGAAGGTCACCTCATAGAAGTTTTACTGGTACACGTTTAAGGAAGCACTTCTTCACAGACTTCGGTATCTAACACCTGTGTTTACTGATCTGCCTTGCAAAAGTATGGGATTAAAAAAAAAAAATAAGCAATCATACTCACCTAGGTGGATGTAGTATCGGTCCGATGCTGCATCTGTCCCCCACCTCCTGTAAGACTGAGAACTGAATGATCAAAGACGACCATTCATCGCTCCATTCTCGGTCTTCAGTGAGCAGAGAACAATGACTATTAGTCTCCAGTTCTTTGCTCTGCCCCTCCAGCACTCACTGGAGCGCTGGGCTGTGCAGGGGGTGGGAACGCCTGGCTCAGGATTTCAATGGTGCACCCAGGCATCTGGGTGGATCCCGATATTCACCAACAGATGAATATGAGTAGCAGGAGTGCAGAACTAAGTGCACTCCTGTTACCCACAAGAGAAGTACAGCCAAAAGAGCGTTGTCCCTACTGTACAGTTTTTGAGTAAATCTGTGAATTTCTTACTATGTTTGGGTAAATTGTTTAGGAAATAAGGAAAAAACTGGATAAAAAAAAAAATCAGAGGTCAGATCTGCAACAGGCTCAGACCAGTATAGCCTCACCCTGAGTTGTCATTGCAAATAAACTCTTTAAGATTTCAGTTACATTAAATTTAGGCTAGAAAATGTTCCCTTGAGCTGAGGTATAAAGCTTTTTACATCTCCTTATTTATGTCTATTGACACCTTTCAGACTGAAGGTTTGCTAAGAATGAAACATGTCCAAAGGATAGTTTATATTTCTGTCGAATTCACTAAAATACAAACACTACTGAAGGTATAGAAATCAAAATCAAAATCAATATTATGCAAAATCTGTAAAGTGTCTCATACTTACTTGCCAAATAATATCCCTTGTGCATTCCTCTCAGGAAGTAGTACTTTTATCTATATGTTCAGAATAACGGATAATAGGAAGGAGGGTGGAGGGAGCACTTGACACTTGCAGGTTTCTACTGAAAACATACACTATATTGTCAAAAGCATTTTGACACCCCTAGAAATCTCTGGATTCAGGTGTTCCAATCACCTCCATGGCCACAGGTGTAAAAAATCAAGCACCTAGATTGCTTCTACAAACATTTGTGAAAGAATGGGTCACTCTCAGGAGTTCAGTGAATTCAAGCATGGTACTGTGATAGGTTGCCATCTGTGCAATAAGTCCATTCATGAAATTTCCTTGCTACTAAATATTCCACAGTCAACTGTTAGTGGTATTATAATAAAGTGGTAGGAACTGGGAACAACAGCAAGTCAGCTACAAAGTGGTAGGCCACGTAAAATGACAGAGCAGGGTCAGCGCATGCTGAAGCGCACAGTGAGCAGAAGTCACCAGCTGTCTGCAGAGTCAATAGCTAAAGAAATCCAAACTTCATGTGGTCTTTAGATTAGCACAACAACATTGCATAGAGAGCTTCATGGAATGGGTTTCCATGGCCGAGCAGCTGCACCCAAGCCTTACATCACCACGTGCAATTCAAAGAGTCTCAACGCTTCTCTGCCTGGCAATCCGATGGACGTGGCTGGGTTTGGCAGAACATTACTTGCCTGACTGCTTTGTGCCAAGTGTAAAGTTTGGTGGAGGGGGGATTATGGTGTGGGGTTTTTTTTTTACAGGGCTTGGGCTTAGCCCCTTAGTTCCAGTGAAGGGAACTCTTAGGGAATCAGCATATAAAGTTCATGTGTGTGTAAAGGCAGGCATCCCATTACTTTTGGAAATATAGTGTAGTCCTAAACTTGTGTATGTCTTTCTAAACCTTCGCGGTTGCAGGTTATCAGATTTTCAAAGTCACCCTACTGACCATGCTTTGGGTCAAGAGTGTGTAACATGGAGAGTAGAGGTCCGGAGTAAGTAACATAGAATACTGAATTTATTAATATGTAACACAGAGTGTGGAGGTCATTAGTACAGCCTTTCACAACATTATTACCATGGAGGAACCCTGAAAGAATTTTCAGATCTCAGGGAACTCCTACCTCAGTCAAATATAAATTTAATAATAAATAACAAAAAAAATAGGATGCAAAGCAATAGTATTTGGCACCAAAGGTGGATCATTTTTCAGCATCTCTTTCTTTATGTGATAAAACAACTTTCAGAAACAATTGCATAAGGAAAATGAAAAATAAAAATAATGTCCTGCAAAGGAATACAGACTGCTTTATATTAGTGGTCAGTGGAGAAATGCCTTATTCCACTGGTGGAGAGTTTGACTATTGGTGATCAGTGGTAGAAGTGTCCCCTTATAGCTATGTAGTGTGAGGAGAATAATTCCTTTTACATTGGGAATCAGTGAAAAAAAAAATGAACCATTTATTGAGGGTCAGTAAAAATAATGTACTTTATATTGTGGGTTAATGAAAAGAATGCACCATTTATTCGGAGTCAATGGAAAGAATACACAATTTATTGGGGGCAGTGGAGAAAATGCATCATTTGTGGGCTCAGTGGGAGATGGTCAGTAAGATGAAAATTCCCCCTATACAGTATATGTGGTCAGTGGGAAGAATGCCCATCTTACAAAGATCATTACTGTTATGCCATTGGCTCTGTCAAGACACGTTGGCACTGGAACTATGCAGGCACCATCCTATGTAAAGTGAATTTGCTACTACTCAAGCAACTAATATCAACCTCTGGAGGAACTCTGTTGAGAATGGCTTCATTAGTATGTAACAGATTTCAGAGGTGAGAAGTATATGGCAGAGTTCAGTAATATCTAATTCAGAATACAGAAGTCAGTAGTATGTAATGCAGAGTTGAGAGGGCAGGAGTAAGTAATGAAGAATGCAGAGGTCAGTATTATGTAATGCAGAATTCAAATGTCAGGAGTAATTAACCCAGAATTCAGAGGTAGTAGTATGTAATGTAGAGGTCAGTAGTATGTAAGGCATAGTTCAGAGGTAAGGACTAAGTAATGCACAGTTCAGAGGTCAGTAGTATGTAACACAGAATGCAGAGCACGATAGTATGTAACACAGAGTTCAGAGATCTGGAGTAAGCAGCACAGAGTGCAGAGGTCAGTAGTATGTAACACAGTTCAGATTTCATGAGCAAGTAATGCAGAATGCAGAGGTCAGTAGTATGTAACACAGAGTTATGAGGTCAGTAGTATGTAATGTAGTGTTCAGAGGCCAGTAGTATGTAACCCAGAATAAAGAGGTCAGTAGTATGTAACAGTTCAGATTTCAGGAGAAAGTAATGCAGAACGCAGAGGTCAGTAATATGCAACAGAAAATTCTAAGGCCAGAGATAAGTAACCCAAAGTTGAGAGGTCAGTACTATGTAACACAGAGATCAGAAATCAGTAGTATGTAACACAGAATGCAATATTCAGTAGTATGTAATGCAGAATTCAGAGGTCAGTAGCATGTAACACAGAGTTCAAAAGCAAGGAGTAAATAACCCAGAGTCCAGAAATTAGTAGTATGTAAAGTAGAGTTCAGAGGTCAGTAGTTTGTACGGTATAGTTTAGGGGTTGGGAGTTAGACTCCATTCGCATGGGCATTTATCCATACTGTGAATCCCAGTGGAAAAAAGTCTACACACTTTGTGTGTCCAGCCATGATCACTGCAGCTAAACTATGGCCATGTGAACACTCACAAATAACTGTGGCCACTGACAGCTTGTCATTGCACTGTAAGAGCTTGGTGACCACTGCTATTTGCACAAATCTGTCAATCCCATCCACAGAAATCCGAACAGTAGATCCTTGTCACTGGCATTTGCAGCATGGCTAAATGCCTGTGCGAATGGAGATTAAGCTGCACAGAGTGCAAGGGTCGGGAGAAAATAATGCGGCATGCAGAGGTCAGGCGTAATCAAAGAAAGCCACACCTCCATTATTTTTTTTTCTCTTCAAATCCCAAAAGCCTTACTGCCACTTGAAGAGATATACAGCAAATTGTTTCATGTATACCTGTTAATACACCTGAGATCTCTCGCAGCTTCACTGTTCTATTATACAACTTCTATACAATATCGGGCACCTTGAACATATTCTTCCATGCAAGCACTATCTTGCAGTCTGTGCCACCACAATAACTGTACCACACAACCTTTATACTTCAGAGATATCCCCCGCCAGTCATTCAGTGAATGGGAGAAGGTGAGAGGTGTACCCTAACTGCTGAATATGTCTTTGCCTGGCTATGCTTGTACAACATACGTGCAACATTTTAATTATTTTTATATAAGTCAGAATGAGGTGTCTAAACTTCATATACATTATTTTCCCAAAATGATTTGCCAAATATAGTCATGTAGTATATAAGGTTGAAAAAAAACATAGGTCCGTCTAGTCCAACCTATGCTTGTGTGTCTGTAGGTGGGGCCAGGGGCTGGGGTACCCAGTTGTAAGGGAGTACACAGATACAGACTAAGTTGTAATCTAAAATCGTTTATTGGGTGATATGATTAACAAGGTTAAGTCTTGGTAATGAAACGCGTTGGTGCATGGCATATCGGTAACCAGAAGCGGTCTGCAGTCTGTGCTGTCTTGGTGAAGTACACAGAGCGGCTGGCTTTTTGCTCTGTACAGCGATGCAGTGCTTCTAGCTCAGTGGGATTACCTAGATCAGGGGTAGGCAACTTGCGGCTCTCTAGCTGTTATGGAACTTTATGGAAACTTACATTTCCCATGAGGCATTGCAAAGATTACAAAACTGACAGTTACAGCTATGACTTGCAGAGGCATGATGGAACTTGTAGTCCTGCAACAGCTGGAGAGCCGCAGGTTGCCGACCCCTGACCTAGATGCAGGGAGTGTTGTTGTTACCTAGTGGCTTGTTTAACCGCTTGCCGTGTTTTTACTGCGGCAGGGCGGCACCTGTGCGCACAGCGGCGTCTTTTAACATCGCTGTGCAAAACAGGTAGGGGCCACGCGAGGAGCGTGCCCATCATACCCATCCCGCCAATCGTGGCAGTGGGTGTCCGTCACCGGCTCCCGGTGGGTCATTTCCTGCCGGGGGCTGGCGATTACAAGTAATCACTGACAGATAGCATGGCTGCAGTGTTTACATTGCAGCTCTGCTATCTGTCAGTTCAGAGCACGCTGAACCTGAAAGAAGACTTTATGACTTTATCTCTCGGGATCAGCGTGTTCCTGTGAAGCACACACCCCCACCCACTAGTAAACACTCCTCTCACACAGTTAACCCTTTCATTACCTAATAAAAGTTCACCCCTTCCTCCCCAGTGCCATTAGTACAGTGCCAGTGTTTTTTTTTTTTGCACTGATCACTGTATTGGTGTCACTGGGGATGTCAGTGACCCCCAGTCAGTTCCCCCCCAGTGTCAAAATGTCCGCCGCAGTCCCACCATAAGTCGCTGATCACTGTCATAAATCGCTGAAGACCGCCAAGTCACTGATTGCCGCCTTTATTTTAGTATAATAAAAAAAAATCCCAGTATCTTTCCCGCCATTTGTAAACGCTATACCTTTCACGTAAACCAATTAATTTACACGTATTGGGATTTTTTTTAGCAAAGACATGTCGCAGAATACATTTTGGCAGAAATTTATGACTAAATTTGATTTTTACATTATTTTTACTAGACATGTTTTATAGCAAAAAGTCCAAAATATTGTTTTTTTCTCAAAATTGTCAGACTTTTTTTATAGCGCAAAAAATAAAAAACACACAGGCGATCAAATACCACCGAAAGAAAGCTCAATTTGTGGGAAAAAAGGATGTAAATTTAATTTATGTACCGTATTGCATGACCGCACAATTGTCCGTTAAACTAGCGCAGCGCTGTATAGCAGAAAAATGGCGTAAATTGCAGTATCTATACCATAGTTTGTAGACACTATAACTTTCACACAAAGCAATCAATATACACTTATTGGGATTTTTTTTTACCAAAAACATGTAGCAGAATACATTTTGGCCTAAATTTAAAACTAACTTTGAGTTTACTATATATTTTTTATAGCTGAAAGTAAGAAATATCGTTTTTCTTCAACATTTTTGGTCTATTTTTGTTCAGCGTGAAAAATAAAAAGCGCACAAGTGATCAAATACCACCGAAAGAAAGCTCTATTTGTGTGAAAAAAAAGGACGTAAATTTTGTTTGGGTGCAGCATTGCATGACCGCGCAAGAGTACCCAAACTAGCCACATCCCCACTGCCCTATAGCAGAAATACTGCTATAGGGCGGCAGGGGTGCGCGGTCACGGCTGTCAATCACTGGGTCCTGGATGGTAATTATTCACCACCGCCCGGTGATTTACAACGATCACCGACGAGGAGGAGGACTGTTTTGTTTACTAACAGTCCTCCTGCCTGTCAGCTCGGGCACACTGCTCTGGATGGCTGTGCACAGCACAGCCATCCAGAGCAGTGTGATTACAGTGAATCACACACACACAGCCCCTAGTAAAACACTCCCTGCACACAGTTAATCCTTTGATCGCCCCTCGTGTTAACCCCTTCCTGCCCCGTGCCATTAGTACAGTGTCAGTGCTTTTTTTAGGATGTCAGTGACACCAAGTCAGTTCGCCCCAGTGTCAGAATGCTCGCCGCAGTCCCACAGTTCTGCTGTAGGTTTCTGATTGCCACCATTACTAGTAAAAATAAAAAAAAAAATCCCAGTATATATATATATATATACCGCCATTTGTAAACGCTATAACTTTTACATAAACCAATAAATAAATAAATTTACACGTATTGGGATTTTTTTTTAGCAAAGAAATGTTGCAAAATACATTTTTGCCTAAATTTATGACGAAATTTGATTTTTTCATTTTTTTACTGGACATGTTTAATAGCAAAAAGTCAAAAATATTGTTTTTTTTCAAACTCTTTCAAAATTGTCAGTCTTTTTTTTTTATAGCGCAAAAAATAAAAAACACATAGGCGATTAAATACCACCAAAAGAAAGCTCAATTTGTGGGGAAAAAGGACGTAAATGTATTTTGGGTGCAGCGTTGCATGACCGCGCAATTGTCAGTTAATGTAACGCAGCGTCGTAATGCAAAAAATGGCCTGGTCAGGAACGGGGGTAAATCCTCAGGAGGGCAAGTTACATAGTTACATAGTTAGTCTGGCTGAAAAAAAGACAAAAGTCCATCCAGTTCAACCATTAAAACAAGAAAAAAAAAAGTTATAATCCTACACCCACAGTTGATCTAGAGGAAGGCACAAAAACCCAGCAAAGCATAATCCAATTTGCTCATGCAGGGAAAAAAATACCTTCTTGATCCACGAGAGGAAATCAGATATTCCCTGGATCAACTTTACCTATAAATGTTAGTATCCAGTTATATTCTGTGTATCCAAGAAAGAATCCAGGCCTTTTTTAAAGCAATCCACTGAGCTGGCCAGAACCAACTCTTGAGGGAGTCTATTCCACATTTTCACAGCTCTCACTGTGAAGAAACCTTTCTGTGTTTGGAGATTACATTTCTTTTCCTCCAGACATAAAGAGTGACCCCTTGTCCTCTCTGATGACCTCAGGGTGAATAACTCTACACCGAGTTCACTATATGAACCACTGATGTATTTATACATGTTGATCATATCCCCCCTTAATCTCCTCTTCTCAAGAGAGAATAAATTCAGTTCCTCTAATCTTTACTTGTAGCTGATCTCCTCCATGCCTCGTATCAGTTTGATTGCCCTTCTCTGTACTTTCTCCTGTTCCCCAATGTTCTTTTAGTGAATTGGTGCCCAAAACTGAACTGCATATACCAGATGAGGTCTTACTAAGGATTTGTACAGAGGTAATATGATCTCTCTCTCTCTGGAGTCTATACCTCTATTAATACAAGAAAGGATTTTGCTTGCTTTAGAAACCGCAGCTTGGCATTGCATGCCATTATTAAGCTTGTGATCTACCAGAACCCCCAGATCCTTCTCCACCATTGATTCCCCCAGTTGTACTCCCCCTAGTATGTATGATGCATGCATATTCTTAGCCCCCAAGTGCATAACATTACATTTATCAACATTAAACACATAGTTGCCCAATTAAACAGTGCATTGAGGTCGGCTTGTAAGTTGAAGACATCCTGTAAGGACGTTATTCCACTGCACAGCTTGGTGTCATCTGCAAAGACTGAATTTTTCCAGACCCTATATCATTTATAAATATATTAAGTAAGGGTCCCAACCTTGGGGTACACCACTGACAACCCTAGACCATTCAGAGTATGAATCATTAACCAATACTCTCTGAATACATTCTTTTAACTAGTTTTCTATCCATTTACATACAGATTTTTCCAAGCCCATAGACTTTACCTTACACATTAGCCGTGGGTGGGGAACTGTGTCAAACGGTTTTGCAAAATCCAAGTATATCATGTCCACTGCCACCCCTCTGTCCAAGGTTTTGCTCACCTCCTCATAAAAAGAAATCAGATTTGTTTGTCAACTTCTGTCTTTCATGAATCCATGTTGTCTGTTGCCTAAAATATTTTTTTCCAGCAAGAACTCATCTATGTGGTCTTTTATTAAACTCTCCAGTATCTTTCCAACTATCAAAGTTAAACTAACAGGTCTATAATTACTTGGTAAAGATTTTGACCCCTTTTTAAATATAGGCACCATATTGGCCTTACGCCAAACCAGTGGTACTATGCCAGTCATTAACGAGTCCCTAAAAATGAGAAACAATGGCTTTGAAATGACAGAGCTCAATTCTTTAAGGACCCGTGGGTGTATGCCATCCGGTCCATATGCTTTATGCACCTTTATTCTGTCTAAATATATTTCTAAATGTGGATCATCTGGAGCTGTGTCAATAAAGTCCTTTGTTCCTACCTCTGAAGAAGTGCGTGCGCACGAAACGCGTCAGGTGGGACCCAGGACGCCGTTGACACTAAGCCGCCGGCGCCACGAGGAGGCCCGGCGGCCATCTTTGTTATCAAGGGGTCAGTGTGTTTCATCCATATCTGCCTATACCCTGTTCATTGTGCACAGATGTTTTATAAATAAAGCCATATCTACTATCTACTACACTATGAGTACTCCCCTGTGTCTCCTGTGAGGAGCTTCTTGCCTTTTCACAGCCCCTCAGGATCTTCTAGGACGGGGGAGACTTTTCTCAGATTGGCATCCTTCTGACCTGCTGGACCACACTTTCACCACATGAGGACGCAGGACATCTACCTTTCCCGGCTATTCTTCTGACCAGATCCGAGTGGAGAAGGCGATCTCATAGGATTTATACACACATGCGTTTTAATTTACGCTTTCTGGTTAGTGTAAATTTCCACCATTTGCACTAGGAATCACGGAGCACTCCTTTCACCGGACTGTGTTTATCACTCTTAAGCGCTGCATTTATATATTTATGTATTGTGGGACTTCTTATGCGTTTTCCTATATGTTCAGCTGCTGCCACCAGTATTGAGCGCTTACTGTTTATTCTATTCTACGTTTTTATATATAGCCCAAATCCGGCTCCCCCCACCCCCACCCAAAAAAAGTCCCATTCCCCTGCTTTTAGATAATTTATGTTTGTCCTAAAAAATTACTTATTAGTAATTGCTTGCTGGTCTCTCTTGTTTAATATTGTTACCTTCCCTCCCTTGACATTATGATGCTGGTCCTAGGACCCAGTGAGGACCCAGGTGATAGCCAATTGGCAGTGCCCCCATCACAGGATAGGCAATGCAAGAAGGACCCTCTTGAACTGCTGCATAGAAAACCCTTTTCAAATGGTTACAAATCTACAACAACATTAAACAATGCACCTTACCTTTTGTGTACCTGATTTTTTGTCAGTGACCTCAGTTCTATAAGTGGATTTATCATATGGACCCTTTTTTCTCTAATAAAAGTTCCTTGTCAGGCTCCACTCCATGAAATTTTGCATAGGCTTAGAAATGCATTGTAGAACACTTATGACATACAGGCGTACCTCGGTTTATGAATTTAATGCGTTCTGCAGGACTTTTTTCGTATTGCAAAAAATTCGTAAACCGAAATGCAGTTTCCCATAGGAATGCAATTAAAACTAATTAATCCATTCCGGAGGTCAGAAAAAAAGTAAAAAAAAAAGTCTTTTATCTGTTCAAAACTCTTTATAACGTGCACTTTAAAGGCATAGTACTGTAAAGGGACATGATTGAAAATGCATTGAAAACCAATTAATCCGTTCGTATTGCGAAAAAAACTCATAAACCAAGACATTATTTTCAATTTTCAATCGTAAGCCAAAAATTATGTTAACCGAGGCGTTTGTAAACCGAGGTATTAGTATTATTATAATACAGGATTTATATAGCGACAACAGTTTGCTCAGCGCTTTACAATATAACGGGAGACAATACAGCAACAATACAGTTCAATACAAGAGGGATAGGAGGGCCCTGCTCCTTGGAGCTTACAAGGAGGGAGGGGCTAGTGGTACAAAAGGTAGTAACTGTGGGGGATGGACTGGTTAGAAGAGTAGAAGATTCCATTATTAGCTGAGGGCAGGATAGGCTTCCCTGAAGAGATAGGTTTTCAGAGATCGCCTAAAAGTGAGCAAGTAGGCGATAGTCTGATAAATTGGGGTAGAGAGTTTCAGAGGATGGGGGAAGCTCTGGAGAAGTCCTGGAGATGAGCATGGGAGGAGGAGACAAGGGAGCTAGAGAGCAGGAGGTCTTTTGAGGAACGGAGAGGACGGTTTGGGTGATATTTGGAGACAAGATTGCTGATGTAATTTGGGGCAGCGCTATAAATGGCTTTATACGTTATTGTTAGTGTTTTGAATTTTATCCGTTGGGCAACTGGGAGCCAGTGGATGGATTGGCAGAGAGGGGTGGAGGACACTGAATGGAGGCCAGTGGAGGGATTGGCAGAGAGGGGTGGCAGATACAGAACGGTTAGTAAGGTGGATAAGTCTGGCAGCAGCATTCATGGTAGACTGAAGAGGGGATAGCCTGCGATTCGGTAGTCCAATGAGGAGGGAGTTTCAATAGTCAAGACGAGATATAACAAGGGAGTGAATAAGTTGCTTAGTGGTTTCCAAGGTTAGGAACGGTCGTATCTTGGAGATGTTGCGGAGGTGAAGTCTACAAGATTTGGACAGCGATTGGATTTGGGGCTGAAAGGACAGATGGGAGTCTAGGATTACACCTAGTACCCTGGCATGAGGGGAGGGACTGATGGTTGTATTATTGGTCTTGATGCAGAAGTCAGGGGAGGGGGCACGGGTTGGAGGGAGTACTAAGAGCTCAGTTTTGGAAAGATTGAGTTTGAGGAAGTGAAGTGACATCCATGCTCAGTACAGTGGGTTTTTTTTTACGGAGATAAAATGTAGCCCATTATTTACAATGTGCCTTTGCACACAGGCGTGTAAATAAGTGCCGCGTATTGCACGCAAATACGCGCCAATGCGCACATGTGCTTAAATATGTGCAAAACAAGCGCTTGAATTTACGTAAAAAAAAGTAGATGCTCAAACATTGTTGCAGAGTGTTGCAGATCCCAGGATTTCCAAACAAAGCCTGTCTTATATTGATAAGCACCAGATTAGGTTCTTATCACCTACATTTTATTTCACGTATATTTCATTAGAGCAACACACAGCTGTGTTATTCTTATGATTTTTCACTAGCCGACTGAAAGCAGTTTATTGAACATCTAGGTGGTTTGTGTGCTGTTTTGCTAAGCTCCACATTATTATGTCCACAAGCCCTATTATGTCACAGTCTATCGGCCAAGAACCTTTGTGGAGTGATTTTCAAGCCTCCTAGGAGTTGTGTAACACAGTGCGGTGTCTGCTCCTATTTGCTGCTCAGATTAAAGTTGCAAGAACCTATGAATGTCTTTCTACCGGTATCAATTGAAACTGTTACAACCACTAAGCAGAGCTCAGAGGAAAAACGATTTTCAGTTGTTCTGCCTCCTATTATATCAGAAAACAATAGAATATAAGAATACAGTATTAGCAATCTGAAATTAAAGTGGAGCTCCATCCAAAAGGGGACGTTTTGACAGGTACCTGCGCTCCCCCAACCTTCCCCCTGCCAGGTCCCAGAAGATTGCGGGACCATACACAAAACACACCGAGCCTCAAGCATGCACACTGGGCAATTAGCTGTGAAGCTACAAGCTGTCGCAGGCAGGTGCCCACAGTTGAGATGTTGGTGCCAGGGACAGAACACCGCTAGAAAGAACACATTGCTGGATCCTGGGACAGGTGAGTGTCTGTCTATTAAAAGTCAGCAGCTACAGTAGCTGCTGATTTTTAACAAACACAAATATGACTGGAGCTCCTCTTTAACCACTTGCCCTCCAGAGGATTCAACCCCCCCCCCCCTCCTCCCCCTTCTTGACCAGGCCATTTTTTTTATTTTTTGTGATACGGCGCTGTATTACTTTAACCAGTTCCCACCCGGCCAATAGCACAAAGGCGGCCGGGGGAGCAGCTCATCCCTCCGGGTGGACGCCATATGGCGTCCTTTCAGACATGCGCAGTGCGCCTGCCCGCAGGGCCGCTCTGTGGCGTGATTTGTACCTCGAACACGGCCGATGACAGATCTGTGTACCAGCCCCGTTTCCAGTACCATATGACCTGCTGTGACCAATCACAGCAGGCCACATGACAGTTGTATACAATGGATGGCTTCCTTCCATGCCATCCATTGTATACAAGTGTGTCTAGATAGAGAGAAAACAGGTGGTGCACACACCTAGTGCATTATCCAAGGTTTATTGTAGGAGTGAAATAATAAAACATACTCACAGATGAAGCATGTATCTAAAAAGCATAGAAAAATGACAATGGCCACAGGCAGGCAAGGTGTTCTCACTGTCAGTGCGGTCAAATGGCTGACGCGTTTCGGGGACGAATCCCTTTCCTCAGAGCTGATGACCAACCTCTGATGCTGATGTATGATGAATGGAAAGTAAGAGCCTCGCTGTTGATGCCTGAGTGGGATGGTGTGGGAGTGTGCTTTATGCCTGTGGGGAAATGGCTCAAGTGTGCCTAGCTGTGACTGGTCACAGAGATCACATGCACAAGCTGGGCCAATCACAGCCCAGCTGTGTCATGTAATTAGCCGTGGCCAAATCACAGCTAAGCACAAAAAAAAAAAACCCTGAATGAATCGCTATAATTC
This sequence comes from Staurois parvus, assembly GCF_062004578.1. Lineage (NCBI taxonomy): Eukaryota > Metazoa > Chordata > Amphibia > Anura > Ranidae > Staurois > Staurois parvus. The sequence goes on from NW_028318083.1 coordinate 5,169,590, forward strand.
TGGTAAATGCTTGCTTAAAAAGAAAAATACTGATCACTTCCCCAAAGTAGTACAATGTTACTATGGTAACATTATACTACTTTGGTCATCGTGAAATATGAAAAAAAATCTTAAAAACAGAGAAAAAAATTTAATAAAAAATTTAAACTAATAAAAAAATAAAAAAATTTTTTTTACCCCCTTCTTGCCCAGGCCAATTTTCAGGTTTCAGCGCTCTCACACTTTGAATGACAATTGCCTGATCATGCAACACTGTACCCAAACTAAAAATTTTTAAATTTTCTTCACACAACTAGAGCTTTCTTTTGGTGGTATTTAATCACCACTGGGGGTTTTATTTTTTGCTAAATTAACAAAAAAAAGACTGAAAATTTAGAACAAAAATCCATGTTTTTCTTTGTTTTTGTTATAAAAGTTTGCAAATATATAATTTTTCTTCATAAATTTAGACCAAGATGTATTCTGCTACATGTCTTTGGTGAAAATAACCCAAATTAGTATTTATGATTTAGTCTGTAGGAAAGTTATAGAGTTCACAAACTATGGGATATATCTGAAAATTGATCAATCCTGAAGTACTGACGGCCATTCTAATTTCTTGAGGCCAAAAAATGTCAGAACAGTACAGATATCCCCCAAATGACCCCTTTTTGCAACGTAGACAGTCCGACGTATTTCATAACAGGCATGGCGAGTTTTAAGTTGTAATTTTTTTCTCATAATTTTTCGGAAAATGAAGAAATTAAAAAAACGATTTTCACTATTTTTTTTTACATAGTCACCAGTGCAGTACAGTGTCATCATATAACTGGCATGGCTGTGATCAGGGACACTGACTGGTGACAGTACGAAAAAAAAATGTATAATTTATTATTATTTATTATTTTTTATTACATTTTTTAAAGATTTTTTTTCATATTTCACTATGACCAAAGTAGTATAATGTTACCATAGTAATATTGTACTACTTTGGGGAAGTGATCAGTATTTTTTTTTTTTTTACACAATTTGCTTATAGCAATAAATTACTTTGCTATAAGCAAGCATTTACCTGAATGAAATTGATTAATTCAGGGGTTTTTTTTGTGATTAGCTGTGATTTGGCCACAGCTAATCTCATGACACAGCTGGGCTGTGATTGGCCCAGCTTGTGCATGTGATCGCTGTGACCATTCACAGCTAGACACACTTGTATACAATGGATGGCATGGAAGCCATCCATTGTATACAACTGTCATGTGACCTGCTGTGATTGGTCACAGCAGGTCACATGGTACTGGCAACGGGGCCGGTACATGGATTGTCATCGGCTGTGTCCGAGGTACACAGCCGGTGACGGATCGTGCCGCGTCCATTGGGAGGGACGAGGTGTTTGCCTGGCCGCCATCTGGCTATAGGCCAGGCGGCAACTGGTTAAACATGTCCAGTAAAAAAATTTTAAAAATATAATTTCGCCATAAACTTAGGCCAATATGTATTCTGTTATACTAGTTATGGCGGCTATCAGCGACTTATAGCGGGACTGCGGTGGGCATTCTAACACTAGGGGGGAACTGACTTGGTGTCACTGACATCCCCAGTGACACCAATACAGTGATCAATGCTAAAAAAAGCACTGACACTGTATTATTGGCACTGGGCAGGAAGGGGTTAACATCTGGGGTGATCAAAGGGTTAACTGTGTGCTGTTTTACTATGTGTGCTGTGTGTCTGTTTCACTGTAAGCAGGGAGAGATCTGTATTGTTTACATACAGGTCTCTCCCGTGTTGGAAATCCTCGGAGATCGCTGGGTGCCGGCGAGGACCTGGTGATTGATAGCCGAGGCTACAAATGGCAGCGCAGGTAGGGCTACCCTACCCGGAGGTGCAAAATCATATATATTTATATATATATACATGATTTTGCACACCCGTGTACAGTGAAGGAAATAAGTATTTGATCCCCTGCTGATTTTGAATGTTTGCCCACTCACAAAGAAAGGATCAGTCTAAAAATCGAATGGTAGGTGTATTGTAACACTGAGAGACAGAATAGCAACAACAAATTCAAAGGAAATGCATGTGTAACAAATTATGCACTGATTTGCATGTTCCTGAGGGAAATAAGTATTTGATCCGCTATCATTCAGCAGGATTTATGGCTACCAGGTGTCTTTCATACAGGTAACAAGCTAAGATTAGAAGCAGTCTCTTAAAGGGAGTGCTGCTAATCTCATGTTGTTACCTGTATAAAAGACACCTGTCCACCATGGCAAGGACCAAAGAGCTGTCCAAGGATGTCAGGCACAAGATTGTAGACCTACACAAGGCTGGACTGGGCTACCAAACTATCGCCAGCTTGGTGAGAAGGTGACAACAGTTGGTACAATCATTCGCAAATTGAAGAAACACAAAACAACTGTCAGTCTCCCTAGGTCTTGTGCACCATGCAAGATCTCACCTCGTGGAGTGTCAATGATCATGAGAACAGTGAGGAATCATCCCAGAACTACACGTGAGGATCTTGTCAATGATCTACAGGCAGCTGGGACCACAGTCACCAAGAAAACAATTGGTAACACACTACACCGAAAGGTCCCCCTGCTCAAGAAGGCATATGTCCAGGCCCGTCTGAAGCTTGCCACTGAACATCTGAAGGATGCAGAGGAGGACCGGTTGAAAGCGTTGTGGTCAGATGAGACCAAAATCAAGCTCTTTGGCATCAACTCAACTCGCCGTGTTTGGAGGAGGAGGAATGCTGCCTATGACCCCAAGAACAGTATCCCAACTGTCAAACATGGTGGTGGAAACATTCTGCTTTGGGGGTGTTTTTCTGCTAAGGGGACAGGACAACTGCACCGCATCAATGGGATGATGGATGGGGCAATGTACCATCAAATCTTAGGTGAGAACCTTCTTCCCTCAGCCAGGGCATTGAAAATGGGTCATGGATGGGTGTTCCAGCATGACAATGACCCAAAACACATGGCCAATCAACAAAGGAGTGGCTCAAGAAGAAGCATATTAAGGTCCTGGAGTAGCTTAGCCAGTCTCCAGACCTTAATCCGATTAAAAATCTGTGCAGGGAGCTGAAAGTTCAAGTTGCCAAATGTCAGCCACCAAACATCAATGACTTGGAGAGGATCTGCCAAGAGGAGTGGGCCAAAATCCCTCCTGAGATGTGTGCAAACCTGGTGGCCAACTACAGGAAACGTCTGACCTCTGTGATTGCCAGCAAGGGATTTGCCACCAAGTACTAAGTCATGTTTTGTGAAGGGGATCAAATACTTATTTCCCTCATGAACATGCAAATCAGTGAATAATTCGTTAGACATGCATTTCTTTTGAATTTTGTTGTTGCTATTCTGTCTCTCAGTGTTACAATACACCTACCATTCGATTTTTAGACTGATAATTTATTTGTGAGTGGGCAAACCTTCAAAATCAGCAGGGGATCAAATACCCATTTCCTTCACTGTACTGGAATTTAAATTTTTTTATTTTATTTTATACTAGTAATGCTTATAGAGACTTAGTGGGACTGTGATAGTGCGGCGGGCATTCTGACACTGAGTGGGAACTGATTAATTGCCACTGATATTACCAGTGACACTAATACAGTGATCAGTGCTAATACTATACACTGTACTAATGACACTGTCTGGGAAGGGGTTAACATCTAGGGCCAATCAAAGGGTAAACGGTGTGCCTAACAATGTGTAATGTGTGTAATATGTGCTGCTTTTTGTTCGCTGCTTCCGTATACAGAGCTCTGTGTTTTTAATAAACACAGGGCTCTGTACTGTCATTCACTAAACTGATCAGCAGGTCCCAACCATAAATCATTGGCTGGGACCTGCTGACCAACATTTGGGCGGCAAGCATGCGCACCCGCTATCCGGGAATGCTGGATTATGTAGATGTATGTGATCCAGCATAGCAGGGCCGCTCTGCTGCAGTAAAAGTGCGCTAGGCGGTCTTCAGGCAGATTTTGATTATGAAAATAGGTACTGATATTTATTTTTTTATTACAATATAAAATAAATACAGTGCCATCATGCATATACATAAAGAAAAGGATTAATAAACAGTATAATAAACAGTATTTTATCACTTTACCTTTATAAAACCCTATTCTGGATGGCTCAAAGCTATGCTGTTATGTTAGATAATATGTATTTTTTCATCTAAGATAGGATTGTTAAATCAATGTACGTTTTCTTAGGTGCTGATCTTACCCTCATTTCATGTTTATAAAAACACGATATTCTAGAGCTAGCTTGCTGCCCATGAACGTAGACCACAATATTGTCAGGTTGGTTTAACATGGCTCTATCCTGTGTGTTTCATAAGCCACATAAATTGTAGATTTAATGAAAAGGCTTTTGGTCATGCTGAGCTAGCTGGCAGTGCTCTGTCATTGCATGCCCTTGGTACGTCAGGTATTGCTTGCATTATAACTTATCCCCAGCGTGACACCAAACTTATTAAAAACAATAGTCAGTACTATGCAGTGATCTTTGGAAAACCAAGGAAACCATTTTTACTCACCACAACTTTGGTAAGATATTTCAATGTCATTCAGCTTGCAGATTGTGTGTCTGGGCCATTCCTTCATTTCTCCCAGACACAGGTAACAGACTAAAAGACAGATGGCAAAAGTCTTCATTGTGCAAAACTGTTCTTTTCTTATCCCCGTCAGCTGCTTTGTGTCAGCCTCCTACTCATCTGTATGCAATTACAGGCAATCGCTGGAACTATTTTGATGTCCCCTACAAAAATCAAGAATTATAACCGTGATGAGAAAAATCAGACTTGGGTGTATGTAGAGTACGTAACAAAATGAATAAAAGGCTATAGACCAGCATGTTTTCTTGTTCCTCATTCAACACTGTTTCACTTCCTAATTCAGTACTTTCACTTTCACATCCCTTATTTACACTTTAAGAGGAAAAGTACACACTTTTCTTCTCAAGTTTGTAATGCTGAGGACTAATGTCATTCCCTTATATTAAAGTGTATGTATAGCTGTAGCAAAGTGATTCTTAAAGTGTTACTAAACCCACACCAGTAAAGTCAGTCTGTATATGCTGTAAAGCATACTTGTTATACTCACTGTGGATTCTAACGGGTTAATCCTCTGTGTTAATTAAAAATGCTGTTTGATCCTGACTTCTCTGTTCCTCCCCTTCTTTCAGTGTCTCCCTCTTATCTCCTGATAAGACATATCGCGTGGAGTCACTCTGCACATGCCCAGTTTGGTGTGTATTGATAGTTTTTTTTTCTTCTTGGGAGAGTGCATGTGATCAGCACAGGGCCAATCAGCACTGTCCAGACAGAGGTCAGGGATTCTAGAGCAAAATGAAAACTCCTCCTGCAAGCTTTAACATGTGCTCTGCTGAACACTGATATAAGTCACAAAACTGGTATATCAATATTGCTAGTAGATAATACAATTAATAATACTGTAGAAATCCAGGGTAGGTGCTAAAACCTTACAGATCCTCTATATATACACTAGGGTTCTCACATAATAAATATTATGGAATACAATTCTCATAAAGGTATATTCAATAATCAAATAAGATAAAAGTCTTTGTCAGCTTGTATAGAAATAATCTTGTCCATCCGTGTGCTCAAAGCAACAATAAATGGAATCACCAATAGTGAGGAACCATCACCTCCAGCCTATCACCTGATGAATAGGCCTACTCAGTTTTGGTCTAATCGCAGCTAATCACTGCTATTGAAGCATCCTGGTCTTCCATGACACCTCAGCAGTGCCATAGGCTGATAGCTTCCATGCCACGCCGCATTGAGGCAGTAATTGCTGCAAAAGGGGCCCAAACCAAGTACTGTGTACATATGCATGCCTATACTTTTCAGAGGTCCAATATTGTTCTATGTACAATCCTTGTTTTATTGATTGCATGTAATATTCTAATTTTCTGAGATTGTGGATTTGGGGTTTTCATGAGCTGTAAGCCATAATCATCACAATTATGACAAATCATGGCTTGAACTATCTTGCTTTGCATGTAATGAGTCTATCTCATATATTAGTTTCACCTTTTAAGTTTCAATACTGAAATAAATAAATTTTTGCACGATATTCAAATTTTTTGAGTTTCACTTGTATATATATATATATACCGCCATTTGTAAACCCTATAACTTTTACGTAAACCAATAAAGAAATAAATGTACACGTATTGGGATTTTTTTTAGCAAAGAAATGTTGCAAAATACATTTTAGCCTAAATTTATGACAAAATTTGATTTTTTAATTTTTTTTACTGGACATGTCTAATAGCAAAAAATCAAAAATTTTGTTTTTTTTCAAACTTCTCAAAATTGTCAGTCTTTTTTTTTTATAGCGCAAAAAATAAAAAAACGCATGGGCGATTAAATACCACCAAAAGAAAGCTGAATTTGTGGGAAAAAAGGACGTAAATGTAATTTGGGTGCAGCGTTGCATGACCGAGCAATTGTCAGTTAAAGTAACGCAGCGTCGTAATGCAAAAAATGGCCTGGTCAGGAAGGGGGGTGAATCCTCAGGAGGGCAAGTTACATAGTTAGTCTGGCTGAAAAAAAGACAAAAGTCCATCCAGTTCAACCATTAAAACTAGAAAAAAAAAGTTATAATCCTACACCCACAGTTGATCCAGAGGAAGGCAAAAAAAACCCAGCAAAGCATAATCCAATTTGCACTTGCAGGGAAAAAAATTCCTTCCTTTTTCAGTTGCATTACTGAAATAAATTAACTTTTGCACGATATTCAAATTTTTCGAGTTTCACCTGTATTTACTCCCACTTTAAGCTTGTTTAGTTATGCTTTAAAAATTAAATATTGAAGCTAATTGGTTGCCATGCACAGCTGCTCCAGATGCTGGCTGCTCCTGTCTAAATCCCCCTCATTGTTTTTGTGCTACATTCGTATGTACATGTACGTGGAGCAGGGCTTTTAGAATTTTTTTGCCTGCTTTTTTTTTATTCAAGTGGAATTCCTGCCTAAACCTAACTTTGTTTAAAAAATGCCCCTCCCCCTACTGCTACCTATATTGCCAAAGCTGTTTAAAAAAAAAAGTGTATACATACCTATAATCATCCCATGCCAGCCCAGTTATGTCACCCTCTGTGTCAATGAGTGGCGGGAACACATGACAACATCCGGGCTGGGAATTCTGGAAGCAGTAATGCCACCATAGGCTCCCATGTCCCAGCTGTTACTGGGGCTCCCTTCTTCTCTGCAGCCATCATTGACTAACACAGGGGAGCCACAGCTGGGGATCACGACTTGACCGGAGCAAATTAAAATAGGTAAGTGCATAAAAACAAAACAATCACCGCGCAAAAGGAACCAATACAGTAGTGTAAAATGTGAGAAAACCAGCAGCACACAAAGGTACAGGGCATACCAAATAAACATATAATACAAAATATATGCCGCGCTACAAAAGTGATCAATAAGGAAAGATCAAATATGAAAGGATTGCTATTGAGATTTTGGGATTGTTTTATACTATCCGGGCATATCTCTACAAGAATGTGAGTTTCACAATTTTGAAATAAAATGTGCCTATGGATTCACACTATGTGAGCGTTCTTGCTCCTTCCTTTCTATCTTTTCTGAGCAATATCAAGTATATTTGAATCTGAGGAACATGGAATGCCTACCAGAGGGAAGCTTTTCAACATACCCTCTCCATTTAAGTGTGCTCTGACTTCTCTATTGCTGAGACTCACACTTATTGGGGTAAAAAAAATAGAGATATATAGTTGACACATATTGCAATACATGTTATGTAAATATCCCTGTTTTTTATTGCAAAGTTCGAAAGGGTATATACCAGTGTGCAGAGGGTTCCTTCAGAATTTCTAGTGTTAATATGTGGTTACACCCCTTTAGCACCTGATAGATAAATGCATGTACAAGCTATTGGGATTTGAGCACAGGTATATCTTATTTGTTGCATTGTGGGTCAGTAGCCAGACCTAAATGTAGTAGCTCTCCCCCACTTTGTATCTGTTTGCCCCATATTGGCATTGTGTCCACAGTAGCATTTGCGTAGGCACAGCAGAGTAGGACTGGCCATAGAGGGATTACTTTGAAGCAGCTGGCCAGCTTAAACATGTATTGCAATATTAAAGAAATAGCAAACCCAGATACTCCTGTACTTAGGGATGGACTCATACAGTTAGGACCACAGCACAAAATTCTTGGGATATGCATGCCTTGCTACCCTCAAAAGATCGGGGAATTCCAAATATACTGAATAGAGACAAAACAAACAGAGGGTGCACTGGCCTAGTGCATTAGCTTAAAAAATGTGTTTATTAAATGTTAAAAGTAGGTATTGTACTCACAAAATGACAATACAGTCAAAGGCACATCGTGAAGGAACAGCTCTCTCCAATCCGTACTACGTATCTGTCCGTAATGGGATCTCTGGACCTCCAACAGGCTGATGCATTTCGAGGACTTGCCTATTCCTCAAAGGGCTCTAGGCCGGTGCACCCTCTGTTTGATCATGCATTGCAATATGTGTGAACTAAAAATCTCTATTTTGTATTGCAAAATTTGCTGGAAAGGGTATATAGTAATGTGCAGAGGGTTCCTTCAGAATTTCTGACTTTTCATTGGTGTACAACTTATATGGTAAAGATGGATTGCACCTAAATGGAAGGGGGTTTGCTATGCTGGGAAAGAGGTTTATGGGAAGGCTGCAAGAGTATTTGAATTAGGATTTAAGGGGGAGGGAGAATTCAATTATAATGGGGCAGACAGGTCAGACAGGGTTAAGTCCTTATTGGTGGGTGGATTGGAGAAAGATGGGGGCTATGGCAGGTGATAAGAAGGTTCCCATGTTGCAAGCGACCATTGGAAATGGTACTATTAGTACTACAAAAAAATATGCAAAATATATGTGCAAAATGTGACAATGAATTAAAGTGTTTACCAGAAGTCTGTCAAGCAAAATAGGTGAGTTGGAACCTTTGGTGCATAAAGAGAACTATGATTTTATTGGTATTCCCAAATCATAGCTTCATTCTTAACATGACTGGGCTATTAATATTCCTGATCTATACTGGACGAGGGTGCGTTTCCCTATGCACCATCTGGCCAATTGATGAATCTAAAATATAACCTTTATTCAAATATATAAAACATGTATACTCAGCTGTAATTTTTTACACATTTTCTATATATTTGAATAAAGGTTATATTTTAGATTCATCAATTGGCCAGATGGTGCGTAGGGAAATGCACGCTTGTCCAGTATAGATTTGTTATTTGCCAAAGATGATGATTTACAATTAGGGCTTAGTTCAATAGTTTATTAATATTACTGGTTATGTTCTCTTTCAGAGATACAGGGTAAAACGGAAAGCCGGTGGTGTCTATCTCTATGTGATCTTAAAGCGATTGGGAAAAAGGACCTAGTTGATGGAGAGTGTGGTAAGGCTGAATCATTATGGAAGGAACTGCTTATGGGTGTGCATATGACAAAGTTAATAATTGGAGAAGGTTATAGGCCACCAAGTGTTAATGAGGAGGTGGAGACTCAGCTCCTTGCACAGATAGAAAGGGCTGCAATAGTTAGCACCGTGATGATAATGGGGGATTTTAACTATCCGAAAATTGACTGGAGTAGTGGCACTGCTGGAACTGTTAAAGAGCAAAAATATATAAACCTATTACAAGAGAATTTTATGGTACAGTTCATAGAGGCCCCAACTAGAAATGATGCTCTGCTGGACCTGGTAATCTTTAACCATTCAGAGTTTATTACTAATTTTCATATAAAGGAGCATCTGGGTAGCAGTGACCATAACATGATTTCACTGAATATAAGCTGTAAACAACAAGCACATACTGGAAAGATAAAAACACCTAAATTTAAGAGAACAATTTTTCCAAGGCTGAGAGCTGCTCTCCAAGACCTAAACTGGGAGGGAATATTTGTATCAAAGAACACAGAACAGAAATGTGAATTCCTCAAAATGAATTTATGTGAACACACTGCTAAATATATTTCCATGGGCAATAAGTTTAAAAGGCTAAAAATAAATCCTATGTGACTCACATCCAGAGTTATAAAAAGCTATAAATAATAAGAAAATAGCTTTTAAAAGATATAAAAATTAAGGAACACTATCATCATTTAAATAACAGAATATATCATTTAAAAACAATCAACAGATTTCAAAAGAGAGTAGGACAAACCCCCCAAAAATTCTTCAACTTTCAATTTGTAAATATTTGCAACACTCAATTTTGCAAAAACGCTTGACACAGTTCCCCACACACAACTAATGTGTAAGGTAAAGTCTACAGTATTGGAAAAAGCAGTTTGTAAATGGATAGAAAGCTGGCTGAAGACTATTTGGAGAATAGTGGTTAATGATTCATACTCTGAATTATCTAAGGTCACTAGTGGGTACCAGGTTCAGTGCTGGGACTGTTACTTTTTAATAATTTTTTTTAAATGATATAGGCTCTGGGAATAAAAGTACCTATTCAGTCTTTTCAGATGACACCAAGCTGTACAGTGGAAAAACATCATTACAGGATGTCTCCAACCTACAAGCCAATCTCAGTGCTCTGTTTAATTGGACAACTATGTGACAAATGAGGTTTAATGTTGATAAATGTAAGGTTCTGCACTTGGGGGCTAATAATATGCATGCATCATACATACTAGGGGGGTACAACTGGGGGAATCAATGGTGGAGAAGGATCTGGGGGTTCTGGTAGATCACAGTCTTAATAATGGCATGCAATGCCTAGTTGCGGTTTTTAAAGCGAGCAAAATCCTCTCTTGTATTGAAAGAGGTATAGACTTCAGAGACAGAGATATCATTTTACCCCTGTACAAATCATTAGTAACACCTCATCTGGAATATGCAGTTCTAACAAGTTCACAAAAAGATTAAGGGGGAGTGGTGCAGAGAAGGGCAACCAAACTGATAAGAGGCATGGAGAGCTCAGCTATGAGAAAAGATTAGAGGAACTTATTCTCTCTTGAGAAGAGGAGATTGGGGGGGGATGATCAAAAAGTATAAATACATAGATAGTGTCCATATAGTGAACGTGGCTTAGAATTATTCACTTGAAGGTCATAACAGAGGACAAGGGGGAACTCTTTACAGCTTGAGGAAAAGAGATTTAATCTCCAAATTTGGAAAAGCTTCTTCACAGTATAAGCGGTGAAAATGTGGAATAGACTCTCTCTAGCTAAATAGATTATTTTAGGAAAGGCCTGGATTATTTCCTAAATGCACGTCATATAACTAGATACAAATGTGTATAGGTAAAATTGGGCTTTATTGGAGGTGTTTTTGCCTTCCTCCGGCTCATTTGTGTATGTGTTTTTTTTTCTGTTGGTTGAACTGGATTGAATTTTCACAACCAGATTAAAGGATATTCAAATATTTATTAATTTTCCATTTTAATTACATTTCATCATCACAATATAAATATATATATATATATAAAATATATTCTATAATATTATATTAACCAACATTTCTACTTTATATACTCTATGCAACCTTTTCCCCCCTTCTCCACCCCCCACCCTATGTCCCCTCTGCCTATTCTATCTTTTCTCTACGACTTCTTATATCAACAAGTGGAATTTTTCTGTTGTTATCTTTATTCTTTCCTACACCTCATATATAATCTGGCTTTTTCCCAGTTCTCCCATTTCCCATGATAAACCTCCATCTTATCTTCTTGGGTATGGCACAGCCTTTCCATCTTTTTAATCTGCTCAACTCTTTCAATCCAGTCCTCTTCCTTTGGTGCCTCTATTTGCCTCCAGAACTTGGGTATCAGGGCTTTTGCAGCATTTATATAGTTCCATATCCCTGATTTTTTATATTTATTTACCGTTATATCCGTGATGTGCAAAATACATACTTCTGGGTCTAGATTTATATCTATTTCTGTCAATTTTCTTATTAAGTGGATTATTGTTGTCCAGAATATCTGGATTTTTGGGCATCCCCACCATATATGGTATATTGTACCTATTTCTCCACATCCCCTCCAACACAGCGGTGTACTCTCTCCACACATCTTATTTTCTACTACTGGTGAAATGTGCCATCTTGTCAAACACTTATAGTTCATTTCTACTTCTCTCATAGAGACGTTTTCGTGAGTTAGTCTATACATTCTCCTCTGCTTTTCCTCATCTATCACAACTCCCATATCCATTTCCCATTTTGTTAAATATGTTGGTTTCGTGTTTGTGTCTAGTTCAGTGAGTATTTTATAAATTCTAGCAGTCCCGTGTTTCCCATCACCTTGTGTTCCCAATGTCTTTTCAAACAAGTTCCAATTGTCTCTTGTCCTTAAAGGTCTTGGCAAACTTCCGACAAAACACCTCAATTGGAAATACCGCCATTCGTCTAATTTAGTGAAAATCTCTCCCTCTTTTTTTTTCAATTCGCCATATGCTCCTATTTCATCTCCCACCAAGATATCTCCCAATTGCACCTTATCTTTTTTAAACCACTTCCCTCCTATTTCTTCTCTACCTGGGGGGAAAAACTCTGTATTTTTTAGTGGAATCAGTGTAGAATTAAAAGTCCATTTCATACTTCTGTGTAAGTTATCCCAAATCTTTAAAACATTCAAAGTGTATGTATTTACATTGTCATTTAAACCCCTATACTGTGTTGGTACCCATATCATTCTTCCCAAGTCTATTCCGCTGAGTTCATTCTCTATTCTCACCCAGCTTTTTTTATTATTAAATATCCAGTCTATGGTTCTTGCCAGTATTACCGCTTTGTAATATCTTTTAAAGTCTGGGAGCCCTAAACCCCCTCTTTCTTTCCTCCTACTTAGCAGTTCGTATGACAGTCTTGGTTTTTTATTCTTCCATATGTATCTTGTTATCAATTTCTTAATTATTTTAAAGAAAATCTCTGGGAGTTTAATTGGGATCATTTGATATCTATATATGATTTTTGGTAATATTACCATTTTTACCAGATTAATACGGCCCATCCATGTCGGGGTTCCTCCCTCCAATCTTTTTAATTCATCTCTAATCTCATTTATCAGTGTAATATAGTTTAGTTTATATAGATGTTTATGTGAGGCTGTGAGTTTTACTCCTAGATATTTTATATCTCTATCTTTCCATTTAAAGGGAAATTCTTTTTGTATCCTTTCTTTTTCGTTTTTTAAGATGTTTATATTTAGAATCTCCGTTTTTGTTGGATTTATCTTTAAATTTGATAGTTCTCCGTACTCCTTTAGTGACTTCATTAAGTTTGGAAGTGTTATCCTGGGGTTTCCTACATAGAACAACAAGTCGTCTGCGAAGGCAGCAACTTTGTGTTCCGTATCTCCTATTCGGATTCCCTTTACGTCTCTATTCAGTCTTATTGTTGATAGTAGAGGTTCTAGAGATATAACATACAGCAATGGAGATAGTGGGCATCCCTGTCTTGTTCCGTTTGACATCTCAATGGGTTCTGACCTCTCCCCATTTACCCCAATGACCACCGAGGGGTATCTGTACAACTTTCCTATCCATTCTCTCATCCTAGGCCCGATTCCCAAAGCTTCCAGAGTATCCATCATGAATCTCCAATTTACCCTATCAAACGCTTTTTCAGCATCTATAGACAGTAGTACCGCCGGTTCTTTTCCCTTTTTACTCTTTTGGATTAGCATCAATGATCGTACCCCATTATCTTTTCCTTCCCTCCCTGGAACAAAGCCCACCTGATCCTCATGTATCCATCCAGGCATTAGCTCTTTCAATCTATTTGCTAGGACCTTTGCGTACAACTTAGTGTCTGTGTTCAGTAGTGAAATAGGTCTATAGCTCGAACACTGAGAGGGATCTTTTCCCTCTTTCTGAATGAGCACGAGTTGGGCTTGTAATGATTCTCTTCTTACTTCCATCTCTCCACCTAGTGCATTCATGTAGTTTTTGAGTTTTGGTGCTAAGATTTCACTAAATTTTTTATAGTATCTCACTGTATAACCATCTGGGCCTGGGCTTTTCCCCGACACTGTCCCCTTTAATGCTAGTTTTATTTCTTCCTGTGAGATATCTGCGTCTAGGGAGTTTAGTTGGTCCTCACTTAATTTTAATAACCTAGCCATTTCCAAATATTTCTTTCTTTTCTGGTTTTTCTCACTGTCTATAGTTTCTGAGCTTTCCAAGGGGCTTATATTGTACAGTTTCCTGTAATATTCTATGAAGGCTTTGGTGATATCTTTATTTGAGTGTTTCATGTTTCCTTTAGCATCTTTTATTTTTTCTATATAATTTCTATTTTTCTTTTTCCTCAGGGCTCTCATCAGATACTTTCCAGGTCTTTCTCCCCATCTATATCTCTCACTTAGAACTCTATTATATACTTTTCTCCTCTCCTCTTCTATCATTTCTTTCAGTTCTTCCTTCTGTTTTTTTAACTTCAGCTCTATTTCTTTTGTTATTCTATTCTTATGTATTTGTTCTAATTTATCTATTTCTTCTAAGAGCTCATTCATTTTCTCCCTTCTTTCTTTTTTCTTTCTAGCCCCAATCGCCATTAATATTCCTCTTATATAAGCTTTGTGAGCCTCCCACACTGTGGCTGTTGACACCTCCCCTGTCTCATTCTCCTTAAAAAAGCGTTCGATCTCCTCCCCTATTTTCTGAGCTATTTCCCTTTCCACTAAAAGTGTCTCATTCAATTTCCATCCCAGCCCTCCGTTTTTCCTTCTCCCCCATTCCATTTTCATAGTAACTGGAGCGTGGTCTGATAAAGTTATTGTCTCTATATCTACCTGGGTCAGGTGGTCGATTAATTGATGTTCTATTAATATATAATCTAATCTTGAATATCTCTTGTGCATATTTGAGAAAAAAGTATAATCTCTATCTTGCATGTGTGTAATTCTCCAGGCATCTACCAGTTGACTTATGTGTAATTCTTTTTTCAATAATTTCAGGGCCTTAGTTCCTTCTATCTTTATATGGGAGGTGGCATCCCTTTGTGGGTCCATACAAAAGTTAAAGTCCCCTGCCAGGATCAAACGTCCTTTTTTAAAGTCCATCAACTTCCTCAACACCTTTTTCAGATACTCCTCCGGTTTTTTATTAGGGCAGTAGATGTTGGCCAGTGTACACTCGATCTCCTGTAACTTGCCCCTTAAGAACAAAAATCTCCCATCTGGGTCTGTTTTTCTATCTTCCAACTCAAACCTAACGTTCTTTGCCAGGCCTATTGCTACCCCTTTTGCTCTTTTAACCGGGGAATCTGCATAGTACCATGTTGGGTATTTTTTAGACCTCAGTCTAACATTTGAGCTTATCTCAAGATGTGTCTCCTGTAAAAATATCACTGAGGCTTCTCTATGATGTAATTCTTTAAATAATCTATATCTTTTCCCGGGACAGTTCAACCCATTTATGTTATATGTTATAAACTGAATCTCTTCCATCTTCCTTAAATTTCCTCTTTTCTCCTCCATCTATATTTTTTATTTCTCTCTCCTTCTCCCTTCTCACTTGTTTTTATATCATCTTTTATTTTGCAAAGAAAACAACCTCCCTCTCCCATTTCCCACCCTGCCAACCTTCCAACCCCCTCCCTCCCCCCCGTTTCCCACCCTGCCAACCTTCCAACCCCCTCCCTCCCCCCTCCCCTCCCCCCTCTTTTTAGGCCTAACATTTGCCTACTAATCATTTATGGATTAAAAATCCACCTTTGATTTGATCCTTGGGCTAAAACTCCGTCCATGGACGACTTTCCCCTTGACTAACCTCCCCATAACCTCCCAAGCCCCACCTGGATATTATCACCGGCAGAAAAGAGAGAGAGAGAGAAAAAATGAAAAAAAAAGAAGAAAAAAATCCATAACAGAGGCAATAGAGTGGGGGTAGGTGGCGAGAGGAGAAGAAGGAGATAAAAAAAAAAAAAAAAAAAAAAAAAAAAAAAAACACACACCTCTCTCTTCCTCCATCCCTCTCGCCCCCTCCACCTCCTCCCCCTCACAAATTTCCAGTCCTCTTTTCTCTTCGTTCTACCTTCTCATCGTTCTTCTTCCCAGCCAGGGACTTCCATTCTTTGAATTTTTAAACTGTCACAAAAATTTTTCATGTCTTCTGGAAACCTAAGGTATGCTGTAGTCCCATTTTTCCATCCTATTAGGCATTCGGGAGTCCCCCATCTATATTGCACCTTTTGTTCTTTCAACCTTTTCAATAGGGGTCTCAAAGTTCTCCTTCTCCACAAAGTCTCTGGCGCCAGATCCGCATATATCTGTATGTCTCCTCCTTCATACTTAATTACTGATTTTCCCTTAGTCTTCTTCCAGATTTTTTCTTTATCCCGAAATTCATAAAATTTGACAATTATATCTCTCGGCCTTTCTTTCCCCTGGTTTCTCAAGATTTTCCCTTTTCTAAAGGTTCCTTCTATTTTAGAGCTTTCCATTTCAGAGCTGTCTGTTATAGTGTTAAATATTTTGCAAACCACCTCTTGCAAGCTTTCTCCCTTTAGGTCTTCTGAAACCCCACGTATCAAGATGTTTCTTTTCCTATCTTTATTTTCTTGTATCTCAGCCTTATATAACAGTTTTTCTTGGACTTTCCCTATATTAATTAGTTCTTTTTCAAGTTCAGAGATAGCCTGGGTCTGACCTTTAACTTTCTCCTCCGTTTCCTCAATTCTCTCCAAGAGGTGCCCCAGATCACTGCGAATGTTTACCATTTCTTGTTTTATTGTTTTCTCCAGTTCTTTAAACATTTCTGCCATTTCCTTTTTATTAGGTATTTGTAGGTCTTTTTCCGCCTCTATATTGCCTGGTATTTGCTGGTTACTAGTGTCCGGGCCCATTGATACTCTAGGGCTTCTTTCCATACTAAGGTCTGCTTCTCCTTTTTCAGATCTGCTCTGAGGTCTTTCTGGGGTTACGTTTCCTTGGGATGTATATTTTTTAATTGTGCCAGTCTGGGACCCTTTAAGCCCACTTCCTTTTACATTTTTGTTTTTCATTTTTCTCTGTGGCACTTATCCTTCTTATGGTCCTTTGTAAGTTTGTGGGTAGGGCGGGAAATTATTTCTTAAATCTTTCAAGTCTCTGCTCTGTCTCCCTGCTGGTTCTTTCTCCTTCTCTTCTCCTCCTCCTCCTCCTTCCCCCCTCTTCCCCTTCTTCTCCCCGAGCCTCTCCTCTTCTCTTTGCGTACCTCTTCCACTTTTTATACAGTCTCTAGGGGTCCCCCGTTCTTATACACACTTTTTAGAGGTCAGCATGATAGATCTTCAAAAAAATGCTATTCATAAGTGTCACTCACCCTCCTCCTATGTCTTCTTCCAGTGAGTGCCTTTTCGGTCGATTCCTCTGAGGGTCTGTTCATGGGGGGGGAACTCCCCAGGGTCTCTTCAGACTCCTTGTCCAGGTCTCAATAGTCCTCCTTTTTAGGCTCCAGGGTTTCTAGGGGGGTAGGGGGAAAGTGGGAGAGTGTGAGAGTGTATCGGCCCCCGGCAAACAGGTCAGCGCTGCTCTCTCTCCACAAAACGCCGGCCGGCCGGCTTCCCGGTCTCCCAGAGGTGCTTTGCGGCCGGTCACGTGATCGCGCCGGCCCCTCTCGTCTCCCAGCGTCCAGGGACT
Organism: Staurois parvus; assembly: GCF_062004578.1. Taxonomy (NCBI): domain Eukaryota; kingdom Metazoa; phylum Chordata; class Amphibia; order Anura; family Ranidae; genus Staurois; species Staurois parvus. The sequence goes on from NW_028318083.1 coordinate 5,187,204, forward strand.
CTCTCCTCCTCAATCGCCAGCCGCTCCTCTCCTTTCCCTCACCCGCATCAGTCTCTCCTCCGCCGGGAGCCGTCAGACCGGGTAAGTCCCCCACCGCTAGGCTCTAACACACTCCAGGGGATAAGCTTGGAGGCCTGGGGAGGTCAGACCACGGAGCTCCGTCCACGAGCTCCTACATTGCCGCCATGTTCAGGCTCCGCCCCCCCACCAGATTAAAGGATAAGTTCAAAATAATAAATGCCCATTATTTTGCAGGTAAAAAAAAAGTGCATTTACTAATTTTTTAGCCTGGAAAGCATTGCACCAGCAATCGCCAGATCACTGGTGCCATGCAAGACTTCTGAAAACTGTCAGTGTATCTGCTTGCCTGTGTTTTCAAAAACTGACAGCTAGTACGGTGAACTTCTCCCTGTACTGCTTCATGTTCCACCCTAAAAATGGGAGAGGTGAACTTATCCTTTAACCATTTGCCCTCCTGAGGATTTATCTCCCTTTCTGACCTGGCCATTTTTTGCGTTATGGCGCTGTATTACTTTAACTGACAATTGCGCGGTCATGCAACACTGCACTCAAATTAAATTTACGTCCTTTTTTTCCTACAAATTGAGCTTTCTTTTGGTGGTATTTGATCGCCTGTGTGTTTTTTATTTTTTCCACTATAGAAAAAAAAAGAACATGTGACAGAATCAGTACATTGGAACCTGCTCTGACTCTTTAATAAAGTAATATCAGCCAGTAGGGTAGACTGGAATTCATAGCATGTGCAGGTTGCCCATAGAGATGCAAATGAGTGAGCCAAGATGAAGCCACTGCCTCTCAGTTAGGAAATTCATGTACATTCAATAAACAGCCAATGGTCTTGTACACTTAATCTTAATATAGAAGAACCAACTTTCCGATGGGGAACCATCCAGACCCAATGTAAGTAAGTCACTATAAAGCATGGTAGTCAAAGTAATCAAGGCACATATACTCCATACACTCCAAAGAGGGGTCTCTTGATAAGTATCTTAGAAACAAACTTAGTTCACATCAATCCGGCTTGTATACATGGTACAGGGCCAATTTTTGTGGCCCTGTACTCTCATTTTGTGATCTACCATGTCCGATGGACACATACTCGCGCTAGGGGGTACATGCTAGAGGGTGTGCAAGAGGGGAAGCTATTTAAAAATGTCCTTCCACCATCAGGATGCAGATGCCCAGTTCTTTATTTATAACAGCCAGATGACAAGTGGTTAAAACAGGGCTTTTTTTCAGTGGGAACACAGGGGAACGCAGTTTGGGCACCTCCAGAACTGAATGTAATAGCAAAGGATGTGGTGTGTTCTGGAGGTTCTATTGATGCTGGTTGCTGGGGGATCTATTGTCAATGGTTGGGATGTTTTTGTGTAAGGGTCTATTGTTGCTGGTGGAGATCTATTGTTGATCTATTGTTGCCAGGGGGTTTTATGGTGCTGTTAGGGATCTACTGTTGAGGGGGAGATTGCTGGCTGCTGGAGGGTCTATTCATGTTGCTGGGGTGGATCTTTTGTTACCGGGGATGGTATTTTGTTGTGGGTGGTCCATTGCTGCTGTGTGAGGAATCTATTGTTGTGTGAGGGGCCTATTGTTGCTGTGGTGAGGTCTATTGTTGCTGCAGGGAATCTATTGTTGCTAGAGTGGGATCTATTTTTGCTGGAGGGAACTATTGTTGCTGTGGTGGGATCCATTTTTGCTGGGATAGTCTATTGTTGTCTGGAGAATCTATTGTTGCTGTGGGATCTGTTGTTGTTGTGGTGGGATCCATTTTTGCTGGGATAGTCTATTGTTGTCTGTGGGATCTATTGTTGCTGGTGGGTCTATTGTTGCTGGCTGATGGGGATCTATGTTACTGCTTTTCTTGTTATCATTAACAAATTCCATACAAATGATTTAGCACCACAAAGTGATACTTGGTTCAGTTTTCTCTAAAATGGGCAGCACTGGGAGGTGGGCAGGAGGGGGAACCAAGGGACAGTGCTCAGAGGTGGCAGAGAAAATGGGGGACTCAGAAAGGGGGAGTTCCAGCATATTCTCTGAGACAAAAAGCCCTGGGTTAAAGTATTTACATATTTTTAACAAGCACGAGAAGAGCGTTAAAATAAGCTTGACCTCTCGAGTTGATTATACTGTGAAGTGAATGATCAAAAGATCACAAAAGTGCTATTAAAACCAAAATGAAAAATGTAATGCATTGCAGCTCACCAATCCATAAATGTAATGGCTGCATTACTTTTTCCTTTTTAGGCTTTTTTTCCCTTCATTTTCAGCTGGTGATCTGGTCATAAACTCACTTCATGTCTTAGAGTGTCTTCACTCTGGATGGAGGAGCAGTGGAGCCACCCTTGGGCAGCAGCATTTTCAATCTAGGGTGAATGTAGTTTTAAGCAGCCCATGCATTAATCTTTTTTTCATGCAACCAAAGAGTTAAATGAAAAAAATTACCAAATTCCTCCATCCACACACTCAATGTGGATTGGGGAACCCTTCCCGTGGGGTTATATTCTGACAGTGGGGGCTTCACTGATTGATCAGGAACAACCCTGACAGGTTGGTTGTTGTATAGAAGTTGATAGGTAGATCCACTTGTGTACAACCAGCCTGCCCATACATGAATCAAAATTTAGCTGCTCCCTGCTGAACTGGCTGAATTTCAATCCATGCATGTCCATGCGTTAGATGCACTCAGGGGCGGACTGACCATTTGGAAACTCGGGTACTGCCCGAGGGCCCGGGGTCAGTAGGGGGACCCATGAGATGCCCCTGGTACCTTTTTCATAGGCTTTTTTGAGTTTGGGCAAGGACACAGGGGCCCCATGATCCCCTATTGCCTGGGGGCCAAATGAGTTGTCAGTCCGCCCATAGATGCACTAGTAGATTTAGATGGACTTGGTTAATTAAAGCTAACTCCAGCTAACACTTTGCAAGCAGTTGCAACATTTTTTTTTTATTTTGGGATAAAGTTTTTACATAAATGAATAAAAGCTGACTATTGTAATCACCAGGGGCGGACTGACCATTTGGGAACTCGGGCACTGCCCGAGGGCCCGGGGTCAGTAGGGGGCCCCATGAGATGCCCCTGGTACGTTTTTCAGAGGCTTTTTTGAGTTTAGGCAAGGATACAGGGGCCCCATGATCCCCTATTGCCCGGGGATTATTATACAATAATTGTTTTTATCTCTATCCTAATTTATTTGCAAGAAAAGTGTACTATGCAGTAGGTTTCAACTTTTGTGTGGGTGTCTTTTCATGAAGAATTGCAGCATATAAAATTTCTGAATAAATGTTGGTGCATTTATCTGTAATTATATCTAGCCATTACACTTCAAACAAATGGTTCCATTGTTTATTCACAGACTGCAAATGCTTGATTGATTAGGCTGTCTACCCTCTAGAGGGTGCTATTCCCTAACATATAGTAGCAACCTTTAATTGAATTAAATGAAATCAATAAAAAATTGTAGGAATAGAGCACACAACATGAAATACACCTTGTGTGTTTACTATAATAGAATTTATTTAATCAATAATCCAGGGAAAGTTGATCAATAACTCTGTATTACCGAGTAGCACCTTGAATTTGTCCACAAATGTACTGTCTAAATAAAACAGTTATTGTGATAACTATGAAAACTGTCATAATATTTTTTTTTTCACAGTGAAAATTAGTTTTTCAGTTTTCGTTCTTGCTGCTGGAATATATTATATATGCTGTTTGTATCGATGTACTTAAAACACGATATTTTACGTTTCTATAACTGTCTATTATAAGCAATAGCAAGTGTATCTAGGCCTGCTTATGTGCAAAGTACTTTTATATGTTATTATTTCACTTTGCACCAGCATATTCCACAGTCCTTTATAATGAACACTAAACCATGCACACCAATGTTTAAGTCTCTAGGCTTTGGACTCTCCTACATACAGTATGCCACACCCACCAAGGCCACTATATGCTATGTTTTTTTTATAATTACCTTTTCCAAATGTTGTCAGGGCAGTCACATTATGCAATGGGCATGCGCCCTCTTTGCCTTTTTTCTAGCACTGGATGGTCCTCAATGGTGCACATACATAATAACACTGACTAAGTAGAGCCATTGGGAAAATCAATGGCACCCTGTACTCATAGTATTTCCTCAGTCTTATGAGTTTAATGATGTCCTTCTAGTAGTAAAAAGGAGTTACTGTGGAGAACAGTACAAAGAGGAGGTGAATATTGCAACATGGCTGGGAGACCTTTATTGAAAAAAAATTAGCCTTGAGTTGAACTTCAGTATTTGTTCTCCAGGGTGAATTCTGAGTATGGCACAAAATAAACACAGAGCTGATCAAATACCACAGAAAGAAAGCCCTATTTATAGCAGAAAAAGGGACCTAAATTTAATTTGGGTGCTGCGTTGCATGACCGCGCAATTGTCAGTTAAAATAACGCAGCGCCGTATCACAAAAATGACCTGGTCAGGAAAGGGAGTAAATCCTCTGGAGGGCAAGTGGTTAAAAATTTCATTTTTGTTGATTAAAAAAACTACAAAAAAACACATGCCCCCCCACCTCCCCCCCCCCCATCCCTTCCAAACCCTTTAGGCCTGGGGAGGAAGGTTAGGAGGGACAGTAAAGAATTTGAAGAAAAAAAGTGCGTGGGTTCCCATTAAAAGCCATACCAGGCCCTTTAAGCCTGGTAGAAATTTTAAGGGGAACCCCACCCCCCAAAAATGGGGTAAAAAAGCATGGGGTCCCCCTTAAAGTGCTATCAGACCCTTGATCTGAGCACAGGCCTGGCAGGGCAGGAAAGGTGGGGGACGAATGAGTGCCCCCGCGAGGCTTACCAGGCCATGTGTCCTTGGCATTGGGATGCTGTCTGCGGGCAAGGGAGCTCATTAGCATCAGAGTACCCCTTTAAACCAAGGGGCACCCTGATGCTGCCATCCCTTGTGAATGAGTAAGGGGTACTTGTGCCCCTACTCATTCACTAAAGGGTTAAATGTAAAAAAAGAGACCAGTCTTTTGAAAAAATCCTTTATTGAACAAAAGACAAAACAAAAGTTTTTGATAAGACCTTTATTTAAAAAAAAAAAAAGTTAAAAAATGGTTCCATCGTTGTATTCCATCATCAATCATGGCGTCCTATGTTGTCACAATGACAGTGACTCACTGAAATGAAAAAAAAAACAACAAGGCCCGCCAACCCTTCCGCACTTGCTACAATCTGACATTTGCTGGTCAGATGTAAACAATTGGGCGGAGCTATCAGTGATGTCACCGCTAGCTCCGCCCGGTTGTGCTGTGATTGGCAAAAGCATTGCACCTGACCTGAAAGATAACGACCTTAATTTAGACATGGTTTTTCTCACTCATTATCCAACAGTTTTACAACCTCCTCTGTGATTGTCGGGCCCCCCTCCTCAGTCTAAGCTTTTGCTCTATCTTATCTCACTACCTATCCTAGTGTTGTTACAATTGATGTGTACATTTGTTTGTGTGGTTTTTTTTTTGTTTTTTTTTCATAAATAGTACGGTGATGCTGTGGAACATTCAGTTGGTACTCACAAAAAAGATTAATGTCTCAAATGCTTCATGACCATTAAAAAAGAAGAGACAAGATTGCTTAGATGTAGGGTTGGGCTTGATGTTCGAGTCGAACTTATATTCGCCTCGAACATCAGTCATTCATGTGTTCAGCGAACACACGAACGTTAAGGGCGTTTGGCAGGCTATTCGCCTGCCATGCCCCACAATGCACTGCACCCTAACAATGCATTGTAATTGGCCAAAGCAAAACACCTGACCACAGGTCAGGTGAAATGAATTTGGCCAACTTCATACATGATGACATCACAAGGGGGTGAGGTGACCCCGCCCCCTTGTGATATCATCACAGTATTGAAGAACTGTCAGACAGCAGCAGCCAGCTTTGAGAGCAGAGCTTTTTTTCCTCCTTTATTGACTTGTCAAAGGCTGTCTACGGTCATTTTTTTCACTACACTTTTTTTTTTTGTGAATGAGTAGCGGTACCATGAACCCTATACTCATTCTTTTTACATTCAGCTGTCAGCAGGGAACCCCACTGACAGCTGAAACATTAAAGAATGTTTCCACTACTTAAATACCGTATGACTTAATAATATACGGTAACTCATGCGGTATTTTATTAGCCGTGCCATATTTTATTGCATACTCAGATATGGTAAGATACTGCTTAGTGGATTGTCCCTGTTCGAAGTTTGTGGTCGAACTTTTGCTAAGTTTGAATGTTCGACAATGAACCAAGCAGGGGGGTGTTTGGCTCATCATTACTTAGATGTTGTAGAGGTGACTTAGGTAATTACGGTGGTGTAAAATACAAAATAACATTTTGGAGTTGGCCTATATTTTGTTGAAGAAAATATACTTGTAGGCAGGTGCAGTATGGCCTTCCTGCATAGGTGGTGTTGTTGGTAGCCACCATGCAAAGAGAGTGGACGTAAGAGGGGGATTCATGTTCCTTTGCAGCTGTCATCAGAAAAATAGCTGTCTGATTGGACAATGCTACCATGGATGACCACAGAGTCCATCTTTAGTGTGGACAGTGCTTATAAAAAGCACTGTCCCCCTTCAGTTGGCATGCATTTGCAAAGTGGCTAGGACAGGGACAGGAACCTGCAGGTTAGGGACAATCTGTCTAGCACAGGGAAGAAGGGACAGAGTAGGGGCTCCTCGCCTATGCCACCATCTAGAAGCCCTTCTGCTTCCAGGTACCTTGTTGCAAGACCACCTTCCAGCCACCACCTGACAGATGTTGCCAGACATCTTATGTTTTTTTTGGATATCCTCTGCAAGACTCTCTGTAAGTGCTGCTGTGCCAGTTTGACAGTGTTACACAGACTTCGTTACCACCTTGTTGGAACTTTCAGGTTAATACACGTCAGTGCAATCCTTGGTCTTTGTGTGAATTCTCTCCTTGCCCATACAGTGTACAGTTGCAAGAAAAAGTATGTGAACCCCTTGGGATTACGTGGAGTTTTGCATGAATTGGGCATAAAATGTGCTCTGAACGTCATCTAAGTCACAACAATAGAAGAACACAGTCTGCTGAACATAATACTACACAAACATTAGATGTTGCCATGGTTTAATTGCACATAACATGTAAACATTCACAGTGCAGGGAGGAAAAAGTATGTGAGGCCCTAGCTTAATGACTTCTCCCAGAGCTAATTGGAGCCAGGAGTGAGCCAACCTTGACTCCAATCAGTGTGATGATATTGGATGTGTTGCTGACAGCTGTCCTGCCCTTAAAAAACACACACCTGTTTTGGGTTTACTGGTTTCAAGAAGCACTGTCTGATGTGAACCATACCTCGCAGAAAAGAGCTCTCAGAAGACCTACGATCAAGAATTGTTGACTTGCATGAAGCTGGAAAGGGTTACAAAAGTATCTCCAAAAGCCTTGATGTTCATGTGTCCACGGTAAGACAGACTGTCTACAAATGGAGAAAGTTTAGCACTGTTGCTACTCTCCCTAGGTGTGGTCGTCCTGTAAAAATGACTGCAAGAGCACAGCGCAGAATGCTGCATGAGGTAAAGAAGAATCCCAGAGTGTCAGCTAAAGACCTACAGAAATCTCTGGCACATGCTAACATTTTTGTTGACACATCTACAATAAGGAAAACATTAAACAAGAATGGAGTACATGGGAGGACACCACGGAGGAAGCCATTGCTGTCCAAAAAGAAGATTGCAGCACGTTTGAAGTTTGCAAAAGAGCACCTGGATGTTCCACAGCACTACTGGCAAAATATACTGTGGACAGATGAAACCAAGATTGAGTTGTTTGGGAAGAACACACAACACTATGTGTGGAGAAAAAAAGGCACAGCACACCAACATCAAAACCTCATCCCCACTGTAAAACATGGCGGAGGGAGCATCATGGTTTGGGGCTGCTTTGCTGCCTCAGGGCCTGGACGGATTGTTGTCATTGATGGGAAAATGAATTCCAGAGTTTATCAAGACATTTTGCAGGAAAACGTACGACCATCTGTCCGCCAACTGAAGCTCCGCAGAGGATGGGTGATTCAACAGGACAATGACCCAAAGCATACAAGTAATTCAACAAAACAATGGCTGCAACAGCACAGAATACGCCTTCTGGAGTGGCCCAGTCAGAGTCCTGACCTCAACCCGATTGAAATGCTGTGGCATGACCTTAAGAGAGCGATTCACACCAGATATCCCAAGAATATTGCTACACTGAAACAGTTTTGTGAAGAGGAGTGGTCCAAAATTACTCCAGATCGTTGTGCAGGTCTGATCTGCAACTACAGGAAACGTTTGGTTGAGGTTATTGCTGCCAAAGGAGGGTCAACCAGTTATTAAGTCCAAAGGTTCACATACTTTTTCCTCCCTGCACTGTGAATGCTTACATGTTATGTGCAATTAAACCATGGCAACATCTAATGTTTGTGTAGTATTATGTTCAGCAGACTGTGTTCTTCTATTGTTGTGACTTAGATGACGTTCAGAGCACATTTTATGCCCAATTCATGCAAAACTCCACGTAATCCCAAGGGGTTCACATACTTTTTCTTGCAACTGTATATAAGACATGGGTGCCAATGGCAGGAAAGTACACAGACATGATTGGCAGACTGGGCACTGGGGTAGTATAGCAGACAGGGAGTTTTATTAAAGCTTCGCAGAACCATTGAAATGCAATACAGCCAGACAAATGACAGTTTTGGAAGCTTTTGGGAGCAAAAAAGACATGGGATGGCAGACGGAATAAACCTCCAGACATAAAAAATACAAATACAACCAACTTTGGCTGAAAAATGGCCGTGGCCTTGTTTATTGTTTTTCACAGTTTTAACAAATCATAAATATAACATTTATTTCAAAACCATCAATATTTTAACTTACATAACCACATCAGCCTAGTCATTAAGCCTCGAGCTGTAATTTCATTTAAACTGTTATTTAATTAATCATTTTTTTACTAGTTCCCTTTCTGATTATTTAGAAAGGGACCCACCACATAAACCGTCCACGACGAGGGGGGGGGGGTGCTTCAAAATCCTCTGGCGACTGGCCTGGAGCTCACAACATCTCCTTTTTATGGGGATCCTGGGGCTTCTAGAAAGTTCTGGGGGGGGGGGTCAGGTGACATTATTGACCAATCCTGATTGAGCCCCCCAAACCTTCCAGAAGCATCCAAGTCAGCTGACCCCTTTTGGTCAATCAGCTTTCCTCCATTGATTTAAACCCTGAGGGGAACCTGAAACATATCCACCGCCATCACATGAGGAAAAGGGGGGGCCTGGGCTTTCAAGCTTTTTTCCCCCCTTTTCTTTACAGGGGTGGGCAGAAGATGTTTCCACTTTGTTCCAATGAAGTAATGGAGCAGCAGTAGAGCAAAGGAAAGATAAGTCTAAACAGCTGGTGTGTATAATTTACTTAAGGCTGTTAACTTCCCTGCATGCGCAAAGTACAGGTTCACTAAATGTCCCCCATGTCACAGTATCCTTGTTACTGACATAGCCCTGTTTTTAGAGAATAAGGAGACCTATTAGACCCCTGATGGCTACTCTGTATGTTCAGGGATAGAAAGTCTCCAGTCCGCCACTTAACTGAAAGACTATTGCTCTTAACCAGGATGTTTTATATTATGTATTATTTATTACAGGTACCATATTTTCCGGCGTATAAGGCGACTGGGCGTATAAGACGACCCCCTACTTTTCCTGTTAAAATATAGGGTTTGGGCTATACTCGCCGTATAAGACTACCCCTCTTCCAACGCACACCAAATAAAAATTACAAAACATCTGCTCACCAGATAGACTCTGTTTTTTCACCACAGATAAGATGCACACCAAACTTCATTAGAGATCCGCCGTTCCAACATTAGAATTGGCTGAAGAGCAGATGCTCCTGCTTCCCCCTGCCTTCCCTCAGAATTGCCAATCCAACCCAGTATACAACAACCAGCCAATCACGGCCAGCAATGTATTTTCTGTGCACACTGCATACAAAGCCTGCTTGGATTGGGTGGGTCAGCTCTCCCTGCCTGCCCAGCCCTCCCTGTCTCCAAGACGATCCGAGCGGTAGTACGCAATGTGATACTGCCGGCATGAGAAAGCAGGGAGAGGGCAGGCCGGGATGCAGCGCACAGTGGCTCAGCTAGAGGGCGCCTGTCCCTGAAGCTGGAGAAGGACAGCTTCTCCACGCATCTGCGCATGTCACGGTTTTCGGCAGAAGTAGCCGATCGCCGATCACCATCCATAGCATAGAACTGCCTCAGTTAACTCCTTTTAGGCTGCACCACTGAGTACATGCACCACTGAAGCTGATCCCACGGATCAATAGCCTGCGCTCCCGCAAGATGGATAGAAGCATCATGGAAAGGAGAGAGGTCGGATGCTGTAGCTCTGTGATCGCTTGATCGTCTCTGAAACCGTGACATGTGCAGATGCGTCAGGGAGACACATCTTCATGGGGGGACTCATCTTGCCGCTACACCGGCTCGGAAGTAAGTTTCAGAACGCCGTATGCCGGCTTATAAGACAACACATGGCGTATAAGACGACCCCCGACTTTTGAGAAGATTTTCATGGGTTAAAAAGTTGTCTTATACGCTGGAAAATACAGTACTTATACCTCCACGCTCTCCATTACTTTTTCCACAATGAAAAAAAGAAAATTTTGCCTTTACTTGAAGTTCAGAGGTCTCCCCCTTCTTGGCTTTATGTGTTCCTCGGTCCACAGTAACAAAAGTTGTCTTATCACAAGATAGGAAGGTGGGGGGTACAGGGGATGTTGGGGGACAGAGAAGTGCAGGCTAAAACTGGAAGCACGGGCAGAGCTCCTTTGTGTTTAAGCTGGAAACAGCCTTGCTTGCAAGATTAGCACTTTTAATATATATAAATTATAACATTAACAGTAGCCACTGTACCCTCCAAAATGTTACCATGAATATACTGCAGCCAGGAAAGAGGAAAGCAGGCAAAAGCTTTCCTTATTGAAAGAAGAGAAATAAGACATCAAAAAATAATACAGAAGTGAACATATTTAAAAAATAATACCACTTAGGTTGCCATTCATTTATAAGCCCTCTGAATGCATCATATCTTTTATTCTTATCCTCTGGGTATTGCAAGGAACTAATGGATTTGGCCTGTGTAATCAGTGCTTTAGCTAAGCAGGAACTGAGTTCCTATAGATGTACAAATCACGGAGCCAACAGAATAAAAAAGTATGTGTATTATAAGGCTTTTTCAGTAAACTGTGGTAAGTAGCAATTCTGTCATTAAAAAAAAAAATGACATAAAAAAATTTGCTACAATAGAATATTGTTTATTTTTACATGACCCCTGGAGTCTTAACTGTCGTGGAGAGATACAGGCATCCAAAGAACCTTCACATCCGACACATTTTCAGGTGTTTTAATTGAATACTTGGTCCTTTATTCTCTTTATTTACTAATGTATATTGTGGTTTTTATTGTAATTAGGTTTCAAGCCCAAGTGTAATAGAGTATAATATTTATTGTCATTAGCGTTTTATACAGATTTTGCCATTTAACATATTTATCTGTCCCTCCATGGCAGCCAGACAATATTGATTGATTTTATATTTGCTATAATGCAAGAGCATTCCTCTTGTTATCATCTATGGGGTCTCTATCAATTCCAGTTTACATTTCCTTATTTGGAAGCTGGGACATCCAATATGATGTACTTCCAGTTCCAAACTTTCGGTTCTGGCAGGCATGTTGCGACTCGCCAGTTGTTTGAGCCCCAGCATCAAGAAGCTCAGCTAGCGTGCATTCCACTACAAGGAAGCATGCAGCTTATCCTGACAGTTGAACTCCAGCTACAGGTGGCAGCGGTTTGGTCGCTTATTGCAATCATGCATACAGTATGTTCATCGGGTGTCCCTAGAGATCGACACTGTTCAGCCCCATATATTTAGGGTGTGTAATCACTGGCTGGGAACAGAGGGACAGATTAGTAGTCTACATCAGTCCTTTTTGATTATGTTAATAGGTCTGCCAATGCAATATACCACTAAGTAGGTCATGTTTACACACGTATATATACTTGTATTCGGATTTTTATGAATGATATGAATTTCTTGCATTAGCACTTATACACATTAATCTCATTTTATCAGTGACATTTATATAGATTTTACCTGTGGTGGACAGGTAGGCCTTTTTATGTATTGATTACACGTTTGTATGCTCTTATTATCCATTAACATAGAGACTATATATAAGTCTGTGTCCCCTTTAAAGAACTGCTCCCCCTTTTCCCCCCGCCCCCTGATGGTAGGTGGGCTGTAGGATTTACACATTCTATTTAAGTGGCTTGATTCTTGCGGAACACCGGCCTGAGGAAGGGGACATGGTCCCTGAAACGCGTCAGCAGCTCACACCATCTTGTCTTCAGTTGGAAGTGGAGAGTGGTCCACATTGTGTGTTTATGCAGCCACATGCCAATTACCTACTTGGTTTGTGAGTAAAACCTTTGTCTTTTATTTTCAATAAATTGTTTTAAGGTAATGCACCTGGCATTTGCGCCCTCTTTGTTTTCATGTTTTTGTGCAGTGTTGGATTTCCCCGGTCTGAAGAGTCCATAGGATCACACCTAAAGTGATGGTATACATTTCTGAATGCCAAGTGTCACGTTTGACAATCTTTTTACAAGACCCTTCCAGTTGTGTTGAATGTCTGGTCCCCCACTGATTTTTGTGGTTTCTTCTGCCAGTTCCTACATTAGCCTAGGATAAAGTAGCAGTGGGTGGAACCTCATCATATGGTAGGGTACACAGACATTTGACACTCCTGGAAGTGCTGGATGTCGTGCTTCCTCAGAATAATATAGCCCTCAAACAAAATGAAGAATCCATCAACATGGGGACAAGGTGCTTTTGGGGGAAAAGCCCCCCTTCCCCAAAGCACCCCCCATGTTGAGGGCATGTAGCCTGGTATGGTTCAGGGGGGCGCTTGCTCGCCCCCCCCCCCCTTTCCTGACCTGCTGTGCTGCATGCTTGGATAAGATTCTGGTATGGATTTTGGGGGGTGGGAATCCCACACCATTTTTAAAAACATTTAAGCCCTGAAGGGCTTAGTATGGATGAGAGGCTAGAGCCTATGCCAATTTTTTTATTTTTAATTGTCAGGCAATGCTGACAATTCTTTTGACATTCACCTTTCAGCGGGGAACCCCACTGACAGCTGAAACGTGAATGAATGTTTCACTACTAAAATACTGCATGACTTAATAATATAACTCCTGCGGTAGTATAGTAGCTGTGTTGTATCTTACTGCATACTCAGATGTGGTAAGATACCACTCAATAAATTGTCCCTGTTTGAAGTTCGCGGTTAAACTTTCGGCAGGTTCGAATGTTTGACCGTGAACCGAACGGGGGGTGTTCGGCCCATCACTTGTAAGAAAAAATATTCTTGTATTGTAAGAAACTGTTAATATAAGCTTTGACATTTGACTCAGACTAGAACAAGCTTGCTTTGGAATTTTGCTATGAATTTTAACTCTTTGATCCCTGTACTGTTTTAATAATTAGGCCTTCATTTGTTACCAGTACCACTTTTTATTTTGGTCATTAATTACAAGCTATAACAAAGTTATGCTTTATATGGTCTTCCTATGATGACGTTTTGTTATAGAAATTATCAAAATCTCAGGGCTGGGAGGGAGGCTATGTTATGCAAGTAAAGACTGTGAGCATGGGAATACCTTTGTAGAAACTAAAGGCTATATATCAGTTGGTATTGCAGTACAGTGTACCTGTCTTGTTAAAAGTGCACTAAATTTGTCTTAGTAGATCTTGTAGCAACCACATCAACCTACGCATAGGGGTTGATTTGCTAAAGGCAAATAGATTGTCCACTTTGAAAGTTGCAAAGGAATTTTCCCCAGAGTTTAGTGAATAAGAAGTTCTGCTGACTTTCATCATCCAATCATGTGCAAGCAAAAATGTTATTTTTATTTTCCTTGCACGTGATTGGGTATTCTTTACAACGTGAAATCCAACCTCATCCACTAAGTGCTGGGGATAATTTTCTTGAAAAGTGAACAACCTATGCTGCATGCACTATTTTCCCCATTAGGCATGTAGCATGTGCCTTTCCCATAATACTATAGCTGCGATCTTCACTGTCATACTGTCCAAATTCACAGGTGTGGTTTACTTTTAAATACAGGTGTACCTCGGTTTACGAACGCCTCTGTTAACGTAATTTTCGGTTTACAAATGAAAATCCATTGAAAATAATGCCTCAGTTTGCAAATGTTTTACGAATTTTTTTCGCAATACAAAGTGTATGTCGGTGCCGATTTTTAAATGCAATTGCCCAGCTTTTATTTCTTCACTATAGCTCACAGAATTAGCTGTCACTTTCCCCAGAGCTAAAGGATACTTTGTTTCTTTTATCTCAGGAAACAAACTAAAAATAAACATTGTTTCTTTTAACTCAGGGAAATAAACTAAAATAAAAGTTTCTTTCTTTTAGCTGGGGGGAAAGTGACAGCTGATTCTCTGAGCTATAGTGAAGAAAAAAGAAGCCAGTAATTACATTTAAAAACCAGCATTGACCTATAGTGAAAGTGGCTTTTTTTCAACTTTTTTTCTGATCTCCGGAATGGATTAATTGGTTTCCAATGCATTCCTATGGGAAACCACGTTTCAGTTTATGAATTTTTCACAATACGAAACGTCCCGGAGAACACATTAAATTCGTAAACTGAGGTACACCTGTACCACTCTTTAAGAGCTAGTGTGCCAGAGAGTTGAGAAATCAATGGTCCACCAAGACAAAACTGCAGTGCATTGCCAAACAAATGTAACCTTTAGAGATAGTTTGGCCCTAATGTTTCAAAGTGTTCATACCAAAAACTGAAACACTGTATATTCCCACAGCCAATAGCCAGAATCCAAATTCAGCTTCTTACCCAGTTAGTGGATTAGTATAACTGTTTTGACTACATAATCTCTCCTGATCATCTTCAATCCCTAAATTCAGTCCAAAGGCCAATACCCCACACTAATAAGGGGGAGCTTTGTGATCCAACATAAAAGTCCCGTATAAAGTTTCCTTTTCCAGCAGTTGACTGCAAATCCTCAGAAAGATCAATGGGCTCTATTCACAAAAGCATATCGCATGCGATATTTAGGTGTCTGGACACATTTTCCCTAAATATCGCATGAGATCCTGAAACTGTCAATTCACTTTACCGTTTTGCGGTATTTAGCACAAAACACTCAAAACGCTTGGTAAATACTGCATGAAAAGACCTTAAATGCAATTCACAGAAAGTAATAAATAATTAAATGCATGCAGTAATTAAGCAGTGGTCCAGGTATGCAGTATTTAAGGAATGTAAAAATATAATAGCCAATTTTGAGTCGTTTCTGCCTTTTTGGATCAGCTTTCTCAACAGTAATGCATAGAAACTTAAATCTGAAAATCACTGGGGTTTATTTACTAAAGTAAAAAACTTTTTTTTTGTTTTGGATAGAGCGGAGGTGGATTAGAACACCTGTCAGGTTTTTGTTGTTGTCTGTATCTCCATTAGATTCACCATCTCTGTTTGTCCTGTTAACCATTTTCATTGAATGTGAAAGTAAAAGAAAATCCCAAATTTTGGGTTGTCCCCAGATAAGTAATAGAGGGGACATCTTCCAATGGGGACACAGATGGCAAAGAATTTAAAAAAATTGACAGGGGTTACAACCCTCCCTCACTCTATCCAAAATGAAAAAAAAAAAGTTTTTATAGTTGTACTTTAAGGAAAATAGACTGTGCAATTTGCAGGTTGCTTCAGAGCTTAGTACATGAGGCAAAGCTTCACCCTTTAGAACATACTGTATATGTCATATATGTAGTGGGGATACTTTACTTTTTCACAATTATTTTTAGAGATATCTTTGCATTGACAAGTTCCCACTGACATCATTGATCTTTTTAGCTATCTGTAAGGAGCATTCTTCCCACTGACCATGACACTAATGTATCAGGAGCTGCAGAAATAGTCATTTTTAGTAGTGGTTTCCTGAGACTGGAAAGTTATTTTAAGGGTTCCGCTGTGTTGGAAAGGTTGAGAAAGACTGTTTGAAAGTGTAATTAACCACTTGCCATCCTGAGGATTTACCCCCCTTAATGGCCAGGCCTTTTTTTGCTATTCGGCACTGCACTATTTCAATTGGTAATTACGCGGTCATGCAATGCTGTACCAAACAAAATTTACGTCCTTTTTTTCACACAAATAGAGCTTTCTTTTTTGTGGTATTTGATCACCTGTGTGCTTTTTATTTTTCATGCTATAAACAAAAAAAGACCAAAAATTTTGAAAAAAAAAAAATTTTTTTTACTTTGGGCTATAAAAAATATATAGTAAACTCAAAGTTAGTCATACATTTAGGCCAAAATGTATTCTGCTACATGTCTTTGGTGAAAAAAAATCTCACTAAGTGTATATTGATTGCTTTGTGTGAAAGTTATAGCGTCTACAAACTGTGGTATAGATAATTCAGTTTACGCCATGTTTTGCTATACAGTGCTGCACTAGTTTAACTGACATTTGTGCAGTCATGCAATACTGTACTTAGATGAAATTTATGTCCTTTTTTTCACACAAATAGAGCTTTCTTTTGCTGGTATTTGATCACCTGTATACTTTTTATTTTTCACGCTATAAACAAAAAAAATCACAAATTTTGAAAAAAAAAAAAAAAGATATTTTCTCATTTCTGATATAAAAAATAATAAAATCCAATAAACTCAAATTTTGTCATAAATTTAGGCCAAAATGTATTCTGCTACATGTTTTTGGTTAAAAAAATCCCAAGAAGTGTATATTGATTGCTTTGTGTGAAAGCTATAGGATCTACAAACTATGGTATAGATAATGGAATTTACACAGCTTTTACTTTCTGACTGCCTATCACATTTCTTGAGGTGCTATAATACCAGGACAGCACAAACACCCCCAAATTACCCCTTTTTGGAAAGTAGACACTGTAAGCAATATGCTGGAATGCATATTGAGTCCATGGAAGATTTATTTTTTTTCCACAAGTCTTTGGAAAATTACAAAAACATTTTTTTTAAACAAAGTTGTCACTTAAATTATATATTGCTCACACAAGTCATGGGTATATGTGGAATTACACCCCAAAATACATTCTGCTACTTCTAATGATTATGGGGATACCACATGTGTGAGACTTTTTGGGAGCCTAGCCACATACAGGGGCCTGAAATCCAATGACCACTTTGAAAGCCTGAAGGTGCGTAACTCTTTCTTTTCACTGATTGACTCAACATGCCTCTCAGCAAATAGTTTGGTGCATCTACTTTCCAAAAAAGGGGTCATTTTGGGGGGGTGGGAGCATTTTATGCCCAGCATTAGAAGTTTATGCTACACATCACTGACTTTTCTAACCAACTGAAGACCAAACCTTTTCTGACACTTTTTGTTCACATGAAAAAACTCAGTATTTTTTGCTAAGAAATTACTTTAAACCCCCAAACATATTTTTTTAAAGCAAACACCTTAGTGAATAAAATGGTGCAATTTTTTATGTCACATAGTACTCGTGTAGGTTTTTTCTTTAAAAGCACAAAAACACAATATATTGGCCAAATATTTGGTAAAATATAAAAGATGATGGTATGCCGAGTAAATAGATACCAAACACGACAAACTGCGCATGCCTCATGCAATGCCGACAAACTGCATACATTTTTCATATCCATAGGCAACGATTTAAAATAATTTTTTAGAAGATACCATTTTAAATTTACAGAAGAGGTCTAGTGCCAGAATCACTGCCTTTGATCTGACATTCGCGGCAATACCTCACATGCATGGTGCAACCGCTGTTTCCATACTACCACAGGATCAACATTCAAACACACAGGTGCAGGGCCAGGATGCTTTTTTTTTTTTAAGTTAATTAGATTTTTTAAATTATTTTTACACTGTCCCTTTCATTTTGTTTAATCACTTTTAATGCTATCACAGGGAATGCAAATATCCCCTATAACTTCAATGGGCATTGTCATATATTCCTTTCTAAGAAATCTGGGGTCTATCAGACTCTAGATATCTCCTCTGCCCTTACATTATCTAATCTCACCAAGATCGGTGTGATCAGATGCTTTCCTAATGTACAAATGGCGCTGTTTATAACCTGCGAAACTGAAGTGATGAAATGCTCGTAGCTTCCGATTTCTTAGACTATAGAGATGATTGCCAACATTCTGGTCTCCAATCAGCTCTATGGTCAGCTGGCAGAAACACCAGCTGCATTCTCTGGTTCCCCCGATGGCACGGGAATGCTTGAGAAGGCCTTATAAGGCAGCGGGGGAGGTGGGGCATCTTCTCCCGCTGCTTTAAAAGCACTCCTGCAGCTAATTAGCAGCTAGGATTGCTTTTACATGAAAGCCGATCACCGGCTGAAAAAAATGATACCAGGATGATATGCATGGTATAACCAATCAATGTCCAGTGATATACTAGTACGTTGCTGGTCCTTGTTAGGTGTATATGCTATGTTCTTTTTTTTATGCAGCCTGTGGGCTGAATGAAAAAAAGAGAAGAAATCTCTGCCAGAAAAAGTGTGTGGTATGCCCACCATTAGAATATACTATATGCATCCACCCACTTCTAATGGTGGGCACACATGAAATGTGCCAAAAAATATTATAAAATATATATGCCGAAGCATAGGGGCCATCCACCCACTGGCCACCTCAGGACCCCATGCTTAAACATATATGCTCTTTTTATTAACTGCGGATGAAAAATCTCATCCAACAGCATTGCACACACCTACTTATGTATATTCTGAGAACAAGACCCTGTTGCTGTCAGAATAAATAAGTTGGTGGTGCTGCAGCTGAATGGCATTCCTGCAAAGAAAACAGCAATGGTTAACAATAAAACAGTAACAATAAAACAGTAAAATTTTAACAGTAGAACAGTAACAACAATGACAACAACAAACAAAACTATAACTATATTTGGTTTTTAAAATTTTTTATTTTTTTTTGGACTTGAAGTTTTTATTTTTTATTTTTTTAATATATTTTTTTAAACTTTAACTTTTTAAAACAGATTGTAGGGTCTCAAAATGACTACCTAACATCTTTCAAGACCCTGTGTAAATATGTGACCTGAACTGTGATCACTGTGACCAATCACAGCTAGTGAAAGAATTGTATACAATGGATGGCATGAAAGGAAGCCATCCATTGTTGACAATTGTCATGTGACCTGCTGTGATTATCACATGACAAGCAAGGAGACATTCTTCACAGGAATTGATTTTAGTGTAAAAGATAAAGTCCTCCTAGCAAATGGGAAAAGTATTACAGCGAAAGATAATGGTCAGGGATTTCTGAACTGCAAAACACCATCAGGGGGCAAGCAGAGCATCCTTGTAAAGAATGTTCTATATGTTCCAAGCCTAGAAGGAAGCCTCCTATCAGCTAAAACCCTTGCAAGCAATGGACTCACTGTCCAGTTCAGAGGTAATGAATGCACAATTCAAAATGGAAAGCAAATTCTGGTAAGAGGAAGGTTAAATGAACATCTGTACAAAATCGTCACTGAAAGTGAGAAGGCTAATGCGGCAACTCATAACCCACATGACAAGTGCATCCACCTGTGGCATAGAAGATTGGGGCATCGAAACCCAGAAGCTATAAAGGACTTTGCACAGAGAGGTCTATCAGGAGACATGAAAATATTGCCTTGCTACACACTCAGCAAGTGCGCGTGTTGCATCAAAGCAAAGGCCACCCGAACCTCTCTTCCACAGACCAGTCAGAGTAAAACCATTAAACCCATGGAACTGATACACAGTGATGTGTGCGGACCAATGAAAACCATCACACCTGGCGGGAACAAATATTTACTGACTTTCATCGACGATTATTCCAGGTACACAATAACGTATCTAATGAAGCACAAAAGTGAGACATTAGAAAAACTTCAAGAGTTTGTAGCTATGACAAGCAACAAGTTTCAAAGGAAACCTGGAATAATACGCACTGACAATGGAGGGGAATATATGAATAAAGAGATGGAATCATACCTAAAGAAACAAAGTATTATACACCAAACAACTGTACCATACACTCCTGAGCAAAACGGTGTAGCGGAAAGAAAGAATCACACTCTTGTAGAAATGACCAGATGCATGATTTCGGATGCTGCCTTACCTAACAAATACTGGGGAGAAGCAATAATGACTGCAACATACCTACAAAACAGGCTCCCATCAAAAGCTATTGAGAGTACACCATATGAAATGTGGAATGGATCAAAACCTAACATAGGACACATCAGAGTGTTTGGCTGTAAAGCATATGCCCACATTCCAAGTCAGAAACGCTCCAAGTTGGAGAACAAAGCCATAGAAGGCATTCTGGTGGGCAACAGTGAGCAGAGTAAGGGATATAGAATCCTTTGTCCAAAGACCAACAAGGTCACAGTAAGCCGCAGTGTTTATTTTGATGAAAGTGAAGCACCAGATAATACAATTCTTGAAAAATGTGGAGAGGATTTACACGCTGAATCGGCAAGAGGCACTGACCCATGCGAAGCAGGACAAGAGCCAGAACAAGAAGTAGAACTTACAATCAACAAGCCAATAGAACCCACTGAACAATAAGAAATCAGAAGATCCTCTCAAATGACAAAAGGGATACCACCCCGCAGGTTATCATACGGTGCTAAAACACATCAAACACAGGAGCCAACATCCTGGGAAGACATAGAAACTTTGCCGAGAAGGGAAGCCGATCAGTGGAGAAAAGCAGCTGCAGAAGAAATAAAATCACTTCAAGAAAATAAAACTTGGTCACTAACAGGACTCCCTCCTGGTCGCAAAACCATCAGAAGCAAATGGACTTTTAAAGTGAAATATGATACAGAAGGAAACATCTATAGATACAAAGCAAGATTAGTTGCCAAGGGATACTCCCAGAAATTTGGAGAAGATTACGATGAGACATTTGCTCCAGTTGTGAAACATTCCACCATAAGGACACTCTAGTATTGCTGCCAGAAAGGGAATGCAAGTAAAGCGCCTAGACGTCAAAACTGCCTTTTTGTATGCAGACATCAAGGAGGATCTGTACATGGAACAGCCACCAGGATTTAAGAAAGAAAAGAACCTTGTATGCAAACTGCAAAAGAGCATCCATGGGCTCAAGCAAGCGGCAAGAGCATGGAATGAAAAAGTGAACGAAATACTCAGAAAAGAAGGGTTCTCAAAAAGTAAAGCAGATCTATGTCTGTATTCAAAGAATCAAGAGAACAAATGGACATACATCCTAATATACGTCGATGACATCTTGACGTGTTTTGAACAAGAAGGGGGCTATGACCAAATAGTTCACAAACTGAAACAAAATTTTTAAATTAAAGAGTTGGGGAACATTACTCACTACCTAGGAATTCAAATAGAGTGGGAAGAGGATGGAAGCTATCTTTTTAACCAAAGTCAGAAAATTACAGGAATGTTAGAACAGTTTCACATGCAAGATGCAAAGGAATCGAAAACACCAATGGAACCAGATTATCCAAAAAACAATGGAACAGAAAACTTGTTTCCTTACAATGATTATTACCGCAGGGCAATCGGAAAATTGCTATACATCGCCACCGTGACAAGACCAGACATCGCCGTAGCAGTGGGAATACTTTGCAGGAAAGTCGCAACACCGTGTCAACGTGACTGGAATGCAGTAAAGAGGGTAATGCAGTACCTAAAGGGAACAAATCGGATGAAGCTGCAACTTCCAGCATCGTCAAACCCAAAACTTATTGGATATGTGGACGCCGATTGGGCTGGAGACACCACTGACCGCAAATCTACAAGTGGTTACATCTTCCAGTATGGACAAAGAACTACAAGCTGGTCTAGTCGGAAACAAGTGACTGTTGCACTCTCTTCAACTAAAGCGGTATACATAGCAGCAGCACATGCATGTCAAGAAGTCATTTGGATTCGTCAACTTCTACTAGACATGGGACTGAATATGTCACAACTAGAGATGAGCGAATCGAACCAGGCGAACCGGAATTCGATACGAATTTCAGGAAAAATTCGATTCGCGTCGAATCCGAATATTTGCCTACTTCGGGTGCGCGAATCGGATTTTTCCCGATCAGCCGGCAAAAGTGTCCCACATGAACACATGTACAGCGGTTGAAACATTGTATCTATTAGTTTCCATTTAGGATACAGATGTTTCAACCGCTGTACATGTGAAGAAGCTGTCAGAGAACTGTCAGAAATAGAGGAACTCTGCACATACACTTTTTGCCGGTTTGGAATTCTTATTTTCATCCTACTTCTTCTTCTTCTTCTACTTCTTCATCCTCATCCTCATCCTCAGAAGAAGAAGAAGAGGATGAGGATGAGGAAGAAGAAGAAGTAGGATGAAAATAAGAATAATTCCAAGCCGGCAAAAAGTGTATGTGCAGAGTTCCTCTATTCTGCAGATACACTTAGAGGAGCTCTGCAGATACACTTAGAGGAGCTCTGCACATACACTTTTTGCCGGCTTGGAATTAATCTTATTTTCATCCTACTTCTTCTTCTTCTTCTTCATCCTCATCCTCAGAAGAAGAAGAAGAGGATGAGGATGAGGATGAAGAAGAAGAAGAAGAAGAAGAAGTAGGATGAAAATAAGAACAATTCCAAGCCGGCAAAAAGTGTATGTGCAGAGTTCCTCTATTCTGCAGATACACTTAGAGGAGCTCTGCAGATACACTTAGAGGAGCTCTGCACATACACTTTTTGCCGGCTTGGAATTAATCTTATTTTCATCCTACTTCTTCTTCTTCTTCTTCATCCTCATCCTCATCCTCAGAAGAAGAAGAAGAGGATGAGGATGAAGAAGAAGAAGAAGAAGAAGTAGGATGAAAATAAGAATAATTCCAAGCCGGCAAAAAGTGTATCTGCAGAGCTCCTCTAAGTGTATCTGCAGAATGTCATTTATGGAAACAAATAGATACAATGTTTCAACCGCTGTATGGAGTGAATGTCCCAGAACTGTCAGAAATAGACTATTTCTGACAGTTCTGGGACATTCCCTCCATACAGCGGTTGAAACCGCTGTATGGAGTGAATGTCCCACAACTGTCAGAAATAGACTATTTCTGACAGTTCTGGGACATTCCCTCCATACAGCGGTTGAAACCGCTGTATGGAGTGAATGTCCCACAACTGTCAGAAATAGACAGAAACTGTCACAGAACTGTCCTTCTTCTCATCCTTCTCCTTCTTCTCATCCTTCTCCTTCTTCTCATCCTTCTCCTTCTTCTCATCCTTCTCCATCTTCTCATTCTTCTTCTCATCCTTCTCCTTCTTCTCATCCTTCTTCTCATCCTTCTCCTTCTCCTCCTTCTCCTTCTCCTTCTTCTCATCCTTCTTCTCATCCTTCTTCTCATCCTTCTCCTTCTTCTCATCCTTCTCCTTCTTCTCATCCTTCTCCTTCTCCTTCTTCTCATCCTTCTCCTTCTCCTTCTTCTCATCCTTCTCCTTCTCCTTCTTCTCATCCTTCTCCTTCTCCTCCTTCTCCTTCTCCTTCTTCTCATCCTTCTCCTTCTTCTCATCCTTCTCCTTCTCCTTCTTCTCATCCTTCTCCTTCTCCTTCCTCATCTCCAAGGGCATTTAAATTAAAGGTACAGTGTTCTGCACTAATTTAAAGGCTCTCTGAAGCCTAGAAACCCTTTTTATAAGTTAACTTCGTAGCGAATTAATTCGCATCGAATCGAATTTCTTCCTGGAATTCGCCGAATCAGCCGAATCAAATTTTTGAAAAATTCGCTCATCTCTAGTCACAACCCACACCCATCTTTGAAGACAATCAGGGATGCATAAAGCTTACACACTCTGAGAAGATTAACCCAAGAACCAAGCACATTGATGTAAGATATCATCTGCTCAGAGACATGCAAGAACAAGGGGTTATCGACATCCAGTAATACCCATCAGAAGAGATGACTGCAGATGCACTCACCAAACCTTTGCCAAGGGAACGTCATTGTTTTCTACAAAAGAGACTAAATGTCATATAATTATGCACATGTCATTGAGAAGGGGTGTTGGGAATGCAACAGCATGTACTATATACAGTATTGTGTGTTAATATCACTTGACCAGTAGATGGCACTGTACACTAAGGTTACCAGTTGTGCATATCTGTAAACTTGTTGGTTCTCTCTTCTCTCTCTCTTTATAACCAAGATGTCTGCTGTTACAGATTGCTGAAATGTTTTGTATGTTTGCAACTTAAGCCACACAAGTAAACCAAGTTCTGCCTCATCACAAGCTACTAGTGTCTTCTCTAACACATAACCAACAATGCATGCAGGAAGTGATTTCAGTATCGTACGAGAAAATTCGTATTGTTAGTAACATCTCCATTTGCAATATGAGACTAGCAAATGAAAAAAGACAGACGATCTGTAATATGATTTTCTGATCATGTGTACAGTACATCTACTTCTTACAAACAGCACACAAAGTTTCTGCTTGTAGGACTTCCTTTACTGATGGTTGATGTCTGTGGCATTTATGGCAGCGTTGTGAGTTAAGCAGCCAAATGTTTTCAACAATCACAAATCAAAGTCTTCTACAAGATGCAGTAATCTAGGTGCTGGAGGTAGAGAAGAGGTGCACATTCTGACACAGCAGAAGAGGAGCAGAGGTAGGAGTATGGCTGCCTCATTAGTCCTGTATTTCCACTTCCCTTCTCCCCAGGGACACTTTTCATTTGAAAATTGCTTTAAGTAGGACCATTGTGGACCCATACTGATATTGTTGTGCCACGGATGTCATGCAGCTGCAACTAAAGTCTACTAAGTGCAAAATAAAGAAATGAAAGTTGTTTTTTCAAGCTACATGCTTCCGGTGATATTATTCTTGCAGCACTGCTTAGTAGGTCACTGACTTAGAACAAGTATATGCATATCAGAAGTCATACGCTCATGCTTGTGCCTTAGGTGGAAAAGGCAGCAAAAGCTTGACAACACATCCAGTATGAATGATCCCTGTAGGTACAGCATGTGAATTTACTAATTTTTATAGATGACTGTAAGACCAGTACTAAGAAATATTTAGTAATAAACCAGGAGCACATGATTCTGGTGCCTGTGGCTTGGGGCACCACTCACCAGGGGGAACTTATATGTCTTTGGGCATCTCCACCTACAGGGCTGCTAACAATGGAAACCTTTAAGTATGACAACTTGACTCCCTTCTTCTTGCATTTCTGTCTGGGGCAACAGCCTGCGTGTGCAACTCTGGACACTCCTACACAATTAATAAGCGTACAACGATTGTGCATTTCTCATAATCACAAAGCAGTCTGATGTCTGCAATTATTACTTTGATTAAAGTGGTTGTAAAGGCTCATGGTTTTTTTTACCTTCATGCATTCTATGCATGAAGCTCTAACGAGCAGGGTTCTCTGTTTCCTCTTGTACCAAATTGTATTGTAACTGTAATGTCTACCTTCATTTTGTAAAGTGCAAACTGTTGGCGCTATATAAATGCTGTATAATAATAATAATAATAATAAAAAAATGAAGGTAAAAAAACCTTCTGGGTGCATCAGCCCTCCTAGCCCCACCTAATACCTATCTGAACCCCATTGCGATCCAGTGATGTGCATGAGAGCCTCGGCTCTCCGGGTACTCTCCCTCCTCTTTGGCTGAGACAGCAAGGGGAGCCATTGGCGTTGCTTTCAATTACAGCCAATGAGCCAACGAGGACAAGGATCGGGGCTTCTCTGTGTAAAACCACTGCACAGCAATTGCCTTTAATATCACTTAAACTACAGTTTCCTTAGTGTTTTTTTTTTTTAATCGTGTGGCTCTCTACCACATTATGTATACATAAGTTTATTGAGCTACAACGGTTGATTATCCCTGCCTAAAGGCATGCTGAGGATGAATTGCAGTGGACTATAGTATAGGTTATCAGTAGAGATGAGCGAATCGAACATGACGAAGTGGAATTCGTTCCGAAGATTTGGAAAAATTCTATTCGCGACGAATCCGAAGATTAGCAAACTTCGGATGCACGAATCGAATTTTCCCAAAAATGGCGGCGACATGTGTGGCGACAGGAGAAAATGGACAGAGAAGATGGGGCGGGGATCTCTGGGAAGGCGCGCAGACAAGGCGCGCTGACCCATAATGCATTCATGAGTCATGAATCATGACATGTGATCGCATTAGCCAATCAGCAGCCAGCCAGCCAGCACTGTGTAATGGTGGAGCTATAAATCGCGGCCATCTTAGAATTCTCCATTAGCCTCCGTTCATTCAAGAGAGACAGACCTCTGTGTATTGAGGGACAGAGTTAGGGCCACAGAGACTTTAGGGCCACAGAATCGTTACTCAGGGACACAGAATTGTTACTCAGGGACACAGAATTGTTACTCAGGGACACAGAATTGTTACTCAGGGACACAGAATCGTTGCTCAGGGACACAGAATCGTTACTCAGGGACACAGAATCGTTACTCAGGGAAACAGAATCGTTACTCAGGGGCACAGAATCGTTACTCAGGGACACAGAATCGTTACTTAGGGCCACAGCTATCAAAGAATCGAAAATTTAAAGTGATATACACCTTTTTTTTTTTTGGTGGCTGTCGTGCACAGTTGGTGCTGCAGTTTGCCGATTGTGCAAAATAAACTAACTTTCTGCTTCACAATCACTATTGTACGTTCAAAGAGTTAAATCCATTTACACGCCGGCTGGCGGTAATATTTTTTGGGTGATTAGTGCATTCCAGTGACATAAACGTACAGTTTCCAGCCAACGGCAAGCTGCAATTGACCGATTGTGTACAATAAACTGACTTTCTGCTTCACAACCACTATTGTACGTTCAAAGAGTTAGATCCATTTACACGCCGGGTGGCGGTAATATTTTTTGGGTGATTAGTGCATTCCAGTGACATAAACGTACAGTTTCCAGCCAACGGCAAGCTGCAATTGACCGATTGTGCTAAATAAACTGACTTTCTGCTTCACAACTACTATTGTACGTTCAAAGAGTTAAATCCATATACACGCCGGGTGGCGGTAATATTTTTTGGTTGATTAGTGCATTCCAGTGACATAAACGTACAGTTTCCAGCCAACGGCAAGCTGCAATTGACCGATTGTGCTAAATAAACTGACTTTCTGCTTCACAACCACTATTGTACGTTCAAAGAGTTAGATCCATTTACACGCCGGCTGGCGGTAATATTTTTTGGGTGATTAGTGCATTCCAGTGACATAAACGTACAGTTTCCAGCCAACGGCAAGCTGCAATTGACCGATTGTGCTAAATAAACTGACTTTCTGCTTCACAACCACTATTGTACATTCAAAGAGTTAAATCCATATACACGCCGGGTGGCGGTAATATTTTTTGGGTGATTAGTGCATTCCAGTGACATAAACGTACAGTTTCCAGCCAACGGCAAGCTGCAATTGACCGATTGTGTACAATAAACTGACTTTCTGCTTCACAACCACTATTGTACGTTCAAAGAGTTAGATCCATTTACACGCCGGGTGGCGGTAATATTTTTTGGGTGATTAGTGCATTCCAGTGACATAAACGTACAGTTTCCAGCCAACGGCAAGCTGCAATTGACCGATTGTGTACAATAAACTGACTTTCTGCTTCACAACCACTATTGTACGTTCAAAGAGTTAGATCCATTTACACGCCGGGTGGCGGTAATATTTTTTGGGTGATTAGTGCATTCCAGTGACATAAACGTACAGTTTCCAGCCAACGGCAAGCTGCAATTGACCGATTGTGCTAAATAAACTGACTTTCTGCTTCACAACCACTATTGTACGTTCAAAGAGTTAAATCCATTTACACGCCGGGTGGCGGTAATATTTTTTGGGTGATTAGTGCATTCCAGTGACATAAACGTACAGTTTCCAGCCAACGGCAAGCTGCAATTGACCGATTGTGCTAAATAAACTGACTTTCTGCTTCACAACCACTATTGTACGTTCAAAGAGTTAAATCCGGTTTTATTTTTGGGGTGCTTATTGAATTAAAGAGTATGTCAGACAACACGCAGAGGAGTGGCAGAGGAGGCAATGTTTCAGGAGCGAGCAGACGTGGCAGCAGAGGAAGGGGTCGAGGCAGCACTAGTCGCAGCCAGAGGCCAGTGCTCCCGGTGTCATCCAGCGGTCGTGTCTCCTCCGACAACCCTGCCGTCATCGATTGGTTGACTCGGTCGTCTTCCTCTTCCCAGGTCACCTCTGACACCTACAGCCAACGGTCGGTGGGTACGTCAGACACAACCGTTAGTTGGCATGGCCCGGGAGCAAGACCACTGAAATCACGTGTCCTCGACCTGCCCCTGTCCTTTGGTGTTCCCTCACCAAGCGAAGTATCGCATGCTGTGGGCTCAGCCCCACTGTACAGTGAGGAAGAGCTAACAGAGGGCGGTCAGGAACAAGGGGAGATATCCGCCTCTTCAGCAGCCAGGCGAAGAAGTACTGGTGAGGAGAGTGGCTCGGTAGCCGGTCTAGAGACAGGTCTGTCTCCTGACCCACACGCAGCCGAGGGGGCTAGTAGTGACGCGGAGACCCTAATTGATGATGATGAGGCTGATCGCACTTGGCAGCCTCGTCGTCATCAGGCTATTGCTTCCGCATCATTAGGAGAAGAGGGTGCCAGCTTGCCAGCGAGCAAAACAGTCGGTGGGTTGCCCAGGAGGCAGCAGGGTCGCAGCAGTGTCAGTGGAGCCAAACGGCCACGGAGTAGAGCACCAGCTCCACTGCAGCCTACCACCACGGCCAGTAGTGGTGCCGGTGTGCACAGAGGAAGTAGCAGTCAGCCAGTGAGGAGTAGCGGGGGCAAAGTTTCCTACTCGGCGGTGTGGCAATTTTTCGTCAAGCCGCCCGAGGAAGTAAACGTAGCCGTATGTCGACTATGTGGCCAGAAAGTCAAGCGTGGTTAGGGGGCCAATGTTGGGACTACAGCGTTGCGTCAGCATATGCAGCGTCGCCATTCGGTGGCCTGGGAAAACCGTGATAAAGATACGGCGGTTCTGCCTGCCCCAGCCCCCGCTCCATCACCCGCTCCGTTACTTGCTCCGTCACCCGACGTCAATCGCCCTCTATCAGCCAGTCTTGGCTCCAACACCTCTGCTGAGGGGATTTGTCGCTCGTTGGCATCTTCCGCTCGTTCAGATGCTCCTTCTCCTGCTACTCCTCTTCACGGATTCCGTCAGCAGTCTTTCTTGGAATCCGTTTCCAAGAGACAACAGTTTGCGAGCACGCACCCGACGGTGCAGAAGCTGAACGTCCTCCTGTCCAAGTTGCTGGTGCTGCAGTCCCTCCCTTTCCAAGTGGTGGACTCAGCACCTTTCCGAGAAATGATGGCTTGTGCCGAGCCGCGGTGGAGAGTGCCAAGCCGGCATTTCTTCGCCAAAAAGGCAGTGCCAGCCCTGCATTCACATGTAGAAGAGATGGTGGGCCAGTCTTTGAGCATGTCAGTCTCTGCCAAAGTGCATGGCAGCGCCGACATGTGGAGCTGTAACTACGGTCAGGGACAGTACATGTCATTTACGGCCCACTGGGTGAACGTGGTGCTGGCACAGCCGCACCAGCAACTTGGACAGGTCACGCCGCTTTTGCCTCCACGTTTGCACGTCCTTGGTCCAGCAAAGATGTCCGCCTCTACCACCTCTTCTTCCGCCGTGTCCTCAGCCGCCACCCCCGTGCCAAGTCCCATTACCCGACCGGCATATCACATGTGCAGGGCGCAACGGTGTCACGCTGTGCTGCACCTGGTATGCCTTGGCGAACGTAGTCACACAGGGGAGGAACTGCTGAGTGTAATGAACAGAGAAATCGACAGATGGCTGTCTCCGCGCAAACTGAAAATCGGAACCATGTTGACCGACAACGGAAAGAACATGGTGTCTGCTCTGCGTCAAGGAAGGTTGTGCCATGCGCCATGCATGGTTCACGTGTTCAATCTGGTTGTCAAGCGGTTCCTAAAATCCACCATCCCACTGCAAGACATCCTTAAAATGTCACGTAAACTTTGCATGCATTTCAGCCATTCCTACACCGCAAAGCACACCCTCCTTGAGCTGCAGCGGCAGAACGGAATTCCACAGCATCGCCTGATCTGCGACGTTGCAACAAGGTGGAATTCAACCCTACATATGTTAGACCGCCTTTACGAACAGCGAAAGGCCATCACCGATTTCCTGATGTTACAAGCGGATAAAGGTACTCCCCTGTGTAACTTAGATGTCAGCCATTGGCAGCTCATGCGTGACACCTGCCGCTTGCTCAGGCCCTTTGAGGAGGCCACGCTATTCGTGAGTCGGCAGGACTATGGGATGAACGACGTCATTCCTCTGTTGCACGTCCTGGAACAAATGCTGTTAACAATGGCTGGTCAGGGTGCGGTAGACGTGGCGCACAGATCTCAACGCCACATGACCCCTGTGGGGGCAGGACAGGAAGAAGAGGAGGAGGTAGAGGAGGACATTGGTGCTCAGGAATTATTGAGTGAAATGGGTGGTTTTTCCACTCAGTGGACAGGAGTGGAGGAGCAGGAGCATCTGGTAGAGGAGGAGGAGGAGACAGAGGACCCAGACGCACCGTGGCAGTATGCTGTGGAGATGGAGGCAGGGAGTCCCTCGCATTCCTTGGCACAAATGGCCCATAGCATGCTCGGTTGCTTGCGTAGCGACAGCCGAATAATAACCATCAGACAGAGGGATGACTTTTGGCTGTCCACCTTGTTG
Source organism: Staurois parvus (assembly GCF_062004578.1). Lineage (NCBI taxonomy): Eukaryota > Metazoa > Chordata > Amphibia > Anura > Ranidae > Staurois > Staurois parvus. The sequence goes on from NW_028318083.1 coordinate 5,218,054, forward strand.
GACCCTCGCTACCGTTCAAAAATAGTGGCCTTTTTCACACCTGCTGAGAGGGAGGCCAAAATAAAGTACTATAAAAACCACCTATGTAGTCAGTTGGTCTCTGCCTTTCTGCACCAACATCCATCCTCAGACACTGTGGGCCCTGTGCGCTCGCGTTCCGCTGCCATGGCAGCAGGGGAGGGGTGGGGTGGTAGGAGCAGTGGCAGCTCCACCAGCAGCGGCTGCCTCAGTCTGCAGTCGATGATGAGTAGCTTTCTTCACCAGCGCAGTGAGGAAACTACTAACCAGCCGCAGCAGCAGCAGCATCAGGTGGACCTGGAGCAGGACCTCAAACAACAGGCTTGGGCCTACTTGGACAGCACCCTGCCAACCGAGGTAGACAATTCCCTTGACTACTGGGCAACTAAACTTGACCTTTGGCCCCAACTAGCTGAATTTGCCCTTGAAAGGCTGTCATGCCCGGCCAGTAGCGTGGCATCGGAGCGCGTGTTTAGTGCGGCAGGAGGTATTGTAACTCCGCGGAGGACACGACTGTCCACCCAAAGTGTGGAGAGACTCACGTTTGTAAAAATGAATCAGGCGTGGATTAGTCTGGATTTCAAACCACAAGTTCCTGACACAACTGACCTAATAACCTAGCCGTTCAGGCCGCTCCCTGAACACCTCGGGAATTGCTTTGTATATCTGTCGCCTTAGAGGCCGCTGTCTGAACAGCTCATGAATTGCTTTCTATATGTGTCGCCTTTGAGGCCGCTGGCTGGACAGCTGATGAATTGATTTGTATATATGTACTTATTGTCCGCTGTCCGGACAGCTCATGAATTACTTTTTGTATATAGCCTTCCAAACCACTCTCAGAATAAGTCATGATATTCATGCTGTGTATAGCCTTATAGGCCAACGGTCAATCAAGTCATGATTGTTATAGTGTGTATAGCCTTATAGGCCGCTGTCTTTACAACTTTATAATTCCATGCAGTATATAGCCCTATCGGCCACTTTCTGGCATCCAGTTGCTGTAGCCCCCATCACCACACTGTGCCACGGGCCCCTGTACCGCCTTCTCATACTGCTGCCAGATCCATCCTCTGCCATGTGTGTCTTTGTCGTCTGCTCACGCTGCTGGGTTCCAGTTTTAAACCTAGGCCTGTGTATGGCTTCCGAATACTGCTGCCTCCACCGCCACCCTGCGCCATGTGCCTCTGTCGTCTGCTCACGCTGCTGACGGCTTCCGCTTTTTAACCGAGGCCTGTGTTTGGCTTCCGAATACTGCTGCATCCACCGCCACCTTGCGCCATGTGTCTCTGTCGTCTGCTCACGCTGCTGACGGCTTCCGCTTTTTAACCAAGGCCTGTGTTTGGCTTCCGAATACTGCTGCATCCACCGCCACCCTGCGCCATGTGTCTCTGTCGTCTGCTCACGCTGCTGACGGCTTCCGCTTTTTAACCTAGGCCTGTGTATGGCTTCCGAATACTGCTGCCTCCACCGCCACCCTGCGCCATGTGTCTCTGTCGTCTGCTCACGCTGCTGACGGCTTCCGCTTTTTAACCAAGGCCTGTGTTTGGCTTCCGAATACTGCTGCATCCACCGCCACCCTGCGCCATGTGTCTCTGTCGTCTGCTCACGCTGCTGACGGCTTCCGCTTTTTAACCTAGGCCTGTGTATGGCTTCCGAATACTGCTGCCTCCACCGCCACCCTGCGCCATGTGTCTCTGTCGTCTGCTCACGCTGCTGACGGCTTCCGCTTTTTAACCTAGGCCTGTGTATGGCTTCCGAATACTGCTGCCTCCACCGCCACCCTGCGCCATGTGCCACTTTCAGGTCTCCTTACACTGTTGGTGGGTTCCATTTTGTGATAGGGTGCTGTATGGCCTTCCATTGCTGCTGCCTCCACCGCCACCCTGCGCCATGTGCCTCTGTCATCTGCTCACGCTGCTGACGGCTTCCGCTTTTTAACCGAGGCCTGTGTTTGGCTTCCGAATACTGCTGCCTCCACCGCCACCCTGCACCATGTGCCTCTGTCGTCTGCTCACACTGCTGACGGCTTCCGCTTTTTAACCGAGGCCTGTGTTTGGCTTCCGAATACTGCTGCATCCACCGCCACCCTGCGCCATGTGTCTCTGTCGTCTGCTCACGCTGCTGACGGCTTCCGCTTTTTAACCGAGGCCTGTGTATGGCTTCTGAATACTGCTGCCTCCACCACCACCCTGCGCCATGTGCCACTTTCAGGTCTCCTTACACTGTTGGTGGGTTCCATTTTGTGATAGGGTGCTGTATGGCCTTCCATTGCTGCTGCCTCCACCGCCACCCTGCGCCATGTGCCTCTGTAGTCTGCTCACGCTGCTGACGGCTTCCGCTTTTTAACCGAGGCCTGTGTTTGGCTTCCGAATACTGCTGCATCCACCGCCACCCTGCGCCATGTGCCTCTGTCGTCTACTCACGCTGCTGACGGCTTCCGCTTTTTAACCTAGGCCTGTGTATGGCTTCCGAATACTGCTGCCTCCACCGCCACCCTGCGCCATGTGCCACTTTCAGGTCTCCTTACACTGTTGGTGGGTTCCATTTTGTGATAGGGTGCTGTATGGCCTTCCATTGCTGCTGCCTCCACCGCCACCCTGCGCCATGTGCCTCTGTCGTCTGCTCACACTGCTGACAGCTTCCGCTTTTTAACCGAGGCCTGTGTATGGCTTCCGAATACTGCTGCATCCACCGCCACCCTGCGCCATGTGTCTCTGTCGTCTGCTCACGCTGCTGACGGCTTCCGCTTTTTAACCTAGGCCTGTGTATGGCTTCCGAATACTGCTGCCTCCACCGCCACCCTGCGCCATGTGCCACTTTCAGGTCTCCTTACACTGTTGGTGGGTTCCATTTTGTGATAGGGTGCTGTATGGCCTTCCATTGCTGCTGCCTCCACCGCCACCCTGCGCCATGTGCCTCTTTCGTCTGCTCACGCTGCTGACAGCTTCCGCTTTTTAACCGAGGCCTGTGTTTGGCTTCCGAATACTGCTGCATCCACCGCCACCCTGCGCCATGTGTCTCTGTCGTCTGCTCACGCTGCTGACGGCTTCCGCTTTTTAACCTAGGCCTGTGTATGGCTTCCGAATACTGCTGCCTCCACCGCCACCCTGTGCCATGTGCCACTTTCAGGTCTCCTTACACTGTTGGTGGGTTCCATTTTGTGATAGGGTGCTGTATGGCCTTCCATTGCTGCTGCCTCCACCGCCACCCTGCGCCATGTGCCTCTGTCGTCTGCTCACGCTGCTGACGGCTTCCGCTTTTTAACCGAGGCCTGTGTTTGGCTTCCGAATACTGCTGCATCCACCGCCACCCTGCGCCATGTGTCTCTGTCGTCTGCTCACGCTGCTGACGGCTTCCACTTTTTAACCTAGGCCTGTGTATGGCTTCCGGATACTGCTGCCTCCACCGCCACCCTGCGCCATGTGCCACTTTCAGGTCTCCTTACACTGTTGGTGGGTTCCATTTTGTGATAGGGTGCTGTATGGCCTTCCATTGCTGCTGCCTCCACCGCCACCCTGCGCCATGTGCCTCTGTCGTCTGCTCACGCTGCTGACGGCTTCCGCTTTTTAACCGAGGCCTGTGTTTTGCTTCCGAATACTGCTGCATCCACCGCCACCCTGCGCCATGTGTCTCTGTCATCTGCTCACGCTGCTGACGGCTTCCGCTTTTTAACCTAGGCCTGTGTATGGCTTCCGAATACTGCTCCCTCCACCGCCACCCTGCGCCATGTGCCACTTTCAGGTCTCCTTACACTGTTGGTGGGTTCCATTTTGTGATAGGGTGCTGTATGGCCTTCCATTGCTGCTGCCTCCACCGCCACCCTGCGCCATGTGCCTCTGTCGTCTGCTCACGCTGCTGGCGGCTTCCGCTTTTTAACCGAGGCCTGTGTTTGGCTTCCGAATACTGCTGCCTCCACCGCCACCCTGCGCCATGTGTCTCTGTCGTCTGCTCACGCTGCTGACGGCTTCCGCTTTTTAACCTAGGCCTGTGTATGGCTTCCGAATACTGCTGCCTCCACCGCCACCTTGCGCCATGTACCTCTGTCGTCTGCTCACGCTGCTGACGGCTTCCGCTTTTTAACCGAGGCCTGTGTTTGGCTTCCGAATACTGCTGCATCCACCGCCACCCTGCGCCATGTGTCTCTGTCGTCTGCTCACGCTGCTGACGGCTTCCGCTTTTTAACCGAGGCCTGTGTATGGCTTCTGAATACTGCTGCCTCCACCACCACCCTGCGCCATGTGCCACTTTCAGGTCTCCTTACACTGTTGGTGGGTTCCATTTTGTGATAGGGTGCTGTATGGCCTTCCATTGCTGCTGCCTCCACCGCCACCCTGCGCCATGTGCCTCTGTAGTCTGCTCACGCTGCTGACGGCTTCCGCTTTTTAACCGAGGCCTGTGTTTGGCTTCCGAATACTGCTGCATCCACCGCCACCCTGCGCCATGTGTCTCTGTCGTCTGCTCACGCTGCTGATGGCTTCCGCTTTTTAACCTAGGCCTGTGTATGGCTTCCGAATACTGCTGCCTCCACCGCCACCCTGCGCCATGTGCCACTTTCAGGTCTCCTTACACTGTTGGTGGGTTCCATTTTGTGATAGGGTGCTGTATGGCCTTCCATTGCTGCTGCCTCCACCGCCACCCTGCGCCATGTGCCTCTGTCGTCTGCTCAAGATGCTGACGGCTTCCGCTTTTTAACCGAGGCCTGTGTTTGGCTTCCGAATACTGCTGCATCCACCGCCACCCTGCGCCATGTGTCTCTGTCGTCTGCTCACGCTGCTGACGGCTTCCGCTTTTTAACCTAGGCCTGTGTATGGCTTCCGAATACTGCTGCCTCCACCGCCACCCTGCGCCATGTGCCTCTGTCGTCTGCTCACGCTGCTGACGGCTTCCGCTTTTTAAACTAGTCCTGTGTATGTCTTCCGAATACTGCTGCATCCACCGCCACCCTGCGCCATGTGCCACTTTCAGGTCTCCTTACACTGTTGGTGGGTTTCATTTTGTGATAGGGTGCTGTATGGCCTTCCATTGCTGCTGCCTCCACCGCCACCCTGCGCCATGTGCCTCTGTCGTCTGCTCACGCTGCTGGCGGCTTCCGCTTTTTAACCGAGGCCTGTGTTTGGCTTCCGAATACTGCTGCATCCACCGCCACCCTGCGCCATGTGTCTCTGTCGTCTGCTCACGCTGCTGACGGCTTCCGCTTTTTAACCTAGGCCTGTGTATGGCTTCCGAATACTGCTGCCTCCACCGCCACCTTGCGCCATGTGCCTCTGTCGTCTGCTCACGCTGCTGACGGCTTCCGCTTTTTAACCGAGGCCTGTGTTTGGCTTCCGAATACTGCTGCATCCACCGCCACCCTGCGCCATGTGTCTCTGTCGTCTGCTCACGCTGCTGACGGCTTCCGCTTTTTAACCGAGGCCTGTGTTTGGCTTCCGAATACTGCTGCATCCACCGCCACCCTGCGCCATGTGTCTCTGTCGTCTGCTCACGCTGCTGATGGCTTCCGCTTTTTAACCTAGGCCTGTGTATGGCTTCCGAATACTGCTGCCTCCACCGCCACCCTGCGCCATGTGCCACTTTCAGGTCTCCTTACACTGTTGGTGGGTTCCATTTTGTGATAGGGTGCTGTATGGCCTTCCATTGCTGCTGCCTCCACCGCCACCCTGCGCCATGTGCCTCTGTCGTCTGCTCACGCTGCTGACGGCTTCCGCTTTTTAACCTAGGCCTGTGTATGGCTTCCGAATACTGCTGCCTCCACCGCCACCCTGCGCCATGTGCCTCTGTCGTCTGCTCACGCTGCTGACGGCTTCCGCTTTTTAAACTAGTCCTGTGTATGTCTTCCGAATACTGCTGCCTCCACCGCCACCCTGCGCCATGTGCCACTTTCAGGTCTCCTTACACTGTTGGTGGGTTCCATTTTGTGATAGGGTGCTGTATGGCCTTCCATTGCTGCTGCCTCCACCGCTACCCTGCGCCATGTGCCTCTGTCGTCTGCTCACGCTGCTGACGGCTTCCGCTTTTTAACCGAGGCCTGTGTTTGGCTTCCGAATACTGCTGCCTCCACCGCCACCCTGCGCCATGTGTCTCTGTTGTCTGCTCACGCTGCTGACGGCTTCCGCTTTTTAACCTAGGCCTGTGTATGGCTTCCGAATACTGCTCCCTCCACCGCCACCCTGCGCCATGTGCCTCTGTCGTCTGCTCACGCTGCTGACGGCTTCCGCTTTTTAAACTAGTCCTGTGTATGTCTTCCCGAATACTGCTGCCTCCACCGCCACCCTGCGCCATGTGCCACTTTCAGGTCTCCTTACACTGTTGGTGGGTTCCATTTTGTGATAGGGTGCTGTATGGCCTTCCATTGCTGCTGCCTCCACCGCCATCCTGCGCCATGTGTCTCTGTCGTCTGCTCACGCTGCTGACGGCTTCCGCTTTTTAACCTAGGCCTGTGTATGGCCTTCAATTGAAGCTGCTTCTGCTCCGCCACTCTGCCATTGGACTCTTGATAGTCGTCTCCCCACGCTGCTGCTGGGGGGACTTTTTAACATAGGCCTCTGTATGGCCTTCAATTTTAGCTGCTTACGCTCCGCCACTCTGCCATGGGCCCCTGTACCGCCTCCTCATGCTGCTGTCAGGCCCGTAATCTGCCATGGGCCCCCGTACCGACTCCTCATGCTGCTGCCAGGCCCGTAATCTGTCATGGGCCCCTGTACCGACTCCTCATGCTGCTGCCAGGCCCGTAATCTGTCATGGGCCCCTGTACCGCCTCCTCATGCTGCTGCCAGGTCCAGAGTGTGTCATGGGTCCCTGTACGGCCTCCCATTGCTGCTGTCTCCATCGCCACACTCTGCCATGTGCCACTTTCAGGTCTCCTCACACTGCTGGTGGGTTCCATTTTGTCATAGGGTGCTGTATGGCCTCCCATTGCTGCTGCCTCCACCGCCACACTGTGGCTCCACACTCTGGTTTTGGCCCCGTGACTGCCCAAATGAGTGAAGTGTGCGGTGATTCTAAGATCGACGGCACTCATCTGCATGTCATACTGACTGACAGTATTATTTCTCTTCCCCAGCAGACTCCGAGGGCATTTAAATTAAAGGTACAGTGTTCTGCACTAATATAAAGGCTCTCTGAAGCCTAGAAACACCCTTTTTATAAGTTAAATTCGCAGCGAATATATTCGGCACGAAGCGAATTTAATCGGCGAATTAGGCGAATTAGCCGAACCGAATTTTTGAATAATTCGCTCATCTCTAGTTATCAGCTTGTGAACCGATTAAAAAGTAACAAGAAAGACAAAGTCACATTAACAGGCTTATACAAACTAGCAATGAAATGGCAATGGTGATGTGCAATTTATAATAATCATTAGCAACCAATCAATCTCATTTTGCCAAGTCACCTAAAAAAATTCTGATGAATTGCAATAGGTTAGGTCGCTATCACATGGGCGAGTCTGTGGCTGTCAAAACATTACTGGCAGAAGAATAAATGAGGAGAGACTTCCACTTACCTAACGGAATTACTCCCTCACTGGCCTGCATTACACTCACTAGCAAATTAACGACAGATGGTCAGTCTAGCTGGTGCATCTCCATAAAAAACAGGTAAGAGCGTCACTGGCAAGTTGTCACCAGTAACAAGATTGCTCATGTGATATGGGCCTCACTGCACTTTTCACATAGCCACTGCACTCTACACACAATAAAATAAGTCTGTTATATGTGAAACAATAGCGTACTAATAATTTAATAATAGTGTTAAACATGAATTGAATCAAAACTGATGTAATTTGCTTTGTTTAAGCTTATGAGAAATATATACCGCAGCTTGTGATCACACCAAAACAGATGCTTAAAATCTGAGAACCTGTTGAGAGGATGCTAAAAGCAACATAAGAGGGAGGAAAGTCACATATTGCTTATAAGCTATTTGCTGGGGATCACTGGTTACAGATAACTGTATATATTAATATAGTGTCCTTCATTTCATGAGATTGCTTGCGGGCAGAATTTTATCACACCAGGAACTGAGCATTGAAGGTTACATGAGGACAAGTATTTGAATTAAAAAAAGAGTAGAAACATACATACATATTTTTTTTATTTCCCCTGAAATGAAAATCATTGCTAAAGCTGAATTGTGCTGGCATAGGTCTGAGTCAAACCATTTAATTTACAAGATGATTATTTCATCAAGTTTGTTTAAAATGTCTGTTTTAAAGAAAGCTGTGAAAGTACTGTATGTGCACAGTATACATGTCTAATATATATATATATATATATATATATATATATAAAAGCCAATGTTTTGTTTGTTTTTTGCTATGGACCAGCCCTCCTGCATTGCTGAATATAAGTGTAGAACAAACCTGCTTGGTCTGTCCCTGGGTGTTAGCATCTTGTGCATGGTTTTCTGCTGAAACTACAAGTTGAGCCTGTACCCCTTACAACTTTATAAAGAAAGATAGCACATGAGCCAACATCTACACCTCAACAGCTGGTGAAGAGCCCATTGTATTGTCCATGGAAAATGATGTTGGAGCTTATCTTGACATCTTTGACAAAGTTGCTGAATGTGAGAAGCTACAGTGGGCTGATATGCTACATTTTTAACCCCCTTTAATGGTTGAGTCCCAAAATGGCCGACTTTGATTTCCAGCCACAGGATGCCAAGCAGTATCTTAAACTCAAAAGAGAAATTCTAGCCAGGCTCAGGGTTAGCATTGCTGCAAGTGCACCATGTGTTTACATATGCATATGGACCTTTATAGTGTGGATGAGCTGGTTTCCTTTGTAGAGTGACATATTGCTACCAAGGACTATCTACAGCATTGCCCTTCAAACAGGTGAACCCTGGGAAGAAAATGTCAGCCTGCTGCAAAGGGTAAGTAGGCTCTTAAGGTGGGATTGTCAGATATGAAAAGCCATCCAGCACAAAAAGAGTCTCTTCTTTGAGAGATGTGTAGAAGAGAACATGGTGACCTCCAAATTTGCTATTAGTCTGTCCTGATAGCACACCTAGGAAATGAGACTAGAAAACAAATATGTCCTATTAGTATAGAACACCTGGTGGAGGCAATATTTGACTCTGGAAGCTTTGTCACCTTGGTCCATATAGTCTGGTGGACCCTAACAAACTTGGTTCAGACCATATGGTAGTAATCTGTGTACTGTACATGGGGAAGCCAAAGACTATGCTACTGCAGTGCTCATAGTGGGGACAACTAGTGGAAATATAAAGCATGTCATGAGTATAGTTATAAGAACATACTGCAAAGTGGAATGATTGGCTGTGATTTTACACTGTTTTGGAAACTGCAGTGGAAAAAAAAGGTAGCCAGTTCTGAAGGTGTGCTTTGAAGTAAACGATCTTACTATTTTGGTGAAACTAGAGAGGGATGTTGGTAAGCCTATTTCCAGGTATCTGACAACTTCCCATGTGGGGAGCCAGATGAAATGTGCCAAATTGGAAAATGCTTGAAAAAAAGTGAAAGTGGTAAATGGGGTACCTCAACAACCAGAAGTTAGCATGGTATACTCCCATTTTGCAGCATACCATGATATACTGTATAAGGTGGTGGGTCATTTAAGAGTAAGAAAAATTAAAGGAGCTAATTAAGCAGTTTTTTTTTCAGGTCCAGTATTTACATAACAAAACAAAAAATGACCACTGCCCCAGTCTATAACTGGCCTTCACGGCAAGGAGCACATGGAAAGGCGATGCATGTCAAACAACAAAAAAGAAAAATTCCTAGCTCTAACTTGCCAGCCAGCCTGCAAACTAACCAAATGAACCTGTCTAACAGCATGCGTTAAAAACAGGGGTTTAGTTCGCACACATTTGCAAATACATGCGAAAGTACAGATCCTCATCTTGGCACCCCAGTATTCTGTAGTTCCTAACTTTCCAATTTTAGGAGCTTCCATAGTAGATGCACATGTATTTATTGGATAGACCAAGGCTGATGGAAGTGAGGGAGCCCACCCGTCCTTAAAGGTAGAGGAGCGCACTGGACACCCAGCATGTAGCACAAGGGCAGCTAAGGTGTCCAATGCGCCCCCTCGACTAACAATTCAGCAGTACAAAAAATGGCCACTGCCCCAGTCTATAACTGGCCTTCACAGCAAGGAGCACATGGAAGGGCAACGCATGTCAAACAACAAAAAAGAAAAATTCCCAGCTCTAACTTTCCAGCGAGCCTGCAAACAAACTGAATTAACCTGTCTAACAGTATGCATTAAAAGCGGGTTTAGTTAGCACACATTTACAAATACATGCGTAAGCCACTGGGGAGTATTGTTTATCCCATGCTGAGTTTCAAATTGATTTATCCCTACCATAATTTCAAAGTCTTCTCATACTCTTGCCTATAATTGTGGTCCCTTTTGAGAGGGTTGCTATAGAACTGGTTAAGACACCACCGAAGTCCACCAGGAGGCACAAGTACACATTTGTAGTCTTTGACTATGCAACCTGGTATTCAGAATAAATCCCCCTCAGAAACACATACTCCAAGGTTATAGCAAAACGCGGTTCTACATGTATTCCCATGCAGGTACCCCTAAGAAATCTTTAACAGATAAAGGAACCCCTTTCATGTCAAAGGTAAATAAAGACCATGGCTGTTAAAAATTACTCGCCTATGCACCTCAGTGTACCACATCTCAAACTGATGGGCTGGTAAAATGGTTCAGTAGAAGCTCAGAAACTCTGTCTGTCACTCAGATTCAGGAGGTAAGAGAGTCCTTATAAAAAATGAAGGTGTTTTCAGAATAACCTAGCCAAACTAAAGTAATTTACCATGAACTCATGGTAAAACTCAAGGTAAAACCTTGAAGTGCCATTTAGGAGGAGATACATAAACTGTGAAACTGTGAGCAATTGGGGTTACAGAGAAATCTAACAGCAAGTTGTAAATTCCTTAATCCAGATGGCAGGTTCTGCATCAGCTTCAGAAAACTACATTAAATATCCAAATTGGATGTTTATCCCATGCCTGAGGTGAATGATTTGAGAGGTTGGGTCTTACCATGTACATTAGCTTTGGGTGGAGGGAGGACTCTATGATCACAAAGCCTCTGATGGACAAGACTGAAGCAGTAAAAAAGTGATCACGGTCAGTATCAAGTAAAAAAGTTAGAGCCTTTCTATGGAATGTAGGATACTACCGGAGGTTTATGCATAACTTTTCTATGATAGCTGCTCTACTTACTGATCTCACCAAGGGGAACTTTCCAGGAGCTTAAAGCAGTATTGTGTAAAGGACCAGTGTTAACCACCCCAACTCCATGCTTATGGTGCTGGCCTGGAAATAGCTTGTCCCAAGAAATTAATGGGGTAGAACATCCAGTTGCATACCTCAGCCTTAACCCAAATAATGCAGAAAGAAACTATTCAATATGTAGCACCTTCCTAGTTTAGCTAGGGGGAGCTAGATCCCAGTGGTTGATCAGAGGCTGAGTAACAGCTCAGGTGTAATAGCCAGAGTGGCAAAGTGGTCAGACCTGAGAGGTTCTGCAGGCCAGCCTCTCTGGAATTTCCCTCTGTTATGAGGCTTTTGGAGGAGGTCCTTGAAGACAGTGGGTGGATCTGGGGAGTGGCTGGTTGCACTCTTGAGGGGCCTCAGTCAATCTCCAACAGAAGGCTTAGCAAGGGGCTGGGGCTCCCTTAAAAGTGTAGGAGCCTACTCAGTAGCGGGAGTCGGATGGAAAAAGGAGAGGAGTTTGGAGAAGAAGATGTGAGGCAGAGGAAGGAGGCTGCCAGGAGGCCTAGTGGGATGGGTGTCTGTCTGCAAGCCTGGAGCTCGAAAGGAGGAAAACTTAGAACTCACTGGCCCTCTGAGCAAGGACCACCTGTATGGCAGGGAAGCCCAGCTGATGGGCCTGGTGGCAGCAGCCAACCCGCAAGCGGTACAGGAGAGAATCTGAGTGAGTACTGTACATCTGCACCCCTTGGGTGGATAGGGGAAGGAGCACTCTGGTAGGAAACCAGTGTAGCCCCCTACTGGTGACTGTTTATGCATTTGAAGGAACAGGAGCCAGATACCCTGCTCAGGAAAACCACCAGATTGCTGGGTGAAGAGGATAATTTCATCTAGAGTCTGGGGTGGTACATCAAGGAGATGCTGGCTAGCTCTCTAACAGACTGTTGAGGAAGAGAAGCTTGTGAATAGTTTCAGGAAGTTTGCCCTCAGTTATCGGTTCCCTTGGGCATCCTATAACCCCCTTACTCTATCCCAGTTCTATAATCCCCTTAATAAACAACAAAACAAAAGCTCAAGGACTGATTTCTGACTTTTAACGCAAGCTTGTGTGGAGAATGCAGATTGTCTGGCTGTGTAGGACTATAGGGGGACCCAAATCAACAGCAACCCCTAAGGGGGTAGTGCTACAAATAGTTGAGAGTGCCTGGCCACGAAGTGGGAATGAATGTTGTTGAGGTGTTACCATTTGAGCAAACAGTTCCATCTGATTACAGATTCTTCTCAATTACAGTGGATGGCTCAGAGCGAATGAAACCATGTAAGGTTGTTTCTGGCTCTGCAAAACTTCAAATTCATGTGCAACTTCCCACAGGTCTGAGCATAAAAGGACATGTGAGGCATTGACTGACAAGATTGTCAACAGTGTGTACCTAGGTTTCTCACTTACACATCGTGAAGGGGTCTAGGGTATATTTCCACTATGGATGGAACAAAGCTTGTTTTTTTCTCAGATTTTAATAAATTCTGCTCTCAGATCTTGGAACTAAGAGTCTTTGTAGAGCTTTGGGTGGAATAAACCCTCCATTCCTTGGATACAATTTTATTGTTAGCCAGACCTTAGTAATCAGTGACATGCCTTTTTATATCTGAGCTGAGTTATTCTCTATCACCCTCTCTGCTGTGAAAGCCTGCTACTGAGTAAAAAGGCTGACTGCTGGCAGAATGTTAAAAAGGTACATGTGCTGCCTGTTTTAGGGAACCCATTAGAATGCATCCTGTTAGCTAGGAACTGACAAATTTGGACGTATCCTGGATGTCCCTGTCTTATGCATGTTTTATTGTTGCCACTATCTGTTTCCTTGTATTGGTGTCCCTGAGACAGGAAGTTAGAGCAAATTTCACAGACAGTGATAAAACTCAACAGTTGTGACTATTCCCAACTCTATCCAAAACTAAAAAATAAGGTTTTGGCTATAGCTGGCCTTTAAATTAGAGGCAAAGCATGCGGCCCAGATAGTATATATCCACTTGTGCTAAATGAATTAATCCTAAAAATCAAGAAGGCGCAATAATTGAGACACTATTGATAGAGAAACTGCAAAATTAGTTAGATTTGTAAGGTGATGACATTGCCATTTCCCCAGGGATTGCAAGCAAGTCAACTATGAAAATGGTGAAAGTTGAAAAGAAAAGTGGTACAATTTTGGAAAAACTGGCTAAATGGAATAAAAAAAACTAGTAAACATATTTGGAAGTAGAGGGAGAACTTGGCATTGCTATTCTACAATCCAACATTACATTACTAAAAGTGATTGTAAAGGATTTTTTTTTCAAATAATAGACATAGCATATTTACCTGCTCTGTGCAGTGGTTTTGCACAGAGCAGCCCTGATTTTTTCTCAGGTGCCCCACCAGCTTCCCTTTTGAGTGCCCCCATAGCAAGTGCACACAGTGCAGCTCAGCTCCAACCCCTTTCTCTCTTCACAGGCTTTGATTGACCACAGCAGCAATGCTGCTGCCTCCATGGGCATTGAGGAGAAAGAGAGAGCAGAGAGAACCAAGTTCTCAGGCACAGTATCGGAACAAGGTCAGGCTTAACTAAGTATATTGGGGGCCCCTGAACCTTCAGGCATCAAGGTAAAAAACCCCTTCTGCCTTTTGAACCACGTTAATACTTAGCATATGCCTTTTATAACACAGTATTAATCCTACATTTTTTTCCTGAAATTCCAAAATAACCACGTTATAAATCTAGTGATTTTTACAAAATATGGAAATAACACATGCTGAATGGTGGAATCGAATTCCCAACATAGTGGCTAGTGAAATTGATTTTCAAAAAGCTTTTATTAATCAATCCAGTTCCTAGATATAGACAGAAATGGACTAGCAAAGTATTTTCAACTAGGTTCAATAATTTTATATTCTCAACTCTTTTTTTTAGTTATTTGAAAGTATTGCAAGATATGGTAGCAAACTGTAGGCAAAAATATATAGTAGAGAATAATCCAATAACAAAAACTAACCATGGATTTATGAAAGATGGATGAGATGGTAAATCCACATAGATGTTAGAATAGCTATTGATGTTTATAAATTTGGATTTAGCAAAAGCATTTGACACTCATATGTATCAGTCTGTTACCACTAAAATATTAGACATTTTGTATGATTTATTGCTTTTGATAGACTACTTGAAAACCACTATCCACCATAATTTACAAGAGGTATTGGAATTTGGAAAAACTTGGGGCTTCAAAATAAACATCAATACTTTAGAAGCTTTCATATTTGACCACATCAAGTATAGATGGAAATATTAATGCAATAAATTATCTCATCCAATCTGTCTTTATACTCAAACATAACCTATCCATAACAATCCAAAATATCTTACAATACCTAAAGTGGTTGTAAAGGCTCCAGTTGTTAAGGCTCAAGTTTTTTTTGCATGAAGGTAAAAACCTTCAGTGTGCAGCAGCCAGCAACCCCCCCCCAGCCCCACCTAATATTTACAGTACCTGAGCTCCATTGTGATCCAGCATTTTTCATGAGAGCCTAGCCTCTAGGGACTCTCCCTCCTCATTGGCTGAAATAGCAGTGAGAGCCATTGGCTGCTGTCAGTCACAGCCAGTAAACCAACGAGGAGAGAGAAGGGGTAAGATTGAGCCTTCTTGGGTTTCCTCCATAGCAAGCTGTTTGCTCTGGGACCACTAGGCAGGAGGGAGAGGCCAGGAGCATCGATGGGGGGGGGGGGGGAGTCTGAGAAGAGGAGGATCGGGATCTGTGCCAAACCTCTGTACAGAGCAGATAAGTATAACATGTTTTTTTTTTTTTAATGATTGTATCTGCTGCTAACACTTACAATACCTTTGAAAAAAGATAAAAGAAAAAAACTTTCATGAGAAAATATGGATGCTGCCATTATTAACTTCTCATTCTGTAAATGCCACCAATCTAGAGCAAGAATGCAGAAAAGGAGCTCTGTCTAAACTTTGACTTTAATGATCTTTATAGTTGTTCTGGGCAATTGATTCAGAAAATATTGAAGCTATTGGGTCAGCCAGGAATATAGTGCTTTCATTAGCAACCTTCGCATCTTTCTCATGACACAAAAAGAGCTTTTGTATATATATTTAAATGGAGGGCAGTATAGATGAATTTAAGCAATTTACAGCAGATATGTTTTATTTGTATAGATTTTCTAACAGAATTTGATCTGTCTGATAGCAAATTAGTAAACTGGGCTGTGGAGTCATTGACCTCTTAGCGCCTGCACCTCCTGGCCCTTTAAGAGTTTCAGAAGCCGAGAGGCGGACAGGGTTTTAGGGTCATGTGACCGCCATGATTCGTTGTCACGGTGGTCACATGATCGGAAAAGGTCTCAATCAAGGCCCAGATGCTGAGAGGCCGCATATTTGCGTGCGCTCGGCATCAAGGGTTTAAACTATCCTGACTATCACTTCAAGAGACAATATCACCTTGCTGACGCAGGGCAAAGTGGAACTGTCTTTACAAAGGGCATCCCCCGTTCTCCTTTCCAGTGCTTCTTTGCCACTCTGTCCTCTTCTGCAGTTGGCAATGAAATGACTGCTGTTTGCTACCCACATGTCATTTCTCCAATACTCAGCCTTAGTGATTGGCTGGTAGATCTGAGCACTTTTACATGCCTTGAAAAAGTCACGTGATAGCGTGACGTAACGCGTAGGACGCGAGTGTGGTGACGTACTTCCGGCGCGGACGCCATCTTGCTGCACCCAATGAGTTCCCATGCAAGTACACCTTTAGCATGAGGTCTTTTGAAAAGCTTGTTATAATCTTACTAAATGTGAGTGGGCATTTGGCTGTGATTTGAGAGTCCCTATTAAAACAGATTTACACTATGTGAGGTTTCTTTTTATCTTTATCCTATCTGTGAGTTGGTGGCTGGCTGCTTTATACTGGAGGGGACCTGGCTGTTCCTAGTGAGGGGAATATCATCTACCTGAGCAGGTGTCCATTACCAGTGAAGATTGATGGCTTCAAATAACAAAAGTGTTTTGGCCCTTTGAGGGTTGCATCAAGGAGGTGAGGGGGCCTTTTAGCCACATACAGATTATTTCCATTGGTGGTGATGCACATCCACAATATCACCTACTCTTAGGAGTAATTGGAAAGTTTTTGGTGTATATGTAGCTTTTTGGACTTGGTTGTTTTAAGTTTTTTATTTTTTCATTTTTAGTTTTTTTCTATGTTTACAGACTATCATATGTTCACTCATTTTTTTTGTATGTGTTTGCTCAAAAAATACTTTTTATATGTGTGTTTTTTGGCACTATTGTATTTAATTGATCCCATATTTAGGGATCCATTCTATGTCACTATTTACGTTTTGGCTTAATTTAGCCATTATTTGTCACGATTTGCATGATATTGTTGATCCCTGTTAGCGGTTCACGTTCTCATTTTCACCATCATTTGCATGAATTTATTGATCCCTATTTAGGGATTCACGCTTATTTGTGTTTTATTTTATTTTGTGTATCATTCTATTTTGGATAGTGGTTGTATTGGTTCCTGTTTTTTTATACCAGGTGTGATCACTTTTTCACTTGAGATCCCACGTATATATATTTTATGTCACTTTATATTGAGATCCCCAGAGAGGATCAATCCACTGATTTTTTTTGTCACATATACAATATATATTTATGTCACTTTGTTTGTTTTTGCCATATTGTATTATTTTATTATTAGGGTAGCGCTGCATCATTTTGGTTTTGTGAATGAAATGACTGCTGTTTGCTACCCACATGTCATTTCTCCAGTACTCAGCCTTAGTGATTGGCTGGTAGATCTGAGCACTTTTACATGCTCCTCCATAGTCTAATTTGATAGGGAAATGGAGGCTGGAGGGTTTTAGCCTTGAAGTCAGGCAGGGAGGTCAGGCTCAAGTAAAAGAGTGTAAAAGAGTGTTATAAAATAAAATTCAATTGAGAGACATCTTTTGATGTCTCTTGTTAGGCACTAGCACTTCACTTTAAAAAGTTTAAAATGGGTGATACGTTTACTTTGAAGGCTAATTCACGCATATTGCAGTGAGAAATGTTTTACTGCGTTGTAAAATGTCTGTCACTGCAAGGACACACAGGAAACAATTGTGTTCCATACACATTGCAATGCAGAATTTGGCTGCGCTGTACTGCACCGTGCTGCGATAAAATGCAGACATGTTGCATGTCATCACAAAGCACTGTGCAGGATCTCATGGCAATGTACAGCAGCACAGCATATCGTGCTGCAGTACATTGTCTGGAATGAAGCGTATGTTTTCTACACTTCACATAAAGTTTACACAAAACATAACGAAAAAAAAGGGAGCCCTGTAACATGCTGAATCATGCACCACAATGCCCCTACTGCAGCCTTCAACAGAGAGCTCCTGCAGCTCTGCATTGCAGGGTGAATTCACCCTAAGTTTTTTTTTATACACTACAAATATTATCTATAATCCATTATTGAGATCTGCTATATTAGCATGTAGACTGCTGAATCATACATACTGGGGGAATCAATGGTGGAGAAGGATCTGGGAGTTCTGGTAGATCACAAGCTTAATAATGGCATGCAATGCCAAGCTGCGGTTTCTAAAGAGAGGTATGCACTGTGCCAAAACTCAGCAAAAACACCTACAGCAGGGGGTGATCTGTGCAGTGGGGGCTGGGATGTAAATTGCAAGCACCGATCTCCCTGTATGGCCTCTATGTCATATTTCCCTCTGGGCCTGCTCTGTGCTCCCTTGCCCCCCCCCCCCGGGCCCCACCCCCACCCCACAGCTTCCCTCTTTACCTCTCCCACAGGCTGCCACGGGGGGATGAATCAGGATGGAGAGTGGGGGAAGTAGCTGGTAAATATGCCATTTACCAGCCCCTTTTTTCTGAATGAACAGAGTCAGTGATCTATACCTATCACTGACTCTGTTCATTCATCTGCAGTGCAGCTAAGGCTACAAAGAAAGGTACTGGGGAATCTTTGTCCTCAGTCCCTTTCTTTGTCTCAAAAGTGAGACTTCAGATGTCTGTTTAGACCCCTGATATCTCACCAAAGCCCCCCAACAGGGCTGGTAACCAAAAAATGCAATAAATAAAAATTAAATTGTCAAAAATAATAATAAATTATTAATAAAAATAAAAAAACTACTGACACTATCCACTGCCCCCCACCCCCTCCACAAAAGTTATTGTGAAAAAATGAAATAAATAAATAAAAAACTAAAAAAATAAAATGTAAAAATGTAAAATACTACTGACACCATCTACTCTACTGACAATGTCCAATGCCCTGCTGACACTGTCCACTGCCCTACTGACACCATCCAATGCCCCCCCCCCCTCCAAAAGCATTGTGGAAAAAAATATAAATTGTAAAAAATAACAAAATACCTGCAATTGTATTCAAATCAGTTGCTACGTCTCCATGGGGTAACATAGGCTGCCTGCACAGAGCTCCAGCCACATAAAATAAATAAACTGGTTCACACTGTACAGGCCACAGCACCCATGTCAATATTCCCAAGACCTCATTCACTCTTTAATTATTAACCCAAAGTTATTTTAGATTTAACAGGAATTTTGTAAGTTATGTTGTGTTTGTGTCCGCTAATAAGGATTTTAGTGTATTGTTTGTGAAAAGGAAGTGAGGACACAGAAAATAGTCAGAAACTCGCATAAAAAAGCAACTAAATGCAAAATAAGCTTAAAAAATCTGCATATAAATGCAGGTAAACGCAAGTGCTTCCATTTGAGTTTTTACCTACATTTTCTTTTCACACAAGTGAACCAGTCCTAAATCTTAGCTGCTAGATTATATGTTTGAGATCTTAAATGATTCGGAAACTTTCAAACAGCACTTGCTGAATGTTTCCTCATCTTTTCCTCCACTCCCACGGGGCCGTAGGCTACATAGGACTATGAGACTGATCTGTCTCCTGCCTTTAGTTGTACTGTGCATGTGTAGGAAGTGATTGTGATAGTGATGCTGATATCCTCTTATCTCCAAGGATTCCTGCATATTCCAACAATTGGCTCACAGGACAGGAATCATCCCATCATTAACAACATATATGCAGCTCTTGTCAGTAAATCATGTTCCATGTAGGAGCCACATATAAGTTATTAGTGAAAGGAGACTTTCATATTGGCGGTATCCACAA
Organism: Staurois parvus; assembly: GCF_062004578.1. Classification (NCBI taxonomy): domain Eukaryota; kingdom Metazoa; phylum Chordata; class Amphibia; order Anura; family Ranidae; genus Staurois; species Staurois parvus. Next base: position 5,237,458 of record NW_028318083.1, read on the forward strand.
AGATCTTGTGGGTTAGAGATAAGCGGAGGTGTAACTGAAAACCAGGTTTGCTCTGGTTGTAGTGTAGAGAGGCAAAAATATAATACCATTACCCCTACTACGCATGTAGTAGCTTCGATGTTTAAATGTATACCACCATCATCCAGAACAGTCATATCCGGGGAAAGCACATCCAGAATGGTCCCTGCAGCAGGTGAGTCTGTGTTGCAATGGGACATGACCTTCTAATTTCTGTCCCCCATAGGTCACACCACCTCCTTACCCCTTGAGCTTGGCTGTGGCTTATACAGGCACTGTACTCCCCAACCAGGCAATTAACACCACCAATCCCCTGCCAACATTTGCTGCTGATCTAGAGGACTGCATGTGGAGTTACAACTGATAGCTGGTCTTACCACTTACCACCAAGCCTGCAACCTTCCCCTTCCACCACCACTATGCCACCAATTCCCCTTTCACTACTTACATTGCACCCCCTTCTCACACCATGCTTGAAATGTTCCCACTTCTGTGCCTTCATACCAGCTCTCTGCACTCTCACCACCCCAGCTCTCCCCCATCCTCATCTACCCACATTACACTTGCACACTAAATCCACTCTCACAACTGAGCCTGATCCCCATCTTCCCGTTGCCCACATCACATTTCCCACATGCCCACACTTTACTCACCACTGCACAAATGCCTGCCTTTGTGCATGCTGCTGCTGCATTGATGCTTGAAACGTCCACTGCTGTGCCTTCATATCAGCTTGAGGTTAATGTCCCACATCTGTGGCTTTTTAAATTGCAATTAGTGTCAGTGCATAAATAGTCAATGGGTTTGTTAGCTCTTACATGGAAGCACTGACTAGGCTAGATACTGAGCCATGGGGATCAGAAAAGAACTGTCAAAAGTCCTGCATAACAAGGTAATGGAACTTTAAAAAGATGGAAAAGGAAATTTCTGCCAGGGTATGCAAACTTTTGAACACAACTGTAGGTGCTGTTTAAAACTGATGACATGATTAAGGTGTGATTGGGAAGAATGGGATATTTTTCTTTGGGGAGATAAAACTTGCTAAATGTAGACACACTGCTTTAGTTTAAGAAGTGTAGTCAGAATGCAGAAAATTTTGAGGTTCTGTGTAAGTTAAAAAAATCATGATATAATGTTTATGGGCTGAGGTTTAGGTTCCATGTACACGGGACACTTCTGAACGATGGAAACTGACTGCTGGAAAACGTAGGTTAAAAAACATCTGTTTAGCCATGTTTGCATACCGCGTTTATGAGCGTTTGCGTATAGGAGCGTTTTTTTAAGAAAACCTCAGCAGACCTTCCAAAATGCCCAGAAAGCACAAAAACAATAAGAAATTAACTATTTCAGACCTTTTGAGAGAAATAGAGAGAGCAGAAGCAGAAAGAGCAGTATTTGTTGAGATTAGCTGTCTTTTTTTTGCAGCAGTGTCTAACATTTTTTTTTTTCATGCAAAACCTCAAAGTATGGTGTACCAGGTCCATTTGAGTATCGGGAAAACGCTTTGCATGCATTTTTCATGCTGAAAAAAGACTCTGGACAGCATCTGGAAATGGAAGAGTTAAAAAAAAATTTCAAACGCAAATGCCTATAAACGAGGTTAGCTACGTTTACACACGTTTACACGTGTTTTTGCGTTTGAAACACTGATAAAATCTACTCCTGAAGGCAAGTTTTCTGCATTAAAAAAAGACTAATCTCAACTGCCTGTAAACGACTGTAAATGACGATGTGTACACGGACACATAGGAAAACATTAGGGTGAGCTCAGGGGCTGCTGAAAAAAACGCTGAACAGCTCCTAAACGTGAGTTTATCATCTGCAGTGTACATGAGCCCTAATAGTAACCTATATTTGTTAATTTATTTGTTAATAGAATAATACAATGTGATTTGTGACAATACAAATGTTTTTTGTATTTTCTATCTATCACCTTGGAACCAATGGCCAACCTTTTGGATTTTTTAAAAGGACCGGATTAAATGTGTACACTATAATATATTCAATAATAATTTATAAAGGGTAGAAGTAAATATTTGAATCCAGGGAGTTCATCTGACTCTGTGGGGTCAGAAAGGAATTTTTGTTTTACCTGTGAGGCAAATGTTTTGTGTTGCCTTCCTCTGGACCATGTGATTTGAGAGGTTGATTGTCATTGTGCCATTTCTCCACTTAGTTAACTGTGTAACTACATCAAAGGAGGAAACACTCATGTTACTTATGTTTAAATGACTTGTGAAAATGTTGCTGATGCATCAACTTTTGTATTGTCCATCACACAACGGTATTACGCTGTTAGCACTGTGAACATAATTTTGAATGATTATCTGTAGAACCTAATTAGGTAATAACAAATGAACAATAAATGCTCAGTGAAGCACAAAGCTCAGTTGCGCCATCCATCCTGCTTGTGTAAGCGTATGTTGAATAGAAAATCAATCGAGAAAATATTTCACTACAATTACTGTTGCCACATTAGTGAATCAATTGTTTATGCCTCTGGTGATCTCAAAACTCAAGACAACTGCTGTCTCTTTGTTTTTAGCTTCATAGACTATGGTTAATTTACCTTGACACAATCATCAGGGATCTGGGATATGCTGGTGTTCCTAAGGCTCCATGTACACTGCAGCTGATAAACTCACATTTAGGAGCTTTTCTGCATTTGTTTTCAGCAGCCCCTGAACTCTCCCTAATGTTTTCCTATGTGTCCATGTACACAGAGTCGTTTACAATCGTTTATAGGCAGTTGAGTTTACAGTGGTTTTTTTTAATGCACCAAACTTGCGTTCAGGAGTAGAATTTATCAGCGTTTCAAACTCTTGTAAACGCGGCTAACCATGTTTATACGCATTTTCGTTTGGCAATTTTTTTTAACTCTTCCATTTCCAGATGCTGCCCAGAGCCTTTTTTCATCATGAAAAATACATGCAAAGCGTTTTCCCGGTACTCAAATGGACCTGGTACACCAAACTTTGAGGTTTCGCTTGAAAGAAAATATTTTAGACACAGCTGCAAAAATTTCTGCACAGAAATAAGCTGGAACACATCCAAACACCATAAAAAAAGACAGCTAATCTCAACAAATACTGCTCTCTTTGCTTCTGCTATTTCTGTCAAAATGTCTGAAATAGTTAATTTTTTACTGTTTTTCAGTGCATTCTGGGCATTTTGGAAGGTCTCCTGAGGTTATCTTTAAAAAACGCTTCTAAATGCAAACGCTCATAAACGCGTTATGCAAACGCGGCTAAACTGACATTTTTTAACCTACGTTTTCCAGCAGTCAGTTTCCATAGTTCAGAAGTGTTTTCCAAACGTCCCGTGTACATGGAACCTAAGCCTGTGGAGATCAGGGGCGGACTGACCATTTGGAAACTCGGGCACTGCCCGAGGATCCGGGGTCAGTAGGGGGCCCCATGAGATGCCCCTGGTACCTTTTTCATAGGCTTTTTTGAGTTTGTGCAAGGACACAGGGGCCCCATGATCCCCTATTGCCCGGGGGCCCCATGAGTTGTCAGTCCGCCCCTGGTGGAGATAGCTGGGACTTGGCTTGCTAATTCACTGCAAGGTGATAAGCAATCAGGGTTTTCTCTATTGTTTTTGAGCTTCCTAGTTTTCCAAACAGAAACACATGTTCATAGTTCCATTGTAAAATATGAGTGTCTTTGGCACAGCATAATTTGCTTAATATAACATATTCTCACATCTAGACTTGAGGAAATGAAGGTATATTCACAATGGCGCAGAATGATAATCATCCAAGTTAGAAAAGTGCTAATTGCAACCCGAACATCATGAAATGATCCAAAGGTAAATAATAAACTGCCAGAGGTTAAATACAAACTGTGCAAATGTAAATTTCAGTGTAAGGCTGTATGCACACGGGCATATTAGAATAATCCCATTTACGCTGGATCTTTCTGCCCGGAGCACGTACATTCAAAGGGTGGAAGCATATGCAACAACAAAATTTTATTCTAGAGCCTAGAACATCCATTTGTTTTGGGCACTAGATTGAAATTACGCACCTTAACTTGCATATATGCACATTTATGCACGTATAGGTGTAAATTTTGCAGTGCCTTTTCTCTGAATGCAGTTTTGGGGCATTTTTTTATGCCCCTAAACCCTGCTCTAAAATATAACTGTAAGCACCACAATGTGCATATACATATTGACTAATCTAGATCTGTGTTCAGAGGCATGAAAAAAAGAATGCCTTTAACCACTTGCCCTCCTGAGGATTTACCCACCTTCCTGACCAGGCCATTTTTTGCGTTCCAGCGCTGCATTACTTTAACTGACAATTGCACATTCATGCAACGCTGCACCCAAATTAAATTTATGTCCTTTTTTTTTCCACAAGTTGAGCTTTCTTTCAGTGGTATATGATCACCTGTGCGGTTTTTATTTTTTTGCGCTATAAGCAAAAAAACCCAACAATTTTGAGAAAAAACAATATTTCAGACATTTTGCTATTAAACATGTCCAGTAAAAAATTTAGGCCAAAATGTATTCTGCTACATGTCTTTGCTAAAAAAAAATCCCAATCCGTGTAAATGAATTGGCTTACGTGAAAGTTATAGCGTTTACAAATGGCAGTCTAGATAATGGGATTTTTTTTTTCTACTAGTAATGGCGACAATCAGTGACTTTTAGCGGGACTGCGGCAGACATTCTGACAATGGGGGGGAACTAACTTGGTGTCACTGACATCTCCAATTACATCAATACAGTGATCAATGCTAAAAAAGAGCACTGACACCAGGGGCAGACTGACAACTCATGGGGCCCCCGGGAAATAGGGGATCATGGGGCCCCTGTGTCCTTGCCCAAACTCAAAAAAGCCTATGAAAAAGGTACTGGGGCATCTCATGGGGCCCCCTACTGACCCCGGGCCCTCGGGCAGTGCCCAAGTTTCCAAATGGTCAGTCCGCCCCTGACTGACACTGCACTAATAGGACTGGGCAGGAAGGGGTTAACGTGAGGGGCGATTAAAGGGTTAACTGTGTGCTTTGTGTGTTTGACTAGGGGGCACGTATATATACGTGATTTTGCGCACAGGTGCTGCCCTGTAGCAGTATATCTGCTATAGGCCGGTCCTTAGGCGGTTAAAAAATGCATATTTTTCTTCCCATGTCCATGAGGCCAAACCCCTGAATGTGTAGGTTCTTTCTTTATAAAAATTAACTGCAAAGAAAAGCCAAGGTCTCAGTGAATACAACTCTCTACACCATCAAAGGACTCTTGGAAAATGGAGGAAACTCTGACAGTAACAGGTCTGGTGGGCCCAAAGCCACAACAAAGTTACAAAGTAGAAAGCAGGTTTGTGAGAGTTAATAGCTGGCAAATTCAGCAATTTGTTTAGTTTTGGATAAGGTGGGAAAGAATTAGAACACCTATCAGGTTTTTATTGCTGTCTTTGCCCGAGATTCACTCTCTCTATTTGTTTTGTTTACCATTAAGAGTGAAAATGAAAGAAAATTCCAAATTTTTGGTTGTCACCAGAACAGTAATAGAGGGGAAATCGACATTAAAACAAACCCATTTAAACTCTGTGGGATACACAGTCCCTTTTTATTTATATATTATCTAATTTTATTCTGTACACTTTTTGCTGGAACCAGGGTTGACAACTTACTCAGGATGACTGGTATCTGGAACAAAAGATGCTACCACAGCATTTTGCAGCACCATACAGTTCCTTATTGTCTAGGCCTAGCTTGACAAAACTTCATCCTTCAGCAAGATAATGACCCAGAACATACAGTACCTCAGGGCTATGTCAGAACTACCTAAAGCTGGCCATACAGAAAATACATTTTGGCCCGCTCCTGATAAATAAGCTGAACTTTGAGCTTTAGGTGGCATCTTCCCTGACATCCTTCAATCTGAAAATGAAAGAAGCCAGGTGGAAAATCGTCAGCTGAACAGTGGCTGTGCCCAATGACTTGTAGACACTCAGGTATTATGACAGCTGGCAAGGGAGATTCCTCCACCTACGCTGTTGAGCATGGATGGGGGAATTGATAGATTGCTCTCATTAGGCTGGATGAGAGAACTCTTACACTGTATGGCCAGCTTTAGAAGAAAATAAGACGATGGTAAGCTTCAAATGGAATAGGCACCACAGTCTCCAGTTAAGAGGGTCATTCGTTCATTTTATGGAGGTATAAGCCAATACTGCCTCCCTATGACACTAGTTCTTGAATGAATACCTCTGGGCCTGTATTTTCAGGTTTGCATTTTGGAGAAATAAAAAAACTAAAGAAAGCAGTAAACAAAATATTTGGTGAGTAGGACAATTAGCTACATATGAGAGCCAATGTAAAAATTCAAGCCACTTAGCTGTCTATCTTACATGGGTTTGAATAAACCTTTCAGTGCGGTAATAGTAATGAGCAGGCCTGCACCAATACAATGCCTATTAATGCTCTCAGATGCCCTATTTAAGGTACAACTGAAGGTTCAAATGCCCTCAAATGTAAATGACTTGGAGTGCACCTCAGGTCACCTAAAGCTATGCTTCCCTGCACTGTTTTGTTGTAGACTGTTCAGCATTACCTTAGGGGGCTGGCAGACTTGCTTTAATGTAAAATGTAGATGTTTTCTATAGCGTACCTTTGACAATCAGTGCCCTGGGTAGAAAAACATTAATAAATAGTTCAATTATTCTAAAGATGCTAAAAAAGTTTAAAATCTTAACTACTTAGTTTCTATACTGCTGTCAGCAAATTTTGAAACTCATTCCTCATTAACTTGTAAAGTATATCCTTCCAATAAACAGCTATACCCATTTGTGTTCTTTAGGTCATTTTGGCTTATCTCACATTTGACAGTATTTGCAGGGCTAATTTGTGAGAAAGCATAATATAAAAAAAGAAAAACAGACCATAAGTGAATGGTAACTCGCATTTCTCCAAATTCATTACTGGTCTCTAATGCCTATTTTTTTAGCTAGTTAGCAATGCCGTTAAGTTTCTGATATCTTCATGTGTAAACAATATAAAACAATCTCTTTGTTCTACCACAACTTTGCCTACTGGGAAGTGTTCTGACATTAACACACTGAACACTAGAGACCATTCTGGAAATTAAAGCTTTCGTCTTGAAATATTGGTTTTGGAGTTCATTAAGAAACTTCAAGGCACCTTCTGGGAAATTATATCTGTGCAAAACAAAAAGAGCACAAATAGTGCAGAACATTTCTTCAATGAATGGAATGATATTAAAATAATTATAGCATGATAAATAATTAATTATATAAACCATGACTTATTGCAAAGCTAAAACATAGACAAATTATATATATATATTTTTTTATTTTTTTTTTATTTTTCCCTCGTTTTACAGTATATGAAAGGTTTGGCCATCTTTATGTCTTCCCTGTTTTAAAGTAAATAAACTGTGTGTGTGTGTGTGTATATATATATATATATATATATATATATATATATATATATACACACACACACACACACACTTTATATTGTCAAAAGTATCGGGACGCCTGCCTTTACATGCACATGAACTTTAATGGAATCCCAGTCTTAGTCCGTAGGGTTCAATATTGAGTTGACCCACTCTTTGCAGCTACAACAGCTTCAGCTATTTTGAACAGGCTGTCCACAAGGTTTAGGAGTGTATCTATGGGAATGTTTGACCATTCTTCCAGAAGCGCATTTGTGAGGTCAGGCACTGTTGTCAAATGAGAAGGCCTGGCTCGCAGTCTCCACTCTAATTCATCTCAAAGATGTTCTATCGGGTTGAGGTCAGGACTCTCTGCAGGCCAGTCAAGTTCCTCCACCCCACACTCGCTCGTCCATATCCTTTGTGGACCTTGCTTTTTGTTCTGGTTTGCAGTCAAGTTGGAACAGGAAGGGGCATCCCCAAATTGTTCCCACAGAGTTGGGAGCATGAAATTGTCCAAAATGTCTTGGTATGCTGATGTTGCACATATGGTTAATTACACTGTGCGAAGGATGGGTCAGGTGAAATCAGAAGTGCTTTATTAGGAATGGCTGTAATAAACACAGAAAACTCTTAATGGCATGTGACCGGATTTTCACTGTAATCACCGTCCTCTATACATTGCTAAACATTTCCATATGCATTAATAAGTATTTCCATATGCATTAATAAACATCTTTAATCGCAATACTGAATATCTAAATTTCTGCAGATATGCTAGTTACCTATTTTGCATAACAATAGCGTATTACAATAGAGAAATCACATTCCATGTATCTTTGTGCCAAATCGCATACCTGCAATATATATTCACATTCATGCTGCGAGTAGTCTGATTACATAATGGTAGCAGCGACATTAACTGACCACCAGGGAACATGTTAAGTCATTTTGTCCTATTTATCACGTTAAACAGCCTCCTGCTTACCTGTAATAAACACAGAAAACTCTTAATGGCATGTGACCCGATGTTTACTGTGATCACGGTCCTGCTGGAAACAAAGTGTTAGACTTTTAGTTCCCCCTTCTGTGTCCTTCTATTATAAGCAGGATGTAGTTCTGCCATCTTGTGGTGATACAATAAAAATGCAATCACTAGTATCTTCTATTGACAAAGATAGATTACTGTTATATTAGGTATTAGGCTTTGGATTTTAATTTTATGGGGCTGCCTATTTTCTACACCTCTTACACTGACACCTTAAGAGTTCCCTTCACTGGAACTAAGGGGCCCAACCCCTGCAAAGCAACCCCACACCATAATCCCCCCCCACCAAACTTTACACTTGGCACATTGCAGTCAGGCAAGAACTGTTCTCCTGGCAACCGCCAAACCCAGACACGTCCATAGGATTGCCAGACAGAGAATCATGATTCATCACTCCAGAGAACACATCTTCACTGCTCTAGAGTCCAGTGAAGGTGTGCTTTACACCACTACATCTGACGATTTGCATTGCACTTGGTGATGTAAGGCTTGGATGCAGCTGCTCGGCCATGGAACCTCATGAAGCTCTCTACACACTGTTGTGCTAATCTGAAGACCACATGATGTTTGAAGGTCTTTAGCTATTGACTCTACAGACAGTTGGGGACTTCTGCGCACGGTGTGTTTCAGCATGCATTGATACTGCTCTGTCATTTTATGTGGCCCACCACTTCATCAATTCATTGAGCTGCATGTCTGCATGCCTAGGTGCTTGATTTTATACACCTGTGGCCATGGAGGTGATTGAAACACCTGATACTTTTGGCAATATAGTGTGTACACACACACACTATCTGCTAGGTTCCTGCATATATGTCTTGTAGTCTTGATAGGTAGACAGGTTGTAAGAGTTAGGCCTCTGTTAAGGCCTTATGAGAGAGGCACACTTTACCTTTAGACAGAAGTAACAAATAAATGCAGAATAGCACAGAAGAAATCTTTTGAAACCTTACAACAACAATCTAGTAGACATACTGCTACTATACATGACGTTCAGCTTCCAGCGCATGAGCAAAAAGTCCATCATTCATGCAAACACCTGATCAGCCAAAGTTTGCACCAAACCTTGAGCTCATTCCTAATAAGGGCCAAATTGCATAACCTCAAATTGTGTAACTCACCATGTTGAAATGTCCTAAAGCTATTGGATTCAGTAACGCAATATTATCCCCAGAAATTAGAAATTTAGAAAAGAATGGATCAAAGTGTTGTTTTCATTTTTTTTTCTAGAAAGAAATGTTTATTAAACAAAATAGTACGTACAACAACAGCAAAACAAAGTAGTATCCAACAGCCTGACAAAAATCAGTTCAGCTGTTATATAAATGGGTACATAAAAAGCACAAACAATTGGAGGGGCTGACACATTGATATTACAATGGTCAGAAGTCCACAGTCAAGTAAGGCCACCAAGCCAGCAGTCAGATATAAATAGGGGAATACAGGAAGGATATGGATAGGGGTGAGGGGAAGGGGATGCATTTAGCATATGTTGCAAAGGTCTATATAATCAGTTAACAAGCAAATCCTGAGCGCAATGGAATATTGTTATAGAGGTCGCTCCTCAAATTATACTTTCAATCCTTGGGCATCGACCCAACTTGGGCAGTTGCAGCTGGCACAGGTAATTTTACACAAAGGGAACATCTCAGTAATTGCAGTCCTCCACCCTTGCGAAGAAAGGGGGAGATTTCCATTTAGCAGAATCCCCCCCCCCGGTATAGAAGGCAGTGTAACAAAGAAACAATTTAAGATATCGGGAGGTTACAGTATTATCAGTAATGCCTAGAATGAAGATAAGGGGATCAGTGGGCACGGTAAGATATCCCACAGTATTCACAACCTGGATTACCTCTCTCCAAAAATTTTGCAACTTAGGACATGTCCAAAAGCATGAAGAAAGGTACCTATTTCTGTATTGCATTTGGGGCACGTTCTATCCGTGGTAGGTTCTATCCGTGGATAAATAATAATAGCCTCTGTGAGGTATAATACACACAATGCAAGAATTTGAGTTCGGTAGATCCAGGACTTTTTTTCTCAGAGAATAGGTGCAGGTACTTTCCGAGTCACCCCTTGTCTCTGTCCCCTCCGAGAACAATCCCCTGTAGCCAAAACAATAGACTCCCCCCCAGCAACAGTAATTCCCTCCCAGCAACAACTGACCCCCTAGCAACATAAGATCCCCCAGCAACAATGGATCCCCTTGAGCAACATTAGATCCCCTGAGAAACAATAGACTCCCCCAGCAACAATAGATTCTCCACCAGCAAAAATAACCCCCCACCAGTAACAATACAGTATATCTCCCAACAGCCAGCATCAGTAAACCCTCCAGAAGTCAGCAACAATAGACCCCTCCCTGAGCAGTAAATCCTTCCTTCGACAATTGACCCCCTAGCAACATAAGATCCCCCAGCAAAAATAGATTCCCCCACCAGCAATAATAGACTTCCCCAGCTGCAAATAATACCCCCCAATGACAATAGACCCTCCAGCAAATTCCCAGCACCTCATTCAGTGCTGGAGGTGGTGGAAATGCATCCCTCCACGTTCCCACTGAAAAAAAGCCCTGGATAAATCTATCCTAGCTGAAACCAGGAATGTAAACATACTTCCTCAGAGTGGGAATGTGTTCCTGCCATAAATTGAAACATGATGCCATATGAGGTATATGTACCTGGACCAAGACTCCATATAAAGCAAACTATGGTTTAGTCTGGGTTTCTGATGTCAATAGTTGTTTTATAGGATCCACAATTAACATAATTGGAGTAGGAACATGAGTTCATACTGCACGCCGGAGCTGCAGAAAGCGGAAAAACATCTGATTGGGCAAATTGAATAAAAGTGTATTGTTTTTATTTTTAATTAGTAATTTTAGGGTGGGCATAGACAGTAGAGGGCAGTAGGACATGCAGGCATAATTCAATCAACCTAAGGCATCTGTGTCAGCCACCCAGAGCCTAAACATGCAAGGCTGTCCTACCAGGCAGTGTCTGTGGACCACTGATTAGATTGTCACCTGATCTGGCCATCTAATATCTATAATATCTAAAGTATTTTGTATGATCATGCAACAGCTATTATTTTGACTGACAAATACTTCTGTTCTGTATAACCCATATCCTAAGCTTTAATAATTATGTGAGGGTAAACAGCGGTGATATCAAAGTTTTTTCATAGGCTCAGACCTTGTGCAAAAGCGTGGTAATCAGGTGATGGGTATTTCACCAAGGACTTCTTGCTAAGTACCGAGAAAGAAAATTAAGCGTTAGAGGCTTGTTTTAAGGGTTAGTTTAAAGGCCATTCACACAAGCCTTATGCCTTCTAAAAACTCAAAATTAATAAAAATAAAAGTTGACTCCACTAAAACTGGCATTCAGTTTTAGTAGACACCAGTGGATTGAATCAACTTTCTTTTTTTTATCTCTCTTGCACATACTAGGGCGTTCCCCTTTCCCCCTTCCAAAGCCATATCCATTGTATTACTCTATCACTGCTGGACTACCCAGGAAATTCTTTGTGAAGTAATATACACAATCTACAGGAGGGGTGGAAACTACTGTCTGGCCTGAAATTGATGTTGCAATTGGACAAACCTGTGAATAGTGATAGGGATAGCTCAGAAATAGTTTAATAGTAAAAGCCAGCATGTGATTTAGTTTACCAGTAACAACATACTATACCACAGAAATATCAATTTAAATGGTGCTGACAGTTTACTATATGAGGGTTTGTACAATACTGCTGTATTTTATACATATACTGTAAGTATGGAAGTCAAGTGGAATTACAATGTGCTTTATGTTATTTCCAAGTAATACCAAAGTACCCACACCACCACTTTGTAATGCATATGTTTTTTCATGTAATTAAGCTGTAAGGAGCAAACAATTAATCAAACAAACACCATGATGTTATTGTTACCTGCAGCCTCAACTCTACCCCTCTCTGTCATGCAGCGTGTGACATTCTGAAGTTATAAAATATACGCACAATGCTAATTTATTTTCAGTGTATTATATTTTACAGCTTGGAAGATGGACTACATACCCTGAAATGTAACAGATTAGTTCACTATAAACCAATACATTTTCAATACACAGTACATCTCAGTGGGAAATTCTTTTTTGGACTCAACCCCGCTAAATTTACAGTACCTCAAGCACTGCACCCCTCTTTATGGAATGTATTTTTGCTTCAACAATTGTTTTGTCATTACCTTTAAAATACACTTATGCGTTTTATCATATCAAACAAACAGCCATAGGAGGTCACCCTTTCTACACTTTCTCCAAACTAAGCCCTGCACCTACTATTCTGACTCAACTACAGGACGATAAACCTTATCTCCCACAATGTATACAGATACCACGTAGTGTTGAATTTATCCATTGCATCGGGTCAGTTAGTTTAACTCAATGATTAAACTCACATGTTGAGGAATTCAGATGAGGAAACCCATTCAAATGTTCCGTTTAATGGAGAATATCATAGGTAGAAAAACGTTAATGTTGTAAACCTCATGGAAAGATTCATTCAGGAAGACAGGATACAGTGGAATTATTACAGAGAGAGACAGGGGGGAGGAGTATACACAAGTACGGTGAGAGAAAGAGCTCAGCTTAGACAGAAGGAGACATCTTAAAGACACAGAGCAATAATAAACAAGTGATGGTCACAGAGAAATCATAATAAATCAAATAGTGTAACACAACACCTACAGACTTATGTCCCTAATAGGATGGTTACATTTCTTATGAGATTCCATTGGTTGGTTTGAGATGGCTGGATTGGTCTAGTCGTTTATCTTCATTCAATAACGGGATATTCTAAATCTATGGAACCTTAATTTGATCTATGATTTCCACTTGATCAGATGTGCAATCTTTGTCATTTTTGATCTGGGCAGCAGTGTTCACAGAGGAGGGGGCTACATGGAATACATACTATACAAAGAGAAGTCTGGTTAAAAGGGGCTTTTAAATATCTGAAAAGTGCCACTAGAGTTGAGCAAACTAAATTTCACAAATCAATATCTTCCTCAGATTGCCCTGGTTCAATTGGTCATAATTCAAAGGCAATACAAATTTCAAGAGGTTTATGTAATGTTAATGAACACAGATGTGTTAAAGATCATTCCACCCAAAAGTAACATTTTAGTCTTCAGAGGTAGCTGACAAGTTAGTTACTTTGTTGATTTATTATATATCTCTTTTTGTATGTTTTTCTATTGATTTGTTAATATATTTTTGCATTATTCATTTAACAGTGTGCTAAATGATACTGCAACTGGTGTATCCAAACAATAAAGATTTATGAAACATCAAAGAGAAAAAATAATCTGAAAACTGATAATTACCTAAATTAGTAACCAGTAAACTTTGAAACCCACATGGATGATTATCTTCTTTTTCTAAGAATGAAATAATGAATTTTACTTTCATGCCATAGTGACACTAAAAGGGTTATATAAACATACGCTTATTTGCTGTCAGCTCCAAAAAAAGGACATGTTAATTAAAATATACTGTTGTAAATGTAGAAAACATAGTTGCCAAAATGAAAAATGCAAATGTAAAAAGCACATAAAGGAAATAAATGCAGATAATAAAGCTGGAGCCACACGAATATTAAAATGCACAGGATGTATAAAAATGTCACAAAGATATTTATAATTATGCATTTTATTGTTAGACCTGTTCTACTGTATTGTTGTACAATAGATGTGATTTCTTAATTTTTGAGGATTCCCTGCTAGTGAAACCTGTTGTAAAAGACAAAGATATACAGTATACTATATGACTGATATGTGTCACAAGATTTAATTTGTTGTGCAACATATATGGTATTGCACAAATGATAGAGTGGGGACCATGAGTTGCTTGCGTGTGCCATTGTGGCTGTCTTTATGATTAGTAAAAAAATATATATTTTTTCAAATTCCGTTCTTTTATATTTATAGAACTTGAGGTAATGGCTTAACAGGCAACATAGACTGGTGTTTCATGTATGTTTGAACATCACATGTTGGCATTTTTCCCCAAGCATTAGAAATTGGCCTTATTCAAAGTGTTAAAACCCACAACAGTAAAATCAGTCTGTATATGCAGTAAAGCATGCTTGTTATACTCACTGTGGAACCTAAGGGGTTAATACTCTGCATTGTGTAAAAATGCTATTTGATCCTGACTTCTTTGATCCTCCCCTTCTTCCAGTGTCCTCTTCTTATCTCCTGATAAGACATATTGTGTGGAGTAACTCTGCACATGCTCAGTTTGGTGTGTATTGCTAGAAAGGATTTTTTTTCTTGGGAGAGTGCATGTGATCAGCACAGGGCCAATCAGCAGTGTCTAGACAGAGGTCAGGGGTTTGCATCTTCCTAGAGCAGAATCCTCCTACAAGCTTTAACATGTGCTCTGTTGGACACTGATAAAATTCACAAGACTGCTCTAACTGCTGAAGAGAAAAGGTATTTAGCAGTTTATATTTACTTAAATAATTGAATTTCCATGTTCTGTATTCTGTGGGGTCTAGGTATAGGGAATGCAGGGTCCTGGGTTTAGTAACACTTTAAGGCAGAACTCCAGCCAGATAAAGAAAACAACCAAGAATACAAATTTATTAACTAGTGTAAATTTGACTTGATTTCGCCCACCTGTAATCTCCTGTAGAGGAGCACTCAAACTGGGGACAGGGAGGGCTGAACTAGAATCCAAATCGGCTCTGCCACATGTGCATGTATTGAAAAGGAAAATGACAAAAAGAGTCAGAAGGGAGAACAACTGCTACTGCATTTTTACTGTCCAATCACAGGCCAGGGACAGAGAGGTGAGCTAGCTGTGTTTTTTAACAGATCATCACACTGGCTGTGCTGTCTAGTAAGGCTAGCAAGACCTGGACAAACAGAATACAAATTTCATGGCGGATAAGACAGTTTATAAATACTGTGTATATATTGTGACAGGACGAGACTCTGTTACTGTGAAATTTGTCAGTTAAAGGACACAGGGTGTGCACATTGACTGAGTGCAGGACTTTGGAGTATAGCTGTTGAGTGGAGAAAACTGCATTTGCAGCTTTCTCCATGTTCTAGTATTCCCGGAAGGGGCTCCGTAGTTTGGAGATTTCATAGTGTCTTGGGCGGGACGGAATCTCCAACCCAGAGTCTTGGTTTTGTGGAAGAACAGCAGGCTGTGTGTCCAGTTGCACACAGGCCTTGTAATGGAGGTTTAGGAATACCTCAGAGCTCCACCCAAGAGAGACAGAAGGTCTCCTGCAGGAGTTAGAGACTGCAGGTGGCAGCCGGAGTATGAAGGGCTGCAAGAGACAGCTAATGGCCTGAGGAGCTGTGTGCGTGTGAGTTAATGACCTGAGAACTTGGCCAGAGGAGTCAAGTGCAGCTCTAAGCGATGTGTCTGAAAGAGGGATCACAGAGCGGCCGGTGATTGAGGACATAGTGGCCCCAGCTAAGGTTGTTTCCCTCAAGTCAGAAGGACTGGATAAGGACGAATGTATAGCAGATATGTTGCCCACAGCCCAACAGCTGAAGAATGTCAAGTGTCAAGATGAACAGTGTTAGAAGCTTTCCTTAACCTAATATCTAATATCTTCTTATTAACAGTACTAACATAAGTATGAATGAGTTGGATCTTAATAGAATAATTGAGTTATTATATTTATATTTGTTCTAGATTGGGAAAAGTAAGTAATTAGACTTCATAGTCTGTGAATATACATATGAACATATATCTTGGGTTTTCTTTACATTCAAGCCACACATATGGTAGCAATTGGTCTAGCCATCCTCCCCCATCTATGTAAGAGATAAAGTTACACTCAGACTTTGAGAGAAGTAGACTGGAGGTTTGTTATATATACACATCTGTTTCCAATTATCTTTGTGGGACTACAAGTATACCAGCCCATTTTTAGGAGATGGTGGGGGCTGGATTGCTCTTTTTAGAGCAGGACAAAGGTTTAAAGGACACATTCTTTAGGCAGCAAGGCGAAGGGAGCTGCTTGTTCATATCTACACACATTCATATTATACACACACAATTACATACAATTTTATTATTAAGAACTTAACTATACTTTTTGGACTTTATTTAAACATTCTGTATTCCAATATTTTATTTCTAATTTTATGCAACATTATAATTAAATCATCTTTTTGAGTTTATGCAAGAAGTGGAAGGACTTTCTATTTGAACATTTCTCATCAATACAAGTTAATAAAATATCGAGACAATACGATATTTTACAAACAGGCAACTAATGTTGACTAGCAGAGGCTCATTGTTGAGTTAGAGGGGATGCGTAAGAGACATGCATCTGACAGTGCTCTGGGGGAGCACCAGGCGGTGATGGTGAGTACCTCCATTGAGCCATTGAGGTGGAGGTCTTTTCAAATGTCTCAACCTCTCAAGCTGCAGTGGATGAGCCCCTCCACGTCTCTGACAAGGAAAAGGTCCAGAAAGAGGTAACACCTTTAGATATGGAGTATATAGAGATGACAGAAACTTTATTAGACCTGTTAGAGTTGGTAGAAAAGCAATTGCTGTACACTTGGGTGTCTCCACCGCAGTCGGACAAGGTGGTACTGCGGGGGTACCATTAGGTTGAGCTAGGTAGTACAGGCTGTGCTGGGTACCTTTGATCAAGAGTGAAAATGGTTGATACAATGCCTATTGCCTGTGTGGAATGTGATCTCACAGTGGGGGTGCTTCCAGTCACTGGTTTGGATGGAAGGTGCTCAGGAGAACTGTTAGAGATATTGGAGGCAGGGGCGGACTGACAACTCATGGGGTGCCCAGGCAATAGGGGATCATAGGGCCCCTGTGTCCTTGTCCAAACTCAAAAATCCTATGAAAAAGGTACCAGGGGCATCTCATGGGGACCCCTACTGACCCCGGGCAGTCGGGCAGTGCCCGAGTTTCCAAATGGTCAGTCTGCCCCTGATTGGAGGTCTCTCCACCTGTTGCGGTGATGGATACATCTGCTTGTACGGTCCAAGGTGCGGCTGAGCAAAGGTTAATAAATGGTGCAAATACTGCCTCACCCCGCTAAATCTCATAAGAAGGAAGGGCCTGATGTGGACGTGGCAAAAGCAGAGATTCTGTCTGTCACCTGCAAACAGTTACCAGTTGACAAACCAGGAGACCCTCTGAAATACAGTACTGATGACATCAGAAATTGTGACATTAAAAAGTGTTTTTTTGTCAAGGATTGGTGCTGTTAACAATGGCTTTAGTGACTGTGATAGTATACATAATAAACCAGTGGGAGATAAGGTATTAAGCAATGGTTTATGTGTTGATCAGCATCAGTAGTTAGGCCAACTGCCCACAGAGCTGTGGAAAACAGGCGAAATGAAGCCTTGCAAAGGTTCTGCAGGCGATATTTGCTCGCCTGTGTGTGGTCCCTCCTTAGACTTGGCCCTAGGAAATAGTAAGAGAGAAAGAACTGACAGTGTTGGTAATTGTGGAAAAAGTGATTTATTACTGAAGGATGCTGTAAATGATGGCATTGATAATATGGAGATAAAGAATTCATTGCTAAATGAGCATAATAAATAGTGGTTGCTGGATGCAGGCAGAAGACGGTGGAAACCAGGTCCTTGCTCCAGTTCACGCCAGACAGGAACTATTTTCAGAGCTTGGTAGCCCACTTTTATTAAAAGGAAAAGCAAAACAAAAGTCCAACATAAGGTTTCCCACACAGGGGTTCTTCTCCAGTAAAATATACACAGTCCAAATAATAATACTAGCCCATCTAGCTACTCTTCAGCAGCACTGCTGCTATAGTTACTGGTTCTTCTGACCACCAGCTCTTTCAGGCACTCCGCTTAGAGCCGCACATGACCCCTCTGGCCAAGTCCTCAGGCCATTAACTCAGATGCACACAGCTCCTCAGGCCGTTAACTGTCTCTTGCAGCCCTTCATACTCCAGCTGCCACCTGCATCCTCTCTGACTCCTTTAGCAGACATTCTGTCTCTCTTGAGTGGAGCCCTGAGGTATTCCTAAACCTCCATTATAAGGCCTGTGTCACTATATATATATATATATATATATATATATATATATATATATTTATATATATATCCGTACGCACACACACACAGTGTAATGCCCTCTAGCTTAGCCAGAGAGAGTTTGCTGTTTGTAGAGAGAGTGTGTAGCACCCTGGGTTGAGTCAATTTGGGAGTGAGGTAGAGAGGTTATCTAAGGACAGGCTGAGGAGGTTCTGAAGGTCAGGACTGGAGCCCTCATACCTCTCCAGAAACTTGAGAGCTTTCTGAAGGAGGGATGGAGGAGGGGAGGAAGCTCAGATCTGAATACCTATGGAACCTTGGCCAATCCCCTGGCAGGAGGCTGGGCATGGTGACCAAGGCAAGCTTTCAATATTGCAGAGTCTGGCAGAAAGGGGTCAGAGTGTCGGGTCGAAGATGGAGTGAGGAGCTGGAGTGTGGAGCCTGGGAGGGGGCCCATGGAAAGGGCCTACCTACAGGCAGGTGCTGGAGAAGAGGACTTCTACTGTACCACCGTCTTCAAGGGAGGATATCCTGAGCGAAAGGCTAGAAGGCAGTCACCAACCCATTAAGCTATCAGGAAGGACAGTGTGAGTACTCCTACACCTCCTGGACTTCATAAGAGTAGTGTGCGGTCAGGTGGAAAACCCAACTAGCTTCTCATCCGGGGCTGCTGTGCTAAAGTGGCAGTTTCTGGGCCCCTTGTCCAGGGAATACCCTCAGTGCAGCTGGGAGAAGAGGAGGATTCATTTGGGGTCTGAGGTGGTACACCAGAGAGTTGGAGTGCTGTTAAAGGAGAAACTATTTTGTCCACATCTGTACATAGTTGCTAAGGAGTTTGTGCTTAAGTTTACAGTTCCCTTGGGCATTCTATACATCCCTCATCCAGATCCAAGTTATTAACCCTTTAATAAAATCCCAAAACCAAGCTCAAGGACTGTTTACTGACTTCAATGTGCAAAGTGCAGAAGAAAAATGTGTGTTGTCTGGCTGTGCAGAGTTTTAGGGAGACCCTAAACTTAACTACTCCTAAGGGGGTAGTGCTACATATATATCAATCATCTGAGCATTAAAGAGCTTGCTTAGAGTCCAGCTTTAATGGCATCACACTCTGACATCATACTTTTTACTGTATATGGCAGTACCATTCATTATGAATGGCACCTAAACACAGTGTAGGGTAGAGGCATGGGGGTACCTGTTATATTTCTACACCATATTTAGTGATGGCAGTAGGTTCAGAGACTCTTTGTAGTGAGTGAGCAGAGTAGTTTCCTAGTTACCACTAGGGGCCACCAGAGTTGTTATGAGATGTCATCATAGGAAGTGCCAGCCCTCTCCATTCCGGTGTGGGTCATCTTAGGAAGCAGGGCTCAGATACAAATTGTTATGGCAGGAGTCAGGCAGTAGGTTATCATGGGAAGTGTGTGAAGGACCAAGCCACAGCAAATATGTAATCTGCGAGACTCTATCTCTTTGATCTTTCATTTGGGGGAAGCAGGAAAGGAAAGCACAGGACTAATGA
This sequence comes from Staurois parvus, assembly GCF_062004578.1. Taxonomy (NCBI): domain Eukaryota; kingdom Metazoa; phylum Chordata; class Amphibia; order Anura; family Ranidae; genus Staurois; species Staurois parvus. The sequence goes on from NW_028318083.1 coordinate 5,257,496, forward strand.
GATTACTCACGCCCCCTTTTAATAGGATGCTGGGCTCTGCCAAGCCCTCCCTAGAAGGGTATGAGCTGCTCTCTATCTCTCTCTATCATTTGTAACTTATGGAGCTATGACTGAAGGGATGACTTAAGAATGCAATTAACTGCATTCAGCAAACAGTTCAAATGCTTTCCTTGTGTAGACTCTTCTTTCTCCTTACGTCAACGTAGGGATGCCCTCTGAAAGTGGACAGTGCTGGGTGAATCTACTATTGGGGTCCATTACTATAAGGTCTTATGCAGATATGGGATGGACTGCTAGGGGGTGGTGGTTAGACAAGACCAGGAATCTTCCAGGGTGTGCTTATATATTGGCAGGCTTTAGTAAGTACTCTGGGGAGTAGTCTATGTCCATAGCACCTTGGTAGGTCTAGGGAACCATCCTTTGTACAAGTGGAAACAGGTTAAAGAGTACCACCTGGTTAGCTGTACATGTGGAGGACATGCAGCACAACAGACAGTTCCTGTTACATCACAGCACTATGCAGTGGTAGCCAATGCAAATGCAAAGCAGCTCATATCAATGTACATGCAGTACTTTGTTCTGCCCTGCTAAAAAAAATGTTGTGGACATGTTTTGGTCTGCTATTGTCTGCAATCGTAAGAATCCAGCTTCTACATAGCCATCATAATCATCTTCATTCACTCCATGCATTTTGCTGAGGCATGAAAATGTAGAATATTTTTAGGTGATTCTGTTTATATTACAGATTTGTTTGAGACAATTTTGAGTTTTTGCTATGTTCCTTCTGAGCTGTTTTTGACTAGAGATGAGTTGAATGAACCTGGGCTTGGTTTAGAGAACATTATTGAAGTTCAGATTTCGAATCCAAACCCTATTGAAATTAGAAGGAGCCAACATTTTGATTTCAGCAATGGCCATTTTTGTGGTTAATTGTTAAAGAATTGTCAAACAAAGGGCACAAGGAACTGGGTGGTAGCCTGGGAAACATGAGCCAAAGCAAAAAACTATCATTCAGTGGGGAGATGTTCTTTTCAAGTGACTTAAAGGGCAACACTTAAAATCCAAAAATTCTTCAAATTATTGTTATTATTATTATCAAAATTCAGCAGAGTTTTTGAAGCTTTTTTGATGTCGTGCTAATCCCAGGAGAAAGAGCAGGAAAATTTCATGTGTGAAAACAAAATTGGATAAGCACAATTTCTAAGTAATTGAATGGGCAGATGACATCTGGAAATAATGTCTTAATTTAGAGACTGAAGAAAGAAAACTGTTAAAGAGTTTTGCACCATAGATATAAAGCATGTATGGACAGAATGTAACATGTGAATTAATGAGCTGGCAGATGACATTTGCAAATATAAAATTAGTGTCTTGATTGAGAGACTAAAGAAAAAAATGTTTACAGTTTTGCACAACAGCTATTAAGCCTTTTTGCACAGGCCACGATTTCTTAGGGGTTGTGCAGGCATATTGCATCTAGAAATAGAAATCAAAAATATAAAAATGACTGGGAAGAAGCGCCTTAGTACTAAATATTGTAAAGCTGCTATGCACAAATGAGGTACCAATAACCCCTAAAAGGCCGTAAAAAACATATAAATAAAGTGCAGCGCTAAACGTTTATAGAAAATGACAAATATTCTATCAATATTCGATCAATATAAGAAGTCCTCCTCCAAATAGATGAAAGAGAATGGGTGCTCAGGTGATCAGGTGACTTGATCCTGGTATCCGTGCACGTAAGTGATAAAGCAATGCGCACTCACCAGACCCGCATGAAATATGCGCCTTTGTGTATAAATGATCCAGATGTCATCCGGGAATGGGTGGTCCTCCCTCAGCTGTATATGGGGCTGATGATCCTCTCCACTTAGGGGTCCCCCTGATGTTTAATGGTGAGAGATCTGGTCCGGGTCCCTCCGGTGTATCCAGGAGTAGGTCTGCAAATTAGAGTGCTCCCCCAGGGGGTAACAAAGATACTCCCATAGTGTAGTATTTGGTAATAAAATAGGGTTTTATTGAGGTTAGGCATAAAACGTTGCAGACAGTTATTAGTGCACAACTAACCGTCTGGAATGCTAAGATGGCCACCAGAGCTCCGCGTTGCTCTGACGGCGTGACTTCACGGCGTGTTATGGCTCCTCCTTACGCGTGTCGTGCTCCAGCACGTCTTCAGAGGGGGGTTGCCAAACACGCCATGCCGTTCGTCACTCGTACTTAAGCGGAAGTACGCACATGCGCAATAAGGTGTAGCCTGACTGGGGACGTGCAGAACGAACTGCGCAGGCGCGAATAGACGCGCACCATTTTCCCTTGGTCTCCCCGGGGTGAATAAACAGTACAGGCGAACCGTCTGTATATTCAAAACTGTAATGTGCTAAAATTGCACAGGGCAAAAAGTATAACGCCCTAGAGCAGAGAATAGATAAAAACATTCTATATTTACGCTATAATAATAACCATACCCCAGCAGAAATACTGGATTAGTATGAATAATAGCTTAAGAATAAGCAACTAAAAAAGGAGTTTTGGGGATAATATATGTTACATATGGAAAATATAGCTAGAATTAATGCGCATGTGCGGATCAGAAAATACATAATAAAATCAAAAACAATAAAGGTATCAATAAAAATCAATATTGGTAAACAATAATAATATGTATCAGCCAACTCCAAATAGGCTAAATATTACATATAGAAGTGGTGTAACATCGTATGGCCCACATGGATATAAAAGATAATAATAAATCCTTACATACAGATGTGAGGTATTAGATAAAAGCAAAAAACAGAAATTGAGTATCCGGTTTCTAAATATTACTAGGACCATAGATGAGTGTAAAAAATGTATAGAAACATTAAATATATTAAAAATGGGTACACATAATATATATATATGTATAAAAACATACATATATATGTATAAAAATGACATAAACGTAAAGTGGTAAAGATGGTATGGAAAGAAAGAACTATAAATTGTGATCGTTCATCACAGAGAACAACAGAGGACGGGTGAAAAGAATAAGTAAAATATGTAAAATGTGTAATGACTCAATTAACTGTTCTCAATAAAACAGTTAATGTCTACCTCTATATTGAGTCCCTTAGGTTGTAAAGAATGGAGCTCATATATCCATTTCATTTCTAATTGTGACACAGCTCTTTTTTTGTGCATTCCTCTCCAGTGAGGTTTGATTAAGTCTATTCCTTTAAATTTAAGTGAGGTAGGGTCTTTATTATGAAACCTCCTAAAATGATTCGAAACCGAATGTTCTCTGTATCCACGTTTTATATTATTGACATGTTCCCGTAACCTATCTGTATGTAAGGATTTATTATTATCTTTTATATCCATGTGGGCCATACGATGTTACACCACTTCTATATGTAATATTTAGCCTATTTGGAGTTGGCTGATACATATTATTATTGTTTACCAATATTGATTTTTATTGATACCTTTATTGTTTTTGATTTTATTATGTATTTTCTGATCCGCACATGCGCATTAATTCTAGCTATATTTTCCATATGTAACATATATTATCCCCAAAACTCCTTTTTTAGTTGCTTATTCTTAAGCTATTATTCATACTAATCCAGTATTTCTGCTGGGGTATGGTTATTATTATAGCGTAAATATAGAATGTTTTTATCCATTCTCTGCTCTAGGGCGTTATACTTTTTGCCCTGTGAAATTTTAGCACATTACAGTATTGAATATACAGACGGTTCGCCTGTACTGTTTATTCACCCGGGGAGACCAAGGGAAAATGGCGCGCGTCTATTCGCGCCTGCGCAGTTCGTTCTGCACGTCCCCAGTCAGGCTACACCTTATTGCGCATGTGCGTACTTCCGCTTAAGTACGAGTGACGAACGGCATGGCGTGTTTGGCAACCCCCCTCTGAAGACGTGCTGGAGCACGACACGCGTAAGGAGGAGCCATAACACGCCGTGAAGTCACGCCGTCAGAGCAACGCGGAGCTCTGGCGGCCATCTTAGCATTCCAGACGGTTAGTTGTGCACTAATAACTGTCTGCAACGTTTTATGCCTAACCTCAATAAAACCCTATTTTATTACCAAATACTACACTATGGGAGTATCTTTGTTACCCCCTGGGGGAGCACTCTAATTTGCAGACCTACTCCTGGATACACCGGAGGGACCCGGACCAGATCTCTCACCATTAAACATCAGGGGGACCCCTAAGTGGAGAGGATCATCAGCCCCATATACAGCTGAGGGAGGACCACCCATTCCCGGATGACATCTGGATCATTTATACACAAAGGCGCATATTTCATGCGGGTCTGGTGAGTGCGCATTGCTTTATCACTTACGTGCACGGATACCAGGATCAAGTCACCTGATCACCTGAGCACCCATTCTCTTTCATCTATTTGGAGGAGGACTTCTTATATTGATCGAATATTGATCGAATATTTGTCATTTTCTATAAACGTTTAGCGCTGCACTTTGTTTATATGTTTTTTTATAGAAATAGAAATCAGTTGTACAGATTTGAAGCACATCTTTTAAGCTTTTCTTTGATAGGCCACAATTTCATAGGGAGAAAGCAAGCATAGATTTTTAGGAGATTTAAAGACAGAAAAATGTTACAGATTAGCACCAGGGATGTTAGACCTGGTAATAAAGGCTACTATATGAATGTCAGCCATAGAACAAGCAGACTGCATTTTGCAAAACAAACTGTTTTTTTACAGGCAGAAGAGGAAAAAAGCAAGTACAGTTTTTATACCCTTTTGGACAGACCAAAAATTTTGAGGAAAAGACAGTGAACAGACCAATTAAATGTTAAAAAAGTCTATTTTGAATATTTAAAACAAAAAAATGTTAGTAATTTTAAGTACACCTTTTAAGCATTTTTGGAAAGACCACTATTTCTGAGTGAGAGAACAGACAGATTTCAGCAACTAATATAACACTAGATTGAATCTTTGCAGAAATATAATATAAACACAGTATAGATTTGCTGCAGAGGAAATCTTTGAGGAAGACATTATTTCAGCCAGAAATATATGAAACTGCATATTATCAGACACAGGGTTAACATGTATAAGACATACTTTTTTTGCTAGAAAACTACATAGAACCTCCAAACATTATATATTTTTTATGCAGAGGCCCTAAAGAATTAATTGGTAGATGTTGCATATTTTTATGTCACATAGTATTTGCATAGTGATTTTCCAAGGGCAAATACAATTTAATGAACTTTAATGCACAAAAACACAATATAATACCCATTTGACTGGTAAAATATAAAAGATGATATTACGCCAAGTAAATAGATACCAAACATGTCACACTTTAAAATTGTGTCCGCCTTTGCAATGGTGCCAAACTACAGTACCTAAAAATCCCCATAGGTGACACTTTAAAAGCCTTTACAGGTTACCAGTTTAGGGCTACACAGGAGCTAGAATTATTGCTCTCACTCTGAATTTCACAGCAATACATCACTTGTGTGGTGCGATCGCCATTTACATATGCGTGCAAGAACTGCGCACGTCCGCATTTGTGACACATTACATTTTTTATTTTATTTATTTATTTTTAATTTTACACTGTCTATTTAACTTTTTTTATTAACTTTATTGTTATCAGAAGTGATTAACAACTTCCCTTGTGACAGCGTGGGCCCGTGACAGGTCTTTGTTATGGAGAAATCTGGGGTCTATTAGACCCCAGACCTGTCCTCTGGCCTCCAATGCAGCTGATCAGACACAGACCAGTGTGACTGTCCGCTTCCCTGTTCAGTAATGACCAGGTAAACAAAGAACCAAAACTGGAAGTGGCAAAATCCTCATCACTTTCGGTTTCTGATGTCACACAGTGGGAAGAACAACATCAGTTCCTTTCACTGTGTGCCTGGAACTAGACGCTGGATTGCTGTAGCAATGACTAAGATATCGTTAGCAGAACAGAATCCATCCTTTTTCATGGGAAACTATTTGGTAGCAGGGAGATGTGACATTTCAGCCATACCTATTAAATTAAAACTATTTAACTTCCAAAATCACTTTATCAAAAAAACTGTAAAGGTTAGCTGGACTGAATCACATTATTATGATGTGAGGTGGTTTTCAAAGCAGAGAGTAGGCGTTTTTTGGCCAAAGGTTAAACTTTTTCCAGACATACTGTTTGAAAATTGTGCACAACAAAGGCAAAGATTCATATTGTTTTGAATAGGAGGAAAATTTTGAGGCAGCAAGTAGGCATACGTATATCAAGAAGAAATACTAAATTACAATCATTTTTTACTCAAACCATAATATATTCATACTATATGCACAGATGTGATACATAGAATTTTTCTTAGTGAAGGAAATATCAGGAGCAGGGAGAAGTCCTATTTCATCCAGACACAGTCAATGAGACTGCTATTTTTCACACCATTACCACATAATAGTACTGACATGCTTAAATGAATATTATCTTTCTCCATAGGAGTCAGTTTCAGAATAAGGGAGTATTTTTAGTACAGCCTTAATAACAAAATGATAGTTTCATTTTTTCAAGAGGCTGTACTAAAATTTTAAAAATTTCATGCATATAATCTGTTTTTTTCTGATAGGTTTAAATGTTTGAAGCAGAGAGAAGTCATATCGCAGCCGAAAATTCAATTCAGTTATAAATTATACAGATTAAAGTATGAAATCTTTTTTTTTCATAGGTGGAATTCAAGAGGGAAAGAGCATGCAGATTTCACCTGTCATTAGACAAATTAAAATTGTATTTCTCCTGTACTACAGGAGAATAAAGTTGTATACATTTACAGCCAAAATGTGAAGTAACAATGATGGACCCCAAAATTCAGAGTCTGGGATTGGGAACAGGTGATTTCTATGTTAGGAATAATTGGTAAGCCAAACTACTGTAAAGCGCATGTATCCAAAATAATTCTGGATCCTGCCAGTGTATTCAAATAGGACCAATACATCAACACAAACAGCATGATATAGACTTCACGAAAGCCCAAAAAATTCCAAACTGAGGAGCACCATGCAGAAATATTAAGTGTTGTTCATGTATGTCCAGGTATGGTTAGAGGCCTCATCACTAGAGTCAACTTGGCAGTAGGCTGCACATACAGGAGTATCTGGGCCAACTGGTCCACTTGTTGTCACCTCTCTCCAGTTGCTCTCCTCCTCACATGCAAATGACTCCCATGCATCCTCTTGCAGCAAGTAGATCATACTGTGTTCAAGTGACTCATTTGTGTCAGCTGGCAGGAGCATCTATGGATGAGGATGCAAAACAGGATGCATTCACAGCTTCAGAGGTCTTTAAAGAGGAACTTCAGTTTCCCCCCCAAAAAAGTAATAGCAGCTACATATAAACGCTGTAGCTGCAAACTTTTGATATAAGGACAATCACCTGTCCAGGGCTCACCCGACCCGATTCTTTATTGGGATTCGGGTCCAGGTGCCGGCATGTTAACTAAGGGAAACAGCCGGCTTCCCACTGTGCATGTGTGAGCCGCGCTGCTCTTGTGAATGATCCAGCAGTTTCTGGGACCTGTGATGTGACTCAAAAGGCTGTGGTTGAAGAGGGGGATGAACTTCCACTCGAGCAGATGTGGGAGTGGGTACCTGTCAAAACCAGATACCCGCTCTCCCCCCAACCCCCCAAAGAAAATGTTAAAGAAGAGGGGGAGGAGGAAAACAAGTGGATCTTCCCCTTTTCTGATTTAAACTACTATTTGCCTGGGAAACAGAGAGGAAAGAGGTTGGAGGCTTGATTAGCTACTCCATCGCTTCCTCCACAAGCTGTATAGCATGTCCAGTGATAGCACAGAAAGGCACACGTGCTCTGCATCTAGATCCTGCACCAACCACCGCTTTGACTTGTAGATACAGGAGCACCTTCCTGATGTCTCATATCCAGCTCTCCACTGCACATGCATGAAATTGCGTGGTGCTCTCAAAATGCTTTGCAGCCTCCTGGGATGTGTCACCTGTCTCAGGAGGTTGAAGGCAGGCACGGTGCAGGCCAGGCTTATGCAATACTAACTTAGGCCCTGGGAGTGGATACTTGTCAGAAAAAGATTGCGGCTCTCAGAAAAAAAAACACAAATTTTTTTACAGTAGGGTGGGAGGACAAGGATGAGTGGAACTTTCACCTGTAATTGAAGGCCTGGTTTTAAAAATCAAACTGTCTATATTGCTAGTGGAAGCTAACATTCACCTTCTGTCTGGTGAATCCTTTGTCACAGAGCTCCTGGTGAATCCTTTGTCACAGAGCTCCAGGTAACAGTATAGCTGGCCATTCATGGATTAATATTTGGCTGTGTCAGCAGGAACTGGACGAATTTCAATACATGTATGGGCAGGCTGGTTGTATGACTTGTGGACAACCAGCCTGTTGGAAATTTTTCACTTGATCCACTCCGCTAGTGTATCAGTGTATTTTTAGGCCAGGGAACTCTCCCTACTGTCAAAATATGATGACACAGCTGGAGAATTCCCCCGTCCACATCGAGTATGTGGATGGGGGCATAGAATCATTTTCTTTTTTTCCACTCACTGGTTGAATGAAAAAAAAAATTACTCTTGTATGGATAACCTAAAACCTGATATCGATTCTATCTTTTCCCCATTCTATCCAAAGCAAAAAAAAAGTATACAGAGGACAATAAATTTGTACAGAGGAGTAAGTATCTAGAGCAATCCATGTTACAACTGCTACCAAAAACAAGCACTGTATAAAAGGTTAGTTGCCTTTTAAACTAGCCATACAAAAAGGGAATTTGATCATCACTTTGTAATAAATGGAAGATTCTTCAGCTAACTTATCATTGTTTCTTGTCTGATTTCCTGTAATTTAAGGAATAAACATAACCGCCTACTGTATACAAGCATTCAGTCTGCACATTGCACAGACGATTATTAGGCAAATTACCAAAGTTTGAAAGCTTGACAAATAATGCTCCATTACGTCTCTTTATCTTTATCAAGGAGGAAAAGAGATCAATATGAAAAGATTTGGTTTCATTGTGCTTCAGCTACTGTAATTAGCTTAATTTCACAAGGTGCCTAGGCGGGCAGGATTTTTTGGCATAGTGGATATGACTAGTGATGGCACACTGGGTAGAATAAATTCTTCAGCATTTCCTTCAGCAAGAATTAGACAGAACACTTTTCTTAATGTTCATTCAGCAGCTGCAGTCAGCTGGGTGAAATGAAGGTTGTAGAACTCTGAATCTGTATCAGTATTAAGTCTAAAACAAAACTAACTGTTGGGTGCTGCTGGATAGCATTTCCGCAGTAATAAGTAAATACCATATGAAGCACATATTGACACTTTAAGCATTATACTTGGTGCTGAAGTTGCATTTTTGTCAGTGCGCACAGTAGCCATCTATAACTAAGCACTTAAAATAATTTTATTAAATGACACAAAACAAATAATCATTGTTAAAGCAAACCCAATAAACCCCATGCACAGTGTAAAAGGTGTAATGTGTAAACATTTGCTGTAGTGTAAAATCCCTGTGTTTTTCCCTATCCGAGAAGCCACAGGTGGCTCACACCGGTAGCCATTTAAGTGAATGGCTGTTAATGTATCAGCGTAGACACTTGCATGCACATATCATGTATTCTCTGAATGTGAAAATGTTACATTCATGAAACATATCATACAAATGTGCACAAGCTTATGTCGATGCACTAAAGTAGCGGCATATACATGAGTACAGCTACAAGCAACCATTCACATCTATTGCCAGCTGTACATACCACCTTCAGCTCCTTGGGCAGGGAAAAAATGCTGGGATTTTATAAGTTATTGTTTAACAATTAAATTATATGATTGGTTACGTACCTGTCACAAAGAAAAGAAAGAAGCCTTTAGACGTAAGAGCAGCGGTGACAGCTAAAGAAGACATGCCCTCCCTTCTGCCCACCTGTTATGGCCCGCTATTGTGTGGTTTTAGTCCTTTCTGCAGAAGGGGACAGTTTGTTCTTTGTTTATTATTATTAATTTGAGCTGTAATGGCTGAACTACCGTAATTTATAGATTAAAAAACTGGTTTAGTTACTGTGTGTGTTAGTTAATGAATTGATATTTGCTATGTATAAGCAATATTTATTATTTATATGTTATTTATACCAACAATAAAATGGGCCGCAGCCAATTCATACCACTCAATATGGTTTGTTAGTCCATTTATTTTATTTGTTTAATATTCAGTACTGTCTCTGGTCCCATGTATTTTAAACTTCAAACCCTCTGTGTATATGTGGCCTTATTTGCATGCAGGGAAAGCCAAGAGGTTCATTTTAATGTTTCCCTGACCCCACAAAAAGCAGCACATAATCATATTTTCTTAGCTCTCTGCCTGTTCATTTAGTCTTCTGGAACAAGGAAAGAGAGCCCTGGGTAAGCCCCAGTTGAAGCTTATGCATGACTAAGGAATGTCCTCTTACCCCTAACTGACATTACTGGACTCACTGTTAAACATCAGTTCTGTTATATGAGAGGATGGGTTTGTGTTACATGTTCTTCCATTCACCACAAGTCACTTAACTTCTCAACCAACTAACTATCCTTTAATAAAAGGGTATCTCTACTTGCCATTCTAGTGGCTCAAACTGATTCCCACCAATTACGATATTCCATACCTCTGAGGTTTTGAAAACCTGCTTCTCCCACCACATGCTGTATTTCCTCTTGCCAGCTCAGACATCTCTACAGGACATATGAGCCAATTGAAGAAACCACAGCATGAGGTGAGGAGAGCAGTTACTTGACACACCTAGAAGCAGGGGCGGACTGAGCATTCGGGCACTGCCCGAGGGCCCGGGGTCAGTAGGGGGCCCCATGAGATGCCCCTGGTACCTTTCATAGTCTTTTTCATAGGCTTTTTTGGGTGTGGTTTGAGTGTGGGTGAGGACACAGGGGCCCCATGATCACCTGTTGCCCGGGGGCCCCATGAGTTGTCAGTCTGGCTCCGCCTGGAAGTGTTAAATACCTGTAGTGGTTGGAGAGCAGCAAGTCGGTGTAGTATGAAGACAATTTTTACTCGCAAACATGGCAAAGTTATATTATTGTACCTTTTTTGAGGTACTTATAATGTTCCTTTTCTGATTATTACCCTGCCTTTTAGGGGTCCTGTTTTGTACTTTGGATTCTTGGAAACCGAAAGGATAATGTGAAGGCTTGGAGGTTTTGTTTTTTTGTTGAAAAATATACTTTATTTTTTACATAAGTATAAAAAAAACAAGATACTCTTAGTCGGGGTACATCTCACCCTGTACTGCGGCGCAGCGCTTAATACACCACATGACAATACAGTTCCAATCGTACAATAAATACATACAATAAATACATTCACTCAGCAGTATGATGCCTAACGTGATGTGCATGGCGGACAAATTCCCCAGATCATCACGTCATGCATGATGCCGCTTACCCCGAGACTGTTTGTGTCCCCCTAGGTTACCACCAGAAGCACCACCAAATAATAAACATAGAATGCAGAAACATTGCGGAATAAATAAATTCAAACAAGCATCGTGGGTGTTGGGGGAGTAGGAAGGAGGGCAGAGGGAAAAGGGAAAGAGTTCACAGGCCTGAAGCTTTATTGAAAGGACAAAGACATGCAAGGTAGAGTAGGGGGAATGGGAGACCCTCAGACGTCCTCTTCCTCCTTAAAGTCCATCAAGTTATAGTTTCTGAGCAGACTGAGGATCAGTCTGCGACAGTCCTCAATGGACATCCTCTCCCGCTGGTGGATGAGGAGCTTCCTGGAGCACCATAAAGCATCCTTAAAACAACACTGCACCCGCCATGTCCTCCAGGGTAAAAGTCCCACAATAACGACATCTGTTGGATGCTCAACTTGTCTCTTCAGAACTCCCCATACAGGTAGGTGTTCGATTGGGTTCAGATCAGAAGACATACTTGACCGCTGAATTACTCAGGCCCTTTCTCTTCCGTGTGATGGCATTGCTGACAGCACGAAATAGGAAAGCGTTTTATTTGTTAAGTAACGCCCTTCTATAAGCAACTGTCTGCTGGACACCTGTTTAATGAATAATTAGACTCACCTGTAGTTGAATTCTTTTAATTAGGATTTTGTTGTCTAAAATTTAGTTTTGCTCCTAAGACATTCATTGGGGTGTATTCATTTATGCAACATGGTCTTGAGTGAATTTGTTAGGAAAAATACTTTTTCACGTGTGCAAATTAACAAATCTTGTTTGCAATCAATGGCCCGCATTTGTGGGAGTATTTTGTAGTATAGTGTCCCATAGAAAATGTTAATTCTGAAAGTAAAGTAAAGGTTTTCTGACAAATCTGTTGAGGTGTCCTCATTTATGCTGAGCACTGTAAAGATCTCCTTAACGGTGCTCGTTTAGGGGATATTCACTGTACCTACAGGTAAGCCTTATTATATTCTTACCTGTAGGTACAAGATGAAAAGTGGACTTTACGAAAGCTTTAAATCGTGGCAGTGAATAATTGATCTAACAGAAATGAAACCCCATCCTGGACCTTTTCAGTTTGATTTACAAATGAGCGGTGACTGAGTTCCTGACAACAGAAAGTGTTGCTTTAATTGAAAGTCACAAAAGCGTGTAAGCTGTTTATGGTGATAACTGTGTTAGTATGAGCACTGAGCTTCACTGTACTGAGAGATGCAAAGATGACAAGGAGAGAATATCTGAACTGTATGATAGACAAAGGTGTGGATAACCTGTGACAGCATCTGATGAGCTTCACAGGGAACATGCTAATGAACTGATTAATCGGTAGATTGCTCAGTGAGAAATTTCTGTCAGAATAGACATGTTGCAAGAGTGTGTGGGTCACATTATTGCTATTCTTGGATGCCTGAAAGTCAGGGTTGGGTTCTTCAGACGCTTTCAGCTCAAAGCTGTGAAGCCATAATTAAGAAGGATTTGAAGGGGCAAAAGAAATTTTAACCTGCAACACAGCAGTGGGCTACACACTTTCCATGTGACTATGGAAGTTGAATCTAACCACTCTACCACATCCACCATCCAGCCTACACATAGTACCCTTCTACTTCTATCTTTTTCCAAGAATGGACTTTTACTGTGGCTGCTTCCCAAAGCTTGTTTAGCATTGGCAAATATGTATACAGTAATCTGGTAATTAGTAGAAAAAGAAATATACTTAAAGTAAAGCTTCATTCTTTCAGTCAACATTGGCTATTATAATCCTTATGCTAGCTGCTAGTATTAGTAAATAGATTGGAAAGTATATCATATCTACTTATTTAAACTTTTTTTTAACATTTGCCCAGTTACTTCCTGGTTTTGCCTAGGCAAATAATGTCATACATCCCAGGAGCCTTCAGGAGGGGTGGGAGGGTTCTCAGCTCAGCCAATGCCTGAGCTAAGAGCAGATGGATTTCAGGAAGTAAATGCTACATGAATAAGCTGCCTTTACTCAAGATGGCTTTGGCTAGAAATGTTGGGGGTGTTTTTGAAAGTGTACTTATGCTTTCATTAAAGAGCCTATTCTAAGAATTATTTCTGCATATAATTTATTAAAATACTCCCCACCAATAGAAAGTAAAATACGTGGAGGCAGTACTTTAGGGGCCATTTCCTACCATGCCCATACATGAATCACATAGGAATGCGCTGTGCATTCCTGTGCAATACACATGCAGTTCTGTGTGATTTCTGGCCATTCATTTTTATGGCCGTGCCCACACATGAACTGCACAGGAAGGTGCTGTGTGTGATTCACATGCAGTTCTGTGCAGTGTGAATTTAGTCCATTAATTCTGAATGGGCTAAAATCACATCGAAAGTAGTGCATGCACTACTTTTTAAAACGTGCTGCAACCGGATTGCATGGTGCAGAAGTACCATGTGTTTCGTGTGCTGTTCCCCTCATATTTGTTATTTAACTGTGCATTGTATCACCAATTCTTATTTCACCATGTTTGTTTCTATGTCTTGATCTGTTGCTGCCATCTGCTGGCCAGAATTTGCATGCTGCATGCATCTGTTATAGCTAGTAAGTTTTTCCTCTGCTGGGCGTGGTTTTAGGCAAGCCTTGGTTCTGGTCACTTCCTGCAGCCATTTTATCTGCTATATAGCTGTGTGACAGGACATTCAATACCCTGGGCTTGTGAAGGCATCAGTTTTTGACCAGCAGTTAGCCTCAGGAAAGATATCACAGGACAGCATCAATACCTCTACTACCTTACAGTATTGTATCACTGTTTGTCGCTGTATTTTGGACCAAATAAACCCACGCTGATTTCATTCCCGTGTATACGTTTGGATCCATCTAACCTGAACATCTGCCGGTCTGGTCTGCTCCACTGCTTGGATACGAAGGTAGGACGTTACACAGCCATTATCAGTTATACCTTCATTCGCCTTCATGTGAGGACAGAACAGTCAAAAACTGCCTTAAAGTCCATACCCCACTACAGATTCCCTCAGAGTCCAGTACCACACTCAGGAATCTCCCTAGCAACAGGCCCATTTGCAGCAAATCTGCCCCGCTACAGTGCACGTTCCACAAGCCTATGCAGAAGCTTTGCGCATACGCAGTATCTATAGTCTCGCCTGGAAGTCCTCCACAACTCGCCAAGCCATTCCTAAAGTCCTATATTAACTTTTGCTCGCATAATAGAAGTACTGTTTATGCACGTTCCTTACACTGCCGTGGCCGCCGCAAAACCCCGCAATTCATTCTAAATATCTTAGAAATTTTGTCAAGGTGCCCTATCGGAGCTGTACTGCGATTTTCATCCCCCAATTCAAAAGTTCATTTTCTTAAAGAGACAGCGCACCTTAAGTCAAAATGGCCGAAAAGGACTTTGCACAGTTCCCCAGTGATGAACTAAAGCAAATACAACCTGATACTGATCATCATGAAGGGCAGGGAACAGAATCCACACTTCCAGCAGAACAAGTCGTGCGACCAAGACGCTCTCTCAAACCGACAGTAAAGGTCATTGAAAACTATCACACCACAAAAGATGAGCTATGTGATAACCTGGAGGAGCAATGGGAACGAGTTTCCTCCCTTATGTCCGGACTTAAATCCTCATCAGGTGATGCCACAAGCTTACAAGTTGCCATCGGGCGGCTGGATACAGCTCAAGAAAGATACAAGAGACTGTCCACAAGGTATATAACCTTTCTAAAAGACTCTAATATCGATGAAGCCCTATCAGAACTGAGCAAGGCAGAAGCAATAGACAGACAAAGAGACGTCATGGTGCTGGATGTTAAAGGTAAAGCGGAACTCCGTATCTCGCATTTGCAAGAAACTAGATCACACAAATCAAATTCATCTAAACATTCCTCTCGGTCATACAGATCATCATGCTCAAGAAGCTCAGCCTTGAGCGACAGATTACTAGAGGCCCGCATAAACGCAGAGCAATCCAAAGCGAGACGCTCCTTCACAGAAAAAGAAGCTCTTGCAAGAGCAGAGGCAGAGGCAAAAAGGGCAGAGGCAGAGGCCAAGAGGGCAGAGGCAGAGGCCAAGAGGGCAGAGGCTCGAATAAAGATTTTCAAATCAGAGATGCAGGAGGAAATTGCATTAGCTAAAGTAAGACTACTTGAGCAAGCATTGAGCCAAGGTCCTGATCCAGTCTGCTCGCTACCACCGGAGATAGATGATCCAGTTGATCGCACCAGTGACTATGTACTGAATCAGGTATCTGCTCCACCCCCAGTTTGCAGTACCGTCCAAGCCGACAACACTGAAACCTCCAAGTCAGCTCTACCTGCGGTACCAGTGCCACCCACAGCACCCGAGCAACCTAATAACTGTTACCCGGAAGTGCCCTCTCAAGGATGGTTGTTACAGAAAGATCGCTATCAGGCATTTTCTGGCCTACCTCCACAGCTCAAGCAGCAGTCATCACAATATACAGAGGCTAAACGAAAGCTTAACCCTGCAGCTACATCATTCTACCCGGAAGCATCTCACCCTTTCACGCCAGGCAGCCCATACGCCCCAGGGGCATCACAAGTCATGGCATCAAGCAGTGAGAAATCAGATATGTCTGAGTTTGCCAGGTTTATGGTGAGCAGAGAGCTAATCAACACCAGTCTCTCAAAATTTGATGACCGTGCAGAGAGCTACAGAGCTTGGAAGGCAACCTTCAAGGCCGCCATCGCTAACCTCAACCTAACCGCAGAGCAGGAGTTTGACCTCTTGATCAAATGGCTGGGCCCAGGCTCCACAAATTGTGTCAAGAGCCTCAGAACTGTCTACGTGGGACAAGCAGAAGCAGGTCTTGCTGCCGCCTGGCAGAGACTCGAACGTACCTTCGGCAGTGCAGAAGCAATAGAGAAGGCCCTATTCAAGAGACTGCAGAACGTTCCAAGGATCAATCTCAAGGATGTCCAGAAGCTTCAGGATTTAAGTGATCTGCTCATGGAACTGGAGCTTGCCAAGGGTGACCCTCGTCTGTCCGGGCTGTGCTACCTGGATACAGCTCACGGAGTGAACCCAATTGTCGTGAAGCTACCATACAGTCTGCAAGAAAAGTGGGCGACATCAGTCTCAAGGTACAAAAGAGAGCATGACATCACCTTTCCCCCATTTATTCACTTCTGTAGGTTTATCGATGAACAGTCCCAGATGAGGAATGATCCCAGCCTCGACTTCCTGGAGTTCAACACTACAGCTTCAGCGACATCATCACCAAGGTATGAAAGCGTCACGCATAAACACAGAGACTTCAAGAGCAGCGTGAGTGTTAGAAAGACTAACCTACCATCTCCTGTAGTACCCACGGGTAAACAGTACACCACCTCATCAGGAGATAAGACCTTCAATCGTGAATGTCCCATTCATAAAAAACCACACTCTATGAATAAATGTAGAGGGTTTAGATCCAAAACCATACAGGAGCGCAAGAAAATCCTCACCGAGCTTGGGGTATGTTTCAGATGCTGCGCTTCATTAGAGCACATGGCTAAGGACTGTAAATCTGTCATCAAGTGTGAGGAGTGTCATAGCGAAAAACATCCCTCAGCTATGCACCCAATCCCACTCTCCAGAGATTCACCCACTGCCATCACCACCAGTCCTGCTCCAAGTCATGGCGGGGAGCCCCAAAATTACGCTAACGCAGCGACTGCTGTTTCCTGCTCATGCTTGGATGTATGTGGGGAGGGCCAGTGCGAGAAATGTTGTGCCCGAATATGCCTAATCAAGGTCTACCCAGAGGGACTACCAGAAAAGGCAGTAAAAATGTATGCCATCATTGACGACCAAAGCAACCGGTCCCTAGCAGGTCCTAAATTCTTTGAAGCCTTTGGAATAAAGGGACCATCCGAACCCTATACCTTAAACACCTGCTCGGGCCGCATAGAGACTAGCGGCAGAAGAGCACAAGGATTCATCGCTTCTCCTGTCAGTGGGGATACGGAAATACCCTTACCGACGCTGATCGAATGTGATCAAATACCCAACCATAGAGATGAGATTCCTACCCCAGAAGCTGCATTTCACCAGCCTCACCTAAGGCACCTAGTCAACGTTATCCCACCTATGGACATCAACGCCGAAATTCTACTCCTGCTCGGCAGAGACAATCTAAGGGTACACAAGGTGCGTCAACAGTGTAATGGTCCTGACTATGCGCCATATGCCCAGAGACTGGACTTGGGATGGGTAATCATAGGAAATGTATGCTTAGATCAACCAGAAATCGACTCCTTCAAAACGTACGTGCGTGCAGATGGACGCACAACTTGCATTAAGCCGTGTCCTCATCACTATCAGGTGAAAGAGAAGTCTCCAGGCCTCGTACAACTACCTGATGTCATTACTCCCCTCTTTGCTGACAACTTGGGGAGATCAGTCTTTCATACAACCAAGGACGACGATAAAGTAGCCTTGTCAGTAGAGGACAGAGAATTTGTCGAGATAATGGACAGTGAGTTCTTTAAAGACGAAACCAATCACTGGGTTTCTCCATTACCCTTCCGAGCTACCAGGGTAAGACTCCCGAACAACCGGGAACAAGCTCTGTCTAGATTTAACTCTCTTCAGCGTACCATGAATAGCAAGCCTGAAATGAGAGAACACATCGTCGCCTTTATGGATAAAATATTCCGTAACAACCATGCAGAACCAGCTCCATCCTTAAGGAAGGATGACGAGTGCTGGTACTTACCTTCATTCGGAGTATATCATCCACGAAAACCTAATCAAATTAGGGTTGTCTTTGATTCAAGCGCCAAACATCAAGGTGTATCTCTTAACGATATTCTTCTCACAGGTCCTAATTTGACAAATAACCTAGTCGGAGTGCTGATGAGATTCAGGAAGGAGCTTGTCGCCATCACTGCTGACATTGAACAGATGTTCCATTGTTTTGTAGTCCGAGAGGACCACCGGAATTTCCTCAGGTTCCTGTGGTACAAGGACAATGACACCAACGCAGAGATGATGGAGTATCGTATGAGGGTACATGTGTTTGGAAACAGCCCTTCACCAGCCGTAGCGACTTACAGGCTTCGGAGAACTGCATTAGAGGGGGAATCTGAGTATGGTACAGATGCCAAAGACTTTGTGGAAAAAGACTTCTACGTGGACGACGGGCTCAAATCGCTACCAACTGAAGAAGCGGCTATCGATCTGCTCAAAAGGACTCAAAATATGTTGTACCAAGCTAAACTTAGACTACACAAAATTGCTTCAAACAGCCTAACCGTAATGAGAGCCTTCGAGCGAGGTGATCATGCACCTGGATTCAAAGACATTAACCTGGGACTGGACAGTCCACCTGTGCAGAGGAGCTTGGGCCTCAGATGGGATCTCTCGGCTGACTCCTTTGGTTTTCAAATAAGTTGTGCAGACAAGCCATTCACAAAACGTGGTGTCCTATCAGTGGTAAACAGCCTATTTGATCCGCTGGGATTTGTAGCACCCATCGCCATACAAGGTAAATCCCTACTGAGACAGCTTTCTGAAACCTTCAAGGATTGGGATACCCCACTTCCCTCCGATAAAGAGCAAAAATGGGAAGCCTGGAAGCAATCTTTGTGTGCTTTGGATGAGATCCACATCCCAAGATGCTATATTAAAACCTCACTTACTTCTAGCATAAAGAAGGAACTCCACGTGTTCTCGGACGCCTCTACAGAGGCCATAGCAGCGGTCGCCTATCTAAAGGTCACAGAACCCAACAAGCAAAATCACGTTGGATTCGTCTTTGGTAAGGCTAAGTTAGCTCCCAAGCCTGATCATATTATTCCCAGACTTGAACTCTGTGGGACTGTGTTAGCAGTGGAGATTGCAGACTTCATACAAGAAGAACTAGGTGTCAACATAGATGAAGTTCAGTATTACACGGACAGTAAGGTCGTTTTAGGTTACATCTACAATCAGACGAGACGATTTTATGTGTACGTCAGTAACCGCATAGAGAGAATCAGGAGGTCCTCCAAACCTGAACAATGGCACTATGTACCATCCGAACTTAATCCAGCAGATCATGCCACTAGACCTATGTCTGTAGGTTCCTTTACTAACTCTACTTGGCTTACAGGTCCGGAGTTTCTGCTAAGACAGGCGGACGAATGTGTACAGGAAGTTTTCAGCATCCAGGATCCAGATAATGATCCAGAAATCCGCGCTGAAGTCAGTGTATTGGTCACTGGAACAAAGCAAACCTCCAGCCTCGGTTGCCAGCGCTTTGAACGTTTCTCCAGTTGGATGAGACTCGTCAGGACTATCGTAAGGTTAGTGCACATTGCGAAATGTTACCACAATACTCACAAAGATAAGGATTGTCACGGTTGGCACGTCTGCCATAAACCCTTCTCTGCGGAGAACATCTCTCATAGTGAGTCCCTCATAATACATCACGTCCAACAAGAGGAATTCAATGTAGAATGGAAGTGCTTATACAACAAACAGCAGATTCCAATAAAAAGCCCTCTTGCCAACTTAAATCCAGTTATTGACAGTTTTGGCTTGCTCAGAGTAGGTGGTCGTTTGAATCAAGCCCACCTAGGAGTTGCAGAACAAAATCCTCTCATCATTCCCAGCAAACACCATATCACCGTCTTGCTGATCCGACACTACCACAAAAAGACTGAACATCAGAGCAGGCAAATCACTGAGGGCAAGTTACGGTCTGCTGGCCTTTGGATTATAGGTATGAAAAGACGTGTGGCCCAAGTATTGCATGACTGTGTTCACTGTCGCAAAGCTAGAGGAAAACAACTACACCAACAAATGGCTGATTTGCCTGCGGACAGACTATGTACAGAGCCGCCTTTCACCTACGTTGGCCTAGACGTCTTCGGGCCATGGATGGTGTCCGCACGCAGGACCCGTGGTGGTCACGCAAACAGTAAGCGTTGGGCTGTACTATTTACTTGCATGAGTGTGCGAGCCGTTCACTTAGAGGTCATAGAATCCATGGACACATCCAGCCTTATTAATGCCTTAAGACGGTTCTTCGCAATCAGAGGACCAGTGAAACAGTTGAGGTCTGACCGTGGAAGCAACTTCATTGGAGCCTGTAGAGAACTGAACATAGACACCAAATCCATTCAAGATCACTTGGCGGAAAAGGGTTGCACCTGGATTTTCAATCCTCCTCATAGTTCTCACATGGGGGGCTCCTGGGAGAGAATGATCGGAATCTCACGCAACATCTTGAATTCTATGTTGATGGATGTAAACTCTTCAAGACTCACACATGAGACTCTAGTCACCCTTCTTGCTGAAGTTTCAGCTATCATCAATTCTAGACCCCTCGTGCCAGTATCTATGGATCCTGAAACACCAGCCGTACTGACTCCAGCTATCCTACTTACCCAAAAAACTGAAATTACGCTAATGCCTAGTGGAGAATTTACTCATGCGAATATCTACCAAAAACACTGGAAACGTGTACAATACCTAGCTGATTACTTCTGGTACAGGTGGCGAAAGGAGTATCTCAATATTCGTCAAGGAAGAAGAAAGTGGCAACACCACAAACCAAACCTAAAAGAAGGTGACCTCGTGTTGATGAAGGAGCAACATACCGTACGGATTGACTGGCCTATGGGACTAATTACAAAGGTTCTTCCTAGCAAGGATGGCAAGGTCCGTAAAGTGGAGTTGAAGATCTTCAGAAAGGGTGAGCTTAAAATGTTCGCAAGGCCAATTAACGAACTCATTTTGATACTACCCATCGAGAACATTCCTGCTGGGTGAACTCTCCTGAACTTGAACTTTGTGGTTCTTCTCTATTCCAACTCGGAATCTACTATATTGTTATGTTTATTGCATTCTAACATGTTCTTTGTTACAGGTTGTTTTATATTTTATGGACATTCGTCATAGTGAAATCCCTTATGGAATTTCAGACGAGAAGTGTGCTGTTCCCCTCATATTTGTTATTTAACTGTGCATTGTATCACCAATTCTTATTTCACCATGTTTGTTTCTATGTCTTGATCTGTTGCTGCCATCTGCTGGCCAGAATTTGCATGCTGCATGCCTCTGTTATAGCTAGTAAGTTTTTCCTCTGCTGGGTGTGGTTTTAGGCAAGCCTTGGTTCAGGTCACTTCCTGCAGCCATTTTATCTGCTATATAGCTGTGTGACAGGACATTCAATACCCTGGGCTTGTGAAGGCATCAGTTTTTGACCAGCAGTTAGCCTCAGGGAAGATATCACAGGACAGCATCAATACCTCTACTACCTTACAGTATTGTATCACTGTTTGTCGCTGTATTTTGGACCAAATAAACCCACGCTGATTTCATTCCCGTGTATACGTTTGGATCCATCTAACCTGAACATCTGCCGGTCCGGTCTGCTCCACTGCTTGGATACGAAGGTAGGAAGTTACACAGCCATTATCAGTTATACCTTCATTCGCCTTCATGTGGGGACAGAACATTTCGGTGCAGGCAGGTGTGATCAAATGCATTGCATTTACTGACGCCTGCTGCAGATCGCAAATGGAGTATGTTTTGCATGCGGTGTGAATCGCACAGGAAGGCACAGCACGTTCCTGTGCTTGATTTATGTGCAAGCATGGTGTGAACCTGCCCTGAATGTAATACAAAGAAGTCACCATTCTTCCAGGTTTTTATGTAATCACACTCAAATTTTATGTGGACGCAGTCAGCATGATCTTGGATTGCCCTATATTATGTCCATTTAGAGACCTGTTTTATCCTGCTGAGTTTATATTTTGGACTTAGATAAAAAGAGACCAGAAATGTATCATTGGAGCGTCTTATACTACTAAACAATATATGATCTAGGGCAGATGTTGATTTTTTATTTTGTATATCCTTTGTATCTCTTGTAGCTACATTTGTTCCAAGGAGTATGTTATAAAGTTGTAGTTGTGGCATTTTAGTATTGTTTGAAAGCAATACAGCATAAACTGGAATGCTCAAGGTGGTGCTATATAATTTATTTATGCAATAAACACTCAGGGTGGTGTGATAGATTTAATGAGCTGCCATTTGAACATTTAAATAATTACTGAATAATGTAAACTGAAAACTCAAAGCAAATTTCTTTATTTACAAGCCATGCACTAGCTTGATTACAGGAAGGTTAATAAACATCAACCAAAAGAAGACTAGACAAGAAAATAGTCCTTTAAAAATAATAGCTACTCATTACCAGTAAAACATATTTGTTTTAAAAAAAAAAATACATTTAGAATGTTCTTTGTCAGTGTCAGTCATATGGCTGCTTTAATTTCAAGTTCGAGACCACATTTTTCTGAGACCACACTTTTTTGTCAACTCACCTTCTCTATTTAAGTACCTGATATAATTAAAGTAGAGGTCCGGTCAAAAGCTAACTAAGTTTGAACCCACTCCCACCCCTAAGTCCTATGCTAATTACCCTGTAAAGGGAAAACACTCATACTTACCTAATCTAAGAGCACTCCAGTCCGGTCATGTGAGCTGGCCCCAGTGTCAGTTTCATGGGGAGAGGATGGACAGTGGACAACAGATTACCTATAGTAAGGCTATGGATGATGTCACCACCCAGATTTTCAGCCATTATTGCTGCTCACTCTTTTTCACCGAAGCCAGCCACTGGGAAAATAATGTGACTAGACTGGAGCGCCCTTAGTTTTGGTAAGTATACACATCTTTCCTTTACAGAGTAGTTAGCATAGGACTCAGAATGGGGGTGGGAGGAGGTTTAAGATTAGTTAGGTTTTGACCAGACTTCTACTTTAACCACTTCCATACAGGGCACTTTTACCCCCTTCATGCCCAGGCCAATTTTCAGTTTTCAGTGCTGTTGCAATTTGAATGACAATTGCACGGTCATGCAACACTGTACCCATATGAAATTTTTATCATTGTTTTCACACAAATAAAGCTTTCTTTTGGTGGTAATTAATCACCACTGGGTTTTTTATTTTTTGCACTATAAACAAAAAAATAACCCAACATTTTGGAAAAAAGTTTTTGTTTCTATTATAAAATTTTGCAAATAAGTAATGTTTCTTCATAAATTTAGGCCACAATTTATACTGCTGCATTTCTTTGGTAAAAATAACCCAAATCAGTGTATATTATTTAGTCTGTGTGAAAGTTAGAGTCTATAAGCTATGATACCAATCATTGAAAATTGATCACACCGGATGAACTGAGGGCCTATTTAATTTCTTGAGGCCCCAACATGGTAGGAAAGTACAAATAGCCCCCAAATGACCCCTTTTTGGAAAGCAGACAGTCCAAGGTATTGAGTAAGAGACATGGTGAGTTTTTTGAAGTTGTGATTTTTCCCCACAATTCTTTGGAAAATGAAGAAATTATTATTTTTTCAGATATAATTGTCACATTAACAAGTTATTTCTCACACCTGGCATAGACATACTTGCAATTGCACCCCAAAACACATTCTGCTATTCCTCCTGAATATTGTGATACCACATGTGTGAGACTTTTCCACAGCCTGGCCACATACAGGGACCCAACATCCAAGTAGAACCTTCATGCATTCTAGGAGCATAAAAAGGGCATACATTTCACATCTAATTTACTGACTTCCTATCACAGTTTTGAAGTACCTGGAGAACCAGGATAGTAGGAACACCCACAAAACTACCCCATTTTGTAAAACAAACATCCCAAGGTATATTATATCAGGCATCATGAGTCTTTTGAACATGTCATTTTTTTCAAAAAAGCATTTAGAAAATGTGGAAAGAAAAATGAAAAAAAATTTTTCACACAAAGTTGTCAATTTATAAGATATTTCTAACACACAGCATGTACATACCAAGAATTATGCCCCAAAATGCATTTTGCGACTCATCCAGAGTATGGCAATACCACATGTGTGAGACTTTTCCACATAGAGGGGCCCAACATCCAAGTAGCACCTTCAGGAGTACTAGGGGCATAAAAGGGGCATAAATTACACATCTAATTTCCTGACTACCTATCACAGTTTTGAAGGCCCTACGTACCAGGACAATGGAAACACCCACAAAATGACCACATTTTGGAAAGCAAACACTCCAAAGTATATTCTATGAGGCATAGTGAGTCTTTTGAACATGTAATTTTTTTTCACAAGTTTCTGGAAAAGGTGAAAAGAAAAAGTATCTTTTTACACAAAGTAGTCAATTTATAGGATATTTCTTAGATACTCAAAAATACATTTTGCTACTCCTTCTGAACATGACAATACCACATGTGAGACTTTTTCACAGCCTAGCTGAAGAAAGGATGAACAAAAGATTACATGTGGTTTTAGTAGAGCAGTTGTCCACAGAGGAGAGCATTGGACCAGGAAGCAGGCAACAGCCACAGGAATTGTCCAGGCAACCGGGTGGAATATGGTGGATAAACAGGCCAGTGTCAAAACAGGCAGCAGGCTGACATCCAGGCAGCAGGCAGCAACATGGTCCATAAAAAGTCTTGGGTCAGTACAGACAGCAAGAGGAGATATGGTCAGCACAGCCAAAGTATTATTCCAGGCAACAGACAGGAATATGGTCCATAAAAAGTCCTGGGTCAGTACAGGTAGCAGGCAGAGATATGGTCAGCACAGCCAAAGTTTTGGTCCAGGCAGCAGGCAGGAACATGGTCCAAATAAGTCTTGGGTCAGTACAGGCAGCAAAAGAAGATATGGTCAGCACAGCCAAAGTAGTGGTCCAGGCAAGAGGCAGGAACATGGTCGATAAAAAGTCCTGGGTCGGTACAGGCAGCAGGCAGAGATATGGTCAGCAAAGCCAAAGTATTGGTCCAGGCATCAGGCAGGAACATCATGCTTAGGGTCTCAGTCAGGTAGGACCGGGGCAAAGGGGTAGAGGTTTCATCCCACGTAATCTCTTCAAAGCCTCCAGACAAACAGACCCTGTGTTGGGAATTACAAAACCAGGACAAAACCAAAAACTGTTTTTCTCTACTCAGACCTCTACTCTGAAGCCCCTCACATATGTGAAACCCCTGTGTTATCTTGAATCCCACTACTACAGTAGCAGGGCAAAATATCAATCCAAGTGGCAGTCAAAAAACATTGTCAATTTAACAGGCCGAGGTCAGTCCAGGAAGAAGGCATAAACATAGTTGACAATCCAGATGGCAGGCAGAAGCATAGTTGATAAAAAGGCCAGGGTCAGTTCAGGTGGAAGGCAGAAATGGGGTTTAGAAACAATCCACAGGGCAGGCAGAGGCATTCTCGGTAAACAGGCCAGGGTCAGTTAAGGTGGAAAGCAGAAGCATGGTCAATTAAGGCAGCAGGTAAAAGATCAGCACAAATAATAAAAATGGGGAAATGGCAGGCTGGTAAAAATAAGGGGAGCTACAATTTTATTAACGTGTGATAACGTCGGTAGCAGTCTCCGATCCATAGGACCAGTTGGAAGGGTCATTGGGGACAATGAAAACTGGTGTCTTTCCTAACTTCCCCTCTCTTGCATACCCTACATTCTTTTGGCGTCTTCTTCCTGTTTCTGATGGTGCAATGTTCTCAGGGAAATGGCGTTCATGAAGTCTGCTGACACAATCGGAGCAAATGCTTTGTGGTGGAGATCCTTGCTGACAGATAAGGGCAGTGACAGCATCTTCTATAAATTTGAGGAAGGTGGAAGGTCTTTCCATTGATGTTTGATGTATGTATGCATTGAAAATGGCCATATGGAAAAAGTGTATTGCAACTTTTTTATACCAGAAGAGAGACTTCCTTTTTTTGATAAATAGGGCAGCAGCATCTGCTTGTTTAATACCCCCCCCCCCCCCCCATGAATTGATGTTAATTGTAGATACACTCTGGCTTTGGGATGGGACCTCGTCATCCGTGGATTTACACCATGGTATCTGTCAGAAATGGACTTGCCAATAGTGGTGGGTCTCACCTGCCTTGTGGGCTGCAGTACCAGGGCTGGCCAGCAGGTGCTCTCAACAACCAGAGGTTCACTTCGGCAATTAGCCATCACCTGGGGCTGATTGCAGGTGTATTTTAGGGATGGCCAGACTTGCAGTCTGTGCCTTGGTGTATCTTGTAACCTGCGTTCCTGTTCCTGTTCCTGCCTCTGCCTGACTTGTTGCTGACCCTGCCTGATCCTGACCTCTGCTGACTTCTCCTGTTTTGATCCCTGGCTTGTGACCCTGACCATTCTCTCCGCCTGCTCCTCCTGTACCTACCTGCCCGATAGTTATCGACCCGGCTTGCCTGACTACGTTGTGCTCTATATG
Source organism: Staurois parvus (assembly GCF_062004578.1). Classification (NCBI taxonomy): domain Eukaryota; kingdom Metazoa; phylum Chordata; class Amphibia; order Anura; family Ranidae; genus Staurois; species Staurois parvus. The sequence goes on from NW_028318083.1 coordinate 5,284,178, forward strand.
TGTATGTACCTGTGTATCTGTATCAGTTTAGGTTTGGGTTTGTTTCACCTTGTTGTATGTATTTGTGTTAGCTTGGGGTTTGGTGCACTGCGTTTATGTTTGTATTGTTAGTCTTTAATAAATTGTCTTATTTATACCATATCTGAAGCTTGCGTTTCCCTGTGTCAGTCCACACACTTCTGGTCACACCCGCATCCCTGACAGTATCATTGTGGATGGTGGACAGGGCGTAAACAACTCTCCTATCCCTCCACTTCACAGCCAGCACTTCCTCGTTCCTCAGACTTGCAGATCCCCCTTTTGCAGCCATGTGTTCATTAGATTTTGTGGGAAGCCCTTCCTCTTTGTTTGAGTGGTATTGCAGTCCAATGTTTTCTCAAGGTACAGGTAGCAGAAAAGGGGTCAGCTTGTGTAATAATTTGCTAGGTAGATGTGATACCCCTTTTGGAAAAGTGGAAAAGCGAGGTCCCAGACAATTTTTCCACTTGTGCCAATGTAGGTTGGGCACCCAGGGGGCTGGAGCTGGGAGTCTTTGCTTTCATACACATGGAAGGCATGTGCATATCCCATGGCACTTTCACAGAGCTTGTTGGGCTTCAGTCCATACCTGGCCCTTTTACTGGGAATGTATTGCCTGATTCCCAGCCGGCCAATAAAGTGGACAAGAGAGTTGTCCACACAGATATTTTGGTCAGGAACATAAAATTCAGCAAATATTTTAGAAAAAAAGTAATTAGCGGGTGAATTTTATAAAGTTTGTCATAGCCAGGCTGATCTTAAGCTCCTCTACTGTTAGGCATCTCCATTCAAATGGACAGGCATAGCATGAGTTGGTGTTGTCTGTGATACTGTATATTGTTGGGCAAACAGCATGGTCCACAATAAATTGAAGACATTATCAGGGAAAAATACATTTAAAAAATCAAATCGGGGAAAAATTTTCTGTTGGGCTGCACATCTGGCTGTGCAGTGAAAGGGGGGATTGTAGGTGATCCTGAGCTGAAAGGCATCCATAAAGGGTTTGCTAGAGTGTCTGGGAGGTATGTGTGGGCCCTGACTCTTGGGGTCTGGCATGATATTCCACTGCTGGTACTGGATCTTTCATCCTGGGGTCTAGCTCCATTGGCATTTTCTGATTGACCATTGGAGTGTATGGTGCTGCTCGTAGTCACCTGCTCTTCAGAGCATCTTACTCTTTTAGGAGGGACTGCTTCATCCTCCGATTCGGTCACCGATCCACTACTTTCTACTGGCTCGTATTCCGAATCCGAATCGGACGAATTTGACATCTTGGCTTTATGACAGGCAACTGTGTTGGGCACACTGCTGATCGGGGGCAGTGATGGCGGCCCTGTGATGGGTACACTGATTAAGCTGCACTAATGACAGGTACATTGATAGGCTGCACTAGTGTATGTGCTGACAGGTACACTGATAGGCTGCACTGATGGATGTACAGAGAGGTACACTGATGGGCTGCACGACAGGCACACCGATGGACTGTGCTGACAGGTACACTGAAGGGCTGTGCTGACAGGCTGCATGACAGGTACACTGATGAGTTGTGCTGACAGGTACAATGATGGGCTGTAATGACAGGTACACTGATGGGCTGTGCTGATAAGTATGTGATGGGCTGTGCTGGCAAGTACACTGACAGGCTGTAATGACAGATACACTGATGGACTGTGGTGACAGGTACATGATGGGCTGTGCTTACAAATACGCTGACAGACTGCATGACAGGTATGCTGATGGGCTAGCGACAGGTATGCTGATGGGCTAGCGACAGGTACGCTGATGGGCTAGCGACAGGTACGCTGATGGGCAAGCGACAGGTACGCTGATGGACTGTGATGGTGTGAACCTCCTGCGCTCCCAAGTGTTTTTGAAACTAAAAAATAATAAATAAAATAAATATGTGTATAAATCCCAGAGAGAGCTGCTAACATTAAATCATATACCAGTGATTACGTAAGATAAGAGTAATAAGGAATGCAGCGCTACATTCAAATCATAAAAATATGTGAATGTGGGATCCCAAAATATCAAATAAGTTAAATTAGATAAAATGTGACGGTGTTAACAATACATATCAATAAGTGCTCGTTAATAATATCATCAACACAAATAAAGTGGATAGCTCAAAACTAGAGATGAGCGAAGAAATGAAAAATTCGATTCGACTGATTCGGCGAATTCGTGGACAATATTCGATTCGAGTCGAATAAATTCGCTGTGAATTTAACTTAAAAAAGGGTGTTTCTAGGCTTCAGAGAGACTTAATATTAGTGCAGAACACTGTACCTTTAATTTAAATGCCCTTGGAGTCTGCTGGGGAAGAGAAATAATACTGTCTGTCAGTATGACATGCAGATGAGTGCCGTCGATCTTAGAATCACTGCACACTTCACTCCTTTGGCCAGTCACGGGGCCAAAACCAGTGTTTGGAGCCACAGTGTGGCGGTGGAGGCAGCAGCAATGGGAGGCCATACAGCAACCTATGACAAAATGGAAACCAGCAGGAGCGTGAGGAGACCTGAAAGTGGCACATGGCAGAGTGGGAGCAATGGGAGGCGGTACAGGGACCCAGGTCACACTGTGGGCCCAGCAGCAGCGTGACCAGGCGGTACGGGGGCCCATGGCCGATATGGGGCTTGGTGGCACCTATGGAAGGCCTGTAATCTGCCAGCAACCTATGACAAAATGGACAACCGCAGGAGTGTGAGGAGATTTCAAAGTGGCACATGGCAGAGTGGAAGCAATGGGAGGCCGTACAGGGACCCAGGTCACACTGTGGGACCAGCATCAGCGTGAACAGGCGGTACGGGGGCCCATGGCCGATTTGACCTCATTCATCCCATAGTCCTGCCGACTCACGAATAGCGTGGCCTCCTCAAAGGGCCTGAGCAAGCGCAGGTGTCACACATGAGCTGACAATGGCTGACATCTAAGTTACACAGGGAGTACCTTTATCCGCTTTTAACATCAGGAAATCTGTGATGGCCTTTAGCTGTTCGTAAAGGCGGTCTAACATATGTAGGGTTGAATTACACCTTGTTGCAACGTCACAGCATGAGGAGTCGGTACGGGGGCCCATGGCAGATTACATGTCTGGCAGCAGCAATGGGAGGCCCGTAATCTGCCAGCACCCTATGTCAAAAAATTTAACACACCAGCAGTGTGAAGAGACCTGAAAGTGGCACATGGCAGCAGAGTGTGGCGATGGAGACAGCAGCAATGGGAGGCCGTACAGGGACCCATGAGAGACTCTGGACTTGGCAGCAGCATGAGGAGGCGGTATATAGGGGCCCATGGCAGATTAGGGGCCTGGCAGCAGCTATGTGAGGCCCGTAATCTGCCTGCACCCTATGTCAAAAAATTAAACACACCAGCAGTGTGAAGAGACCTGAAAGTGGCACATGGCAGCAGAGTGTGGCGATGGAGACAGCAGCAATGGGAGGCCGTACAGGGACCCATGAGAGACTCTAGACTTGGCAGCAGCATGAGGAGGCGGTATATAGGGGCCCATGGCAGATTAGGGGCCTGGCAGCAGCTATGTGAGGCCCGTAATCTGCCTGCACCCTATGTCAAAAAATTTAACACACCAGCAGTGTGAAGAGACCTGAAAGTGGCACATGGCAGCAGAGTGTGGCGATGGAGACAGCAGCAATGGGAGGCCGTACAGGGACCCATGAGAGACTCTGGACTTGGCAGCAGCATGAGGAGGCGGTATATAGGGGCCCATGGCAGATTAGGGGCCTGGCAGCAGCTATGTGAGGCCCGTAATCTGCCTGCACCCTATGTCAAAAAATTAAACACACCAGCAGTGTGAAGAGACCTGAAAGTGGCACATGGCAGAGTGTGGCGATGGAGACAGCAGCAATGGGAGGCCGTACAGGGACCCATGACAGACTCTAGACTTGGCAGCAGCATGAGGAGGCGGTATATAGGGGCCCATGGCAGATTAGGGGCCTGGCAGCAGCTATGTGAGGCCCGTAATCTGCCTGCACCCTATGTCAAAAAATTAAACACACCAGCAGTGTGAAGAGACCTGAAAGTGGCACATGGCAGAGTGTGGCGATGGAGACAGCAGCAATGGGAGGCCGTACAGGGACCCATGAGAGACTCTAGACTTGGCAGCAGCATGAGGAGGCGGTATATAGGGGCCCATGGCAGATTAGGGGCCTGGCAGCAGCTATGTGAGGCCCGTAATCTGCCTGCACCCTATGTCAAAAAATTTAACACACCAGCAGTGTGAAGAGACCTGAAAGTGGCACATGGCAGCAGAGTGTGGCGATGGAGACAGCAGCAATGGGAGGCCGTACAGGGACCCATGACAGACTCTGGACTTGGCAGCAGCATGAGGAGGCGGTATATAGGGGCCCATGGCAGATTAGGGGCCTGGCAGCAGCTATGTGAGGCCCGTAATCTGCCTGCACCCTATGTCAAAAAATTTAACACACCAGCAGTGTGAAGAGACCTGAAAGTGGCACATGGCAGCAGAGTGTGGCGATGGAGACAGCAGCAATGGGAGGCCGTACAGGGACCCATGACAGACTCTGGACTTGGCAGCAGCATGAGGAGGCGGTATATAGGGGCCCATGGCAGATTAGGGGCCTGGCAGCAGCTATGTGAGGCCCGTAATCTGCCTGCACCCTATGTCAAAAAATTTAACACACCAGCAGTGTGAAGAGACCTGAAAGTGGCACATGGCAGCAGAGTGTGGCGATGGAGACAGCAGCAATGGGAGGCCGTACAGGGACCCATGAGAGACTCTGGACTTGGCAGCAGCATGAGGAGGCGGTATATAGGGGCCCATGGCAGATTAGGGGCCTGGCAGCAGCTATGTGAGGCCCGTAATCTGCCTGCACCCTATGTCAAAAAATTTAACACACCAGCAGTGTGAAGAGACCTGAAAGTGGCACATGGCAGCAGAGTGTGGCGATGGAGACAGCAGCAATGGGAGGCCGTACAGGGACCGACAGACTCTGGACTTGGCAGCAGCATGAGGAGGCGGTATATAGGGGCCCATGGCAGATTAGGGGCCTGGCAGCAGCTATGTGAGGCCCGTAATCTGCCTGCACCCTATGTCAAAAAATTTAACACACCAGCAGTGTGAAGAGACCTGAAAGTGGCACATGGCAGCAGAGTGTGGCGATGGAGACAGCAGCAATGGGAGGCCGTACAGGGACCCATGAGAGACTCTGGACTTGGCAGCAGCATGAGGAGGCGGTATATAGGGGCCCATGGCAGATTAGGGGCCTGGCAGCAGCTATGTGAGGCCCGTAATCTGCCTGCACCCTATGTCAAAAAATTTAACACACCAGCAGTGTGAAGAGACCTGAAAGTGGCACATGGCAGCAGAGTGTGGCGATGGAGACAGCAGCAATGGGAGGCCGTACAGGGACCCATGACAGACTCTAGACTTGGCAGCAGCATGAGGAGGCGGTATATAGGGGCCCATGGCAGATTAGGGGCCTGGCAGCAGCTATGTGAGGCCCGTAATCTGCCTGCACCCTATGTCAAAAAATTTAACACACCAGCAGTGTGAAGAGACCTGAAAGTGGCACATGGCAGCAGAGTGTGGCGATGGAGACAGCAGCAATGGGAGGCCGTACAGGGACCCATGACAGACTCTAGACTTGGCAGCAGCATGAGGAGGCGGTATATAGGGGCCCATGGCAGATTAGGGGCCTGGCAGCAGCTATGTGAGGCCCGTAATCTGCCTGCACCCTATGTCAAAAAATTTAACACACCAGCAGTGTGAAGAGACCTGAAAGTGGCACATGGCAGCAGAGTGTGGCGATGGAGACAGCAGCAATGGGAGGCCGTACAGGGACCCATGAGAGACTCTGGACTTGGCAGCAGCATGAGGAGGCGGTATATAGGGGCCCATGGCAGATTAGGGGCCTGGCAGCAGCTATGTGAGGCCCGTAATCTGCCTGCACCCTATGTCAAAAAATTTAACACACCAGCAGTGTGAAGAGACCTGAAAGTGGCACATGGCAGCAGAGTGTGGCGATGGAGACAGCAGCAATGGGAGGCCGTACAGGGACCCATGACAGACTCTAGACTTGGCAGCAGCATGAGGAGGCGGTATATAGGGGCCCATGGCAGATTAGGGGCCTGGCAGCAGCTATGTGAGGCCCGTAATCTGCCTGCACCCTATGTCAAAAAATTTAACACACCAGCAGTGTGAAGAGACCTGAAAGTGGCACATGGCAGCAGAGTGTGGCGATGGAGACAGCAGCAATGGGAGGCCGTACAGGGACCCATGACAGACTCTAGACTTGGCAGCAGCATGAGGAGGCGGTATATAGGGGCCCATGGCAGATTAGGGGCCTGGCAGCAGCTATGTGAGGCCCGTAATCTGCCTGCACCCTATGTCAAAAAATTAAACACACCAGCAGTGTGAAGAGACCTGAAAGTGGCACATGGCAGAGTGTGGCGATGGAGACAGCAGCAATGGGAGGCCGTACAGGGACCCATGAGAGACTCTAGACTTGGCAGCAGCATGAGGAGGCGGTATATAGGGGCCCATGGCAGATTAGGGGCCTGGCAGCAGCTATGTGAGGCCCGTAATCTGCCTGCACCCTATGTCAAAAAATTTAACACACCAGCAGTGTGAAGAGACCTGAAAGTGGCACATGGCAGAGTGTGGCGATGGAGACAGCAGCAATGGGAGGCCGTACAGGGACCCATGACAGACTCTAGACTTGGCAGCAGCATGAGGAGGCGGTATATAGGGGCCCATGGCAGATTAGGGGCCTGGCAGCAGCTATGTGAGGCCCGTAATCTGCCTGCACCCTATGTCAAAAAATTAAACACACCAGCAGTGTGAAGAGACCTGAAAGTGGCACATGGCAGAGTGTGGCGATGGAGACAGCAGCAATGGGAGGCCGTACAGGGACCCATGACAGACTCTAGACTTGGCAGCAGCATGAGGAGGCGGTATATAGGGGCCCATGGCAGATTAGGGGCCTGGCAGCAGCTATGTGAGGCCCGTAATCTGCCTGCACCCTATGTCAAAAAATTTAACACACCAGCAGTGTGAAGAGACCTGAAAGTGGCACATGGCAGCAGAGTGTGGCGATGGAGACAGCAGCAATGGGAGGCCGTACAGGGACCCATGACAGACTCTGGACTTGGCAGCAGCATGAGGAGGCGGTATATAGGGGCCCATGGCAGATTAGGGGCCTGGCAGCAGCTATGTGAGGCCCGTAATCTGCCTGCACCCTATGTCAAAAAATTTAACACACCAGCAGTGTGAAGAGACCTGAAAGTGGCACATGGCAGCAGAGTGTGGCGATGGAGACAGCAGCAATGGGAGGCCGTACAGGGACCCATGACAGACTCTGGACTTGGCAGCAGCATGAGGAGGCGGTATATAGGGGCCCATGGCAGATTAGGGGCCTGGCAGCAGCTATGTGAGGCCCGTAATCTGCCTGCACCCTATGTCAAAAAATTTAACACACCAGCAGTGTGAAGAGACCTGAAAGTGGCACATGGCAGCAGAGTGTGGCGATGGAGACAGCAGCAATGGGAGGCCGTACAGGGACCCATGAGAGACTCTGGACTTGGCAGCAGCATGAGGAGGCGGTATATAGGGGCCCATGGCAGATTAGGGGCCTGGCAGCAGCTATGTGAGGCCCGTAATCTGCCTGCACCCTATGTCAAAAAATTTAACACACCAGCAGTGTGAAGAGACCTGAAAGTGGCACATGGCAGCAGAGTGTGGCGATGGAGACAGCAGCAATGGGAGGCCGTACAGGGACCCATGAGAGACTCTGGACTTGGCAGCAGCATGAGGAGGCGGTATATAGGGGCCCATGGCAGATTAGGGGCCTGGCAGCAGCTATGTGAGGCCCGTAATCTGCCTGCACCCTATGTCAAAAAATTAAACACACCAGCAGTGTGAAGAGACCTGAAAGTGGCACATGGCAGCAGAGTGTGGCGATGGAGACAGCAGCAATGGGAGGCCGTACAGGGACCCATGACAGACTCTAGACTTGGCAGCAGCATGAGGAGGCGGTATATAGGGGCCCATGGCAGATTAGGGGCCTGGCAGCAGCTATGTGAGGCCCGTAATCTGCCTGCACCCTATGTCAAAAAATTAAACACACCAGCAGTGTGAAGAGACCTGAAAGTGGCACATGGCAGAGTGTGGCGATGGAGACAGCAGCAATGGGAGGCCGTACAGGGACCCATGACAGACTCTAGACTTGGCAGCAGCATGAGGAGGCGGTATATAGGGGCCCATGGCAGATTAGGGGCCTGGCAGCAGCTATGTGAGGCCCGTAATCTGCCTGCACCCTATGTCAAAAAATTAAACACACCAGCAGTGTGAAGAGACCTGAAAGTGGCACATGGCAGCAGAGTGTGGCGATGGAGACAGCAGCAATGGGAGGCCGTACAGGGACCCATGAGAGACTCTGGACTTGGCAGCAGCATGAGGAGGCGGTATATAGGGGCCCATGGCAGATTAGGGGCCTGGCAGCAGCTATGTGAGGCCCGTAATCTGCCTGCACCCTATGTCAAAAAATTTAACACACCAGCAGTGTGAAGAGACCTGAAAGTGGCACATGGCAGCAGAGTGTGGCGATGGAGACAGCAGCAATGGGAGGCCGTACAGGGACCCATGAGAGACTCTGGACTTGGCAGCAGCATGAGGAGGCGGTATATAGGGGCCCATGGCAGATTAGGGGCCTGGCAGCAGCTATGTGAGGCCCGTAATCTGCCTGCACCCTATGTCAAAAAATTTAACACACCAGCAGTGTGAAGAGACCTGAAAGTGGCACATGGCAGCAGAGTGTGGCGATGGAGACAGCAGCAATGGGAGGCCGTACAGGGACCCATGACAGACTCTAGACTTGGCAGCAGCATGAGGAGGCGGTATATAGGGGCCCATGGCAGATTAGGGGCCTGGCAGCAGCTATGTGAGGCCCGTAATCTGCCTGCACCCTATGTCAAAAAATTAAACACACCAGCAGTGTGAAGAGACCTGAAAGTGGCACATGGCAGAGTGTGGCGATGGAGACAGCAGCAATGGGAGGCCGTACAGGGACCCATGAGAGACTCTAGACTTGGCAGCAGCATGAGGAGGCGGTATATAGGGGCCCATGGCAGATTAGGGGCCTGGCAGCAGCTATGTGAGGCCCGTAATCTGCCTGCACCCTATGTCAAAAAATTTAACACACCAGCAGTGTGAAGAGACCTGAAAGTGGCACATGGCAGCAGAGTGTGGCGATGGAGACAGCAGCAATGGGAGGCCGTACAGGGACCCATGAGAGACTCTGGACTTGGCAGCAGCATGAGGAGGCGGTATATAGGGGCCCATGGCAGATTAGGGGCCTGGCAGCAGCTATAGGAGGCCCATAATCTGCCAGCACCCTATGTCAAAAAATTCAACACACCAGCAGTGTGAGGAGACCTGAAAGTGGCACATGGCATGAGACACTGTGGACCTGGCAGCAGCATGAGGAGGCGGTATATAGGGGCCCATGGCAGATTAGGGGCCTGGCAGCAGCTATGGGAGGCCCATAATCTGCCAGCACCCTATGTCAAAAAATTCTACACACCAGCAGTGTGTGAGGAGACCTGAAAGTGGCACATGGCAGAGTGTGGCGATGGAGACAGCAGCAATGGGAGGCCGTACAGGGACCCATGAGAGACTCTGGACCTGGCAGCAGCATGAGGAAGCGGTATATAGGGGCCTATGGCAGATTAGGGGCCTGGCAGCAGCTATAGGAGGCCCATAATCTGCCAGCACCCTATGTCAAAAAATTCAACACACCAGCAGTGTGTGAGGAGACCTCAAAGTGGCACATGTTTGAGGCATGATTCATGGCGGATTTAGTCAGTTGTGTCAGGAACTGGTGGTTTGAAATCCAGACTAATCCACGCCTGATTCATTTTCACAAACGTGAGTCTCTCCACACTTTGGGTGGACAGTCGTGTCCTCCGCGGAGTTACAATACCTCCTGCCGCACTAAACACACGCTCCGATGCCACGCTACTGGCCGGGCATGACAGCCTTTCAAGGGCAAATTCAGCTAGTTGGGGCCAAAGGTCAAGTTTCGTTGCCCAGTAGTCAAGGGGATTGTCTACCTCGGTTGGCAGGGTGCTGTCCAAGTAGGCCCAAGCCTGTTGTTTGAGCTCCTGCTCCAGGTCCACCTGATGCTGCTGCTGCTGCTGCGGCTGGTTAGTAGTTTCCTCACTGCGCTGGTGAAGAAAGCTACTCATCATCGACTGCAGACTGAGGCAGCCACTGCTGGTGGAGCTGCCACTGCTCCTACCACCCCACCCCTCCCCTGCTGCCATGCCAGCGGAACGCGAACGCACAGGGCCCACAGTGTCTGAGGATGGACGTTGGCGCACAAAGGCAGAGACCAACTGACTACATAGGTGGTTTTTATAGTACGTAATTTTGGCCTCCCTCTCAGCAGGTGTGAAAAAGGCCACCATTTTGGACCGGTAGCGAGGGTCCAACAAGGTGGACAGCCAAAAGTCATCCCACTGTCTGATGGTTATTATTCGGCTGTCGCTACGCAAGCAACCGAGCATGCTATGGGCCATTTGTGCCAAGGAATGCGAGGGACTCCCTGCCTCCATCTCCACAGCATACTGCCACGGTGCGTCTGGGTCCTCTGTCTCCTCCTCCTCCTCCTCTACCAGATGCTCCTGCTCCTCCACTCCTGTCCGCTGAGTGGAAAAACCACCCATTTCACTCAATAATTCCTGAGCACAAATGTCCTCCTCTACCTCCTCCTCTTCTTCCTGTCCTGCCCCCACAGGGGTCATGTGGCGTTGAGATCTGTGCGCCACGTCTACCGCACCCTGACCAGCCATTGTTAACAGCATTTGTTCCAGGATGTGCAACAGAGGAATGACGTCGTTCATCCCATAGTCCTGCCGACTCACGAATAGCGTGGCCTCCTCAAAGGGCCTGAGCAAGCGGCAGGTGTCACGCATGAGCTGCCAATGGCTGACATCTAAGTTACACAGGGGAGTACCTTTATCCGCTTGTAACATCAGGAAATCGGTGATGGCCTTTCGCTGCTCGTAAAGGCGGTCTAACATGTGTAGGGTTGAATTCCACCTTGTTGCAACGTCGCAGATCAGGCGATGCTGTGGAATTCCGTTCTGCCGCTGCAGCTCAATGAGGGTGTTCTTTGCGGTGTAGGAATGGCTGAAATGCATGCACAGTTTACGTGACATTTTAAGGATGTCTTGCAGTGGGATGGTGGATTTTAGGAACCGCTTGACAACCAGATTGAACACGTGAGCCATGCATGGCGCATGGCACAACCTTCCTTGACGCAGAGCAGACACCATGTTCTTTCCGTTGTCAGTCAACATGGTTCCGATTTTTAGTTTGCGCGGAGACAGCCATCTGTCGATTTCTCTGTTCATTACACTCAGCAGTTCCTCCCCTGTGTGACTACGTTCGCCAAGGCATACCAGGTGCAGCACAGCGTGACACCGTTGCGCCCTGCACATGTGATATGCCGGTCGGGTAATGGGACTTGGCACGGGGGTGGCGGCTGAGGACACGGCGGAAAAAGAGGTGGTAGAGGCGGACATGCTTGCTGGACCAAGGACGTGCAAACGTGGAGGCAAAAGCGTCGTGACCTGTCCAAGTTGCTGGTGCGGCTGTGCCGGCACCACGTTCACCCAGTGGGCCGTAAATTACATGTACTGTCCCTGACCGTAGTTACAGCTCCACACGTCGGCGCTGCCGTGCACTTTGGCAGAGACCGACATGCTCAAAGACTGGCCCACCATCTCTTCTACATGTGAATGCAGGGCTGGCACTGCCTTTTGGGCAAAGAAATGACGGCTTGGCACTCTCCACCGCGGCGCGGCACAAGCCATCATTTCTCGGAAAGGTGCTGAGTCCACCAGTTGGAAAGGGAGGGACTGCAGCACCAGCAACTTGGACAGGAGGACGTTCAGCTTTTGCACCGTCGGGTGCGTGCTCGCAAACTGTTGTCTCTTGGATACGGATTCCAAGAAAGACTGTTGACGGAATCCGAGAAGAGGAGTAGCAGGAGAAGGAGCATCTGAACGAGCGGAAGATGCCAATGAGCGACAACTCCCCTCAGCAGAGGTGTTGGAGCCTTGACTGGCTGATAGAGGGCGATTGACGACGTCGGGTGACGGAGCAAGTAACGGAGCGGGTGATGGAGCGGGGGCTGGGGCAGGCAGAACCGCCGTATGTTTATCACGGTTTTCCCAGGCCACCGAATGGTGACGCTGCATATGCTGACGCAACGCTGTAGTCCCAACATGGGCCCCCTGGCCACGCTTGCATTTCTGGCCACATAGTCGACATACGGCTACGTTTACTTCCTCGGGCGGCTTGAGGAAAAATTGCCACACCACCGAGTAGGAAACTTTGCCCCCGCTACTCTTCACTGGCTGACTGCTACTTCCTCCGTGCGCACCGGCACCACTACTGGCCGTGGTGGTAGGCTGCAGTGGAGCTGGTGCTCTACTCCGTGGACGTTTGGCTCCACTGACACTGATGCGACCCTGCTGCTGTCTCCTGGGCAACCCACCGACTGTTTTGCTCGCTGCCAAGCTGCCACCCTCTTCTCCTGATGATGCGGAAGAAATTGCCTGATGACGACGAGGCTGCCAAGTGCGATCAACCTCCTCATCATCAAGTAGGGTCTCCGCCTCACTACTAGCCCCCTCGGCTGCGTCTGGGTCAGGAGACAGACCTGTCTCTAGACCGGCTACCGAGCCACTCTCCTCGCCAGTACTTGTTCGCTTGGCTGCTGAAAAGGCCGATGTCTCCCCCCGTTCCTGACCGCCCTCTGTTAGCTCTTCCTCACTGTACAGTGGGGCTGAGCCCACAGCATGCGATACTTCGCTTGGTGAGGGAACAGCAAAGGACAGGGGCAGGTAGAGGACACGTGATTTCAGTGGGCTTGGTCCCGGGCCATGCCAACTAACGGTTGTGTCTGACGTACCCACCGACCGTTGGCTGTAGGTGTCAGAGGTGACCTGGGAAGAGGAAGACGACCGAGCCAACCAATCAATGACGGCAGGGTTGTCGGTGGAGACACGACCGCTGGATGACACCGGGAGCACTGGCCTCTGGCTGCGAATACTGCTGCCTCGACCCCTTCCTCTGCTGCCACGTCTGCTCGCTCCTAAAACATTGCCTCCTCTGCCACTCCTCTGCATGTTGTCTGACATACTATTTAATTCAACGATTAGGTGTCCCTGAGTAACAATTCTCTGGCACTCAGTAACAATTCTGTCTGTCCCTGAGTATGAATTCTGTGGCCCTGAGTAACAATTCTGTGTCTGTGCGAGTAACAATTCTGTGTCTGTGCGAGTAACAATTCTGTGTCTGTGCAAGTAACAATTTTGTGTCTGTGCGAGTAACAATTCTCTGGCACTCAGTAACAATTCTGTCTGTCCCTGAGTAACAATTCTCTGGCACTCAGTAACAATTCTGTCTGTCCCTGAGTAACAATTCTCTGGCACTCAGTAACAATTCTGTCTGTCCCTGAGTATGAATTCTGTGGCCCTGAGTAACAATTCTGTGTCTGTGCGAGTAACAATTCTGTGTCTGTGCAAGTAACAATTTTGTGTCTGTGCGAGTAACAATTCTCTGGCACTCAGTAACAATTCTGTCTGTCCCTGAGTAACAATTCTCTGGCACTCAGTAACAATTCTGTCTGTCCCTGAGTATGAATTCTGTGGCCCTGAGTAACAATTCTGTGTCTGTGCGAGTAACAATTCTGTGTCTGTGCAAGTAACAATTTTGTGTCTGTGCGAGTAACAATTCTCTGGCACTCAGTAACAATTCTGTCTGTCCCTGAGTAACAATTCTCTGGCACTCAGTAACAATTCTGTCTGTCCCTGAGTATGAATTCTGTGGCCCTGAGTAACAATTCTGTGTCTGTGCGAGTAACAATTCTGTGTCTGTGCAAGTAACAATTTTGTGTCTGTGCGAGTAACAATTCTCTGGCACTCAGTAACAATTCTGTCTGTCCCTGAGTAACAATTCTCTGGCACTCAGTAACAATTCTGTCTGTCCCTGAGTAACAATTCTCTGGCACTCAGTAACAATTCTGTCTGTCCCTGAGTAACAATTCTCTGGCACTCAGTAACAATTCTGTGTCTGTGCGAGTAACAATTCTGTGTCTGTGCAAGTAACAATTTTGTGTCTGTGCGAGTAACAATTCTCTGGCACTCAGTAACAATTCTGTCTGTCCCTGAGTAACAATTCTCTGGCACTCAGTAACAATTCTGTCTGTCCCTGAGTAACAATTCTCTGGCACTCAGTAACAATTCTGTCTGTCCCTGAGTATGAATTCTGTGGCCCTGAGTAACAATTCTGTGTCTGTGCGAGTAACAATTCTGTGTCTGTGCAAGTAACAATTTTGTGTCTGTGCGAGTAACAATTCTCTGGCACTCAGTAACAATTCTGTCTGTCCCTGAGTAACAATTCTCTGGCACTCAGTAACAATTCTGTCTGTCCCTGAGTAACAATTCTCTGGCACTCAGTAACAATTCTGTCTGTCCCTGAGTAACAATTCTCTGGCACTCAGTAACAATTCTGTCTGTCCCTGAGTAACAATTCTCTGGCACTCAGTAACAATTCTGTCTGTCCCTGAGTATGAATTCTGTGGCCCTGAGTAACAATTCTGTGTCTGTGCGAGTAACAATTCTGTGTCTGTGCAAGTAACAATTTTGTGTCTGTGCGAGTAACAATTCTCTGGCACTCAGTAACAATTCTGTCTGTCCCTGAGTAACAATTCTCTGGCACTCAGTAACAATTCTGTCTGTCCCTGAGTAACAATTCTCTGGCACTCAGTAACAATTCTGTCTGTCCCTGAGTAACAATTCTCTGGCACTCAGTAACAATTCTGTCTGTCCCTGAGTATGAATTCTGTGGCCCTGAGTAACAATTCTGTGTCTGTGCGAGTAACAATTCTGTGTCTGTGCAAGTAACAATTTTGTGTCTGTGCGAGTAACAATTCTCTGGCACTCAGTAACAATTCTGTCTGTCCCTGAGTAACAATTCTCTGGCACTCAGTAACAATTCTGTCTGTCCCTAAGTAACAATTCTCTGGCACTCAGTAACAATTCTGTCTGTCCCTGAGTATGAATTCTGTGGCCCTGAGTAACAATTCTGTGTCTGTGCGAGTAACAATTCTGTGTCTGTGCAAGTAACAATTTTGTGTCTGTGCGAGTAACAATTCTCTGGCACTCAGTAACAATTCTGTCTGTCCCTGAGTAACAATTCTCTGGCACTCAGTAACAATTCTGTCTGTCCCTGAGTAACAATTCTCTGGCACTCAGTAACAATTCTGTCTATCCCTGAGTATGAATTCTGTGGCCCTGAGTAACAATTCTGTGTCTGTGCGAGTAACAATTCTGTGTCTGTGCAAGTAACAATTTTGTGTCTGTGCGAGTAACAATTCTCTGGCACTCAGTAACAATTCTGTCTGTCCCTGAGTAACAATTCTCTGGCACTCAGTAACAATTCTGTCTGTCCCTGAGTAACAATTCTCTGGCACTCAGTAACAATTCTGTCTGTCCCTGAGTAACAATTCTCTGGCACTCAGTAACAATTCTGTCTGTCCCTGAGTAACAATTCTCTGGCACTCAGTAACAATTCTGTCTGTCCCTGAGTATGAATTCTGTGGCCCTGAGTAACAATTCTGTGTCTGTGCGAGTAACAATTCTGTGTCTGTGCAAGTAACAATTTTGTGTCTGTGCGAGTAACAATTCTCTGGCACTCAGTAACAATTCTGTCTGTCCCTGAGTAACAATTCTCTGGCACTCAGTAACAATTCTGTCTGTCCCTGAGTAACAATTCTCTGGCACTCAGTAACAATTCTGTCTGTCCCTGAGTATGAATTCTGTGGCCCTGAGTAACAATTCTGTGTCTGTGCGAGTAACAATTCTGTGTCTGTGCAAGTAACAATTTTGTGTCTGTGCGAGTAACAATTCTCTGGCACTCAGTAACAATTCTGTCTGTCCCTGAGTAACAATTCTCTGGCACTCAGTAACAATTCTGTCTGTCCCTGAGTAACAATTCTCTGGCACTCAGTAACAATTCTGTCTGTCCCTGAGTAACAATTCTCTGGCACTCAGTAACAATTCTGTCTGTCCCTGAGTAACAATTCTCTGGCACTCAGTAACAATTCTGTCTGTCCCTGAGTAACAATTCTGTCTGTCCCTGAGAATGAATTCTGTGGCCCTGAGTAAGAATTCTCTGGCACTCAGTAACAATTCTGTCTGTCCCTGAGTAACAATTCTCTGGCACTCAGTAACAATTCTGTCTGTCCCTGAGTAAAAATTCTGTGGCCCTAATAACGTTTCTGTGGCCCTAAGTAACAATTCTCTGGCACTGAGTAACAATTCTGTCTGTCCCTGAGTATGAATTCTGTGGCCCTAACTAGCGTTTCTTTGTCCCTAAATAACGATTCTGTGGCCCTCATTAACAAGTCTGTGTCCCTGAGTAATGGTTCTCTGTCCCTAAGTAACTTCTCTCTGTCCCCAATTCTCGTTTCTGTGGCCCTAACTCTGTCCCTGTCCCTAGTACAGAGCGGTCTGCCTCTGTTCAATGACTGCAGGCAAATGAAGATTTCCAAAATGGCCGCTATATATACCTCGACCATTACACAGTGCTGGCTGGCTGGCTGCTGATTGGCTGATGCGATCACATGTCGTTGAGGAATGCATTATGGGGCAGCGCGCCTTGTCTGCGCGCCTTCCCCGACATCCCCGCTCCGTCGCCGCACATGTCAGCCGCCATTTTCGGAAAAATTTCGATTCGCGCGTCCGAATTAGGCTGTTTTTCGGATTCGGCACGAATCGAAATTTTTCCGATATTCGACTCGAATTCCACTTCGGATACTTCGATTCGCTCATCTCTACTCAAAACATGTGAAAAAACATATAAAAAAACCATATCCATATATATATGCATAAAACAAAATTACACATATATATGCTGTAATCACACGTGCCTGTTGTGAAGTGAAATAACCATAATAATGGTACAAACGAAAATATATCTCAAAGTCCAAAAAATATTATTGGTGACAAAACAGTAAACGGTGCTTCCAAATAATACTGTTAGTGACCATAGGTGAAACTCGTGCAGATTTCTGGGTGTGTACAAATCTGAGAATCCAACCACCATCTGGATTAGCCTCTCACCTCATCCCTTCGACCCTTGCGGATCAAAGAGCAGTAGTGGATCCCTCTCACGGATCCTCCAAGCACCAAAACACTCCAAAGGCAGTTTTCTCAGGATATAGTATTCCCACTCTGGCTCTTCTCCAGGAAAAGTTGTAGTATCAATCTCTCAAATGAGACAAAGGAATCCTCCCATAGTGTAGTATATTTAATTATACCATAGGAACAGATAACATTTTTGCATTAAAACTTACGTAGCAGCCAGTCCAAGAAAAACCTCATGCTTTCAAATGAGGATATATCTGTTTGGGTGTACAGCTGGATGCACAGGTGTACCATTTGAGAGATTGATAGTCGAAGGGACTATAAAATATTTTTTTATCAGATCTGGTCTGATAGACTTGAAGTAAAAAATAACATTTTGCAAATTCGGATCAAAATTCATCTGGTTCAGCTGAATTTTGATCTGTTTATGTCCCTCCCTGTTCAACAAAAGTTGATTAGTAGATCATATTCTGATGAAGGGGACTGTTGGAAAACATTTAATTGATCAGCAGCTGCAGTCAATCGGCTGCAGTGCTGATTAGTGTATGTCAGCAGAGGAGCCCACAGAGAATGGAGGATTCCTCCATCCACCTGATTTGTGTGAATAGGGGAATCCGTTTGTTCTTTTTTTTTGTTCAGTCCGCCAGCTAAACAAAAAAAATATGTATACCCAACTTAAGAGGTTCAGCAGCGCAGAACCATTGTGTATTGTTATTATGCAGTAACAGTATGCAGTTAAAAAACAAACACAGATTGAACATATTTTTTATTATAAGTATGTCTACAAAACATAAAAGCCTAATTGAAGTCTTACTTCTGTGTAAGTATCTGTTTTATAGTGCTGTTTCACAATATGATAAGATATATCCTTCACTTCGTAAAACAAATTCAATCTGAAATAGAAATTAAAGTGACACTAAATACTTTAATAGCAAATACCTGCTCTGTGCAGTGATTTTGCACACAGCAGCCCTGATCATCTTCTTTTCAGGTCCCTCGGCACTCCTCGCTCCTAATCCTCAAGCAGTGACCCCAGGTAAAGTCGCTCATCCCCGAGCCACTGCTTCATGCGTCCATAAGACACATAGAGCCACGGCTCGGCCACGTCCTCCACTATCTTCTCATTGGCTCACTGGTTGTGAACACAGGCTTTTTAACTTCATGCATAGACTACCTTGGGCCTTTAGAGCAACTATAAAGATAAAACATTTGTGCATACATATGAAAAATGTTATATGTATGTTATATGTATGTGATCACTGATTCTCATCTGCATATGGAGCTTGGGGAAGAGAAACAGCAGAACTCTGATCTTCCCAGTGAATAGCTGTGCAAACTTCTGCTCTGCACATACAGTCTCTCCTCTTTTGTTAGTATGAAGCTTCCTCACTATCCAAATGGTCAGCCAGGCATCCAGGAAATTAGCTTTTTAAGCAAGAAAGTTTAACAATGACAGCCTCTATGTTTTTGCAGGACAAACTTCAAATTTGTACTTTCATTTAAATCTTCCGTACAAGTCAACATGAATACAATTACATGACAAATGTGCCACACACATATGTAAATGTTTGAGATATTTTTATCTCTGCCAAGAGATGTTCTCGGTCTGATGGTCAGCATCATTCAATCAACATCCTCTAAGCCGACTTCCGGTTTCGGTGCCGCATGTAAGGGTTGTAGGACTCGTGGCCCCGGACCCCAACAGCATATAAAAACAGCTCCCTGCTTCTGGGACTCCGGCCCCAAGCCCCGAGATCGCTCCCCCTGCACCCCGGCAACCCCCCCCGCATGGATCGGTACCTGTTGCCGGCTCCTCCCGACTCCTCACCAGTTCCATGGCCCGAGGCGTGCAGCTCTCCCTCTTCTGCAGCCAAGATGGTTGCCGACAGCATGGAAACAGGTATGCCAGAGACACAGACTCCAGCAGTCACAGCACAACCTGACACTCATGCCCAGGCAGATCAATATGAAAAAATAGCACAGGCTGTTGCTGCCCTACTCTCACTTACTATCACCCTAGCAGTGGACAGAGCAGAATCAATGGGTATAGAACAACTTAGAAAAGATCTGGGTGATCATACTACGGCTTACCAGGCATGAAGGAGAACCTAACGCCTTCACTCACCCAGAGGAAGCCATGTATTTCCTGCAGACCCAACTAAGCGACGTTAGTGCCTTGCCAACCCCTCCGCGACACGGGCCCCAGGGATCAACGAAGTCCCCACAAAGACTCTCCGAAGAAGCAATGAGTGAACCAACCTTCTGGAAAGCTACGACCTCCATGACCTCACGTCTATTCCAACAGCTAGCGCACTTCTCACGGACCATCCTAAGATATGTTAATGTGCTTCTGTTCTGCGTCAGAAGACGTATCCTGACCTCAAGTTTGCCTTTATCTATGATATATGCTGTTCATGCTGTTAAGATGAGTTCCCATATGTATCTGGACTGTTATCCATGTTCCTCAGGGTCTTTCATACTCCGACCACATAAAAAAAAAAAACACACAGACATCTGGTGTCTATCCCACCCAGATGGAAAAGACTACACCTTTTACTCACATGTTCATCATACACTCTCCAGAATTGTTTACTTTTATTGCAACTCTGTTTCGTTAGACCATATCACCGGGTCCACCATCCACGACATGGCCATCTCTGATCATTCCCGATCTCCATTTCGCTGAACTATCTTGACACAACTCGCCCTACTAGAATCTGGCGCTTCCTGTCCTACTTGGCGAACAACGAAGATCTAGCCCAAATAATCGCTACAACCTGGGCAGACTTCATAAACACTAACAAGGCCCATCAATCCACCCCCAATCTGTTCCGGGAAACAGGCAAAGAGGTACTTAGGAGCAGAATAATAGCATTCGCATCCACCTATAAAAAGAAACTCTTACTAAAATTTAAAGAAGCTAGCATGCTTTTAAGACAAGCTCATAGTACCCTGGCAGAACTAAACTCGCACGAAAGCAGAAAAATTTGGCTGGAGGCGAAAAACCATTTCGATACTTGGGCGTCAGCCCAAGAATCCGTACACAAATCTTATCTCGAACTAAATTACCACAAATTTGGCAACAAAGCAGGCCAACTACTGGCCAGCTCAATTATACGGACCAGATCCTTTTGACATTATGCATGCCAACACTTTCTTGGAATAACTTACCCTCCTGCAAGTTGACCTAACCACGCTACAAACTCTTAATGACAAGATAACATCGGAAGACATCACCTCGGCGATCCACTCATTAGCCAATGGCAAAGCTCCTGGCCCCGATGGTTACACCACAGAATTTTACAAGCTCATAGCCAAAATAATTACTCCAACCCCACAATCAGTATATCAAAAAATCCAGGAAGGAGGCAACTACATCCCATCGGGTTTCCAAGCACATATAAAATTGATAGCAAAGAAAGGTAAGGACCCTATGGATCCGGGTTCCTATCGTCCAATTTCCCTCCTGAATCTAGACACTAAAATAATGTAAAAAATCATTGCAAACAGACTGGCCGCCATTTTACCATCTCTCATCCACCCATCCCAAGCAGGATTCATCCAGGGGAGATCTGCTTCCAACATTCGTAAAGTTATAGCTGTGCTAAACCTTGCCAAACACAACCCACATCATGATCTAGCGATCATATCCCTTGATGCCGAGAAGGCCTTCGACAATGTAAATTTCATCTGGTTACAATTAGTCTTACAGAAATTTGGCTTCTCAGGCCCCTTTACCCACTTGTTCCAATCAATGTATTCCACACCTATGGCCCAGATCATAGCCGTAGGGCGCATATCCAACCCTATTCGCTTGCACAAGGGGATGAGATAAGGTTGTCTTCTATTCCCTCTCCTATTTAACTTAGCCCTGGAACCACTAGCACGCTTCTTACTAGTTAAATCCCAATTACACAGAATTCAGATTGGCCAACAAGACTTATGTATCGCGCTATTCGCAGATGACATACTAATTTTTACATCAAATCCAACCCTTGACATACCACACATATGCGATATATTCTCGGATTTCCGACACTGCTCGGGTCTCCCCATAAACTTCTCTAAAAGTGAAATACTGCCCCAGCCTGTGACTGCACTGTGAAAAAAAACACAGCACAGTAAGGAGCTCACTTTGCTTTCTCTTCCTAACGGCATGCTTTTTGTCAGCACATAAATTGGCTCTTTGTGCTGCTTCTTCCTCTCCCACACCAGCCCCCTTGTACAAGGATGGTAAGAAGCTGATATTTTGACAAATTAAGGTACTTAACTGCTTGCTTTACATTACACCTAATGATTTATTAATAAATATAGAACTGCATTATATCTGCATTTAGTTCAGCTTTAAATATGTGTAGCTCCATAGGTTTTTCATAGGCTCTGTTGCTGGCCTAAGACCTAAAGCATAGTATGCCCTGGCACTATATGGCACCACCTTCTTTAACGTAATCAAGTTATTTTCTTTTTAGACTTGCCAGACTAGAGTGGGTAAATAAGCAATAAATGCATGATGCTTCAATATATTTCAATAGTATAATTCATGCTGTGCGCATTCACCAGCAACATTTTCCTGCAAACCCTGCAAACATTGAGAAAATTGTTTTTTTTCTGAATTGCCAAAACTGCACTATAATTACTCGACAGGATTTGGGATTTACTCACATGATTCATGAAACTGGTCTTTTATAGTAATTACTGATCCAGTTGGCAATTTGATTTTTTTATGATTGCTGTTTTATGTGCCAAGGCTATAAAGCTGGCAAAAAAATAGACCTCCTGCCGAGGCCGAAACATGTGCAGAGATTTCCCAACTGCTTGTTTAGTCCCATCACTGACTGTCACCTATACCCCAAGGCAAATTGTAACCATTGGAGAAATGGGCAAGATGCCACCCAAGCAGATGGCTGAGAAAAGAAACAGACTTTATGAATGTGTTTGAAGCGGGCAGGGATTACTTTTTGCATGTCCAAAGCACATTCTTGCTGGTTTGTCAGCAATAGTTTGCAGATAAGAATACATTTTTCTTTTTAGCAAAAATGCAAAATGTATTTTATGTATAAAATGAAAGACAGCAAGTAAAAAAATAATATATATATATATATATATATATATATATATATATATATATAAATATATACATACACTATAATTCCAAAAGTGTTGGGACACCTGCCTTTACACGCACATGAACTTTAATGGCATTCCAGTCTTAGTCCGTAGGGTTCAATATTGAGTTGACCCACCCTTTGCAGCTATAACAGCATCAACTCTTCTGTGAAGGCTGTCCACAAGGTTTAGTAGTGTGTCTATGGGAATATTTGACCATTCTTCTAGAAGCGCATTTGTGAGGTAAGGCACTGATGTCGGATGAGAGGGCCTGGCTCGCAGTATCCACTCTAATTCATCAAGGTGTTCTATTGGGTCGAGGTCAGGACAAAGCATGAAATTGTCCCAAATGTTTTGGTATGCTGACGCTTTAAGAGTTCACTTCACTAAGGGACCAAGTTCAACCCCTGAAGAAAAAACTCCACACTATAATCCCCCATCCACCAAACTATACACTTGGCACAATGCAGTCAGGCAAGTACCGGTCTCCTGGGAACCGCCAAACCCAGACACGTCCATTGTATTGCCAGACAGAGAAGCGTGATTCATCACTGACGCTTTGCATTGCACTTGGTGATGTAAGGCTTGGATGCAGCTGTTCGGCCATGGACACCCATTCCATGATGTTCTCTACGCACTGTTATTGTGCTAATCTGAAGGCCACATGAAGTTTGGAGGTCTTTAGCTATTGACTCAGCAGACACTTGGCCACTTCTGTGCACTGTGTGCTTCAGCATGTGCTGGCCCGTTTCTGTTATTTTACGTGGCCTACCACTTCGTGGATCAGTTGCTGTTGTTCCCAGGGTCTTCCACTTTGTTTTAATAACACTAACAGTTGACCCTGGAATATTTAGTAGCAAGGAAATTTCACAGATGGACTTATTTCACAGGCGGCAACCTATCACATCACCACGCCTGAATTTACTGAGCTCCTGAGAGTGACCCATTCTTTTACAAATGTTTGTAAACGCAGTCTAAATTCATAGGTGCTTTATTTTATAGACCTGTGGCCATGGAAGTGATTGGAATATCTGAATCCAATGATTTGGAGGGGTGTCCCAATACTTTTGACAATATAGTGTGTGTGTATATATATATATATATATATATATATATATATATATATAAATATATATAAACACTTTGAAAACACATTATATCTCAATGGAGAAAAATATCATGCTAGCTGTCTATACTGATATGAACTGGGTAATGTTTTAGGAACGTAAGGATGCCCCATCGTTTGCTGAAAATGAAAATGATCAACCTACAGAGGACTGAATTCAAAAAACACTATGAAAAACAAAGTGAAAAAATTATGCAGCAGGCCTAGTCCATTTTGCTGAAATTTCATTGCAGCAACTCAAAATAGTACTCAGTAGTTTGTATGGCCCCCTCGTGCTTCTATGCATGCCTGACAACATCAGGGCATGCTCCTAATGAGACGACAGATGGTGTCCTGGGGTATTTCCTCCCAGATCTGGACCAGGGCATGACTGAGCTCCTGGACAGTCTGAGGTGCAACCTGGCGGCATCAGATGGACTGAAACATGATATCCCAGAGGTGTTCTATTGTTTAGGTCAGGAGAGCGTGGGGGCCATTCAATGGTATCAATTCTTTCATCTTCCGGGAACTGCCTGCATACTCTCACCACATGAGGCCAGGCATTGTCATGCACCAGGAGGAACCCAGGACCCACTGCACCAGCGTAGGGTCTGACAATTGGTCCAAGGATTTCATCTCGATACCTAATGGCACTCAGGGTGCCATTGTCTAGCCTGTAGAGGTCTATGCGTCCCTCCATGGATATGCCTCTCCAGACAATCACTGACCCACCATCAGTAATGCCTGAACGATATTACAGACAGCATAACATTCTCCATGGCTTCTCCAGACCCTTTCACATCTGTCACATGTGCTCAGGGTAAACCTGCTGTCATCTGTAAAAAACACAGGGTGCCAGTTGTGGACCTGCCAGTTCTGGTGTTTAATGGCAAAATAATCGAGCTCTATGTTGCGGGGCAGTGAACACAAGGTCCACTAGAGGACGTCAGGGCCTCAGGCCACCCTGATGAAGTCTGTTTCTGATTGTTTGGTCAGAGACATTCACACCAGTGTCCTGCTGGAGGTCATTTTGTAGGGATCTGGCAGTGCTCATCCTCTTCCTCTTTACACAAAGGAGCTGATGGGTTAAGGACTTTCTACGGCCCTCTCCAGCTCTCCTAGAGTAACTGCCTGTCTCCTGGAATCTCCTCCATGCTTTTGAGACTGTGCTGGGAGACGCAGCAAACCTTCTGGCAATGACACGTATTGATGTGCCATCCTGGAGGAATTAGACTGCCTGTGCAACCTCTCTAGGGTCCAGGTATCACCTCATGCTACCAGTTGTAACACTGACCCTAGCCAAATACAAAACTAGTGAAAAACAGTCAGAAAACATGAGTAGTGAATAAAATGTCAGTGGCCTCCACCTGTAAAACCATTCCTGTTTTGGAGGTCGTCCCATCTAGTGCACCTGTTGTTAACTGCTTCCCAACCGCCCTATAGCAGAAATACTGCTACAGGGTGACACGGGTGTGCAAAATCATGTATATATACATAATTTTGCATTTCCGGGTAGGGGGCCTCATGCTACCAGTAGTGCACAGCACAGCCATCTAAAGCAGTGTGCTTACAGTGAAGTACACAGACAATTCCTCATAGTAAAACACTCCTAGCATACAGTTAAGCCTTTGGGCGCCCCTCATGTTAACCTCTTCCTGCCCAGTGCCATTAGTACAGTGTCAGTGCTTTTTTTTTAGCACTGTATTAGTGTCATTGGGGATGTCAGTGACACCAAGTCAGTTCACCCCAGTGTCAGAATGTCTGCCACAGTCCCGCTATAAGTTACTAGTAAAAATTAAAAAAAAAAAATCCCTGTATATATACCGCCATTTGTAAACGCTATAACTGTGATTAAATACCACTGAAAGAAAGCTCAATTTGTGGGAAAAAAAGGACATAAATTCCATTTGGGTGCAGCGTTGCAGGACCACGCAATTGTCAGTTAAAGTAATGCAGCGTTGTAACGCAAAAAATGGCCTGGTCAGGAAGGGGGGTAAATCTTCAGGAGGGCAAGTGGTTAATTTCATTAACATCCAAGCAGCTGAAACTGATTAAAAAGTGTTCCTTTAATTTTTTTGAGCAGTGTATGTACATTGCCTTGAAAAAGTATTCATACGCCTTGAAATTTTCCACACTTTGTCATGTTACAACCAATAATGTAAATGTATTTTATTGGGATTTTATGTGACAGACCAACACAAAGTGGCACATAATTGTGAAGTGGAAGGAAAATGATAAATGTTTTTCAAAATTGTTTACAAACAGATATGTGAAAAGTGCGGCGTGCATTTGTATTCAGCCCCCCTGAGTCAATATTTTGTAGAACCACCTTTCGTTGCAATTACAGCTGCAAGTCTTTGTGGGTACGTCTCTACCAGCTTTGCACAACTAGAGTGAAATGTTTGCCCATTCTTCTTTGAAAAATAGCTCAAGCTCTGTCAGATTGGATGGGAGAGTGTCTGTGAACAGCAATTTGCAAGTCTTGCCACAGATTCTCAATTGGATTTAGGTCTGGACTTTGACTGGGCCATTCCAACACATGAATATGCTTTAATCTAAACCATTCCATTGTAGCTCTGGCTGTATGTTTAGGGTCGTTGTCCGGCTGGAAGGTGAACCTCTGCCCCAGTCTCAAGTCTTTTGCAGACTCTAACAGGTTTTCTTCTTAGATAGCCTTGTATTTGGCTCCATCCATCTTCCCATCAACTCTGACCAGCTTCCCTGTCCCTGCTGAAGAAAAGCATCCCCACAACGTGATGCTGCCGCCACCATGTTTCACAGTAGGGATGGTGTGTTCAGGGTGATGTGCAGTGTTAGCTTTCCGCTACACATAGTGTTTTGCTTTTAGGCCAAAACGTTCAATTTTGGTTTAATCTGACCAGAGCACCTTCTTCAACATGCTTGCTGTGTCCCCCACAAGGCTTCTCGCAAACTGCAAATGGGGCTTATTATGGCTTTCTTTCAACAATGGCTTTCTTCTTGCCACTCTTCCATAAAGGCCAGATTTGTGGAGTGCACGAGTGCAATAGTTGTCCTTTGGACAGATTCTCCCACCTGAGCTGTGGATCTTTGCAGCTCCTCCAGAGTTACCATAGGCCTCTTGGCTGCTTCTCTGATTAGGTTTGCAGTTGTGCCATACTATTTCCATTTTCGGATGATGGACTGAACAGTGCTCCGTGAGATGTTCAAAGCTTGGGATATTTGTTTATAACCTACCCCTGCTTTAAACTTCACAACTTTATCCCTGACCTGTCTGGTGTATTCCTTGGCCTTCATGATGCTGTTTGTTCACTAATGTTCTCTAACAAACCTTTGAGGGCTTCACAGAACAACTGTATTTATACTGAGGATAAATTACACAAAGGTAGACTCTATTTACTAATTAGGTGATTTCTGAAGGCAATTGGTTCCACTAGATTTTAGTTAAGGGTATCAGAGTAAAGGGAGCGGAATGCAAATGCACGCCACACTTTTCAGATATTTACCTGTGTGTATATATATATATATATATATATAAAAATATATAAATATGTGCCTGTTCAAGAGTAACTTTGGGAGTAAGCTCAGCTTCTCTATAATCCTGTTCTCTAGGGCAGCTTCAGATCCTTTGCTTCCTGTGACAAAAACATAGGATTTGCACAAACACAATAATTTTTAAAATCTTTTTTTATGTTGTTTTTTTACATGCTACATGTGTTTTCTCATTTAACGTAATTTCATTTAAATTATATATTTGATCATAGTGTACATTTCCCCATCCGCAAAAGCAAGATGGATGGCGAAATCCTCTACACTCTGTTATTGTACACTAAAGCCTGCTGGCTGAATAAAAAAAAATGACTAATGTATGGACTGCCTTACTGAACCTACCTTAACTGCTTTCCCGCCGCCCTATAGCAGAAATACTGCTACAGGGCAGCAGGGGTGCAGAAAATCACATATATATACGTGATTTTGCATTTCCGAGGCCACCATTTGCAATACAGATCTCTCCCCTGTGAGCTCCTGCACATTGCTTTGTATAGCTCTGCATAGCAGAGCATTACAAAGCAGTGTACTTACAGTGTAAAGCACGCACACAGGTAACCCTTTGATCGCCCCAGATGTTAACCCCTTCCTGCCCAGTGTCATTAGTACAGTGTCAGTGCTTTTATTAGCACTGATCACTGTATTGGTGTCACTGGGGATGTCAGTGAAAGTTTCTCAGTTCCCCTCAGTATCAGAATGCCTGCTACAGTCCCGCAATAAGTCGCTGATCACCGCCATTACTAGTATAAAAAAAAAATTCCAGTATATATACCGCCATTTGTAAACACTATATCTTTCACATAAACCAATTAATTTACACGTACTGTGATTTTTGTTTTAGCAAAGACATGTAGTGGAATACATTTTGGCTTAAATTTATGACGGAATTTGATTTAGAAATTTTTTTTACTGGACATGCTTAATAGCAAAAAGTCAAAAAGATTGTTTTCTTCTCAAAATTGTTGGTCTTTTTTTTATAGCGCAAAAAATAGAAAACACAGAGGCGATCAAATACCACCGAAACAAAGCTCAATTCATGGGAAAAAAAGGACATACAGTAAATTCCATTTGGGTGCAGTGTTGCATGACCGCACAATTGTCAGTTAAAGTAATGCAGTGCCGTATCGCAAAAAATGTCCGGTCAGGAAGGGGGGTAAATCCTTAGGAGGGCAAGTGGTTAAAGAAGAACTTCATTAAAACCAGCAACTGTTGAGACAATAAACACCTTGTCCAGGTCTATGTACAACATTATGTATCGAGTGCAGGGGTCAGGAGAAAGTAAAAAACAAAACAACATATGGAATGCAGCAGTCAGGATGAGCACCACATTGGCATCACTGTCCTCCCTTACATCAAATCCCCAGAATTCCACCACCTTACATCGGCATCTTCAGAGTCCCACCTTACAGCATAGTCTCCCCTTACATCAGAATCTGGCAGAGTGGCCCCCCTTACATCAGAATCAAATGGAGTGCCCCCTTACATGAGAAACCAGCAGAGTGCCCCTTTACATCACAATCAAGCACTGTGTTCCCTTACATCAGAATCCAGCAGAGTGCCCCCTTACATCAGAATCCAGCAGAGTGCCCCCTTACATTGGAAACCAGCAGAGTGTCCCCTTACATCACAGCCTTGCAGAGTGCCCGCTTACATCAGAAACCAGCAGAGTGCCCGCTTACATCAGAAACCAGCAGAGTGCCCACTTACATCAGAAACTAGCAGAGTGCCCACTTACATGAGAATCCGGTAGAGTGCCCCCTTACATCAGAGCCTGGCAGAGTGCCCCCTTAAATCAGAAACCAGCAGAGTACCCCCTTAAATCAGAATCCAGTAGAGTTCCCACTTACATCAGAAACTGGCAAAGTGCCCCCTTACATTAGAAACCGGCAGAGTGGAAGGAAATGGGGAGAGTTCAGTGAACTGCTCACTCACCCCAGGCTCAGGAGGCATCAGTCTTGCAGCCCTGATGGATCTACCGGGTGCTGTACTTCCAATTGCCCACCCACACATCCTTTTTCTCAGGCACAGGCTGCACACAGAGGATAGTAGTGTGGGTGGGGCAGACAGAGAGATAGGGGCAGGAGGAGGCGGAACAAATAGTTCCTTCACTCTGCTCTCTTGTCTGTGCAGGGGGGGAGTGTGTTGGCTGGACTCTGTGACAGCTTCCTCCTGATGGATGACTGACAATTCTGCCTGGGCACAAAAACCATGGCTGTGAGGGGGGGGGGGGTAACTGACATGGGAGGGGGGCAGCCTACACCAGCACCCCCTAGATCCTGCCATGCCACACATTAGCAGGTAGGATTTTCATGTCAAACCTGTGCTTGCATATGGAGTGGTCAAATATATCAGAAGCAGCAAAAGAGGTACAGAAAGCACAACTCCTCAAAATGTATACACTAGAAGCAGGGAGCTCCTTGTACTGCAGGTCCTCAGGTAAAGCTTTCTTTTAAGCAACAGAATCATGATTAGCACAGTGAATTAAATTTTATTAATTTAATTTAATTTATTTTACATCATTAAATTTTACTCTGTAAGCCTGGGTTCACACTGATGCGGTGCAGAATTTGCAGCGATTTCCATGCAAATTCTGCACCGCATCACAGTCGCATCCCATTCATGCAACCCGCTGCGGGTGTGTATGTTAAGTTAACAACACCCCGAAATTGGTCTGCAAAACGCAGTGCGATGTGCAGAATTGGATCGCATAGGTGTGAATACCCATGTAATCCGATTCTAGTGTGGACCAAAAAAATGGTTCTGCTCCTTTTTAATGCGGATGCGGTGTGATTGGAGCCATACAAAATGTATGGCTCCAATCGCACTGCACACAATTTGCATGTGATTTGTACAGGAACGCGGTTCCTGTGCGAATCACATGCGATATAACGCACCACACAAGTGTGAACCCGGGCTAAGGGTAAGAGTGAGATTAGCATTCAGAGGCACAGTGCCTTAGATGATCTCATACTTCAGATAGCCATGAGGCTCAAAGCACAGGAGTGCCTCAGCACAGGAAGCGCGCTTCTGTTTTTCAGGAGCAATTCATTTTATAGGGTGCTACTTTGAAGAAATTAATGTTTCCGTATGTTCCCTAAAATGGTGTAAATATTTATATTTTCAGTTCAGGTCAACCTTATCATTTAAAGAAAAGTAAAGATAGGGGTTGTAGAACACTGAAGAAAAAATGTGCTATGGATTCTTTCAGATACTTTATATCAAATATGTATTGAACTAGTGTTATATGTGCTATAAATTATTTGGTAGCCATTGCAGAAAGGGAATACTGGTGGGGCTACCTTTGGAAACATACAATCTAATAAACAGTCTATGGGTAAATGTTTCTTTTATTCACCAGAGCAATATCAGTAAGGAAAAAGCAAAGGGGATTGTTTCACAGAGCAGCAACACTATCGTGTGCAAAGGCAACATAATCTGTGTATAGCAGTGTGCCCTTAAAATGTAGTTCCACTTCTGCAGTCAAATTTGGCCCCACTATATATTTGTCACACAGCATACCTAAAATCATTAAAAAAAAAATCTAGTTGTTCCTTTGGAGCAGGTCGTTGGGCAGACTGCAAGCTACATTGAACAATTTGAAAGTGAAAGTGGAGGGACAAAGTTGGGACAGGACGAGTTTCCTCTATTAACATACAATGCAAAACAGCGCTCTCACAAATTGAATGACAATTGCGCGGTCATGCAACACTGTACCCATATGAAATTTTTATCATTTTTTCCCACACACATAGAGCTTTCTTTTGGTGGTATCTAATCGCCACTGGGGTTTTTTTTAATTTTTTGAGCTATAAACAAAAAATGATAGAAAAAAAAAAAGTTTTTCTTTGTTTCTATTGTAAAATTTTGCAGACTGCTATTTTT
Organism: Staurois parvus; assembly: GCF_062004578.1. NCBI lineage: Eukaryota > Metazoa > Chordata > Amphibia > Anura > Ranidae > Staurois > Staurois parvus. Next base: position 5,315,019 of record NW_028318083.1, read on the forward strand.
TCACTTTCACTGATGTGCGTTGATGAGGCTGCACTGATAGGCAGCACTGATGAGGTGGCACGGTTAGGCTGCACTGATGAGGTAGCACTGATGCGGCAGCACTAGTGGGCATTGATGAGAAGGCACTGATGATGCTGCACTGATATGCAGCATTGATGGTCACTGATAGGTGGCACTGATGGGCACTGATAGAGGGCACTGATGGGCAACACTGACAGGTGGCAATGACTGACGACACTGACTGATGGCATTGGCTGTCAGCACTGATGGGCGGCACTGCTGGGCACTGATGGATGCAACTGCTGGACAGTACTAATTTTATAATAATGTGTACTTGTGAGCTATTATAGTGGTATAAAAAATGCTTATAAATAGTTAACTCCTAAAAATGTGATGGTGCATCAACACAAAAACACATACTCATAATACTGTGTAAAAATAGACAAATAAAATATTAAATGTGTCGCGCTCCACTACTCAAAAGTATTTGGTAATATATAATATATATAAATAGAATAAATAAATAAATCTAAATAAATATTAATCCATAGTGGTATAATTTAAAATTAAAACACTCCTTGTGCCGTAATTAGTTATAATACAATTCTGCTAAGTTAATAAAATTGATGATGTGAAAAAAGCAAATAAATCTATTCAAATTCCAGGTGCGTGATATTAAAATTAATCCAATCAGATAAACAAAAAAACCTCCATGCATAGTGATATATATGTGCAAAACATATATGTGCAAAATTGCAAAATACACAAAACAGTTTTATGAAAAAATAATAATGAAAAAATAATGAAAAGTAATAAACAAATTAATATAAAAAGATAATAAATAATAATAAAAAAACCTCTATTTAATCTTGCTGTGCAAATAATATAGTATGCTCACCTCACTTATACAGCCTAAAATAGTGATTTAGAGCTATATACTAATTGTCCTTAACTTAGATGACATATAAACGTCCCAATCTGTATATAAAGATGTATGGAAAATATATTGCTGTTGAAATGGGCTGTAATATTACTTTCCTTCCACTAGGTGGCCTCCCAATTTCTTCTGGGTTATGAGGGCTGGATGGATAGATATGGATATCTCCCCTCGTCCTGTGGGGGTCTATCTCCTATCTCCTCTTCTTCCCTTTTGCTCCTCCAATTTAGGCCATGAAAAAGAAAGATTCCCACATAGTGCTTTATCCTTTACAAAAGGTTTTAATTTGTCTCTGGTAAAATGTGAACTCACATTCCACAAAGCAATACAGAGCGTTTTTCAATGTGTGTCCTTTGCACAATAACAGTACTCGCCGTTCTGCTGAAAGTGGCGTCGTGACGTCAGAGCCCCTCCCCTACGCGTTACGCCACAGGGTCACGTGGCTTCCTCAAGGGGATGTAATCTTTATGTGGGAATCTTTCTTTTTCATGGCCTAAATTGGAGGAGCAAAAAGGAAGAAGAGGAGATAGGAGATAGACCCCCACAGGACGAGGGGAGATATCCATATCTATCCATCCAGCCCTCATAACCCAGAAGAAATTGGGAGGCCATCTAGTGGAAGGAAAGTAATATTACAGCCCATTTCAACAGCAATATATTTTCCATACATCTTTATATACAGATTGGGACATTTATATGTCATCTAAGTTAAGGACAATTAGTATATAGCTCTAAATCACTATTTTAGGCTGTATAAGTGAGGTGAGCATACTATATTATTTGCACAGCAAGATTAAATAGAGGTTTTTTTATTATTATTTATTATCTTTTTATATTAATTTGTTTATTACTTTTCATTATTTTTTCATTATTATTTTTTCATAAAACTGTTTTGTGTATTTTGCAATTTTGCACATATATGTTTTGCACATATATATCACTATGCATGGAGGTTTTTTTGTTTATCTGATTGGATTCATTGTAATATCACGCACCTGGAATTTGAATAGATTTATTTGCTTTTTTCACATCATCAATTTTATTAACTTAGCAGAATTGTATTATAACTAATTACAGCACAAGGAGTGTTTTAATTTTAAATTATACCACTATGGATTAATATTTATTTAGATTTATTTATTTATTCTATTTATATATATCATATGTTACCAAATACTTTTGAGTAGTGGAGCGCGACACATTTAATATTTTATTTGCTGGACAGTACTGATGAGCGGCACCACTGGGCACTGCTGGGCAGCACAGCAGAGCACTGGTCATCAGGGCGCTGATTATCATTTCGCTGATGATCAATGCCGATCTGCTCTGTGACAGCTGCCAGTTATCAGCAGTACTTTCCTCACATTGTGATAGCGTGAGGAAAGTGCAGCCGATAACCAGCAACTGTTTTTACTTTGTGATCTGCTGTGTCATTGGTGTCATGTGGCTGCTGTGATTGGCCTTTTACCTCATTATGTGATCAGCTGTGTTCATAGGATCGCCGGGCGTGCTCTGGGATCACATCATATGATGCCCTCCCAGAACTGGATAACTGTGCTGTAGCTGTCATTTGGCTATAGCGCAGTTACCAAGTGGTTAATAAATTCTTTGCATTAAGGTAAAAAACTTTTGTGTCCAGGATCCCTCCCCCAGCCCCCCACACTGTACTTGCCTGAGCTTGATCCAGCACTGTGTCCAAGAGCTCTCTCTGTTCCAACATTGGCTCCTGCTGCTGTCAATCGAATCCTGGAACAAGGCAGTGGGGGATGGGGCCAAGCCCCGATTGCTATGTCTATGGAAGCTTGAGATCAGGCCTGCATGAGTGCTTTTATAGGAAGCGGCTTGCTATGGGGGCACTCATTGAACAGGAGGAGCCAGGTGCACCAGTGGGGGACCCCAGAAGTGGAGGATTGGGCTACTATGTGCAAAAGTATAACATGTTATAAATTAAAAAAGAAAAAAGTTTTACAATCACTTTAATTTCCTAGTCCCCTCCTTAGCATTGCATGGCTTCAGTTCTGAAGGTTTCAAAAAAGAGCAAATAAATGTAAGCAGCAATTTTTAAATATTTTTTTAAAGTTATGCCATGCAAATGGGAACATTTAACAAATATAAAATAGGTGTTATCCCAGTTTGGCTGAAAAAGTGGAAATAAACTTTAAGTGACAGAATTGAAAAAACTGCTCTGATCTTCTGAATAATATGGTTATTTACAATCCCTAACTGGAAATATTATTTTTAACACGCCAGCTGTTCCAACATCAAAGGAGTTAAATGAATGATTTCACAAGAATACATGAAACAGCAATGATCAGCATTGTCACTTCCTTGCTGTAATATCGACAACTTCTTCAAAAGTTTAACAAAGCAGCTCCAGACACAAATGTGGTTTTTGTAAGTTTGGTAATCATTCCTAAAGAAATACAGAAACACTTCATGCTGCAATATATGCTGAAAAGGGCAGTCCCTAAGGTTACTTATATTTACTTCAATGCATAGTTTGTCTTCACCAACCCTTGATCTTAGTTCAGGTTTACACTATTGGAGGTTCAAACACCAGATAGGAGAGTAGAAGGAGGAAGGTGAGGGGCATGCTTCTTCTTTGTTTACCGAATATTATGATTTCTCACAGAAAGAAGGAGAACAATAACTACACAAAGAGCCCATTGTTTTAGGGGGAACTCTACATCTTCTGGAACTCTGGCAGTTAAATATTAGGGCAAAATAAATTTCTCCTTAGGATAACTTATTAGTAGGTCACCAATATATTTGCACAGTGGCTAAATGGTTAGCACTTCCACCTGGCAGTACAAGGGTTGTTGGTTCAAATCCCAACCATGGTACCACCTGCCTGGAGTTTGCATGTTCTCCCTGTGCCTGCGTGAGTTTCCTCTGGGTACTCCGGTTTCCTCTCACACTCCAAAGACATGCTGGTAGGTTAATTGGATCCTCTCTAAATTGGCCCTAATATGTGTATGTATGAATGTGAGTTAGGGACTTCAGATTGTACACCCCTTGAGGGTTAGAGACTGATGTGAATGTACAATATATATGTAAAGTGCTGTATAAATTGATGGCACTGAAATAAATAACAGAACATCTACTGGCTAAGCAGTGAAGTCTCTTTAGTCAAATTTGGGGGCTCATATAACCTTGTAGTTGGTTTACTGAAATAAAATAATACAATATAATGAACCAACCCTATGACAGATCATCCTAAAAATATTAAAGAAAAAAATTAGACTGAATGCTATAATTCTGCCACGTAAGGATTTACCTCCTTTGCTGACCAGGCCATTTTTTGCGTTAAGGTGCCGCATTACTTTAACTGACGATTGCACTGTCATGCAACGCTGCACCTAAATATGTACGTCCTTTTTTCCCCACGATTTGAGCTTTCTTTCAGTGGTATTTGATCGCATGTGTGTTTTTTATTATTGCACTTTAAAAAAAAAAAAAAGCGACAATTTTGAGAAAAAAATTATATTTTTGACTTTTTGCTATTAAACATGTCCAGTAAAAAAAATTTAAAAATCTAATTTCGTCATAAATTTACACCAAAATGTATTCTGCTACAGTACATGTCTTTGCTAAAAAACAAAATCCCAATACGTGTAAATTCATTGGTTTACGTGAAAGTTTTACAAATGGTGGTATATATACTGGAAGTTTTTTTTTTTACTAGTAATGGCGGCACTCAGCGACTTATAGCGGGACTGTGGGACTGCGGCGGACATTCTGACACTGAGTGACACCAATACAGTGATCAGTGCTAAAAAAAAAAGCACTGACAGTGTGCTAATGGCACTGGGCAGGAAGGGGTTAACACGAGGGGCAATCAAAGGGTTAACTGTTCCCACCAACCTCTGGTTTAAAGCAAAAACATTTCCAAACACGACTACAGTGCTGTCTAATACATCCTTCCCCATGGTTTAGCACTGGTTCCTTTATGAGTTGATTAGCATCATTCCACCCACTTCCTCTAATCCCAGGGCATCAAAGGCCCTCCTCTTGGAGGCAAGTCATCAAGCCTGGGCTCACAAGTGTGCTGTTTTTGCAGCATTCAGGACCATCAATTTGGAAAGAAGAGTAGAAGGAAGACTCACGATGTCATATGACAGGACTGAAGACCCACAGAAATAGGTACAGTATGTATAAGGAAGATTGAAAAAAAAACTGAAGCATTTTGTTTAATAGTGCAAAGAAATGCTAAACAAATGGATAATCATGTTAGAAATCCAGCGCTGTCCTGTGTCCTCTGCACTCTGTAGTGTTAGCTCAGTTATCAAAAGGTGTATTAGGACTACAAAACACAACATCTCCCCACTGTTCTTTAACATAGGGGGACAGGTTCTCTAGTCCTAACACATTTTCTGCTAACTTTGTTTCAGGTAACACTACAGAGTGCACAGGACACAGAACAGCTCTAGATTTCTAGCATGATTAAAGGATAAGCACACCTTTGGGAATATATTACCTATTCCACCTATTTTTGGGGTGGAACATGTAACACGTTCCCAATGCTGCAGCCGCACCCGCCATCCCCCCTCCTTCTGACGTTTCTCCGTACTATCTGTCAGTATGGCTGCATCATTCATTCATGGACATCCATGAATAAATGAACTGCAAATCTCGACAGTGTGGGCTTGTAGTTTTCAATGAACTACCCCAGCTCTGTGGAGCGGCGTGGTAGTTAATTGAAGCTTCCTGTCGGAATATCTGCTTGGCCATACATCCCGTACACCAAGCAGATATTCTGCCAGGTCTGAAGGAGATCTGCATGGCATCAGCGATCTACTGATCACTGGTGCAATGTTTTCCAGGCTCCTTTGGGCAAAAATAATAAATGCACATTTTTTTTACCTGCAAAAAATGTGCATTTATTACTTTTGTACAAAAGGTGATCTTATCCTTTAACACATTTTTTTTCATATTTTGCACTTCTTAAACAAAATGCTTTCAGATTTGTTTTAACCTTAGTAAAGTAGCGCTAGTTCTATCCTAAGCTGCTCCTCTAGCACACTGCTGTGAGTGAGAAATGTTGCCTTAGGAAAGGAAGTGTGTTACTGGAAATATCAAGTTAAAAAAAAAGCTTGAAAAAAGGATATCAACGCAGCCATCATATCATAGGTCTGTTAAGCTGCAATAGTCAGATTTTGCTTTCCTTTTCTTAGAGTACATTATGGGACATAACATCTTCAAATTCATAATTTTGGCCTACCTAATCGCAGGCTATCTCCTCTTCAGTCTACCATGAATGCTGCTGCCAGACTCATCCACCTTACTAACCTTTCCATATCTGCCACCTCTCGCTGCCAATCCCTCCACTGGCTTCCCATTGCCCAATGGATAAAATTCAAAACACTAACAATAACATATAAAATCATTCATAACTCTGCCCCAAATTAAATCACCAATCTTGTCTCCAAATTTCACCCAACCCGTATTCTCCGTTCCTCCCACAACCTCCTGCTCTCTAGCTCCCTTGTCTCCTCCTCCCATGCTTATCTACAGAACTTCCCCAGAGTCTCCCCCATCCTCTGGAACTCTTTACAACAATCTATCAGACTATCGCCTAGTCTGCCCACTTTTAGGCGATTTCTGAAAACTTATCTCATCAGGGAAGCCTATCCTGCCTTCAGCTAATAATGGAATCTTATAGTCCTCCTACCAGTCCATTCGCCACAGTTATTACCTTTTGTACCACCAGCCCCTCCCTCTTAGATTGTAAACTCCAAGGAGCAGGGCCCTCCTGACCCTCTTGTATTGAACTGAATTGTTGCTGTATTGTCTCCCTTTATATTGTAAAGCGCTGAGGAAACTGTTGGTGCTATATAAATCCCGTATAATAATAATATTAATAATGATAGGCTTACTTTGGCACCTTCAGGTGATTAGACACTGGCAAAACAGGAAAGACAGGAATTCCTTCCCATATATAACCCCTCCCCATTAGACCATGCCTCAGTTTTTGTTTCAAGTCATTAACCACCAGCAAGAGGGGCAGGATCTCTTTGTCCTGTGATGTACTCAAGGATAAGGATTTTACAGGTAACCAAGAATATGACCTTCATTATTGTACATCCCGGGACACAGAACATTTTTAAATTCATAATGATAGGGACTTCCCAAAGCAATGAAATGAGGGGAAGGTGCATGGCTACCAACTACCAACCCCGAAAGAGGTAAGACCCTCACACAGCCTCCGAAAAGGCAAAGAGTGAACCACCTCGCAAGCAAACTCTGACCTCCTTGACTGCATTCTGGCTTTTCTGCAGGCCCTCCTATACGAGACGCTGTCAATCTCCAGTCCCGAGATCTCCTCTTGTTTGCCGTTTGCTCAGTCCTTGAGCTGCGCGGTTCTCAGTTAACGTATCCTTACTATGCATATCTATGATCATTCTAATCTGTTATTATGCTGTGTCTGTTACCGTTTTTTTGACATATCCTGTTGATGTTACTTGCTTGATATGTTCCTCAGGGTTCTCTTTCCTATAGCCACATCACTGGCGATCTTGGAAAGTCATAAATTTCTTACGCCCAGAGTGGGTTTTGCACCTTCTACTTTCTCCAATTATTGCGGTCGTAGTGAGGAGAATCATGCAGAATAAGGTGAAGTCCAGGCTACTTAGGTGGTTATGTTCACACATATGTTGGATGCTGAACCCCTGTTGGGTCATATCCATACCCTTCCTACCTTCCCTCCCTCCCTTTCCTTTCCCCTCCTACTTTTCTTCAACTTTCTTTCTCCTCTTCCTTATTCTCCTTCCTTTGCTCTTCCTTTTTTTATTTTCCCCTCTCTCTTTATTTCCCTTCCCCCACATTGATCCTCATTCCCTGGTCATCTTACATTCGTACGTTGTGGTATATGCACATACAGAAATAGCGTTCCAAACTTTCCACATATTTGCTTGTAACCTTCTGTAGTGGCCTCCCACCATTTCACAAACTGCATTACCTGCAAGTTGGGTCCACACTGGTTAACTTTCCTATAATCAAACCAAATGTGCTCCTTAGGTTTCCTCATCCAAGGCTATTTTCATGCTACCTCTTCTCCCTGCCTCTTTGGTTGATGTTATCTGTACAAATATTCTCTGTATGGCTGTTTTATATCATTTCAACGTGCAAGTGATCTCTGTATATTTATTTTTTATAAAACCCAATATAAAACCCAATAAATATTTCTTTAAAAAAAAAAAAGAATCACTATAATCCCTTCTATTCAAATCTTGTGAGTAAAACAAGGTAACAGCTGCAACAGTGGGAAGGCATATATTAGGGAGAACTGATTCCATGGTATCACCAAAACATCCACTGCATGTGCCCAAGGATTTCAGGTCCTGGATAAAAATGTGTCCAGCTTCACACTGAAACTGGATGCCAGGAGATTCACTTCTGTGGTTCCCCAATGTAGACAGAACTCCTCGCACACCTCTGGGTGAAGAGTCCCTTCCCCTAGAGACAAATGTTGACAGCTGAGAAAATCCGCTTGTCAGTTTTCTATGCCAGGAATGAGAACAGAGCTTGAACATGACCTTCTGCCCAAGCTAGAGAGAGGTCCACCTTTGTCTTGTAATGCGACTCCTGGTGCCCCCTTGATGATTTATGTATGCTAAAGCTGTAGTACTGTCTAACTTAACCCTCACAGGAAGGTCTTCCAGCACCACTAATGAATGAAGCAGGGCTAGATGAGTTATCCTCAGCTATTGATAGGCAACAACCTCTTCTGCGGAGTTCCATCAACTGAACAATGGTTCAGAACACCAACCCAATGGTTAGACTGGTGTCTGTTGTCAGCACCTTCTAGGCCACAGGAAAAAATTATCTACCCATATTCAGAACCTGAAGGGAAATCCACCATTCATGTTGGGATACAACTTCATTCAGAAATCCAACGACTGAGTGCTGTTGTCCCACCAAGACATTTTCGGGGTAGGGAATAAAACTAGCAAATTAAACTGTCTCAAAGAAGACTTCCATTTTCCCCAAAATTGGCATGCAAAACCAAATCAGGGAATTTGCCAGAGTCTTTAGTAAGTTTTTCCTGAGCTCTCAAAGTAAGACATCTGTCTGGAGATAGAAACACTTTCGCCTGGGCCATATCCAGAATTGGGTCCAGGTACTGCAATTTCAGGGATGGAACCAAGGCAGACTTCTGAAGATTCAGAACACAGCTAAACCTCCCCAGAGTGTGCACCATGAGAGAGACATTTTTTTTTCAATTTAAATATTTTTTTCCATTACAAAAACACAGCAAAATATCATTTACAACCAAAATATGAACATTCCCCTAAGTTCTGCAATGCAACCTCCCCCTCACCCAAACCCCCTTACAATTTACACCGGTCCATATAGCTCTTCCCTTCCCTTTCCAACTTTCCATTCTATACCTGTGATCTTTCTCCTCAGTCCTCACTTCCGACTCTTCCTTTTTCTTACTATTCTTTCTTTACTCCAAGCTTTCTTTTCCCTTCTCCTATTCCTTCTACTGCCTTACAAAACATTCCCTTTATTCTCCTACCTCAAATCAGATCCCTGGGCCTCCCACTACTTCCATATATTTTCCAGATATCTTGAAGTCAGACCATCTTCCCCATTCCTTTCTAAATTTACCCATATTACCTTCGTCTATATGATATAACTCCTCCATCTTATTTATATATTCCACCCTGTCTAACCAGTCCCTCATTGTTGGAGGCTCCTGTACCTGCCAAAATTTAGGAATAAGCCCTTTAGCCACACTAATTAGATAGTATAGTACACTATTTTTATACTGCTTCACCGGTAGTTCTATCCTATAAAACAAACACACCCATGGAACCTTCTGCATAGTTGTCCCCAATATCTCCTGTATAAGCTGGATTAAATTTTGCCAAAACCCCTGTATTTTTGGACAGTCCCACCATATACTGTATGTGCCATTGTGCCATTGTTCCCTTAGCTCCACATCCCCTCTAACATAATGGTAAGACTCATTGCTTATGTGCCACAATCGGTGTCAAATACCACCTTGTTAAATGTTTATAATTCATTTCCACCGTGTTTATATTAATCACCCCATGTGTTAATTTAAACATTTTATTTTTCTGTGATTCATTCATTTTTGTTCCAAGTTCCCTTTCCCATTTCTCTAAGAACAGCAGAGGACCTGCCCCCCCCCCCCCCAATTAAACAAGAAACTTATATATCTCAGAAGTAACATGTTTTGGTGCCATACTGCAACCCAACATCTTTTCAAACAGGAGCATGTCCTCCGTCATCAGTGGTTTGGGCAACTTCGCAAAAAAATATCTCAATTGATAATATCTCAGTTCATCTAATGACACAAATAACTCCTTTTTACTTTTTAAGTCTTGAAAAGTGCCCAATTATACTTCCAATCCATTTGATTGTGCATTCTAGTCCATACTCTTAATACCTCCTGTGTCAATGTACTACTAGTCTCATCCATAGTGTGGAACTTTCGTGGTATTCAGATAATCCTCTCTAATCGTGTATTACTTAATAATCCTTCTATGTCCAATCTACAATTCGTGACAATATCACCGCAGTGTAATAATTCTTAAAATTGGGCAGGTTTAATCCTTCTTTTTCTTTCTTATTACACAGAACTCCATACCTAATTCTCGGTTTCTTATTAGCCCATATATATTTAAGTATTAGTTTTTTATTATCCCAAAGAAGGATCCTGGGATATGGACTGGAAGTGTCAGGGATCTCCTCGATCCCCGCCGCGATGGTCCCGGCGCAGGCGCAGTGCACCGCCCTGTGCAGGGACACGGGCACTAGGTCCGGGCCGGCCGCGGCGTTCGAGTTCGCGCATGCGCAGTAGAAGCCGCGGCCGCCCGCTGGGCACCAATGGCAGCGCAGGGCGGGATATTTAAATGGCCCTGAGCTGTCATTCAGTGCCTTCTGGTCTTTCCTGCATCCTGTGATTCTGCGAACCTGTACCCTGTAAGTTATTGACCCGGATTGTACCTGACCTTGCTGTTTTCTCCTATTCTGACCCTTGCTTTACCTGACCTCTCTCCTGGATGCCCCCTATTAGATTTGACCTGCTGTTGCTGACCTGGCGTGTGACCCGACCATTCTCTGCCCGCTGCCTTGTACCTTACCATCCTCTCTGTTACCGACCCGGCCCGTCTGACCTTGCTCATCCATCCATCCGCCCATCCCTCACAGTGGGGTCTCCTGACTTCCTCATATCAGACTCTTTCCCGTGGGAGCCCTTGGCGCATACCACTACCACTGACGGACGCACCCAGTAGCCACGACCTGGTCTCGGGGGGGCTCCAAGTCCATCCCCACCATCAGGGGCCCTGGTGAACAAGCACCCTGGGACTTAGACTCCATGCGCTGGGGACTCCTATTCAGTGGAGTGCTAGTGGTACCGTCGGGCGGTCCCTTACAGGAAGCATGTGGAATTTATATAAGATTTTTGGGACTATCACCATCTTAACCAAATTTATACGCCCGATCCAAGAGACCCTTCCCCTTGAGAAGCTTCTCAACTCATCCTTTATTTCATTTATTAATGGGATATAGTTTACCCGGTATATATTTATAGAAGGTCAACTTTATGCCTAGGTAGCCTAATTCCTTTTCCCTCCATGAAAATGGGAAGTTTTTTTTGTAAAGTCTGCATCACATTCTTTGAAACACTAATGTTCAAGATCTCTGACTTTGAGGGGTTTATTTTCAAGTTTGAAAGCTCTCTGTACCCTTTTAGTAATCCCATTAGGTAAGGCAAAGTTAACCCAGGATTCAAAATATAAAACAACATATCATCAGCCTATGCCACTACCTTATGCTCTGTCTCACCTATCTTGATTCCTCTTATACCTACACTCTTTCTTACCGTCGCCAGCAAAGATTCCAGGGATGTTACAAATAATAATGGGGATAAGGGGCATCCCTGCCTTATACCGTTGTACATCTTAAAAGACCACGAGATGGACCCATATACCGTCAATGCCACTGATGGGCCGTTATAGAGCTCTTTTATCCAACTCATCATCTTAGTCCCTATCCCCAAGCCCTCTAGGGTATTTATCATAAACCCCCAGTCTACCCTGCCAAAAGCTTTCTCGGCGTCAATCGACAATAAAATTGTTGGTAACTTTTCTCTCTTTGCCTTCTGTAAAAGAAGCAATGTTCTCAAACTATTATCCCTCCCTTCGCTTCCTGGGACAAAACCCAACTGATTCAAATGTATCCATTCCGGCATCAGCTCTTTTAACCTCGTAGCTAGCACCTTTGCAAACAGTTTTGTATCTGTATGTAATAATGATATAGGTCTATAGCTAGTGCATTGTGAACTATCCTTTCTTTCTTTTAGAATGATCGTTATATACACTTGCAGTGATTCTGTTCTTATTCCCATTCCCTCTCCTAAGGAGTTCATATATATATACAAAATTAAGGGACCAATAAGTTTCCAAATTACTTATAATACCCCACCATATACCCATCGGGTCCTGGGCTTTTCCTTCCTGCTGTATTCTTCAGGGCTGTATTAATTTCCTCCTGGGAGGAAATGTCTCAGAAGAAATGTCTGCAAAGGCTTGTAGTTTTGTTTCACCAAATTTTAACTCTGGGGTCTGGGGGGTAGTTTTTTCCATATTCTTTCTCTGTCCTCATAATCATGGAATCGGACAATCACCTCTCTGGGGGTGTATGATATTACTCCTGGTGGGTGTCTTAATCTATGTATTCTCTCAATCTTCAGAGGATCTATGACTAATCTACCAGTCAATGGATTGAACACTTTCTTTACTTTTTCCCAGAGGTCCTCTTCCTGAGCATCTTCTGGGAGGCCCCTGATCCTTAGAATATTTCTTCTCTCTCTATTTTCTTGATCCGCCGATTTGTATGACAGCTTCCTCTGTTCCCTTTCTATGTCCTCCAACTGTGTTTCCAGATTAGCAGGGCCAGATAAGCTCTGCGGTGTGGTATAATGTAGATCAGGCCCCAGGCAGCTTCAACATAGTGGGTGTCGGAAGCTCTTGCACCTAGGAGTCTCCCAGTGTCATGTTCAGGCCACTCCCTGAGCTTGTGCATGAGAGAGACATTTGTCCCTAAAAGTGGAGTAGACTGATCACTCAGCAATACAATTTCCAGGTGGCCGATCTTAGGGATACCCTGAAAATGTTAAAGCCACAGAACTGGATCCAGAACCCTGGTAAACATTCTGGGAGTTATAGACAGTCCTTGGAAATATGTTAAGTTTTTTGAGATCCAACATGGGGCAAACTCCAGTCTGTATCCCTAAGCCAAAATGTGGCAAACCCAATAGTTTGCAATCCCTCCCCCATAAACTCTGCGAAGGCCTGCAATAATCCCAAGTAAATAAAAAAGTGGGGGTGCCTCTTCATTGTAAAGAAGACTTTACTCCTGGTTTAGAGGACTGTTTAGTCCATGGTTTCTTGTGAAACTGGGACTGGTGTTTTGTCTTAAAGTCCAAGGCCTGAGACTGGAGAAACTGGTCTTTTAGGTAGGAACTTACAGTCATTTTCTCAATTTAATCATCCAAAGCAGGATCCTACAATGTTCCCCTTGAAAAGGAAAATGTTCCACATGCTGCTTGTAGGGTAATTCTGCTGACCAACACCTCAGCCTTAGGATCCTGCCATGCGCCATATCTACAAGACTCCTAAATGGAAAAGCTGTTGAATGGAGTCCTTTAAAGCATCCACCAAAAAAACTGAGAGCACGTAGGAAACCCTCCAGATTTTTGCTCATGTCAGTATCATTTAAGGGATCCCTCTCTCTTGTCATGTGTCAAGCCCAGACTCTAAGGCTTTTTCAAATACATATAGCCACAATCACTGGCTGTAAAGCTGCTCCCACCAGGGCAAATGAAGTCTTAAACAGTGTCTCCAAATGTTTATCTGTGGCATCTTTAAACACTGGGAAATCATCCATTAAGTGTCAGGTACCTGTTGAAATATAGTCTGAAGTGGAGTTTAGGCTGAAGGTGGAGGAGTAAGCGTTGTTAGGCAGGCCAGGTCAGCAACAATCTGGCAGAAATTCAGGATCTGGGAGAATAGTCAAGGGCAGGCAGAGGTCATACACAGTCTGGCAGAGAAATGCAGTATCGTCAGGCAGAAGCAAAGTTGAGAAATCAGGCAGAAGTCCAAAAACCAATAGTTCAGCAGTTCACTCAAAAAGGCACACACCCATGGAACAAATTCACACAAACTGAACAACAGGAAATACTGCTATTTACAGGCTAAGATTGACAGCAGCTGGATAGCAGGTGGAGCTAAAGAGTCCAAAGGGGCAGAAGCACTAAGCAGAATATATGCTGCAAGAATTCAGATCTTCCTGTGGCAGTGATTAAAGCTGCAGGAAAAGAATCAGAAGAATCCAGGTTCAGATCAGAGTATCAGAGTGAGCCCAGCCTGCATACAAAACATCTGTCAAGTGGGAATGTACAGGGAAAGACTTGTGGCGGCCACCATGATCCAGATCATGTCACCTTTGGAGGAGAAGTTTTGGGAAACAGTAATTTCAAACACCTTCCACAAGAAGGTTCTTAGGACTGAGAAACACTCTTACCCTGGCATTCTTCAGGAATAGAATCTTTAGATGAAGACTCTCCTGGGCTCCCTTCTGCTGGAATATTATCGTCCTCTACTACCTTCTCTCCTATTTCCTCCTCTGTTAATGATGAGGAAGGAGACATTGGAGAACACTTTTGTCTGCAACCAAGATGGTCCAAACTGGCAAGTAATCCAGAAAGTTATATAGAAACCAATAAAGCTTTCAATGTGATACGTCCCAATACATACAGTACAGAATAAAAAAGGAACCGCTAGAAGACCTATGTGGTACACTAGCAGACTTTATGGGCACCCCATGAGACCACACCTGTTAATATAAAAAATATATATACTTTATTTGTATAGACAACAACATGGAGACATCAAAGAAACATGTCGTATTAAAATACAGAGGGATATCCACTATATATATAGGCTCCACAGGGTATAACCATTACATGAATATATAAATGTTCATATCTTATTCAGCTTAAACACTCAACATGTTTTACATATAGCTTCTTCGGGACTGTATATTTGAGGAGACAGAACACTAATAACATGAAATGCAAAACGTAAAATACAATATCAATATTAACAATGTAAACACAAAATCCACAAAACAAAAGGCCAGGCTCACATGGGTGTAACAGACTGCAGAGGGACCCAGCATGACAGTCTTGGGGGCGAACATAGGGGAGTCAGATAAGGCCAACCAACCATGAAGCATATGTGTATACATTCATGAGGAAATAGGTCATTGATGATCTAGGGCAGGCCTTGAAATCTCCACTGGCCTGCTCACATTTCGCAAGTGGAAAAAACATGGAGGCGAGGGACAGATCGATCAAACAGTAGATGGATATGGAGCGGGGTGCCGGCACCAGAGGCAGAATAAGCTTTCAGGCATTTAGGCACTCACACACTACCCAAGGGCCCAGAGTCCTTAGGAGGTCCTATGACAGGCTCCTGAAAGGATGGGGAGGGCCACAGGGTGGATTGTGCAAGTGTGCTCCGAGTCCGGTCCAGTGAGAGGAAAGAGAGACTAACAGAGCCCAAGGAGGAGGACACTTCACAGACTGGTGAGAACTCAGCATGTAACAGTGGGAGGAAGGGGGAGAACTGTCTGTGACCGGAGTGCAGAAAAACGGAGTGTGACAGGCTGAGTGAGCCAGAGGGGAGATGTGTGTGTGTGTCTGTGTATATGTGTGTGTGTGTGCTTGTCTGTGTATGTATGTGTCTGTGTCTGTCTGTATGTGTGTGTGTGTATCTGTATGTATGTATGTATGTGTGTATGTATGTGTGTGTGTGTGTGTGATGGTGGTGGGGGCTCTGTATTCACTTTATGTAGTAGGGGGCCCTGTGTGTGTTCTGGGAGGGGGCATTGTACCATAATGGAGAGCATGTGTTCTAAGAGGGGGGTTGTGAGCTCATTATAACCTCAAATTATGGGGGGATGGTACCATAATTGTGAGTAGCAGAAATACCAATCACTCCCCTTTTTTGCCCCCCTTCCCCCCCTCTTTTTCTCTCACCCCCTTCTCTCTCACCCCCCTTTCTTTTTTTGAAAAGTGGGTAGAGGACATGGCTATTGGGGGGGGGGGGGTGAAGGAGGGTATATATTTATTTCTGTAACTGTATTCTGCATAAAACATTTAACAGTGTCATTTAATGAGAGAATTTACGAGGGCATGTTTAGGGGAGGGATTAGGGGTGTGACAGGGTAGCAGATGGGTGGAGCAACTGATGGCGAGTAACTCCGAAGGCCTGGCTAGTAGCTCAGGACTTTGAAATTTTAAGCCCTGATCTAGGATAAACCAAAAATTCTACAATGTATCTAGGTCATTTATATTCCCAATTATAAAGAAGTAACAGAACATATTTGTATATAGAAATATATACTGTATATTTGTAATTGTATATGAAATGTGAGAAATAATAAAGGAACATCAACTGAACTAGAAATATTTATGCAAAAATTGCATAGAAGTCTTGAAAAGAAATCAAATTTGAATTGTCTTAACAAATACCTTGAATGGTATATAGATGAGGCTATCAATTCTCGAGGTGTATGTGTGCAGATCTTTCTTAATGTAAAAAATATAACAGTAGACTTTAAAAAGTGATTGGGAATGCAATTTACAAAATTGTTCTAGAAAAATAATGGAATTACTTATTGAACAATATAAAAAGAGATAGTGATGGTGGATAAGGAAGTTAGACATATATACAGTATGTAAAGCATCAAGCACTCTGTACAGATCCTAGTTACATACAAAAAATAATGAATTACAAGAACATTTGGAATGTTTTAACACTGAATTGACTGAACAGAAGGAATATAAATTCCTTAGAGATAAGATGGTGTTTCTAGGCAATTTTGCATATAGATGGCCCCAAGGGGGATATAGGCCGCCATAGATGCAAAAAGAAACTAATCAAAATAAGACTCCCAGGGAAACGTTGTAGATGGAGTGGAATCAGACTCCTCTAATACTCCTGTCTCTCATACATCACAGGGTTTTAAACCATCACATTGGAGACATTATCAATCTCACAAAATACTGAAAGATGGTGTTGAGTCTGGTAGTGGTAAGAAGAGGTTGGTTGATCAAGGGTCTCAAGTGCACAATGCTTCTTCTTTGTTTTCACAGGGTGTGGCACAAAAGGTTAGTAAAGGTGCTGACAACCCAACAGGGTCTCAGGCACCTGATGGTGGTAATACTGAAGGTTTAACAGTAACGACTACTTCTCAAGGCACTAATGGTACAACACATATTCAAACATTGCATACCGATTCACTAGATAAGGACCAGTCTGATGATTTTTTTAGGCACACTGACTCAACAGGACAGCACAAATACACAGAAGGTGCGACTAGGCACCATGGATTCGTTTGTGGTAAAGCTAACACAACAGACACAGGCCTAAATATTAATATCATCACATAAACTTACTGAGGCAGAGAAAGAAGTTTTAAGTTTACAGCTAACTTTTTGTCCCACTCAGAGATTGGATCATTTTGATTTTGCAAGGATCTCCACCTATTTGCACGGAAGTTATCGTACAAATTTTTATTTGATGAAAAACTTTAAAGTGAATGATTTTTGTGCTCTTAGGGACCTTATGGACCTCTTGGAGGAAAATGAGGGAGCATCAAATGATCCACGTTCAGGCCCCTCGTGGCCCCCAAATCATCTGATGTTCCAGAGAATCCTCATATAAAAAAAAAATAAAAAATAAATCAAATACATTTCTATTCTTGCGATCCAATCCCAACATTCTTGCCTTAGTCACTCAAGTGTCAAAGGAGATCAAAAGAATCAGAACATATCGATATGACCCAGACAATTTGACTGTAGAGCAGGTTCAGGAGCTCAAAATATTGAGTAAAGATGATACAAACCCTTGGACAAAGGGGACAATGTGGTCCTCATGGATAGTAACCAATACAGGGACATGTGTCTGAGAATACTAAACAATAGTGATTGGTATAGGACCATTCTAGGACATCTGGTTCATACATTCAGAAATTAATTTATTGAACTTCTATTAGAGGCATATCACCAGGATATAATTAATAAAGATACGTATGAATCCCTTTTTGTATAATTTATCTGTACACCAACATTCTATGCCTTGCTTAAAACTCATAAGAATTTAGTAGAACCTCCAGGATGACCTATCATATCAGGGATTGGTTTCCACATGGAATTGACAAGCCAACTTGTGCATGCATATTTGCATCTTCATGTGACATCCCTACCCTCAGGACACACCTGTCCTGCTTAAATGTTTGGACGGAACTGAAGTGCCTCCTGGCACTTTATTGGCTGCCATTGACATAGAGGCATTATACAGCAGTATACCACACTCAAAAGGAATTTCAGTGGTAAAGAAAGACCACAGGATTTCTTATAGGTACAGTGAGTTTGTTCTGGCTATTCTATAGCATATCCTGACATGTAATGTGTTTATGTTTGACTGCTCCCACTACATCCAAGTACAGGTGGTAGCGATGGGGACTTGTGCCCCATCTTACGCCAACCTATACCTGAAGGGGTGGGAGAATTTTTTGTGTTCAGATGACAAATTTGGTAGATTTTGGGCAAACATATTGCTGTGGCTTTGCTACATAGATGACGTGATTATGTTTTGGACAGGATCACTGGAGGAACTCTTCAATCTCAAATTTAGTGCTTAATATGATAGGTGTCATGGATCTCCTCGATCCCCGCCGCGATGGTCCCGGCGCAGGCGCAGTGCACTGCCCTGTGCAGGGACACGGGCACTAGGTCCGGGCCGGCCGCGGCGTTCGAGTTCGCGCATGCGCAGTAGAAGCCGCGGTCGCCCGCTGGGCACCAATGGCAGCGCAGGGCGGGATATTTAAATGGCCCTGAGCTGTCATTCAGTGCCTTCTGGTCTTTCCTGCATCCTGTGATTCTGCGAACCTGTACCCTGTAAGTTATTGACCTGGATTGTACCTGACCTTGCTGTTTTCTCCTATTCTGACCCTTGCTTTGCCTGACCTCTCTCCTGGATGCCCCCTATTAGATTTGACCTGCTGTTGCTGACCTGGCGTGTGACCCGACCATCCTCTGCCCGCTGCCTTGTACCTTACCGTCCTCTCTGTTACCGACCCAGCCCGTCTGACCTTGCTCATCCATCCATCCGCCCATCCCTCACAGTGGGGTCTCCTGACCTCCTCATATCAGACTCTTTCCCGTGGGAGCCCTTGGCGCATACCACTACCACTGACGGACGCACCCAGTAGCCACGACCTGGTCTCGGGGGGCTCCAAGTCCATCCCCACCATCAGGGGCCCTGGTGAACAAGCACCCTGGGACTTAGACTCCGTGCGCTGGGGACGCCTATTCAGTGGAGTGCTAGTGGTGCCGCCGGGCAGTCCCTTATAGTACCAGAAGGCCTGAACTGAGTCTAGAGGAGGGCCCTCGCCGTTTGAGGAGATCTGCAGGCACCTGTCTAATTTGACACAGGCCGTATCGGCCCTGCAGGACAGATGTCTGCAGAGTGAGAACCAGTTCCAGACCTGCACTATATCCGTTCCTGCCCCACAGGCCGCGGTCCCCGCACCCCCGGCCGTAGCAGCCCCTGTGCCGGCTTCTGGGGCTTCCGCACCACTCCCGGCGGCCGAACCCCGAGTACCCTTACCAGAACGTTTTCACGGGGACTGCACACGCTTCAGGTCATTCCGTGAGTCCTGTCTTCTATATTTTGAGTTACAACCACGGACCTTTGTGACTGAATCCGTGAAGGTGGGGTTCGTCATCTCCCTCCTGCAGGGTGAACCCCAAGACTGGGCCCACCGACTGCGGGGAAAAAATTACCCTCACCTTAGTTCGGTTGACAATTTTTTTGATGCAATGGCCATCCTATACGATGACCCACAGCGGGCAGCTTCCGCTGAAGCTACTTTGTACACGCTCCGGCAAGGCCGTTGAGCGGCAGAGGAGTACGCGTCTGAGTTTAGGCGCTGGATGGGGGACACACGCTGGAACGAGTTTGCACTCCTGCATCAGTTCCGTATAGGCCTATCAGAAGGCCTGAAAGATGAGCTCGCCCGGGTGGAGGTGC
The DNA here is from genome assembly GCF_062004578.1 of Staurois parvus. Taxonomy (NCBI): domain Eukaryota; kingdom Metazoa; phylum Chordata; class Amphibia; order Anura; family Ranidae; genus Staurois; species Staurois parvus. Next base: position 5,335,095 of record NW_028318083.1, read on the forward strand.
CTGAGACTTTAGAGGACTTAATTGCGCTGACCATCAAGATTGACCGTAGACTGCGGGAACGCAGGTTTGAGAGGTCCGGTCAGGGTCATGGAAATCCCTGGGGGTCATTTCAAGGTCCCAGTCAAGCAACTAGGCCAAACATCCAGAACCGGCCACCTGGCGATATCCCTGAACCCATGCAACTCGGCCTGGCACGGCCTAAACTATCTCCAGAAGAACACCAGCGCAGACGATCCCAGAACCTGTGCCTCTACTGTGGTGAAGCTGGTCATATGGTACGTTCCTGCCCGCAGAAACTGAGTAAGTGCACCTCTTCTTCCTTGTCCATTGGCAATGTTAGTCCATCCCAATACTTAGTGGTGCCCCTTTCCTTTCAGCTTCCAGAAAGGACCGTGGAGGTATCGGCCATAGTTGATTCGGGGGCATGCAGCTGCTTCTTGGACATTAATTTTGCTCACCAGCAGGGTATTCCCCTCCAATTGAAACAGAAGGGGTTCAATATTTATTTGGCCGACGGTTCCCGGATAAAATCGGGGGTAGTGAACCAGGAAACCCCCTCCATCGCCACTGTCATTGCCGGCCAGCACCAGGAACTCCTCCGCCTGGATGCTATAGCTTCACCCCTTTTCCCAGTCATTTTGAGGCTCCCATGGTTACGGGCCCATAACCCCCAAATTGACTGGGAGACCGGAGTAATCTCGTTCCCCTCCCCATACTGTCGGGTATACTGCCGCACTTCGGGCCCGGGGGTCCCCCAAATCCTCCTGTGCTCTGAGGGGGAAGCCGAATTAAAACAAGTAATCCCTGCAGCCTACCATGAGTTTCTGGATGTGTTCAGCAAACGGGGAGCCGATACTCTACCCCCCCCACTGCCCATATGACTGTCCCGTTGACCTGTTACCCGGTTCAGAAATTCCGTTTGGGCGAATCTTCCCCCTTTCGGAGCTCGAATTGGGGGCCCTGAAGGAATATATCGAGGACAGCTTCCAGAAGGGGTTCATCCGCCCTTCCACTTCACCGGCGGGGGCGGGAATTTTCTTTGTTGAAAAGAAGGACAAAACCTTAAGGCCGTGTATCGATTACCGGGAGTTGAACAGGGTCACGATAAAGAACCGTTACCCACTGCCATTAGTACCAGAGTTGTTCCAAAGCTTAAAAGCAGCGGTGGTTTTTACAAAGCTGTATTTGAGGGGAGCGTACAACTTGGTTCGCATAAGGGAGGGGGACGAGTGGAAGACGGCATTCCGCACCCGCTTCGGCCACTTTGAATATTTGGTCATGCCGTTCGGGTTGTGCAATGCTCCGGCCACTTTTCAACACTTTGTGAATGATATTTTTAGGGACTTCCTGGATGTCTTTGTTATCGTCTATTTAGACGACATTTTGATTTTCTCCCCTTCTTTGGGGGAACACAGAATACATGTTCAGGGTATTGGGGCGATTGCGGCAGCATGGGTTGTACGCCAAGGCAGAGAAATGTTGTTTCGAACAATCCAGCATTACTTTCTTGAGCCTGATTATCTCCACCGCGGGGGTCGCAATGGATCCTCAGAAAGTCGCTGCAATACTGGATTGGCCTGAACCCACGGACAGGAAAGGCGTCCAACGATTTATCGGTTTTGCAAATTTTTACCGGAAGTTCATCAAGAACTTCTCGGGTCTGGTCTCACCCATTACTCAGCTAACCAAGCTGGGAACCCGGTTCAGGTGGACACCAGAGGCTCAGGGAGCTTTTGAAGCCTTGAAGAAGCTGTTCACCTCGGCACCCATTTTGGGTCACCCAGACGCCGCCCTGCCCTACATCTTGGAGGTGGATGCATCGGAGAATGCAGTAGGTTCCATCCTCTCCCAGCGGAAAGGCACCAAGGAATTGCTCCATCCTGTAGCATTCTTCTCACGGAAGCTTACCCCAGCGGAGAAGAATTATGATATCGGTGATCGAGAACTACTGGCGATCAAAACGGCGTTAGAGGAATGGAGGTACCTGCTGGAAGGTGCCGTGCACCCCATCTTAATCTTTACTGACCACAAACACCTGGAATATCTGAGAACCGCCAAGCGTCTACGCCCGCGACAGGCAAGATGGGCACTATTCTTTTCAAGATTCAACTTCCACATCACGTACCGGCCTGGATCAAAGAACACTAAGCCAGATGCGTTATCACGTATGTACGAGGACGCCAAGGAGATCCCAGTGCCCGACACCATCCTGTCCTCGGGTAACTTCTTGGCCCTTCAGTCGGACCTTTGTTCCAAGATAATGGAGGCATCCACAACCGTCTCTACCCCAGTCGGACGGCCTCTCCAGAACAAGGGGGGACTCCTATGGAGGGAAGATCGGATTGTGGTGCCGCAGGAAGCCCGAACCCTGGTCTTGGGGCATTGCCATGACCACCCGATGGCGGGGCACTTTGGCCCAGAAAAGACCCTGGAACTTCTCTGACGCTCCTTCTGGTGGCCGGACATGGCTAAAGATTGTAAGGGCTATGTAAGGTCCTGTATCACCTGCCAGAAGAACAAGCCATCAAGAAACAAAGTTTGGGGTCTGCTGCGACCCTTACCGATTCCTGAACGACCTTGGCAAAAGATCTCGTTAGACTTTATAGTCGAGCTTCCGCCATCGCTAGACCACACGGCAATCCTGGTGGTTGTGGACTGCTTGTCCAAGATGGCCCACTTCATCCCGTTGAATTAAACTCCCTCGGCAGCCGAGACTGCGCGAGTCTTCATTCGTGAGGTGGTAAGGCTGCATGGGGTCCCCGAAGACATTGTCTCGGACCGGGGGGTCCAGTTCACGTCAAGATTTTGGAGAGCACTGTGCAAAGCCCTGGACACCAAATTGTCCCTCTCCTCTGCGTTCCACCCTCAAACTAAAGGTCAAGCCGAAAGGACCAATCAGACCCTGGAGCAATACTTACGTTGCTACACTTCGTTTACTCAAGATGACTGGATGCCACTTCTACCCCTAGCGGAATTCGCGTACAACAACGCTCGCCATTCAGCGACGGGACAGTCCCCGTTCTTTGCCAACTATGGTTTTCACCCCGTCTTCCTCCCGGATTTGGTCTCGGAATGCCCAGTACCAGCAACACAAGATGTGGTAACGTTTTTCTCCGCGAACAATAAGAAGCTTCAAGAGGCCATCAGTCGGGCCCAGAAAGACTACAGGAAGGCATTCAACAGGAAACGGAGGGGAAACCTGGTGTTACGGCCTGGGGAGAAGGTTTGGCTAGCGACGTCCAATTTAAAGATGCTTTGCCCATCAAAGAAATTGGGGCCCAAATTTATAGGCCCTTTTTACATTAAACGGATGGTCAACGAAATGGCCTACGAACTCGTCCTTCCTGACACACTCAAGATCCACCCAGTCTTCCATGTGTCCCTGCTGAAGCCAGTGATCCCAGATGCCTTCCCCGACCGAGAATCTAAACCCCCGGAAGCCATAACGGTCGAGGGAGAAGAAGAATTTGAGGTAGAAACAATCCTGAAGTGCCGAAGGAGGGGGGGCCAGACCCAATTCCTTATCAAATGGAAGGGCTATGGCCCTGAGGACAATTCTTGGGAGCCAGCCCATAATGTCCATGCACCCAGACTTTTCCGGAGGTTTTTTCGCGATCACCCGTGGTGGAGAGATCGGGTGGGCATCCGGAGGTTGCCCGTAGGGGGGGGGCAATGTCAGGGATCTCCTCGATCCCCGCCGTGATGGTCCCGGCGCAGGCGCAGTGCACCGCCCTGTGCAGGGACACGGGCATTACGTCCGGGCCGGCCGCGGCGTTCGAGTTCGCGCATGCGCAGTAGAAGCCGCGGCTGCCCGTTGGGCACCAATGGCAGCGCAGGGCGGGATATTTAAATGGCCCTGAGCTGTCATTCAGTACCTTCTGGTCTTTCCTGCATCCTGTGATTCTGCGAACCTGTACCGTGTAAGTTATTGACCAGGATTGTACCTGACCTTGCTGTTTTTTCCTATTCTGACCCTTGCTTTGCCTGACCTCTCTCCTGGATGCCCCCTATTAGATTTGACCTGCTGTTGCTGACCTGGCGTGTGACCCGACCATCCTCTGCCCGCTGCCTTGTACCTTACCGTCCTCTCTGTTACCGACCCGGCCCGTCTGACCTTGCTCATCCATCCATCCATCCGCCCATCCCTCACAGTGGGGTCTCCTGACCTCCTCATATCAGACTCTTTCCCGTGGGAGCCCTTGGCGCATACCACTACCACTGACGGACGCACCCAGTAGCCACAACCTGGTCTCGGGGGGCTCCAAGTCCATCCCCACCATCAGGGGCCCTGGTGAACAAGCACCCTGGGACTTAGACTCTGTGCGCTGGGGATGCCTATTCAGTGGAGTGCTAGTGGTACCGCCGGGATTTATTTTTCAGACATCCAGATTATGGTACAGGAGGATGGATCAGTAGGATCTACTTTGTTTTGTAAACTTACAGCTGGGAACACTATACTACATAGTGGCAGCTTTCATCCGAAACCTTTTATATGCAGAATTACGTACTACCAATATTTGAGGCTTCAATGCATCTGCTACATTGAACATCAGTTCAAACAAGAGGCAGATGCGTTATGAAAAAGGCTACTTAAGAGGGGCTACTCACGTATTATGCTTTGAAAAGCCTAAATTGGGTTTGTGTACAGAGCAAAGAGGAAGTCCTGTTCAAACAAAAAAGAAGCCACAATTCAAAACAGTAAGGCTTATCACGTCCTATACAAAACAACATGCACAGATACAACTAATGATGATATTTTTAAAAAATATCTGAAAGATTTTCCAAAAATCACATATAAGCATCCACACTCAAAACTGGGTTACCCAAAGTCACTTTAAAACAGGTGGAAAATGAGATGATGGATCTCCAAATGGTACATGGAAATGTGGATCTTGCTATTTTTACAACCGGGTATATGAGAACCAATCTTTTTCTACCTGATGGCACTCCCCATGCTATTAAGCAGTATGTGGACTGCCAAATTATTGGCATAGTATATATTATGTTTTGTGAATGTGGCGCCTTTTATATATGCAAGACAAAATGCCAATTTTGAGATTAGGATAAAGGGCCATGTATATCATGATACAAACAACCTAATGTCTACCCTGATTGGGAGATATGTAGGAGTGCGCCATTAAAATACTGGGGTCCCTAAATTTGCAGCATTGGAATGAATATTGGTAAATCCTAGAGGTGGGAACTTTGATAAAGCTACCCTACAGCGAGAAACACGCTGGATCTATTATCTTGAAGTGACAGTACCACCAGGCATAAATGAAACAATAAGTTTCAAATAATTTTTATAAACGATAAACTTGGACATTTTTTCTAGATTACCATGGAACAATATATGGCAGCTACCAATTTTTGATAGCCGAATTACATTTCCATTATATTTGGTACCTCTAAACATCTCTTTTTTTGTGATTCTTGAGCATGTTTGTATGACTATTTACGTGGATATTAATTCTTAATTATGGATGATGTAGTAGATAGGATTCAACTGTTTATCTATCTTGGAATTGGCTCCTGGTCTCTAGGAAAATAGTGTAGTTTGCTTTGGGTCCCAGTTGGTCTTTGGGTGGATATATGTGCCTCATAGACCACCCCGTGTATTTTCATTGGTGGTGAAATTGGTGCACAGTTTTGGGACCTCCTCTGGACATGCTCCCTCTGACTCAGTCTTATGGGGTCTGTAGTATGGGGCGGCCCTGCCTCTGGCCAGTGAGGCATGCTCCTTTGGTCCATCTTGTGGCCTTGCCTCTGGCCAGGAACTGTGCACCACTGTGCTGGGCGTCATTGTGCACACATTGCACCTGTAGGTCTGATATGATGTGCCAGTGATGTATTATTGGCGTGGTGGGGGTATAAGAAAACGCCAACGATGGGGACAGGTGTTATGGTGCGTGTTGGATGGTGATTCATAAGGTAGTTATACACGTGGATGCCCTAAGAAGATGGTATATTTATGTATGATATGGCTTGGGATTTCTAGATGTGAATGGTCTAATGTAGGCATTTTTCCACTTTAGGTCTTGTAAGGGAGAATAGAGGCGTTAAGGGGCACATACTTATATATCTCCCGGACCTAACCTGGGGTGTTCAGCTGCACTGACTTTTATTATATCAGGTGAGACTTTAAGAAGTAGTGTTAGGCTATAACTTGGAATAAAGTGGGCTACGTTTGGCATTTTTTGCTTGCTATAGTATGTAATTTGAGGGTAGTCGTTCTCCATTCCAAGGGACCATCTGTCTAATAGATTTGGGAATCCAAAGCATACTCACTGTGGGATTATGTAGCTGCATCCAACTAAGCCACACTTTTTTTTATCTATGGGATATGTTACTCTTTGGAGGCCATCTCTTTCTTGAATTATTGCAGGACTATTTCTTTTATAGCTGGAATGAAATGGCTCCCATGTTATTGGTTTTATGGGATAATGTAAATTGATCAATCAATAACATCCTGATGAGGACCCCATGTAAGTACTCTATATACAAATACTTTTTGTTTCTTCTTTAAAACTGGTGATATAAATGACCTAAATATATTGTCCAATTTCCGGTTTACCCTAGATCACCATTGACCTATTTCATCATCACCGTACACGTATGCCTCATGGTTGGTTGGCCTTTCTGACTCCCCTATGTTCGCCCTCAAGACTGTCATGTTGGGTCCCTTTGCAATCTACCTGACCCATGTGAGCCTGGACTTTTGTTTTGTGGATTTTGTGTTTACATTATTATTATTATTATCGATGTTTTATATTAACTTGTTTTGTCTTTCATGTTATCAGTGTTCTGTCTTCTCAAATATATGGCCCTGAAGAAGCTATATGAGAAATGCCTTGACTGTTGAAGCCGGATAAGAAGTGAACATACTTTATATATATCCATGTAATGGATATACCCTGTGGAGGCTGTATATTTAGGGGATATCCCTGTGTATTTTAATAGGACATGTTTCCTTGATGTGTCCATGTTATTGTCTGTACAAATAAAGTACATATTTTTTATAATAACAAGTGTGGTCTCATGTGGTGCCCATAAAGTCTGATAAGATACCGCATAGGTCTTCTAGTGGTTTCTTTTTCTAATCCAGAAAATGTTTGCTGTACCTTAATAGCAATAGCAGATAAAAACTTCTCCCTTGTCACAAATTAACTCAGAGACATCTGAAACAATCTGACTCCCTGGAGATATGTTGCTTGGGGGGCTAGGCACAGCTTCCTCCCTACCTACCAGAGTATGAAACCCTTTACTCCCTACATTCCCTCCTCTCTGCCACTTGTGAGAAATGGCCTGCTGATAAACACCAGAACCCTTGCTAAAACAATAGCTGCCCATGTCAGCTTAGAGGCACGAGTCAACAAGACCTCTGGTCTGCTGATCCCCTGAGAGAAAGATTCCCTGTATTCTGTCGGTGTCCCACCTCCCCCACAAAATGCTTGCTGCACCACTGTTGCTGCAACCCATAGTTCCTCAACAGAGACCTGCTGTTACCTGTACTCCCTCACTTAATGCTTCCAAAGCTGGATCCCTATTTAGTGTAGTGCCTGTATAACTAATATGACCACTGGGCTACTTCCACCCAAACATCATAATCCAATTCTGGCTCTTCCCATCTTGATCTTAGACTAGAGTAATACAAGAACAGGGAGAAGCTCTCTACCTCCTGACATAGTTCAACCCACCTGTCAGCTCCCTTGTATAGCTATCCAAGTGGCCCAAATATATGGAAAAAAACATATACAGCTGCAAAATGACACCCATATCACAGTGGCCCTAATCTACCACCCAGGGAAGGGTGGAAGGAGGGGAGCATGAACTAGCCCCACCAGTATATATTCTAAGCAGTCCCTAAGTAAGGCAGGCCGTAGTATTGACAGGGGAATCCCCCCCCCCCCCGCTGGCCCCCAACCCGCTGAGAGAAGACAGTGATTATTGCTAGCATTGTGAGTTTTCAGGGATCACATAAAGGCAGCCAGATTAGGGGATATCCAGATAGATTGAGGTAGAGGGCTCCAGAGGATGGGAGAGGCTCTGGCAAAGTCCTAGAGATGAGCATGGGACAAGGACACGAGGGAGCTTGAGAGCAGGAGATCATGAGAGGAGCAGAAAGGACAGTTTGGGTGATATTTGGAAACAAGATAGGTGATGTAATTTGGGGCAGAGTTGTAAATAGCTTTGTATGTTGTTGTTAGTATTTTTAATTTAATTTGCTGGGTAATCAGAAGCCAGTGGAGGGATTGTCAGAGAGGGGTGGCAGACACTGAGCAGCTGGTAAGGTAGATGATTCTGGCAGCAGCATTCATGATAGACTGAAGGAAGGATAGCCTACAGAGAGGTATGCCTATATGAAGGGAGTTGCAATAGTCCAGGTGAGAGAATGAGTAGCTTGGTGGTTTCATTAGTTAAAAAGGGACGAATTTTAGAGATGTTATGAAGCTGAAGACTAAAAGCTTTTGTAATTCCGTCAGCAACATATTTAAACATACAGTATATATATATTATTTAGGAAACATTCAATTTTGTGGTCATTTTTATATCAAGGAAAAGGAAACAACTCTCTTTAATTACTGTTGAGATATGCATGCTTAAAGTTATGGAAAGTCTGCCCTGCAGATTTTCACAAAATGTGGAAACAGTACTTTAGTGTTGCAACATATAGTGGGACCATGGAGAACGAACGTATCCACACCCTAACAGGAAGCTTGATCACAGGAGCAGCAGCTTGATAAAAAAAAAAAAAAAAAAAAGAACTATGATTGGGAAAAAGCTGAGAACAATAAAAAGGACTATTTTTGAGTTAATAATACATACATGAAAAGATTAAACTTGAGTCTGGTGTCCCTTTAAGAACAACTTACTGTATCTGAAAAATGTTGGTAAACAAAACATTAAAGAGTTCATTTTAAAGACACTCTGGAACTTGACAACAATCAGTTAAAGCAAATATAAAGTTGTAGTGACAGCTTTGATCTCATAAACTGCACAGATAGGGGTAGAGCTGCATTGGAAAGTCCTGTCCTATAATATATTCCCTCCATTGCTTGTTCTCACATTTTATGCAGGACAAATGGTTCTCGGCATGCTGCATTTTATGCAGACAAATCTTTTCCTTTGCTTCAGCTCATCTGTTCATTCAGCCAGCAATCACTTTTACATGTCAGCCCTGACATATTTACTCAGACTGAGAAGGATACATCACCTCAATGTAGAACAAATTGACCCATCACTTGAAAACAACTAACATTTCCTTTATGCTTGGAAAATGATGGTACTTGTCTTGTTTATTTCCTTGCCCAAATGACATATGTTGTGAATTATACAAATGCTGCTCAATATGTAGGACAAGTCTTTATTTATTTATTTTCCAATTACGTAATATACTTTTATTAGGTTTTTGTCTCAGAAATCTAATATGCCTAGCCAATGTTTTCCAGGGCTTTACAAGTTAGCCATTTTATTTAAAGTAAATGCATGTAATAAAATAGGATGCAGCATTTTCAGGACTGGATAAAAGAATCCACACTTCATATATCAGCTAGAATTGCGTGTGCTCTATTGAGGAAGTTAGTTTGTTGTCTATGTGGTACTTTAACTTTAAAGTGACACTAAACTTTGGTTTAGCAAAACATAAATGATGTGTCAACTCAAAAAAAGAATCTTTCTTCATGGTCCCACTGTAAATAGAAATGTAGCCACCTCTCTATTCCTTGATCCCAAGGTAGACAAAGGATTATGGACTATGGGATTTGTAGAGTGCATAGAGAAATGCACATAACCACAACTAACATGCACTGATCATTCCAAACAAGCAGAAATGAAAAAAGGAAAAGAAAATTAGAGAGGTTTGGAGGCTCAAAGGGGAACATTACAAGGAGGCAGAAAGACACAGTAAGAATCAATTTCATGAAAAATAGATCACAGGACCATTAAGTAGCAGATGCGTATAGATTATTTTTGAAGAAAAAGGATATAATTTTGTGTCACTTTACCAGTATTTTCAAGAATGTATGTAATAAAAAAAGTGGGAGTCTTTAATGTTGCCCCTCATGAGTAAGTTAAAGTAGAATTCCTAGCCTAACTTTAACTATGCTTAAAAATGTCCCTCCTCCTGCTACCTGTCCTGCCTAACCTGTGAAAAAAAAGATCTGTACACTTACCTTTTTTAGTTTGCTCTAGTCTGGTAATGTGATCCCCTATATCAGTGAGTGGCAGCTGCAGGGGAGAGGAGAAAATGTTCAACAGCAGCAAGTAATTCCGGAAGGTGTGACTTCACCCATAGGCTCCCATGTCCCAGCTCTTGTTGGGACTTCCTCCTCTCCCCTGTATCTGCTGATCACTGACATGGAGAGCCTGTGGGATCAAGACCAGACTAGACTAGGCTAAAACTATTTAGGTATACACATCTTTTTTACACAGGGTAGGAAGGATACAGTAGATAGTAGAAGGAGGGAGGGAACATTTGTATTTAGTAGTTAGTATAAGGCTGGAATTACACTTTAAGCTCTTCATACTCTAGTAAATTTTTGAACAAACATTTGAATGAACAATTGTCTTATCAGTACATTCAATGATATGACAAATATCAAAAACGGAAAATTGTTATCAAATACCACAATTTTCCTTTGTTGATTAACTCCATTGCAGCATACGAATGAGTAGACTTTGCCCTCTCTCTTACCTCAAAGGACTCCCTCCCAAAAATTTTGAAGTCGATCTAGAGCACATGTTCCATGACTAGCCTGTTCAACAACTGGGATGGACCCTATGCTGTCATAGAGTTAATCAGGAAAGAAAATTGCCACCACCAAACAAGGGTGGGATGCTTTAGCCAACAGAAACTTTAATGCCAAAAATAACAGGATAAGGATGCTAGCCTCCTTCCCCTATGAGCTATAAAGGTATTAGTGGAAGATCATACTGTCACACACTTTCCTGGAGATGGCCTATAGTAACTGGGTCCTGTTGCCATTACCTGCTAGAAACTGGTGACAACATATCAAAAGACAAAAACATATCACCAGTACATAACAGACCCTGAATACAGCACTCAACGATTGACCAAAGCTCCAACTACAATTACTTCTTCAACATCTTCTAGGTGGCCCACAAAGTTCACACACTCTGTGTATTGTCATAACTTCTATAAGAGCCGAGTCTTAGCCCTACAGTATATCCATTGATGAATCTGCGTGAAATTTCATTCTAATTTTGCCAGAAAGATTGACAAATAGATGGCTTAAATCTCCAACGAAGTCACAGCTTGTGAGTAAGCTCAAAGTATCCTGATGTTCAGCAAATGGAACTGGTCATTGTACGTAATCCTGCATACAGGCAGAACAATACCCAAACTGGGCAGAACAACAAAAAGGGAAACCTTTCTGGCTGGAGGTGATAGCCAACAGAGCGGCTGTCTTCATGGATCACTGTTACTTTAACTGGACTGAAAACAATCCCATCCAAAGCTGTCAAGATATCAAGAGCAAATGGTGCATCTTACTTTGGGAGTCTTGGCTCTCTCTGGAGTCTAAGAAGCAGCCCCTCATTAAGAAAGAATGAGAAAGGTAATTCACCCACGAGAGAGAAGGTCTGGAGTGCCAAGATCTATACTCTAAGAGAGCCGAAGTTCAGCACAATTTCCAGTGTGGTCTGTAAGAAGTCCAGAATGTAGTGGACCTGAGGAAACAAAAGAAGTTGCCATCATCCGTAACTGGATGTACTTTGCTCAAAGTCTGTTGTAAATTATATTAGTGCATAACCTACCAGAAAGCTGCACAGCCATGGTAGGGAACAACCCTGTGTTTAGCAAGGCAGCAATCCCAAACCTCAGCCACAACACCCACATAGACAGCATTTTAAGCATTTTAAGTGGTCTGTACCTGTGGAGCAACAGGTGGCCAGCCACAAGTTTATTGAAGCCAGGTAAGATGAGCTGCTTGAACATCTTATTTGGTCCTACGAGGTGAGGAGGACAAAAAAAAGGAACACATGGACTAAATCAGCCTCAAAATGTATTGGAGGGGGTTCTATGAGGTAAGAGTGAGGGCGGAGTCTACCTTTTCGTATGCAGCCATAGAGTTAGTCAGGGAAAATTTCCTTTGATTTTAACATTAGATTTTAGAATTACTCTAATTTTGTAAATTAAGACCACATCCATTGTTAGAAATTTGTTTGAGAAACATTTTCTATCCTACTCAGCTTAATTTTCATATCACTATGTTCATAAACAAATGATAATTTTACCTCAGTAATTATCTGAAAATGTAATGAATATTACTGAAAAGAACGTTTTTGAATGAAATTCTTCTATCCTATGACCAGCTTTGGATGTTCTGCCTAGGACAGCTGCAAACTATGTTTGGGTTGTGTATTGCTTGTGTGGTGCACTGGTGTGAAATAGAAACTGCACTGTGCTTTCATAAGTGTAGATAAAGTAAGTGTAGATAAACTAATCTTTTTTGGATAAGGAAAGGATGGGTTAGATCTCTGTCAGGTTTTTTGTCTGTGTCCTGTGGGTGAGATTTCTCTTCACTTCTTGTTCCAGAGATGTTTCAGGAAATAAGAAGAAATCCCTTTAAAGCAGGTGATATCCTCTGTAATGCTAGGTTCACACTTGGGTGATGTGTTAACTTTAATATGCAAACCGTTAAAGTGGTTGTAAACCCTTACATATACCCAGTACAGTGTCTGGCTTTAAGTGATACACAGAGGTGAAACAAATCCTCCTACATAAGTTGTACCTGTTTATTTGCAGTCTTTGTCCTGTACATCTTTGTAAAACTCAGAGATGAAAAGGATCTTTCATAGACTCACAAAGCAGTGGGCGGGGAACTGAAGTTACACAGTGTACAAGAACTCTGAGAGCTGATTGGAGGGAAGGGATAAGCCCCCCCCCCTTCACACAGCACACAGAAACAGAGCTGGGGCTGTCAATCACAGACTATGCTGGAGCTCTCTCTTCTGTCACCTTTTTTCTCTTGGTGTCAGGAAAAATTGTCAGAAATGATAGCAGAGGAATGAGGCAGCAGGCAGAAATGACACTTAGTCCTTTGGACAGAGGCAAGTAAACACTATGGAAATATGTTCTTTGTTCAGATTTCATGCTTTTGGTTTACAACCACTTTAAGGTAGATCATTAATTTTGAATGGGCTTCCAGCATATCAGATTGCAACACCTGACTATTTATTTCTGTGTGGTGTGCTGCAGCCAAGGTATTGCCCTAGTGTGTTGGGGTTACAGTCAAGATAAACAGCACTGCTGCTCATTGATGCACATAATGAAGATTTCTGCACTTTGTGGTAATGTGTGCAATGCTACAATGCAACAGTGTAAACCTGCCATTAGACACTTGTCACCAGAACAGTTTTACTTATTGGAATTTTTCCCTCACCTTAATTTTCTGTGGCACCTCAAAAATGTTGGCTTTCCTTTCATTTTCTGTACCAGTGACAGTTGTCACCAGGGTGAATTGTGAGGCTAAATCTCCCTAGCAGGGACAAAGACAACAATAAAAACTCATCTAACCCTCCCCTACTCTACCAAAAATAAAAACATTGTAATTTGTGGCATGGCTTTAACACTTTTACTTGCTTGTTTTAATTATTGTATATACTAATTCAGGGGTAGACAACCCTAATGAGGTGGAGATCTACCTGAACAACATGGGAGAAGTCAAAGATCACCGGGCACAGTGTTGCCTCCTCACACCTGATTTAAACCTCTATTTGCTGTACTAGCATGTCGAAATCACATGCGTTGCACGGTAATCATGGGTTTAAATCAGGTGTTGAGGAGGCAACATATAACACACTTGGATTGCTTTTCAGAGGAGCAGCAGTGCCTGCTGCACTTGTGAATGAGCCCTTAGTTGCATTCGGCAATGGCACCCTTAGGGGAGTGGTAAATCCCTGCTGTTGTGTTGGGGTTTTAACTCCCTCAATCTCTACCCTCTTTAACTGCTAAAGGTGTACACATGCTGCAGCAGGATTTCAGAAAATGCACCAAACCCGCAGGATATAATAGAAGTCTTTGGCTAAGGGCAGCAAACCTGCAAGAAAGCTGCAGGTACACTGCACTGCACGCACGGTGTGGGTAAACCACAGCACAACAGTGTGAAAGCAGGCCTATACTATTATTCCCAGTGTATTGCTTCACACTGACCTGAAGATCTCCTCTTTCCTGCTGCTGGCACCATGCTGGAGATCTGTAGGTGGAGTGCAGTTGGTATTGTGATGAACGCGGTGCTCGACCCCTACCCTTCTCACCAACTGAAAGGGTTAATAGTTAACTAACTTTTGCTTTGTGCCTGCTAACTGGTTTATTTTATTCAAGATGTTCCCTTGGCATTTAAATGCTGTTGTCTATGCACCCATTTTCCTTGAGAAATTGCAGAAGTTATTATTCTGTTGCATTTTGTTATGACTAGCCATATAGTAGTTTACTGAGATCTTTTTACTGTATTCTGATTGGTGTTTTATGGAAACCTCATGAAATCTGCTGTGTTATCATTTATTATTTAAGGTCTAATCAATAATAAAGAAATTGAATTCTGCCTTGCACATCTAGGTATTTGTGTCGCAGTGTTCCCAAAGTACTTTGAACTGTATGTCATTGTATGAGAGGAAGAGGGCCCTAAATTGATGTTCCTGGCAGCAACTCATGATAAAGGACCATCCAATCTCACACCACACTGTCACTTGCACCCTGCACAAAGATTTTCCAGCTTGCGGGACCACAATATAGGTTCCAGTAGCCTGAGAGTGATTGTCACTGGGTTAGGTTAATTTTGCAATTAACCCTTCAAACTCCAAACTGCCACCAGATAGCTATGGGCCTATCAACCCTTAACAATGTTAGCAAGAACAAATGTGAACAATAAACGTCTGCAACACACACTGTCACCACAAACAAGTATATTCAGAGGATTATTATACTGTATACAGTAGCACTCTTCAAGAGACAGGGAGTCTTTAGTTTGCATTAAAAGCTTT
This sequence comes from Staurois parvus, assembly GCF_062004578.1. NCBI lineage: Eukaryota > Metazoa > Chordata > Amphibia > Anura > Ranidae > Staurois > Staurois parvus. The sequence goes on from NW_028318083.1 coordinate 5,350,098, forward strand.
AGAGACAGTTTCAACACTTTTGAAAATAGGATTTATTACTAAAAAGGTCAAAATGGTGCAATTAAAATATTTACAGAAAAAGATGTTACAAAGACATAAAGAGAACAATAATGCAACAGAGAAATAAAAGGAAGGAGTTCAGAAGGCAGAATACTTGCAAAGTCCTGGTTTTAGCAGAGTCCAATTGTCCAAGCAAAAACGTTGCCTTGGCTCTCAAGTCCGTTAAGATGTTCCTTGGATGATGTTAAACAAGAGCTCTCCTGCTAGATCCGGTCTGTCCCTTTCTATGATATCAAAGGGGTGTCGCCTGAGAACAACTGACCAATCATCTTGTTTAGGGGATGGGTGCTAGGAGGTCACCAAATTTAATTTAAGTCCCAGCTACAGTTTCATATTAATATTAACAACTTCCAATACATGCAGGTGATAGTCTAGCACTGGCAGATTATTAATCAGAATTATATTTAAAACCCAGGGATACCAAACACAGCAATCATTTGTCACCCAGGAGGGAAAAGACTGCTTTCTCCCCTTTCCTATGTGCTAACATAGTCATATATGACCTTGATTTGTTCGGTATGATATTCCCTATTCAAATATATACCTAATATTAATGTGCCCTGTTCCCGTTGAATTCTATGAAATGTATGTGGAATTGTTAAATGTGGAAATGACGTTTTATGGCATGCTCTGCATTCCAAGAGCTTTAATGGCCTTACAGGTCATTTGTGACTGCTTGACTGAGTTATTATTGTTTTACAATAGAGCAGAGGAAAGTGTTTTCCATGGTTCATGGAAACAGACATCCTGCCAAGGCTAAATAGCTGTTTACAGCTGGCATCTAGGCCTGGGCTCTGGCATCTATTGTGTTTTAATTAAGATAAGAGGCTCTTTTCAAGTTCGTTAAAAGTTACAGCTACAAATTCCAGTTTTCAGGAGGGAGGAAAGGAGGAAGATCATTGCTCATGAAAACAAAAATGGCTGTCGGATACAGGTTCCATGTCCCTATTGCACACAATCATTACAGGTATCACTCTGAATGGGACAGGAGCCAGCACTGCAGAGGAGGCATCAGCTTATACATCTCTTGCTCCCTACTACAGCTCCAACTTTACAAGTAGTTCCTCTGCATTACACTCTGTTTGGTACTCTGGGATGGTGGGTCAGCAAGCCCAGACCATGATCTACCAGTCACCTGGCTGCGATCTACTGGTTGCTGACCCCCTTTTAACCACTTCGGCTCTTGTAACATTATACCCTTTGTAGACTTTAGAAATGTTTCCATTTTAACTTTGGGACTGTCTATTTGGCAATAATATTGTAATTACCTAAATAATACATGGCCATATGCAGATATCCTTCTCCCCCTATAGCTAAGTTACCCACACTCATTTGCTACCATGACTACATGATGGGAACTTGAGAACGAGTATAGTGGTGCTGTAGTTTTCTGCTGCCTTCATTATGAGTTGTATTAATCAGAGGCATCCCTCTATACAGATAACACATGGATGACCTCATCCTCTGTGTGTTGCTGCATAATCCTGTTCTGTCACAGTTGGGGCTCAAGTGGTACTGTTTTACTGCAGTACAGAAAAATTAGATCAAGGACCTGACTGTGATCTCTGTTTAAACTCTTTGTGGGGTACCAGATGAATTTCATTTATTGTGCCTGTAAACATAATGAACACTTACACAATGCATACATATTATTTTTATTTCTTAATTTAACTTTTAATAAACTTCTCACCATTTTATTTTCATTATATTGCCGGCATTCAGCAGAAAGGGATGTAGAGTGGCAATACTGATTCTCTGGGCAGTCACTGGACTCATTACACACCTTCACCTGTGAAGGTCCAAAAGAGGGCAGAAATCTAATGCATGTCATATGTACAGTATGTACAGGTATAATGTCATAAGGAAAACATGCGCATGAAACTGTGTGAAAGGTAAAACCATTACTATACCACAACATGCTGAAGGTCTTCTCTGTGGATATGGTTAGGTAGCTCCCAACCATGGTTCTATTCCATGAATTTGAGACTAATGTCATTTAATGCATCTTGAATGCAGTACCATCTGTAGTGAAGGTTTCTCTGTACAAGTTACAGATTTCTTACCAGGATCCTCAAAGACATTTGCACTTTTCTGTGATAGGTAGAAAAAGTTTGCTATGACCTCTGCAAACTGCTACTTGCATAGGTTCATAGTTTAACATAGCCTCTCTCAACGTTTTCTCTTGAGGAACCCTTGAAATAATTTACAGGTCTCAGGGAACCCCTGCTAAAACCAATTCATTGTGGGTCAGTAGATGAAATTTCCCCCTTATATTGCAGTGGGAATACCACCCTTACAGATAGATAAAAAAGATCATTGGTGTTCTGCTTCTTCACCATGCGATGTTGGCCTTGGAACTATGCAGCCACCATCAAATGGGAGTTCAATCAGCCACAGATCAAGGGAAACCTAGCAACCTCTGGAGGAACTCTGGCTGAGAATGGCTGGTTTAGCGCTTCCTTGAAAAACAGGCAGAGAACCAGAAGGTGCTAAACTATAAAACCACACTATGAAGGTCACAATTTTCTTCTGGTTTGTATACCTGATGTATACAGTAAGAAAACCTTATCTGGATGTGGCCAGGCCACATGATTGTTTGCTGAAGACCAGACACAGTACTACTGAGGAAAGTGCCTCTCTCCACAACCAGAAAGTAGAAATAAAGTGTGGGGTTGGGGCAGAACGAGGTACTGTAAAAGAGGTATCACATTTCTGGCAATAGAGTGTGGTAGGTATTTGAAAAGGTTAGCTGAGCAGAATTACAGAATCCTTTGGAGGGTGTGCATTTCACCTCAGGATGTAGATGTTTCATTGGAATTCCCCATTAAAAAATACTACAACACAACAATTTTAAATATCTCTAAAGAGATTCAGACATTATACAAATGCTAAGTGGTGCTAAGTGGTCAATTGTTGCTGGGAGGGATCTACTGTTGACGGGAGGGTGGTCTATTGCTGCTGACTGCTGGGAGATCCATTGTTGCTGTTGGGGTTCTATTATTGCGGGGGGAAGGGGTGGTCTATTGTTGCAAGTGGGGGATCTATTGGTGCTGAGGGGTCAATTGTTGCTGAGAGGGATCTATTGTTGAGGGAAGGGGAGGAGTCTATGGATATTGTTGCTGGTGGGGGTTTATTGTTGCTGGGGTGGATCTGTTGTTGAAGGGGGTCTATTGTTCCTGGGGGGTTTATTGTTGCTGGCTGCAAGGGATCTATTTTAATGCTTTTCTTGTTATCATTAACAAATTCCATACAAATGACTTTGCACCACAAAATGATACTTGGTTATGTAATCTCTAAAAAGGGTGGTACTGGGAGATAGGTAAGTGGTGAAACCAAGAAATCAGGTAGCATGCAGAGACAAGGGTACCTGCACCTATAATCTAAGAAAAAAAAAGCCCTTATAAAAAGTATGAAAACCCAAAAATAAATATTTTTAAGTGTATGCCAAGCTAAAAAAAAATAAGATTTCAGAACCCCCCCCTGAGGTTTTTACTGCTATCTGAGCTCCATTAAACAGATTTTCCCAGATTTCCTGTTCAATGTTTTACCAGGCATGAAGTGAGGAGAATTTTCCAACAGCAACACTAATAGAAATGTTTTTTTTTTTAGTAGATAAAAGGTAAGATTTTTATTTGTATCTGTGACTCTGCTACAGATTGTCCCTCATTTCCTGTCTGGTAAAGCCATTGTCATCAGGACAGAATGTAAGGTGAGGAAAATGTTTCCAATGGAGCTGCTGGTACCAGCTATGTAAATCCTTCCTTCTCGATCTAAAATCAAAGTGTAACTGTAGGCAAAACTTTTTTTTTCATTTTGGATAGAGTGAGAGTTATAACCCACGTATTTTTTGTTTTGCCATCTGTGTCCCATTGGAGATATTTCCCTTCACTTCCTGTCCCATAACTAAAACAGGAAGTGAGAAGGAATCCCTCCAAAGAGAAGGAATCCCGGGTTGTGCCCTAGAACTAGTGTCCCCATTGGAAGATTTCCCTTATCAACCCAATATTTGGAATTTTCTTTTACTTTCACTTGCAATTATAATGGTAAATGGGACAAGTAAAGAGGGTGAATCTCCTTAATGGGGGCACAGACTGCAATAAAAACCCAATATGTGTCCTGATCTCTCCACACTATCCAGCACAAAAAAAATTCCTTTAGTTACACTTAAATGTTTTTGTTTTTTTTTACGTGACAAACATTGAAATAAATTATAGCCTACCAGTCATTAGATGTGCTCCTCTAGATAGCCAGGGGTGCTACTTATTATTTTTGTGGACAGAAAGGCTGAGTAGCAGCATGGACATAGTTAGCAGGGTCTGATTTGGGTCATGGCTGAGGGCTCAGCAGATCAGCTCCCTGAAACTTCCCCCTGATCTAGAGACTTGGAGAAATTTCTAGAATTCAATGGGAAGGGGTGAGGTGGAACTGATTTGCACACTTAGAGAACTCTGGCCAATCCCCAAGCAGGAGGCTTGACATGGGGTAAGGGCAGCCTTTAAGTGTGACTGAGCCTGCTCAGCAACAGGAGAGTTTGGGTGGAAGATGTGAGAGCAGGCTGAAATGTAGGAGCCTGGGAGGGGGCCCAGTGGAAAGTGGCCTACCTACAGGCTGGGACCTTGGAAGGAGGATCACTTAGCCTCACTGACCCCCAGAGCGAGGACCACCTGTGGAGCCAGGGAAGGAGCCAGCCCAGCAGAAGGCCTGAAGGCAGCCAACAACTCATTAGCACAAAGGAGAGGACAGAGTGAGTAATCCTGCACCCCATGGGCATGATAAGGGGAGAGAGCATTCTGGTGTGAAACCTGACTAGCTCCATACCCGGTACTGTTAACCTTTTAAGTAGCAGCCACTGGAAACCCTTGCCAAGGAATCCTCCAGACAGCTGGGTAAAGAAAAAGATTTTTCTGGGGTCTGTACTGGTACACCAAGATAATTTCCTATCTTGGAATTGTACGTAGTTGCCGTGAAGTTGTCCTCAGTTAACTGTTCCTTGGGCATCCCTCAACCCTATACAAGTTCAATATCCCCAATAAGACCTAAAAAACAAGCTCAAGAACTGTTTACTGTCCCTGAAATGCAAGCCTGAGGGAAAATGTGTGTTGCCTGGCTGTGCAGGACTATAGGGGGACACAAATACTTGGCAACTCCTAAGGGGGTAGTGCTACACGGTAATGTAACTGTTTTTTGAAACCAATAAATCTATGGGTCTATATCCACTTTATGATTTATAGCTGCTCATGGGCTCTGGGCTTCAGCAAAATGGCAGACTCCAGCAGGAAGAAAAGAAACAGGAGCAACGTTAGAGGCAATTTACAGCACACACTCACACACACACACTTTGATGGCATAATTATTGATGTGGAATGTATGTTCCTTGCTAAAGAACATTATTTTTATCAAGTTTTTATGGATACAGTTCCGCTTTAAGCTGGTCTTATCTGGTTTTAGTGCAGAAAAAGGCAACCAAACTACCAAACCGATAAGAGACATGGAGGAGCTCAGCTATGAGGAAAGATTAGAGGAACTGAATTTATTCTCTCTTGAAAAGAGGAGATTAACCTCTTCCCGTCTGACCAATGCCAATAAACAGCTGAAAGGGAGCGTTGCAGTTGCGGGGAGACGTTTCTAAATGTCCTCCTGCATCCATTGCCTGTGTGCGCTCCCTAACAGCGCACAGTGCCATGATATATGACCGCTGTGTCCACCGGAAATTAAAGTATCCATAGTTTCTGTAGCCCCTATTTTCTGTAAAAAAAAATAAAAATAAAACGTTTATAGTGCACCAAGCTGAAATGTATTGCACCCAAACACCAAAATCCCATCCCACACTCAAAAAATAAAAAGTTATAAAAATCCCCTAAAAAAATCCCCATCATGTCCAAAAGGCTAAGAAGGAGAGGCTAAGAGATGGCAAGCAGCCTCTGTTTCTACAGTGAAAAGTGGTGGTCATGGACATGGTATATCATTTGTAGGCAGGACATGCTTGTCCTTTTTTTCCGGTCCTGGCTGTGTTATTTAGCCACAACATGCAGAAGAGGTGGTGGAGTGGATAACTAAGCCATCTTCATCCTCCTCATTCTCTGTCACCCAGGCTCATACTAGCCTTCCACCACAGCTGCCAAAGTGGTCTATTCCACAGGCTCCTTTTACCATTTTTTCTTAATTTGTAACAATTTCTTAACAACAGGGCCCATTCCTGCACCCGGCAAGAGTAACTGTGATGGGTAACAGAGTCCAGGCACCACCTATACCCAAGGCCCAATTCTTCCGGACCTGTGTGATAGGTGCATATAATTAGAATGCACTGCGCTCTCACAGTTCACAGTCCCCACCCCACACTATATAAGACAGAGGGGAGAATACTCTCCCCTTAAAAAAAAAAAAAATTATAATAATTTAAAAAAATAATATGAAAAAATTAAAAATAACACAAATTAAAAAAAAACACAGTGTGGAGTCCCCCCTAATCCTTACCAGACCCTTAAGGTCTGGTAGGAAGGTTAGGAGGGACCCCACAGTAAATGTTTTTTAAAAAGTGCATGGGGTTCCCCCTAAAAACCATGCCATGCCCTTTAGGCCTGGTAGGACTTTTAAGGGGAACCCCACCTCCCAAAACTGGAGAAAAAAAGTGTGTGGGGTTCCCCCTAAAAGCCATACCAGTCCCTTTAGGCTTGTTAGGACTTTTAAGGGGAACCATGCCCCCAAAAATGGGAGGAAAAAAGCATGGGATCCCTGCTAAATTCCTTCCAGACCCTTGATCCGAACACAGGCCTGGCAGACCAGGAAAGGGGGGGCCAATTGAAGGCCCCCCCTGTGCCTTACCAGGCCACGTGCCCTCAGTATTGGTACAGTATTCCCATGCTGATGGGGACAAAGACCTCTTCCACACAACCTTTGCTCAGTTATTGTGGGGGCCTGCAGGTGGGGGGTCATTAGCATCATGGTACCTACCCCTTTAAATAAGGGGGCACCCTGATGCTGCCCCCCTTGTGAATGAAGAAGGGGTAAAAAAAATTCCTTTATTTAAAAAAAAAGGACGAAAAAAAATGGCTCCAGCATTGTAATCCATCGTCAGTCACAGCGTCCAGCCTTGTCACAATGATACCGACTCACCATAATAAATAAAAAAAAAACAATGCCCGACGACCCGTCTGCACCCGAGTACATCGCAAATGTCAGATTGTGGCGAGTGCTCAGCTTTTTTTTTAAGGAAAGATTTTTTCAAAAGTCTGGCCTCTTTATTGTATTCACAATTTTAACCCTTTAGTGAATGGGTAGGGTTACAAGAACCCCTTACTCATTCACTAGGGGGGGGCAGCATCAGGGTGCTCCCTTATTTAAAAGGGTAACCTGATGCTAATGAGCCCCCCTGCCACAGACCCCCATAACCACCGGGCAAGGGTTGTGGGGAATGTGGGGAAGAGGTCCTTGCTAAGGGCACGTGGCCTGGTAAGGTGCAGTGAGCAGGGGGAATTATTTACCCCCCCTTTCCTGGCCCACCAGGCCTGTACTTGGATCAAGGGTCTGGACGGATTTCAGGGGGAACCCCATGTCTCCCCCCCATTTTGGGGGGGGTTCCCCTTAAAAGTCCTACCAGGCCTAAAGGGCCACTTTTTTAAAAACTATTTTACTGTGGGGTCCCTCCTAACCTTCCTACCAGACCTAAAGGGTCTGGTATACATTGGGGAGGACCCCAAGCTGTTTTTTTTTTAAATACAAATATCTTTTTTTCTTTAAATGTCAGTCCTGCTGCAGATGTGCAACTTTGCAGATAGTTTAAGGGGACCCCCAGGCATAATATTTAAAGGAATTTTAAGCAATGAAAAATGACCGCCCCTAAAAAAATGTTTTTACTGATTAATTTCCCTCAGGGCAGTACCCAAGTCCACATACCCCTTTTATGGCCAATAACTTGCACATAAGCCTTCAAAATGGGCACTTTTAAATTTACAAGTTCGAGTCCCATAGACTTTCATTATGTTCGAAAGTTTATGGTAGAACTTTCGTTAAGTTTTAGGGCCGGTTCACACTATAGAAACGCAGTCCAGATGCGTTACAGATATGTTTTTGCTTGCACATTTTTTACGCATTTTCAGTGTATTCCGGTGCGTTTTTTTGCGTTTTCCAGTGTGTTTTTTATGCATTCCAGTTCATTTTTCCCCTCTCTTTTTCTTCAGTTTAAATAGGGGCATGTGCATTCCAGTGCGTTTTTTGGTGCTTTTTAGTGCATTCAGATGCGTTTTTGATGCATTTTACTGTGTTACAGTGCAGTTCTGTGCAGAAAAAATGCAGCATTTACTACTTTTTTCTGCAACTGTAACGCACTGGAACTGCAAGCATTGATGTGAACTATGCCATTGACAACCATATAACCTACTTTCTGTGCATTTTGGATGCAGAAAAAAAGAAACTGAAATGCATGTAGTTTGAACTAGACCAGTGGTCGGCAAGCCGCGGCTCGCGAGCCACATGCGGCTCTTTACACATTTTAATGCGGCTCTTCTGTGTGCCGGGCGCTCGCTCCCCTCCCCTCCCTCCTCTCCCTCCTCTCGGGTGGCCGCTCCCCTCCCCTCCCTCCTCTCGGGTGGCCGAGGACTCTGCAGCTAGCCCAGCAATGATTGGCCAGTCTCGCTGCCACTCACATCCTGATAGCTAGTGATTGGCTGTCAGGATGTGTGTAGGCGGGGCAGCGTGACGAACGTGAGGGGAGCTAGGCTCCTCTCACAGTCCGCCCTGAAGACCGGAACGGCGCGGGGAGCACGGTGAGAGGAACGCGCGGAGCAAAGGTAAGTGAATTGACACAGGAGGGACTTGACTTACTACTTGCTACTTACTTACTACTACTATATGAGGGATGAATTAATATGGGGGATGAATTACTATGGGGGATGAATTACTATGTGGGGGATGAATTACTATGGGGCATGCATTACTATATGGGGGATGAATTACTATATGGGGGATGTATTACTATGGGGGATGAATTACTATATGGGGGAGGAATTACTATGGGGGATGAATTACTATGGGGGATGAATTACTATGGGGGATGAATTACTATATGGGGGATGAATTACTATGGGGGATGAATTACTATGGGGGATGAATTAATATGGGGGATGAATTACTATAGGGGGGATGAATTACTATATGGGGGATGAATTACTATGGGGGATGAATTACTATATGGGGGATGAATTACTATAAAAACTTATTGAAACTAAAAACAGTGTACCATCCTATGTATTTTCAGTTTTAAAAATGTGGCTCTCAAAATAAATTTCAATCATGGTTTTGGCGAGATTTGGCTCAGTTGAAAAAAAAGGTTGCCCACCACTGAACTAGACCATTCACAGTATAAATCATTAACTACCACTCTCTGAATACAGTCTTTTTCCAGTTTTCTATCCATTTACATTCTGATTTTTCCAAGCCTGTAGACTTTACCTTACACATTAGTGTGGGGAACTGTGTCAAACTCTTTTGCAAAATCCAAATATACTATATCCATTGCCACTTCTTTGTCTAAGTTTTTGTTTAACTCTTCACAAAAAGAAATCCGATTTGTTTGACAACGTCTGTCATTCATGAATCCATGCTGTCTGCTGCTTCAAATATTTTATCTATGTGGTCTTTTAAACTCTCCAGTATAAAAGACTTTGATCCCTTTCTAAATATAGCCTTATGCCATTGCAGTGGTACTATGCCAGTCATTAAAGGGTCCCTAAAAATTAGAAACAATGGCTTTGAAATGACAGAGCTCAATTCTTTTAGGGTACATGGGTGTAAGCCATCTGCTCCAGGTGCTTTATTCATTTTTATTCTATCTAAATATTTCCAGACCACATCAATTTTGAGCCATAGTGGATCATCTGGAGCTGTGTCAATATCATCCCCATTATGGACAAGAGCTCCCCCATGCTCCTTTGTATACACAGAGCTGAAGAAGGTATTTAATAAATTTGCCTTCTCTTTCTCCCCAGTCACCCACTCTAGATTATTTTATAAAGGACCTATATGCTCAGATCTTTTTAATAGTAATATATTTGAATACGTTTTGGGGGTTTGTCCTACTCTCTTTGGCAGTCTGTCTTTCGTTTTGAATTTTTTACATATTCTGTCATATTCTTTGTAACTTTTATTTGATGATAATGTTCCTTCATTTTAATAATATTTTATAAGCTATTTTTTTATATTTTATAGCTGTTTTAACTTTGGCCCTGAACCACATTTTTTTTAACCTTTTAAACTTATTGCCCATGGGAATATATTTTGCTATGTGTTCGTATACAGCCATTTTGAAGAATTCCGTTTTCTGTTCTGTGTTCTTCAACGCTAGTGTAAGTCTTCCAGAGCAGCCTTATTTTGCTGTCTTAAAGTTAAGTGTTTTTATCTTTTCAGTATGTGCTTGTTGCTTATAGCTAGCATTAAATAATCATGTTATGGACACTATTACCCAAATGTTCTTTTATTGAACATGAGTAATAAGCTCTGCATTGTGTGAGATTACCATGTTCAGCAGAGCATTATTTCTAGCTGGGGACTCTAGGAACTGTACCATAAAACTGTTTTGTGATAAGTTTATACATTTTTGCCCTTTAACTGTTCCTGCAGTGCCATTACTCCACTCACTGTCCCAGCAGTTGCTGCTCTTTCTATCTGTGCAAAAAGAGTCTCCACCTCCTCAATAACACTTGGTGGCTTATAATAAACTCCACTGATTAAATCTGAAGTATACTCATCCATATGCAGTTGCACCCATAATGCTTCAGCCCCATCACACTCTCCATCAACTAGGCCCTCTTTTGCCTGATCTTTGAGATCACTTCTCACAAAAAGACAGACACCACCACCTTTATGTTTTATCCTGTCCCTCTGCAAAAGAGCATAACCAGAACAAAGATCAAACAAAGTGAAATTCTGCGTGAAACTGGGCAAATCGCTTGATCTCCGCAATGTTGTCAAAACAGCGACCTTTGAGCTGGATCGTCATCTTTGGGAAGATAGAATTCTGGGGGGTTGAGCTCATTAAAGGTCTTCCTGATCTCTCATTGTCTTACAGTGATGTTCTTCTGCTCTTGCAGCACGCATGCCACTCAAAACACCTCAAACGACTCATTGGAACATCACTGTAAACTTTTCGAATCATGTCAATTGTCTCTGTGGCAGATTTTCCCAGTTTCACGCAGAATTTCACATGTGCTCTAACTTGCTGTCCATCATGAAATAGCAGACATGGTAACACACTTGGTCAGAATAGCACCAGTTGCACAGCTCCCGATGCATACAGAACAATGTCTTTTGGCACACTGACTTATGAAGGTAGGTACTACCTGTGACTGTGCATGCAGCCTTGTGCTGCCATCTGTTGGCATGTTACAAAACTAGTCTATGTACAAAATATAACAATGAACCCAGCCACCATTGAACCCAGCCACCTTATTGCCTATATTGGAGGAGGCTGGAGACAAGGAAAAACCACATGTTGTAGGAATCAGCTGCTGTGAGCCCAGTGCAGGATACACTCATTGAAGACCCAGATATTTGATTTTTTGTAGATTTGATCCTGGTTTTATACAGAGGATGGTTAGACCCATACTGAATATGCAGTTGTCACCCAGAAGGATGCTCTGTATTTAGTCATTGGATCCTTCTTCCCCAGCTCAAGAATCAGAGCTCCATGCTTTAGCAAAGCCTATGAGCAACCAAAAGAGTATACATTTATATAGATAGTAGAGAATTAGAGAGCTTTTGGGGTGGCTCATGATTTTGGTTCCATTTGAAGGGTTAGAAGTTTTTTACTTCGGCAGGTAAAGAAATCAAGCAACCAAAAGAGTATACATTTATATAGATAGTAGAGAATTAGAGAGCTTTTGGGGTGGCTCATGATTTTGGTTCCATTTGAAGGGTTAGAAGTTTTTTACTTCGGCAGGTAAAGAAATCAAGCATGCTAAGTTAATTGATTAGCTGTCTTCAGCCTTCCAGCTTCTTGCTGAGGTAGCCATACTAACATTAAAATGCACATCTTGGAAGCAGACCAGGCAACTAAGAATGCTGCATTACAGCCTTGAACACTTGCTGGGTCTGTGCAACTCACAGATTCCACCCTAGTTCTAGCCCAGTACAGCTGTGATTAATAATTAAACTCTGAGGACCCCAGAACAAAAAGAACAAGTGTCCACACTGGGGGGGGCGGGCAACTTCTTATGAAACAGAACTTTGGAAAAGGTGATCTTTTAGCTCTGCCAGCCACTCTTTTCCCGTGACACATGGCCCATTTTATCAGTCAGAAGCAGTTATGGCTGCCTTAGTAAATGAGCCTAGGACAGCGCCAGGGTTCACCACAGTTGTTTTTGAATATACCGCTTCTTGTTTTACCTGTTACCAAAGGTGTAACCAAAAACTGAATATCTTTTCCAGAGATTACAAAAAGATATATCCAGATGCCCAAGTCGGGATCTTACGGGTATGCACTGGTCTGTATGGACATGTTTTCTGAATGGCCAGACATTTGGCCAATTGCAAATGCTACTGCAAAGGTCACAGTGTGTTATCTGAAATAGTTTGTAAGTACAGAGCCCCAGAAGTTAAAGAGGATAACAGAGGAACTAATTTTATATGAGAATTCTTGCAAGAAGTTTGAGGTTTTATTTTACATCCCCCTACCATCCACAATGTAGTGGAGTACCTAGGAGGATGTCAGAAACTAGAAAACTATGGCCTGAATGTCTTCATATTTTTTAATCCCCTAAGAAGATATGTGGACTCTTTCCCTATGAGATTTGTTTTGAAAGTGTGTTCTCACTTGCTTATATTTTTCTAAGCAGCTGAAGGCCTCCACTCAGATCTCACAGAGAATGTTGCTGATCTCTATACTCATTTATGTGTTTTCTCCCCAAATTCCAGATCCTAACAGTTTGCAAGGATCTTATAAACTAAAGCCAAGTAAATTTGTGGATTGTTAAGAGACATCTATACTATATATCTAGGAAATGGTTGGAGACACAATACAGGTTCTATTTCATGTACAGTTTACAAAACTTGATGGAAAAGTCACCTGGATCCACACCAGACACTGCAAAAATGACTAAATGAAAGTATCCCTGTCTCTAATTGGTTTCCTCTTGGAATCACAGTCTGGGGTACTATTTATTCAAATGCTTTAATAAATATATTAGTAAGGTGTATATTTATATTTATATTGATTGTGATTTAAAAAGTAGTTCAGCCATGTTGAACTCATATTGTCTTTTATATGTCTTCCATTTTATGTAGAATTGCCTGTGTTTAACTATGCTGGTAAGTCAGCATGTCCACAATTAAGCTACAAAACTATTCTGCCCGCAGGATCTGACTGTACAGCCAATTACTCTAAATATTTCTTATCAATCGTTTGTTTTTTTATGTAAGTTTTAGTCACAATAAAAGGTAATTTTTAATGATATAGCTGTAATATTAATGTGATAACTACGTAGTCATGTGTATAAAAAACTTCAAATGTGCCGAATAAACAGAACAGTTACATAATTACATAGTTAGTCTGGCTGAAAAAAGACAAAAGTCTATCCAGTTCAACCATAAAAAAAAAGTTATAATCCTACACCCACAGTTGATCCAGAGGAAGGTAAAACACCCAGCAAAGCATAATCCAATTTTCTCCTGCAGGGAGAAAAAATTTCTTCCTGATCCCCCGAGAGGCAATCAGATATTCCCTGGATCAACTTTACCTATAAATAGTAATCAGTTATATTGTGTGTATCCAAGAAAGAAAATCCAGACCTTTTTAAAAGCAATCCACTGAGCTGGCCAGAACCAACTCTTGAGGAGTTTATTCTACATTTTCACAGCTCTTACTTATGAAACCTTTCCATGTTTAGAGATTACATTTCTTTTCCTCCAGACGTAAAGAGTGCCCCCTTGTCCTCTGTGATGATCTCAAGGTTAAAAACTCTACACCGAGTTCACTACATGAACCATTGATGTATTTGTACAAGTTGATCATATCCACCCTTAATCTCCTCTTCTCAAGAGAGAATAAATTCAGTTCCTCTAATCTTTCCTCATAGCTGAGCTCTTCCATGCCTCTTATCAGTTTGGTTGCTCTTCCCTGTACTTTCTCCAGTTCCCTAATGTTCTTTTTGTGAATTGGTGCCCAAAATTGAACTGCATATTCCAGATCAGGTTTTACTAATGATTTGTACAGGGGTAATATGATCTCTCTCTCTGGAGTCTATACCTCTTTTAATACAAGAGAGGATTTTGCTCGCTTTAGAAACCGCAGCTTGGCATTGCATGCCATTATTAAGCTTGTGATCTACCAGAACCCCCAGATCCTTCTCCACCATTGATTCCCCCAGTTGTACTCCCCCTAGTATGTATAATGCATGCATATTCTTAGCCCCCAAGTGCATAACCTTACATTTATCAACATTAAACCTCATTTGCCACTTGGTTGCCCAATAAAATAGTGCATTGAGGTCGGCTTGTAAGTTAGAGACATCCTGTAAGGACATTATTCCACTGCACAGCTTGGTGCCATCTGCAAAGACTGAAACTGTATTTTTAATCTCAGACCCTATATCGTTTATGAATATGTTAAAAAGTAAGGGTCCCAACACTGAACCTTGGGGTACACCACTGACAACCCTAGACCATTCAGAGTATGAATCATTAACTACTACTCTCTGAATACGATCTTTTAGCCAGTTTTCTATCCATTTACATACAGATTTTTCCAAGCCCGTAGACTTTACCTTACACATTCGCCGTGTGTGGGGAACTGTGTCAAATGCTTTTGCAAAATCCAAGTATACCACGTTCACCGCCACCCCTCTGTCCATGGTTTTGCTCACCTCCTCATAAAAAAAAATCAGATCAGTTTGACAACTTCTGTCTTTCATGAATCCATGCTGTCTGTTGCTTAAAATATTTTTTTCCAGCAAGAACTCATCTATGTGGTCTTTTATTAAACTCTCCAGCATCTTCCCAACTACAGAAGTTAAACTAACAGGTCTATACTTACTTGGTAAAGATTTTGAATATGGGTATCACATTGGCCTTGCGCCAATCCAGTGGTACTAATGTGAGTCATTAAAGAGTCCCTAAAAATTAGAAACAATGGCTTTGAAATGACAGAGCTCAATTCTTTAAGGACCCGTGGGTGTATGCCATCCGGTCCAGGTGCTTTATTCACCTTAATGTTGTCTAAATATTTTTGGATCTTATCAGTTGTGAGCCAATGTGGATCATCTGGAGCTGTGTCAATACCATGCCCATTATGGACAAGAATTCCCCCATGCTCCTTTGTATACACAGAGCTGAAGAAGGTATTTAATAAATTTGCCTTCTCTTTGTCCCCAGTCACCCACTCTAGATTATTTTGTAAAGGGCCTACATGCTCGGACCGAACCTTTTTACTATTAATATATTTGAAGAATTTTTTGGGGTTGGTCCAGCTATCTTTTGCAATGTCGTTTGTTTTCAATTTTTGCGGCATTTATTTCCTTTTTGCATATTCTGTTATATTTTTTGTAATGTTTAAACGATGATAGTGTTCATTCATTTTTATATTTAATAAAAGCTCTTTTCTTATTATCTTTAGCTTTTTTAATTTTGGCCGTAAGCCACATAGGTTTGATTTTTAGCCTTTTAAACTTGTTGCCCATGGGAATATATTTTGCAGTGTGTTCACATACAGTCTTTTTGAAGAACTCCCATTTCTGTGTTGTGTTCATTGATGCCAATATTCCCTCTCAGTCTAAGTCTTGGAGAACAACTCTCAGCCTGGGAAAATTAGCTCTCTTAAAATTGAGTGATTTGGAAAAATGCTAACTGTATCTTTTTGTGTCTGTTCCCTACTGCAGTAGTTATTATTAATTTGAAACCACTAATTAATATGAGGATAGGAGTTGCCTATCTATAACGTTTTCAGTATTAATGTCCAGAACAATGTTCAAGTTTTATTACGAACGCTGCCATGCCACTCACAATTCTGGTGGGAACTCACTCAGGCTCGGACAGGGAGAATGCAAGTTCATAAAAATATAAAACAAGCAATTTCTGAGAAGTAGGGGTGCACAACTTTAACAATTCAATAATATAAATTATTACAATTATTACAGATTATCACAAATGCACACTGATGACTGCTTCTATTTAACATTTGTTAAAATGCAGAAGGCCAAAAACATGTCAAGATTAGCCTTACAAAAATGATCACATGCAACACATCATATGCAAATTCAAATTTTGTCAAAGGATGTAAAGAGTTTTCAAATATATCAACTGTGGACAGGAGTCCTACATCGTTAAGGAACAGAGCATGGATTACCCCCTTCTAAAGCAAATCCAAACTCAACTATGCCAATTCAAAGAGCAATAAATATATTTTAACTTTCAAAACCTAAAGAGAAGTCATATTTCTAACCACACTAATTAGTTGCTTTGGGTTACCTCATGCATTGATAAATCAGTCCAGATGAGAGCACCCTATTGAATGGTTGTTTAGTGATTTGGTAAATAATATTTACATTTACCTGATACCTATATACAGTATATATTTTTCCTACATTGCATACACAAAAAAGTCAGAAGACTCTAAATATGGTGCAAGTCCAGCAGAGCTGCTTTGGTTCTTAACCACTTGCCAACCGCGCTATAGCTGAATGATGGCTACAGCGCAGTTGTCCAGTTCCGGGAGGGCATCATATGATGTCCTACCAGAATGCGCCCTCCTACATGCCCCCAGTGGTGCGCACCCGGCGATCTCCAAGATCGCTGTGTCCTATGGACACAGCTGATCATGTGATGTGGTAAAAAGGTCAATCACAGTGGCCTTTTACCACGTGATCAGCTATGTCCAATGACATAGCAGATCACTGGATGAATGCAGTTGCCAGTTATCGGCTGCACTTTCCTCGCGCTGTCACAGCCTGAGGAAAATACTGCCGATAACCAGCAATGGTCAGAAAACAGATCAGCACTGATCATCAGGGCACTGATGATCAGTGCCCACCAGTGCCACCCACCAGTGCCAAGCAGTGCCACCCACCTGTGCCCAGCAGTGCCACTCACCTGTGCCCAGCAGTGCCTAGCAATGCCACCCACCTGTGCCCAGCAGTGCCACCCACCAGTGCCCAGCAGTACCAAAAGTCAGTGCCCAGCAATGCTGCCAGTCAGTGCCACCCATCAGTGCTGCCCATCAGTGCCGCCTATCAGTGCCCATCATTTCTGCATATCAGTGCAGCAGCACCAGTGCCGACCTATCAGTGCCCATCAGTGCTGCCTATAAGTGCCACCTCATCAGTGCCGCCAATCAGTGCCCCTCAGTGCTGCCTATCAGTGCCCATCAGTGCTGCATACCAGTGCAGCCTCATCAATGCACATCAGTGAAGGAGAAAAATTACTCGTTTGCAAAATTTTATAATAGAAACAAATAAAAACTTTTTTTAAATTTTTTTGCTCTTTTTTTGTTTATAGCGCAAAAAATTAAACACCCAGTGGCGATTAAATACCACCAAAAGAAAGCTCTATTTGTGTGAAAAAAATTATAAACATTTTATATGGGTAGAATGTTGCATGATGGCGCAATTGTCATTCAAAGTGCAACAGCACTGAAAGCTGAAAATTGGCCTGGGCAGGAAGGGGTTATAAGTGCCCAGAAGGCAAGTGGTTAAAGCAGGTCTAAAGGTAAAACTTTTTTTTTCCTATTGGATAGAGTAAGGGAGGGCAAAAACTCCTGTCAGTTTATTTTCTTGCCATCTAATTTCCATTTCAGTTCCATAGACAAAACAAAAAGTGACAGGAAATCCCTCCAAAGTGAGGGAATGGTGAGGGTGTCACCAGGGACACAGACAGAGTTGCTGTTACAAACCACGGGACCCATACAGCCAACCTGACAGCTCCCCCCCACCCGAAGAAAAACACATTTTACTATGCTTAGAATTATCAATGAACACAGTGAGTGATCAGTACCGATCACTCATTGTTTTCATTCAGGAAAGAGAGGGGCTGGTAAATGTGACATATATACTGGACCCTTCCCCTGCTCTCCATCCTGAAGAATACTATTGTGTGCTTGCTGCTGCCAGTGGAAAAGTAGAGGAGGGAATCGGGCAGCACTGTGGGGACACACAGAGGAGCCTTGGCAGCAGGGGCAAACATATGGTGCACAGGGAGGGTGATGGGTGCAGTGGGTACAGGGCAATTGCTAGAACTGATCCTCTGCAGCAGCTGAAAGACAGTGGGAGGGAGAGCAGAAGAAACCAGATTTCAGCTGCTGCAGAGAGCCATACAGGGGATCGATTCCAGTAATTGCCCCCCACTGTGCCGATCAACCTCCTTGCCCACATCTGATTCACCCAGCTGCCTGGGCCCACCTGCTGTCCTGGGCCCCATACAAGAGGACTGGTGGTACCCCCTTATATATGGCCATGGCCACAGAACCGTGTTCCCATCTAATGAGTTCCCCTCTATTACTGTTCTGGTGTTATCCCAAAATCTGAAATGTTCTTTTCCTTTCACTTTGAATGATAATAGTAAATAAGACGAATACAGTGTGAATTTTCCTAATGGGGGCACAGACAACACTGAAAGCTGACGTGTCCTAATCCATCTCCACTCTGTCCAAAGCTAGAAAAAAAAAAAGTTTTGCCTTGAATGGAACAGGGGTTATTAACCACTTCATGACCGGCCGATGCATATAAACGGCTGGACGGTGGCACTGCAGGGTCGGGTGGCCGTTTATAAACGGCCTCCCCGCACCCTGCTTGTGCGCGCTCCCTTGGAGCGCGCAGCACCGCGATCCGGTGCCCGCTGTGTCCTCCGGACACAGTGAAACACCGATCGTCGGACGGGACCTCTGTACGAGGTCCCGATCATGTGATCACTGATTGGCCAATCAGTGATCACATGCAAAGTAGTAAGCAAGATGTCACTTCTGACTTCATTGCTTACTACGTGTGAAATCTGTGAATGATCACTGAGGTCACATGGTACAAGGCTATTCACAAAAGCCTTGTACCATGTGACAAGCTGTGACCAATCACAGCTCACTCAGTACTTCTCAATGAGTGCAAGAATGCAGACAGAGAGAAAGAGAAATGATTGCTTTTACATCCTATATGGGTGTAAAAGCAATCAGTGTAAAAAAAAAAAGAAATCTTCATCACCCCCCACAAGTAGTACAGTGTCACCATGGTGACACTGTACTGCTAGGGTGACAGTATGTAAAAAAAAAAAAAAAAATAATAATATAAAAAAATAAAATAAAAACGTAAAAAAAAATGTTTCAAAATTATAATTTTTGGTTATAAACTAATTTGGATTTTTTTTTTTGCTAAAAAGATAATGGAATAAATATTGGCTAAGATTTATGATGAAATATTATTTATTTGCAAAATTTTATAAAAAAAACACTTTTTTAAAAATTTTTGGACATTTCATTTACATAGCAAAAAAAATACAAATCCCAGTGGTGAATAAATACCACCAAAATAAAGCTTTATCTGTCTCAAAAAAATGGTAAAAAAATTCATTTGGGTACAGTGTTGCATGACTGCGCAATTGTCATTCAAAGTGTGATAGCGCTAAAAGCTGAAAATTGCCCTGGTCAGGAAGGGGGTAAAAGTGTCCGGTCTGGAAGTGGTTAAAGCATATTTATGGTCACAATTTAATATCATTATATTCATTTCACATTTGATTTCAGCAATTTCTAGCCTACTCCTATTAATCTGAATGATCTTAAAGTTTGTAAATTTACTTTGTGAAGAATCCCCAATTTTACTACCTTGAATTCTGCAGTACATATTCACTATGGTGTCCTTTTATCATGCAAATGATCGCTGCTCAGTTCTCCGGCATTCTCGGAAAACACAGTTCTCCTGTGAATGCCTTTTATGAAGCGGTGTAGATCAGTTCTCCGAATGAAGGGAGAACGATCTACAAACGCTGGAAAACTGCTGCTTTTACTATAATCTCGCGAGATTACTGTAAGAGATCAGTCAAACACAGTTTACTAAGCAGAGGTAAATTATCTCTGCTTCGTTTGCAGTTTCTCCGATTCTCCAGCTCTGGGCTGGAGAATCTGGAGGGAGAACACAGATCGCCAGTGAAGGGCTGACATCGCTCCTTCATATACTGGCCATCTGTGAGTTGAGATGATCAGCGGAGAACATTTTCTCCGCTGATCATCTCTGTTGCCTAAACCACTAATGATCGGAGTTCAGCAACGATCCTCAGGATCGCCGCTGATCTCAACTTCATAAAAGAACACCTATGTCCTGTATTCCCAATACTGAAAAGTACTGCTGTGTCGCAGAATTCAAAGAGCCTGAATTACAGATGTGCTGAGAGTATTAGATAGGAGTTTTAGGAGACAGAGCCAGTACTTAATTATACAGTTATTACCAAATAAGCAGGCCTATAGTGAAAATGTAAAAATTGCTCTGGTCTCTACAGAGTACACAGGGGCGAGAGCTGATGTGATTAAAGGATATCTAAACTAAAGTACCAAAAATGTAAAATGGTAGTAAAGCCTAACTCAAATTATTCTTATAAATGTTCCCTCCCCCTCCTTTCAATTCTGCATACCCTGTGTAAACATGATGTGTGCACCTACTTATTTTTAATCCTGTCTGGTCATATGATCCAGCAGCTCTGGCTTCCCTGTGTACGAGAGCCAGCACTACAGAGGAGGCATCGGTTTATGTGACTCTTGCTCCCTACTACAGCTCCAACATTACAAGTAGCATTGCATTCTGATGCTCTAGGAGAGCGGGTCAGCAAGCCTAGACCACGATCTACAAGTCACCTGGCAGCAATCTACTAGTAGATCCTGATCTCCTGGTTGCTGGCCCTCATACTAATTAGAAAATGCTGCAACAAGTGGTAATGTGGCAGCACCCAAATATTGCAGAGTTCCCCTTTAAACTTTAACATTTCTAAAAGCATCTGTTTGCAGAACCAGGTCATCAGCTCACTTCCTCCCCCTCATTTTCTGTGGAACAATGTGTTCCAGTCTAGCAGCTGACACTTTAACTTTCAGTTGGTGATAATTTATTGAAATGTGAAACCGCAAAGGTTATATCCTGAACTGCTCAGAATGTATTTTAAAGGTACAAAAAGTAAAGAGGAAATATATGCATTGTGTCATAATTGTTGGTATATACACCATGTAAGATGCTTTTCAAGGCACTTAGCTTGCAGACACAAGTCTGGCTAGGTCAACCAGCTGGTGAATAAAAAGCTTGTTTTCTTCAAGTTCGTGTCGAGTTTTCCTGGAATTTGCATAATAAGTATGTTTATTAACATCCCTCCTTCTACAAGTACATTTAATCACTAACAAATGAAATTTTATTTGCTACAGCACTGTGTACTATAACCAACTGCCTATTTTTTAAAATAATTTTTCACTTTTTTTTTTACATCTGATCACCTGCATCCTTTTGTTGTCTACATATCTTGAAACAAGTCCCTGCTGCACATTGTTTGTCAAGACAGGTTGTCGCAGATGGTGACACTAGTGGAACATACCTGTGAAATGGGCATCAGCATGGCTGCTTGTACTGTACACTGGAAAAGCATGTGGCAGGGTGACAATGCAGAAGAATATTTTGGAGGAAAGGAACAGAGGACTGTGGCCCTATAGTAGGAAGGACCACCAGGTTACATTTTAATGTAAACTGCAGGTCGCGCTCAAACAGACATGAGACATCAGAGTCAGACATTACCTTCTTTTGCAAGCTCAGCTCCGCCTCTGCTGATGAATGGGAAGAGAAGGGCTGGAACTCCACAGTGAGCAGCAGCTGCCATCCGGCTTGCAGTAAGGGACTGAGTCTGAGAAGAACACTGGATGGAGTGACAGCTCAGCTGCTACACTGGCCCCAGACATCTTCCTCTGTCCTTTCTTCCTCCCCCTCTGCTGCCCCTTCTCTCAGCTGAAGGATCATTCATGGCATGGTGGCGTCTCACAGAGAGAGAGTGCCAGCCTATGCTACTTCAAGGTGCCCCTAGGTTGCAGTGCGCTCTAGGAGGCTGCCTAGTTTGCCTAGTGGAAGCACCAGCCATGACTGCAGGTCATTTGCTTACCATCGATGGCATACTTATAACACAATGGCTTTACTAAAGGAATAGAGTCTATTCACTTTGTAGAATGAATGTTAGTGAATAAGGGAAATACAAAATACAGGACTTTTGCTTGAACATGATTGAATGTTTGAAGTGAACACTTCATTCAGTTTGCAGAGTGTAAATACACTTTCTCAAGTGCAGAATCTATTTCTTAAATTGGTTGTAAAAGTAAAATGTTTTTTACCTTAATGTATTCTTTGCATTAAAGTAAAAACCCTTTTAAGTGCAGCTTTCTCCAGTAGCCCTGCTAAATACTCATCTAAGCCTGATCTCTTCCAGGGCTGTGCACGTCTGCAGCAGCTCCTTTGCCCTTTCCCAGCTATCACAGGCTTGGCTGAGAG
Organism: Staurois parvus; assembly: GCF_062004578.1. Lineage (NCBI taxonomy): Eukaryota > Metazoa > Chordata > Amphibia > Anura > Ranidae > Staurois > Staurois parvus. The sequence continues at coordinate 5,372,627 of NW_028318083.1, forward strand.
CAGCGGGAGCCATTGGCTTCTGCTTCTGTCAGTCAAAACTTGTAAGCAGAGAGTGGTGGATGGGGCCAAGTTGAGCTGTATGTCTAAATGAACCAGCCTGGCTCGGAAGCGAGCCCACACAAGTGACCACCACAGGAAGTGGCTTGCCATGGTGAGGAGCCAGAAGCACCAGCAGGGGTCCTGAGAAGAGGAGGCTCAGGGCTGCTCTGTGCCAAACCATTGCATAGAGCAAGTAAGTATGACATGTTTATTATTTTAATGAAAAAAAAAATAGATTTACAATCACTTTAAATCAAGTGTACCATATTTTAAATAGTCTTTGAACTTTTATGGTATTAAGATTTGTTATGATATCAAGACTAGTATTTAGTTACTTTTTACACATATAATAAGGCTAGGTTCACACTTGTAAGACCTACATTCTGTGTGTAGGCAGCCCATTTCAATGGACTGCCCTATCCGCAGAAATGCAGGAAAAGAAGTTGCATTGCTGCAGCACCCTGCAACGTGATGCTCACGAAAACGTGCTGTAATTGTAGATGTGTGGGGATGCCATTAGGAGTTATAGGCACCCCAACACATCTGTTAAAGAGCAGTGTGTTTTGCCTGCGGGTTGGGAACATGCGTAATTTTGCGAGCGTTACCAACCTGCACAAGTGTGAACCTAGCCTTAGCCCTGATTCACACTGAATGCAATACTTCACATGAAGTAGTGTGATTTCAAAGCCACGGATCAGGTGCAACTTGCCTGACATCTGTGAAACTTCATGCACAGATTTCAATGCAAGTTACACCTGAAATCATCAAAATAGTGCAGGAACTACTTTCAAAATCAGTGCTACTCCGACGGTTCCATTGCTGACAATAGAGAGCGACTTGTCATGCAATTTCTAACTGCCAAATCGCATGACATGTTGCACTGGTGTGAACCAGGGCTTAATGGTGTTTGCTTATATTGTCTATTTTTTTTGTTTACAGTTAAACACCAGTACTGTATTTTATGTGAATTTATTAATACATTATACAATTATAATACATTATAAGTTATTATTTATTTATTTCAGGTACTTATATAGCGCTGTCAATTTACGCAGTGCTTTACACATATATATTGAACATTCACATCAGTCCCTAACCCTCAAGAGGTGTACAATCTAAGTTCCCTAACGTACATTCATACACATATTAGGGCCAATTTAGACAGAATCCAATTAACCTACCAGCATGTCTTTGGAGTGTGGGAGGAAACCGGAGCACCTGGAGGAAACCCACGCAAGCACAGGGAGAACATGCAAACTCCATGCAGGAGGCGCCATGGTCGGGAATTGAACCCATGACCCATTCACTGCAAGGCAGACATGCTAACCACTAAGCCACTGTGCTGCCCCTATTACTACATTATTTACCAAATATTTTTATCATTGGACTGTGGACCCGATAAGTGCCCTGAATTGAGACTGTACACTTTGGTGATTAATAACTAAACAGTTTTTCTTGCAAATTGTAATATAGTTAAAAGCTTTTTTTATACAGTACACTCCTTTATCTATACAAGCTAATGGTTTTCAATTACGTTGAACAGAATCATCTCCTGAAAGTTCAGTTATTAGCAGCAAACAGGAAACAAGTAAAGAATTCTGTATCAACTGAGGTGCCTTTAAAAGATATTGAAAATGTGATGCTTACAATGGATTTCCTGGCTTTTTAATTATTTATATAGTTGTTTCTTTTCTAATTGTTTCTATTGACTGAATGTGCCATATCCATCCCCTAGACACCTAGACAATGCTTAGGAACTTACCTGAGCATCTTTCCTTTTGGACTGTTTGTAGTCTCTTGAGATAGATTTCATCTGCTTGAAAATTTCCTTCATCATTCAGTTCCAGATTGTGTGTGTGTGTATATATATATATATATATATATCAGAATCAACATTTTCTATGGGACAGTATACTACAAAATACTCCCACAAATGTGGGCTATTGCTTGCAAACAAAATTTGTTAATTTGCTCACACAAAAAAAGTATTTTTCCTAACAAGTTCATTTAAGACCATGTTGCAAAAATGAATACACCCCAATGAAAGTCTTAGGAGCAAAGATAAATTTTAGACAACAAAATCCCAATAAACAAGAATTCAACTACAAGTGAGTCTAAATATTCATTAAACAGGTGTCCAGCAGACAGATGATTATATAAGGGCTTTACTTAACAAAGAAAACCCTGCCCATTTCATGCTGTCAGCAATGGCACCACATGGAAGAGAAATGTCACAAGGTCACAAGAAAATAATTTATTTACACAAGAAAGGTGAAGGCTACAAGAAGATTAGCAAAGCTTTACTTATCAGTCAGAATACTGTAGCAAAAGTGATACAAAAATTTAACAAAGATGGAACTGCAACCATCTCACAGAGATGTCCAGGCTGTCCACGGAAGGTTACACCTCAACAGAAGTGTCTTCTGATGAGAAGGCTTGAAGACAATCACCATGCAAGTTCACTGCAGTTAGCTAAAGAAGTAGAAAGCCAAACTGGGGTTATTCTTTCCCGTGACACAATATGGCGTACACTGCAGAGGTATGGCATGCATGGGTGTCTTCCATAAAGGAATCCTCTCCTAAAGCCCACACACAAAAAGCCAGCCTAAAACTTGCCAGGGCCCTTGCTGAAAAACTAGAAGACTACTGGGACTCAGTACTCTGGAGTGATGAGACCAAGATAAATGTTTTTGGAACTGATAACTTCAAAACTGTATGGCTTTGCAAAGGTGAGGAGTACAAAGAAAAATGCATGGTGCCTACAGTGAAAAATGGTGGTGGCAGTGTCCTTCTGTGGGGCTGCCCAAGTGCTGCTGGTGTCAGGGAGCTGCATTTCATTGATGGTATCATAAATTCGATGTCATTCAGGTAAATGCTTGCTTATAGCAAAGTAATTCTTTGCTATAAGCAAATTGTGTAAAAAAAAAAAATACTGATCACTTCCCCAAAGTAGTACAATGTTACTATGGTAACATTGTACTACTTTGGTCATAGTGAAATATGAAAAAAAAATCTTAAAAAAGAAAAAATAATGTAATAAAAAATTTAAAAGAATACATTTTTTTTAAAATTATATATATATTTTTTCATACTGTCACCAGTCACTGTCCCTGATCACCGCCATGCCAATTATATAATTACACTGTACTGCATTGGTGACAGTATGTAAAAACAAAATAGTGAAAATAATTTTTTTAATTTTTTCATTTTCCGAAAAATTATAACAAAAAAAATACAACTTGCCATGCCTCTTATGAAGTACGTCGGACTGTCTACTCTGCAAAAAGGGGTCATTTAGAGGATATCTGTACTGTTCTGACATTCTTGGACCTCAAAAAATTAGATTGGCTGTCAGTACTTCAGGATTGATCAATATTCAGATATATACCATAGTTTGTGAACTCTATAACTTTCCTACAAACTAAATAATACATCCTAATTTGGGTTATTTTCACCAAAGATATGTAGCAGAATACATCTTGGCCTAAATTTATGAAGAACAATTACACAGGTCTGCAAAAAAATTTTTTTCAAGAGCTGCTTTGGTTATTCCACATAATCTTTATGTTTTTTGGTGCGCTGAATCCGGAAATGACCTCCATTTTGTCATAGGACATCACGTTTCCTGACAATTTAGGTAACTATGTTAAAAATAAGGCAATACCTCAAAATAAATGGAAATAGACTTATAAAATTAAAGTTTTATTACAATTTTTTCATGCAAATCCTTTTTTGAACTGAAATGAGCTCACCTACACACACTAAACTTGATTCTTCTTCCCTGTGAGGCTCCTCTTGGTGCATTTACGCTTGTGAGGAGCATCTGGAATGTCTCTCTAAAGCATCCAACAGTAGTCTGCCATCATTGTAATGCTCCATTTTCCCTGGTATCTCCTTTCCATCTTTTTAATGTCTTGGTGCAATCGTTCACCTTGCTCCTCACTCACAGCTCCCAAATTTTCAGGAAAGTAGTCAAGGTGGGACTGGAGAAAATGCACTTTCAAACTCATCAGGCAACCTAAAGCTTGAAATGCTTTCAGCATTCGTCCAACGATCTTTTTGTAGTGAGGATCTTTGTTATTGCCTAAAAATTTCTGTACAACTTCTTTAAATGCAATCCACCCTTCTTTTTGAGGATCCGTCACGGTATTGACAAACTCTTGATCAACTATAAGCCTTCTAATGTCTGGTCCTACGAACACACCTTCCTTCAATTTTGCCTCCGACAGGCCTGGAAACTTGGTGACCAAGTATTTGAAGCATTCTCCATCTCTTGGAAGTGATTTTACGAATTGCTTCATCGATCCCAATTTTATGTGGAGAGGTGGTAGAAGAACTTTATAGGAAGGTACCAAAGTTTCTCGGAGGACATTTTTTTCACCGACTGTTAGCACCCTCGGCTGCCAACTCTTCTTGGTCCAGTGATTTTGTCGGTCTCGACTGTCCCATAGACACAGAAAACAAGGGTATTTGGTATACCCAGATTGTTGCCCAGCATGCACAAGACCTTCAAGTCCCCACACACTTGCCAACCATGGTCTTCATATTTAACCAATTCAATACCGGGCAATTTTACACCTTCCTGCCCAGGCCATTTTTCAGCTTTCAGCGCTCTCACACTTTGAATGAAAATTGCGCGGTCATACAACACTGTACCCAAACTAAAATTTTATCATTTTCTTCACACAACTAGAGCTTTCTTTTGGTGGTATTTAATCATCGCCAGGGTTTTTATTCTTTGCTAAATTAACAAAAAAAGTGGAAAAAAAAACACGTTTTTCTTTGTTTCTGTTATAAAAGTTTGCAAATAAATAATTGTTCTTCATATCATCACACTGATTGGAGTCAAGGTTGGCTCAGTCCTGGCTCCAATTAGCTCTGGGAGAAGTCATTAAGCTAGGGCCTCACATACTTTTTCCTCCCTGCACTGTGAATGTTTACATGTTATGTGCAATTAAACCATGGCAACATCTAATGTTTGTGTAGTATTATGTTCAGCAGACTGTGTTCTTCTATTGTTGTGACTTAGATGACATTCAGAGCACATTTTATGCCCAATTCATGCAAAACTCCACGTAATCCCAAGGGGTTCACATACTTTTTCTTGCAACTGTACATACTCCTGAAAACCTGCACTCTGTTTGTTATCCATTCCTGACCCCCACATTCTGTGTGTTACCATCTCCTGACCCCTGTGCTCTGTGTGTTACACCCATCTGAGCCTTGTACTATATATGCTATGTTTTACATTTCATACTCTTGGGCCCTATACTTAGTGCTTTCTGCACTCTGACTTCTGTACTATATATACTATGTAGTACATTAATGCGCCTGACAACTGCATTCTGTATGCTGGGCTATAAATGACATATTATTGAACACTGCATTTTAAATACCTTATATGCTCCTGACTCCTGTACTTTATTGTACATTAGATACTCCTGATCAAAATGATTATTGCCCTAACACTTGCTGGTTGGTAAGTAGTCACTTACTATTTTAACTATACTCTCTGGGTGTACTTTCAGCTTTAATGTAAAAGTGATCTGGGCGGCTGTATAGCCACCTGATCACTTTTGCAGTGCTAGCAGTGTGCTAATATTTGTAGGTGTCTTTAGACTCTTGCTTGTGGCACACTAATACAATTATAGTTTTTTAGTACAAGGACTGTTTACAATGTGTGCTGTGTATAAGGTGAGTAGGTATTTTATATAACCATGCCCCTATATGCCCCTCCCAGTGTTAGCACAATTTGGCGACATCCTTCATTCAACCTGGTACAATACAAATACCAGCTCATTCCTCTCCTCTGGGTGTCCAGGGGTTCCATAGGTCTTTGACAATCTTAGGAACACCCCTGTGTATTAGGTATTGTGTTACATATTCAGCCCCAGTTACGGAAATATGATCTTTTTTAAATGATGGTATCCATTGAGGCATTTTGTGGGACTTTTGAATCACATGTGTAGAATTGGAAATACCCTGCCGTAGCGCTTACAAGTATCCATTTTGTTGCTCGTAGATTCAGATAGCAGCAACATGAGAAATTGTCTTTTTTGTAGTTATAGAGTATACAACATTGTTCATTATCTATCTCTAATCTATAAGATTAGAGGAACTGAATGTATTCTCTCTTGAAAAGAGGAGATTAAGGGGAGATATGATCAACATGTATATATACATCAATGGTTCATATAGTGAACTCGGTGTAGAGCTATTCACCCTGAGGACATCACAGAGGACAAGGGGGCACTCTTTACGACTGGAGGAAAAGAAATTTAATCTCCAAACACGGAAAGGTTTCTTCACAATAAGAGCTGTGAAAATGTGGAATAGACTCCCTCAAGAGTTGGTTCTGGCCAGCTCAGTGAATTGCTTTTAAAAAGACCTGGATTAATGCTTGGATACACAGAATATAACTGGTTACTAACATTGATAGGTAAAGTTGATCCAGGGAATATCCAATTGCCTCTTGGAGGATCAGGAAGGAATTTTTCCCCTGCAGGAGCAAATTGGATAATGCATTGCTGGGTTTTTTGCCTTCCTCTTGATCCACTGTGGGTATAGGATTATAACTTTTTTTTTTTTCTTGGTTGAACTGGATGGATGTTTGTCTTTTTTCAGCCAGATTAACTATGTAACTATATCTTATGGTCTTTTGTCAAGTTGTATTTAATGTCTATCATTAAGATTAAATAGTTGTTTATCTGCCAATCAAAAGGAACAGCTACAGGCAAGGAGTGTGTTAGACTAGAGAGCAAAGTTGGCCATACATGGATTAAAATTTGGCCAGTTCAGCAGGGACCGGCCAAGATTCACTCCCTGTATGGGCAGACTGATTGCACCCAAGTCGATCCATTGATCAACTTGGGTACAACCAGCCTGTTGGATATTTTACACACAACTACTGCCAGTGCCCCCCCGCCAGCAGAACACAATAGCGCTGTGGGAGGCATTCTCCCATCAACACTGTGTTGATGGGGGAGTTTAGCTATTTTCTTCCCTTCCCACCCATGGTTGAAGGAAAGAAAACCAAATCATCTATGAGCTGCTTAAGAGAGAGAAGGTACTGGACATGGGGTTGTGGCAAGAGTTAGCCTCTCTTAGAATCTCCCTAGAGACAATTAGATTTACTCATAACCATGTGAGTTAACTTAAGGCTATTCAGAGAGCATCTTTGAGAAAACATTCTGCTAGTGAGTCATAATTTGTACAATTTTCTTGAACTGTTTTCCTTTTAGATTTACCAAAACCATATAATATGGGGTCAAACCTAAACACTTTGAATTTTTATGCAATTAGGCAGGCCCTTGCATTACACAGTTGAAGGTAAATCTAAAGGAAATTGAACAAGAAAATTGTATAATGTATGGTTAGCTTAAGAATTTACTGTGCCTAGCTTAGATGTGAGCACTGGAACCTGAAGTCAATATGAGCTTCTTTGGCTTATTCAGGACAGAAGTACAGAGCAATACAATAAATTGAAATCTGATGGGCTGATAATGGACTATTGTACTTTACACATTTTACAGTCAAGTCCAAGTTTGTGTAAACCAGGGGCAGACTGACAACTCATGGGGCCCCCGGGCAATTGGGGATCATGGGGCCCCTGTGTCCTTGCCCACACTCAAAACACACCCAAAAATGCCTATAAAAGGTACCAGGGGCATTTTATGGGGCCCCCTACTGACCCCGGGCCCTCGGGCAGTGCCCTAGTGCTCGAACGGTCAGTCTGCCCCTGGTGTAAACACAATAATAATACAAATCTTTCAGTAATGCAAGAAACAAAAAAAATCACCATCTTATATACTGCACAAATACTTCTTTGTGTGTATAACTGCACTTTCAAACATTATTTATTTGTATCTTTGTCCTGTAGCCTATCTTCAGTGATGATAAATCCTGTTTCCAGCATCATGGGCTAGCCATGGGTTTGCATTAATCTTCATTGTAAACAAGCTGTTTCTGGCCACCAGTAAATGACGCTACTTGGAAACAGGAGACCTGCTCCTGCTTGAATAGGCAACCATTCTATCAAGAGTAGATTTTTCATAGCACAGCAGGATGTAGTCAGAGCCAGAAAGCTACTGGCAATATTTTTGGAAAAAAAAGACCTCTCTTTAGTAATGGAAACCCATCATGTCATCAGGTCATTTATGTCCTTTTATTTTAAATTCACCCTAAACATTTTGTGGGTCATAGGGATATAATCTATTATTTTTTGTGTTCAGAAAAATCACTTAGTAAAAGTAAAATGCTGAGATAGATATATAGCATTCTTTTTATTTTTTTTTTTAAAATCATCTCAAAGATGTCAGCGTAAAAAACTTGCAACTGGAAATAGAACAGTCTAAAAGACTCAACTGCCTTTTTGCTTCTGGGAAATCTGGGAAAAAGTAACATATATATATATATATTCATATGCTTAAGGAATCATGTTTTCCCAAGCAAAATATTTTCAAAATAATACACTTTGATACTGATAGTGAGAAACTTATTGTTGAAGTTTACATTCCAGTAAGACAGAGTTTATTTAATTATTTGTTTGTTTCCAGCCATAGGCTATGACATACTTTCTCTTCTGATGGCAGAAGCTCAATAGTTTTCTGACAGAGATCAGGCTTTGTTAAAATCCTTTGTAATTCTACATGTTGAATCATGCTGATCTGCTCTTGCTACAGTCTTCAACTACTGAATTCTAAGAGATAACTGATGAGATCATACAGAGCTCTTTAAAGTAATCCCTTCGGTTATAGAAAACTTTCAAAATGACAACTTAGTGCAGTGCTCTCTCGTCTAGTACAATCAGGGTTGACATTTGCTCTAAAATAGCAGCAGAGCCTTTTCAATGGCTACCAAATAAAAATATCCAGAGTGACTTACAGAGCAATCAGTTCCCCTGCAGGTGCACCTGGGGCTGCAACGTTTTGTCAGTAAGTGGTTTTATCATACAAATATCAAGCAGACTACTGCTGTCTATATCTGCTTTATGACTGTGTGATAAACCAAGCTTCTGCAGGAATAAATTGACTTTCTCCATTTAACAGAGAAATGTGCATTTCAGATTCCCAAAGTACAAGAGAATACTCTGATGGTTTGACTGCAACTGGAATTTGATTATGACTTTAAAGCTACCTACAGATATTACTGACCTGGCTGCAGGGTCTTACACCATTTAATGGTCTAATTAAAGATTATGGAACAAACAAGCATGTTCCCATCAGGAAATTGTGCCCACTTGTGCCTATGGAGAAGATAGAGGGAAGCACTTAGCTAACATTCTCAGTAGTGAATTCCCTTGTGAGAAAACAATAGACACTTGAAAGAATAATCCAGCACTTTCCTAGTATGTCTGGACTAGATGAACATCCTCTCAAATATGTAAGCACCATAAAACTGACATTTATAGGTAAAGTTGATCCAGGGAATATCCGATTTCCTCTCGGGGGATCAGGAAGGAATTTTTTCCCTTGCAGGAGCAAATAGTTTCATGCTTTGCTGGGGTTTTTTTTTTACCTTCCTCTGGATCAATTGTGGGTATAGGATTATAACTTCTTTTTTTTATTGGTTGAACTGGATGGAATGTTGTCTTTTTTCAGCCAGACTAATTATGTAACTATGTAAAACTGAACTCAATGCAAATGGCTTAATATACAATTGTAATACATATACAGTTGTGTCCAAAATTATTCAACCCCCACTGAAATTGAGTGTTTTGGCCAGTTTGACATTGCTTTTGATCATTCAGTCATCTTGCTTACATTTACATTAAAGAGGCACTTGTAGGTCAGACAAATATAACATAACAGTTATAATGAAATAACCACAAATGTCTTTTCTGTGCTCACAGCATTATCAGTTTTATTCAACCCCCAAGTGACATTCAATCTTAGTACTTAGTACAGCATCCTTTTACAGTTATAACAGCTTTTAAACGTGAAGCATAGCTTGACACAAGTGTCTTGCAGCGATCTACGGGTATCTTCGCCCATTCTTCATGGGCAAAGGCCTCCAGTTCAGTCACATTCTTAGGCTTGCGCACTGCAACTGCTTTCTTTAAGTCCCACCAGAGGTTCTCAATCGGATTTAAGTCTGGTGACTGCGATGGCCACTCCAAAATGTTCCAGCCTTTCCTCTGCAACCATGCTCTAGTGGACTTGGAGGTATGCTTGGGATCATTGTCCTGTTGAAAGGTCCAACGTCTCCCAAGCCTCAGGTGTGTGACGGACTGCATCACGTTTCCATCCAATATCTCCTGGTACTGAAGAGAATTCATGGTACCTTGCACACGCTGAAGCTTCCCTGTACCTGCAGAAGCAAAACAGCCCCAAAGCATGATTGACCCTCCACCATGCTTCACAGTAGGCAAGGTGTTCTTTTCATCATAGGCCTTGTTCTTCCTCCTCCAAACATAGCGTTGATCCATGGGCCCAAACAGTTCTAATTTTGTTTCATCAGTCCACAGAACACTATCCCACAACTTTTGTGGTTTGTCCACATGGCTTTTGGCATACTGCAGTCGACTCTTCTTATTCTTTGGAGACAGCAAGGGGGTACGCCTGGGAGTTCTGGCACGGAGGCCTTCATTACGCAGTGTGCGTCTTATTGTCTGGGCTGAAACTTCTGTACCCACATCTGACAAATCTTTTCTCAGTTCCTCAGCAGTCACACGGGGACTTCTCTCCACTCTACGCTTCAGGTAGCGCACAGCAGTCGAAGTCAGCATCTTCTTTCTGCCACGACCAGGTAGCGTTTCAACAGTGCCCTTTGCCTTGAATTTGCGAATGATGCTTCCTAAGGTGTCTCTTGGTATGTTTAACATCTTTGCAATCTTCTTATAGCCATTGCCCTTCCTGTGAAGAGAAATCACCTCTTCTCTTGTCTTCCTGGACCATTCTCTTGCCTTCACCATGTTTGTAACCACACCAGTAAATGTCTAGAAGGAGCTGAGTATCACAGTCATTTTAAAGCTGCCTAATTGGTGCTTATTATGCTTGATTGCTGCTCGGTGACATCCACAGGTGTTTTCAATACCTGATGGAAAGCACCTGTATGAACCTCTGTTCTTCAGAGTGGTAGTCTTTAAGGGGTTGAATAATTGTGGCAATGAAGAAACCACATAAGAACCATTTACTACTGTATTACATAAACAATTGATGTCATTTTAGTTGCATTTGGGTAGTTACAACGTCCTTGTAGGATTTGATTCTGAATACAATTCCAAATGTACACTATAGTCCCTAAACCCCTTTACAGCATTGGGGGTTGAATAATTTTGGACACAACTGTATGGCAGCTGTGTTACCTGTCAAAGGAATTGAATTTCTGTCCATCCATTCTTGAGATTTACATAGCTTTGTCATAATGCAGAGCTAAATTGGTGATCTGACTTTATTTAATGTAGTAAAGCAAAGCAGCTTGGTCATCTCCTTCCATCCTGTGACTGGACAGTGAGGGAGAAGTAGCTTACTGATGAGTAAGGATGATCTTAAAATAGAACTATAGGTGTTCTATCCCCAGCAGGGAAATTCAGCCTGCAGTGTTACATTTGGCCACTAGATGGAACCTGGAATACATTTACTGTTTTGTAAAAGCCAAAGACTGTTCAGCTTTAATGAAGGCTCCCGACTTCCTTCAGTCTGGGAAAGGGAGGCAGGTGCATTTTGGAAGCTCAAACTCCATTTTAAGTACTGAGGGAAAGGAACCAGCCATAATTCATGTGAATTATAATGTCATGAACTGAACGTATATCCCTTACAGGCAGCATCGCTGGTGAGTATGGACTTTTTGACATCTACTGCCTAATCATGTCAATGTCTTTGTATATTTCATATATTGATTATATGTACTTCTTATCTGTTTTTTCCCAATAGTTTCACCAACCCTATTTTGGTAATAAAGCTTCAAGATTACATTCAGTCTGGCTTATTACAGAATAGGAGGGGAGGAGGAGCATGTCGATCTACACACACTGAAATGTATAGCAAGAACAGAACAGTGAAACAGCAGCTACCCAGCAAGCAGGATACACAGTGACTACGCAGAGGCCTGCTTCACTGTCAGAGTAGCCACTTGCATATGGCAACACAGCAGCCTCAACACAGTCAAGCACCTTCGCAAGCAACATACAAGAAACAAACAAGAGATCCCTGTGCTCAAATCCCAACAGCTAGTGCATGCATTTATCCATCAGGTGCTAAAGGGGTGTAACCACATATTAACACTAGAGAATCTGAAATTGCCAGTTAAAGTAAGCGCAGTGACCTGAGACCCGTGAAATCTCCAGTGACACTAATACAGTGATCAGTGCTAATAATAAAGCACTGACACTGTACTAATGACAGGGCAATCAAAGGGTTAGCTGTGTACAGGTTTGACTGTGTTTTACTAGGGGACTGTGTTTTAACTAGGGGACTTTCTGCTTTATATCTCTCTGCAAAACAGAAAAATAGAAAGTAGCACATGCCCACTGACAGGAGAGATCTGTGTGTAAACCTCTCAGCTTCTCCACTGATCACCAAGTCCTGGCCATGAATCGCTGGCCAGGACCCGGTGATTGACATCTTTAAGAGCCAATGACAGCGAGGGTAGGGAGGCGCACGCATGCACCCCCTACACTGAAATGCAAAATCATGTATATATGACTGCCCTGTAGCAGTACATCTGTGGTCTTTAACCATTAGCCACCCGGCCAATGGCCGTTTGGCGGCTTCAGATGTGTCTCTCCATTCCGGGTGCACGCCATTTGGCGTGCTCCCGCACATGCGCCGTTTGCGCTAATGCAGAGCGGCGCAGCAGTGCGATCTGTCACCGGCCGTGCACCTCGGACACGGCCGATGACAGATCTGAGTACCGGCTCCCATTGCTGGTACCATGTGACCTGCTGTGACCAATCACAGCAGGTCACATGACAGTTGTATACATGGATGGCTTCATTCATGATGCCATCCATTGTATACTAGTGCCTAGCTGTGAATGGTCACAGCTAATCACATGCACATGTCATGTGATTATCTGTGACCAAATCACAGCTAAGCACAAAAAAAAAAAGAAAAAAAAAAGCTGAATGAATCGATTTCATTCAGGTAAATGCTTGCTTATAGCAAAGTAATTCTTTGCTATAAGCAAATTGTGTGAAAAAAAAAAAAAAAATACTGATCACTTCCCCAAAGTAGTACAATGTTACTATGGTAACATTGTACTACTTTGGTCATAGTAAAATATGAAAAAAAAATCTTAAAAAAAATAAAAAAAAATGTAATAAAAAATTAAATATAATAAAAAAATAAACAAAAATAAAAAAAATATATATATATATTTTTTCATACTGTCACCAGTCAGTGTCCCTGTTCACCGCCATGCCAGTTATATGATGACGCTGTACTGCACTGGTGACAGTATGTAAAAAAAAAAATAGTGAAAATAATTTTTTTAATTTTTTCATTTTCCGAAAAATTATGACAAAAAAATACAACTTCAAAAAACTCGCCATGCCTCTTATGAAGTACGTCGGACTGTCTACTCTGCAAAAAGGGGTCATTTGGGGATATTTGTACTATTCTGACATTCTTGGACCTCAAGAAATTAGATTGGCTGTCAGTACTTCAGGATTGATCAATTTTCAGATCTATACCATAGTTTGTGAACTCTATAACTTTCCTACAAACTAAAAAATACATCCTAATTTGGGTTATTTTCACCAAAGACATGTAGCAGAATACATCTCGGCCTAAATTTATGAAGAACAATTATTTATTTGTAAACTTTTATAACAGAAACAAAGAAAAATGTGTTTTTTTTGTTAATTTAGCAAAAAATAAAAATCCCAGCGATGATTAAATAACACCAAAAGAAATCTCTAGTTGTGTGAAGAAAATGATAAAATTTTAGTTTGGGTACAGTGTTGTATGACCGCGCAATTGTCATTCAAAGTGTGAGAGCGCTGAAACCTGAAAAATGGCCTGGGCAGGAAGGTGTAAAATTGCACGGTATTGAAACGGTTAAATGGTTAAAATAGATATCTGTCTAGGAAACATGCACAAACCTACCTCTATTAACAGCATGCTTACAAGTATATTAAAGAATGGACGTTCCACATTTTCCAGCCATGCCACAACCACTTACTCATAAAGGAATTGCCAAGCACTACCCACTTGCCTGTTCCTTTATAGGTCTCTCTAGAGACAACCTTGCTTAGGGACAATGACCAAGACCATTTAGAGTGCACATGCTTTCAAAGAACAAAAGAGGACAATCAGGTGGCAATGTCTATTGAGGGCGAATTCGTCTTGGAAATAATGGAGCAGGGACTAGTCAAAGATGACACAAACAACTGGGTTGCAACAAAGAGGCAATGCCTACCTAATAACTGAGAACAAGCAGAAAGGCATTTCTCTTCTCTTCAACATAATTTTCAAAGAAAGCCATAGATGAGAGACCACTTCTTTTCTTTCGTGGGGAAAATCTTTGATAATGGTCATGTAGAAATAGCTCCCACTCTTAAATACTTTGAGGAGTCCTGGTACCTAACAATATTTGGAGTATACCACCCCAGGAAGCTGGGTCAAATCAGTAGTGTTTGACTCTAGTGCCAAATTCAAGACTATCTCCCTAAACAATGTTCTCTTGACAGGTCCAGAATAACAAACTTCTGGAGGTGTTCTTATACTTTCACAGAGACTCTGTTGCTTTCATAGCTGAACATTCAACAGATGTTCCATTGCTTCCTTGTCAGAGAGAAAGATAGAAACTTCTTGAGATTTCTATTGTTTAGAGATAATGAACCCTCCAAAGACATCATTGAGTACCGCTTGAGAGTACACATCTTTTGCAACAGCCTTTCTCCTACAGTTGCTATCTATCACATTTTTCCCTCAGGAGGTGAGCCCAAGTATGGCTCAGATGCCAGACAATTCATATAAAAGAACTTTTATGTACTATAGATGACAATTTAAAATCTCTACCTTCCAATGAGTCTGCAATTAGTCTCCTAAAAAGAGCACAGCAAATGTTAGCCTGCTCCAGTCTCAGGCTTAACAAGACTGCTTCCAGCAGTAAAGAAGTAATGAAAGCTTTTCCTTCCCAAGACTGCTCCAATGATCTAAGAGACTTAGACCCAAGGACAGACTCATTACCTTTACAATTCAGTCTTGGTCTGCTATGGAACTTGAAATCAGATTCCTTTACCTTCCAGATAAGCACAGAGGAAAATCCTTTCACTTGCAGAGGTGTCTTGTCCACAGTTAATAGCCTGTATGATCCATTAGGATTTGCAGCTCCTGTCACCATTCAAGGTAAAGCACTGCTTAGAAACTTAACTCAAGAAACATCTGATTGGGATGCCCCACTGCTCCTTGTTGAAAGAAACTCTTGAGTAGAGTGGAAAAATTATCCTCCTGTACCCTCCACAGAAATAGAAAGCCAAAAATGTTGCATATTCTCCGATGCTTCTGTCAAAGCAATAGTTGCTGTTGCCTACTTAAAAAATGTTGCAGCACAGCAGCACAAATGATTTGTCATGGGCAAAGCAAAACTAACTCCACACCCTGAGCACATCATACCGAAACTAGAACTTTATGCTGCAGTATTAGCTGTTCAGCTAGCCAAACTTGCATCAGAAATAGACGTTGATCTAAAAATGCAGATTTCTACACAGACAGCAAGGTGGTGTTAGGTTACAACTATAATGAGACCAGACTAGAGATGAGCGAATCGAACCAGGCGAACCGGAATTCGAGTCGAATTTCAGGAAATATTCGATTCGCGTCGAATCCGAAATTTTGCCTACTTCGGGTGCGCGAATCGAATATTTCCCGATCAGCCGGCAAAAGTGTCCCTGCAGTGAGATCCGCTATTTCTGACAGTTCTCTGACAGAAGGAACACATGTTTAGCGGTTGAAACATTGTATCTATTCGTTTCCATTTAGGATACAGATGTTTCAACCGCTGTACATGTGAAGAAGCTGTCAGAGAACTGTCAGAAATAGAGGAACTCTGCACATACACTTTTTGCCGGCTTGGAATTATTCTTATTTTCATCCTACTTCTTCTTCTTCATCCTCATCCTCATCCTCTTCTTCTGAGGATGAGGATGAAGAAGAAGAAGAAGAAGAAGTAGGATGAAAATAAGAATAATTCCAAGCCGGCAAAAAGTGTATGTGCAGAGTTCCTCTATTCTGCAGATACACTTAGGGGAGCTCTGCAGATACACTTAGAGGAGCTCTGCACATACACATTTTGCCGGCTTGGAATTAATCTTATTTTCATCCTACTTCTTCTTCTTCTTTTTATTTCCATAAATCTATTTGTCCATTTATGGAAACATTTATGGAAACAAATAGATACAATGTTTCAACCGCTGTATGGAGTGAGTGTCCCAGAACTGTCATAAATAGTCTATTTCTGACAGTTCTATGACATTCCCTCCATACAGCGGTTGAAACCGCTGTATGGAGTGAATGTCCCAGAACTGTCAGAAATAGACTATTTATGACAGTTCTGGGACATTCACTCCATACAGCGGTTGAAACCGCTGTATGGAGGGAATGTCATAGAACTGTCAGAAATAGACTATTTATGACAGTTCTGGGACATTCACTCCATACAGCGGTTGAAACCGCTGTATGGAGGGAATGTCATAGAACTGTCAGAAATAGACTATTTATGACAGTTCTGGGACACTCACTCCATACAGCGGTTGAAACATTGTATCTATTTGTTTCCATAAATGGATCCATTTATGGAAACAAATAGATACAATGTTTCAACCGCTGTATGGAGTGAATGTCCCAGAACTGTCAGAAATAGTCTATTTCTGACAGTTCTATGACATTCCCTCCATACAGCGGTTTCAACAGCTGTATGGAGTGAATGTCCCAGAACTGTCAGAAATAGACAGAAACTGTCACAGAACTGTCCTTCTTCTCATCCTTCTCCTTCTTCTCATCCTTCTTCTCATCCTTCTTCTCATCCTTCTCCTTCTTCTCATCCTTCTCCTTCTTCTCATCCTTCTCCTTCTCCATCTTCTCATCCTTCTCCTTCTCCTTCTTCTCATCCTTCTCCTTCTCCTTCTCTTTCTTCTCATCCTTCTCCTTCTTCTCATCCTTCTCCTTCTTCTCATCCTTCTCCTTCTCCTTCTCCTTCTTCTCATCCTTCTCCTTCTCCTTCTTCTCATCCTTCTCCTTCTCCTTCTCCTTCTTCTCATCCTTCTCCTTCTTCTCATCCTTCTCCTTCTCCTTCTTCTCATCCTTCTCCTTCTTCTCATCCTTCTTCTCATCCTTCTCCTTCTTCTCATCCTTCTTCTCATCCTTCTCCTTCTTCTCATCCTTCTCCTTCTTCTCATCCTTCTCCTTCTTCTCATCCTTCTCCTTCTTCTCATCCTTCTCCTTCTCCATCTTCTCATCCTTCTCCTTCTCCTTCTTCTCATCCTTCTCCTTCTCCTTCTCCTTCTTCTCATCCTTCTCCTTCTTCTCATCCTTCTCCTTCTCCTTCTTCTCATCCTTCTCCTTCTCCTTCTTCTCATCCTTCTCCTTCTCCTTCTTCTCATCCTTCTCCTTCTCCTTCTCCTTCTCCTTCCTCATCTCCAAGGGAATTTAAATTAAAGGTTCAGTGTTCTGCACTAATTTAAAGGCTCTCTGAAGCCTAGAAACCCTTTTAATAAGTTAACTTCGTAGCGAATTAATTCGCATCGAATCGAATTTCATACTGGAATTCGCCGAATCAGCCGAATCAAATTTTTGAGAAATTCGCTCATCTCTAGACCAGACAATTCTATGTTTATGTCAACAACAGAGTGCTAAGGATTTGGAGATCCACCTGTCCAACACAATGTACCTACTGACCATAACCCTGCAGACCATGCTACAAGAGCTGTCATATTAAGGACACAGCATGGTTTACAGGATCTGCATTCTTGTACAGCACAGAACAGATTGATTCTGATAGTGGCAAAACTGAGCTAGTAGATCCAGACTCAGATGTTGAAATCTGCCCTGAGATCTCTACACTTCAGACAGTGACTTCAGACAGTCAGCTAAAATCCCACAGATTTTACAGATTCTCAACTTGGATGTCACTCATTCTCTTTGTTACGTGCCTCATCCATATAACTCATTCATTTAACCGTACCACCTGTGCAAATGACTGAGTGTAAAGGCTGGTACCACTGTCAAAGGATTAGTTCAGCAGTAGAACTCCAGCAGTGTCAAGATTTCATAATATACACTGTGAAATATGAAACTTTTGCCAGGTTTGCAAGGTTATCCTAAACAAGAAATCAATTTCCACTGACAATGCTCTGCAAAAACTTGACCCATTTCTTAATCACAATGGCCTTGTCACCAAATCTCTTCAAAGTGAGAGTGGGAGAGTCAGAAAGGTCAAAGTTAAAGTTCACAGGAACAGAAAGCAAAGTTTTTCCTCAAACTAGTTTCTGACCCGGTCTTGTTGTTTTCTTCTGAAGACCCAAATAGTGCTGTTAATCTGTAATCTGTTGATACCAAGCAGGGAGTGTTCTGCATACAGCAGGGAAATTCAGCCTGCAATATTAAATCTGGCCACTAGATGGAGCCTGGCATAAATTTATGGTTTTGCAGAAGCCAAAGACTGTCCAGCTCTAATGAAGGCTCCCATCATCCTTCAGTCTGAGAAAGGGAAACAGGTGCATCTTAGGAGCTCAGACTCCATTTTAAGAACTGAAGGAAGGGAAGCAGCCATAATACTTTGTAGCACATGGCATGGACTGAACTTACATCTCTTACAGGCAATTCGCTGGTGAGCATGGACTTATTGCCATCTACAGCCTAACCATTCCATTGTGTTCGTTTATTTCATATATTGATATGTACTTCATATCTGTTTTTTTCCCACTAGTTTCACCCGCCCTGTTTTGTTAATAAAGCTTCAAGATTACATTCAGTCTGACTTTTTGCAGAATAGGAGGGTTTAGCTGCATGTCGAGCTACACACAGGGAAATGTTCAGTGAATACAGAAAAATAGGCAAAAGGTTTTTGCATTTTGGATAGAATAAGGTAAGGTTATAACCCCTGTAAGGTTTATTTTTGCCATTTGTGGCCCATTAGGGAGATTTACCGTCCTTTTCTGTCAGAAACAGGAAGTGAGAGGAAATCCCTGAAAATTAAAGGAATCTCATGGAGCCCCCCAGGTGACCAGAACTACTGTCCCCATTGAAACATATCCACGCTATTACTTTTCTATTACTTTTCTAGAGACAACACTAATTTGGGATTTACTTTTAATGATAATGGCAAACAGGACAACTAGAGAAGGTGAATGGGCAGCAAGTGGTTAGCACTTCCGCCAAGCAGCACTAGGGTGGTTGGTTCAAATCCCAACCATGGCACTACCTGCCTGGAGTTTGCATGTTCTCCCTGTGCCTGTGTGGGTTTCCTCTGGGTACTCCGGTTTCCTCCCATGCTGCAAAGACATGCTGGTAGGTTAACTGGCATCTTTCAATTAGTTTCTTTAGTTATACTTCAATGTTCAGTCTAAACACAAGTTTGGAATGGACCGAACCATAGCTGTTCCGGGATTTCTACATGATATCTTCTTGTTATCATTGGTTAATAAAGACACCAAGCGCAGCCACCACCGAGTCCTTAACAGCTAGTGACCCATTCTTTTAGATGGCTGGGAATCCCTGGCCATGTATGCAAAGAAGTTGGAATCGTAAAAAGAAGAAAAAAATGTTGTGAGCGTGCGCGCACGCACTCTCACACATACTTTCAGTACCAGACCTTTAGGGTCTGGTATGTTGTTTTTTTTTGTTTTTATTTAAAATTTGTTAGGTTTTTCATAATGGAAAGAAAAATAAAAATACGAAGAAAATATTAAAAATACAACGGAAAAACAGCCCACAACAGCTACAAAGCAGGTAAAACAAAGAAAGCAGAATGTGCATATAAAGTAAAAATACAAATATATAAGTATGTCAGGGTTCTATCATTCAGTTTTTAGGAGTGGAAGCAAGTTAACCAAGAATAAAATCAGGAACCTGGACAAGCATATAGCAGAAAACACTTACCACTCTGAGGTTTTACGCTGCTTTGGGTTTTTGTGAAACTGGAGCTCTCCAGGGTGGCGGGGAAGAGGGAATAGAAGGGGCTGAGAGAGGGGATGTATCAGTCACTTTAAGTTTATCCAAACAGTTGGTGAGGTCAGCCCTCAAATACCAATCAGTGTACAGAAGGAGTTGCATATGGGATGTAAGTTCTACTTGTGAAAAGGAATGTTCCATAAAACGTCTCCATCTGACAATGAAACGTTGGGTAGATTTTAAGTTTTGGGTGATAGTCTCCAATTTTTCCAGATTGAAGAGACTATTCAGAACCTATTGCTGTTGTTATTCATGGTGGCTTGGGATGTATCCATGCTGCAAAAGTGTTCTGTGAGTTACCAAGAGGCAAACGTGTATGCACTGAGGTAAGCTTCGGGACTTAGAAGGCTGTGTCAAGCCAGTGGGTTCTTCATAGAAGATACACAAGATGGGATCCCTGGGGATATTGATGTGGTAGATGTGAGTAATATACAGCAGGACTTGGTCCCAAAATGCATGTTGAATATACAGGTTTTGTTTTGTTGGTACTAGAGATGAGCGAATCGAACATGACGAAGTGGAATTCATTCCGAAGATTTGGAAAAATTCTATTCGCGACGAATCCGAAGATTAGCAAAATTTGGATGCACGAATCGAATTTTCCCAAAAATGGCGGCGACATGTGTGGCGACGGAGAAAATGGACAGAGAAGATGGGGCGGGGATCTCTGGGAAGGCGCGCAGACAAGGCGCGCTGACCCATAATGCATTCATGACATGTGATCGCATTAGCCAATCAGCAGCCAGCCAGCACTGTGTAATGGTGGAGCTATAAATCGCGGCCATCTTAGAATTCTCCATTAGCCTCCGGTCATTCAAGAGAGACAGACCTGTGTGTATTAAGGGACAGAGTTAGGGCCACAGAGACTTTAGGGCCACAGAATCGTTACTCAGGGACACAGAATCGTTACTCAGGGACACAGAATCGTTACTTAGGGCCACAGCTATCAAAGAATCGAAAATTTAAAGTGACATACACCCTTTTTTTTTTTGGTGGCTGTCGTGCACAGTTGGTGCTGCAGTTTGCCGATTGTGCTAAATAAACTGACTTTCTGCTTCACAACCACTATTGTACGTTCAAAGAGTTAAATCCATATACACGCCGGGTGGCGGTAATATTTTTTGGGTGATTAGTGCATTCCAGTGACATAAACGTACAGTTTCCAGCCAACGGCAAGCTGCAATTGACCGATTGTGCTAAATAAACTGACTTTCTGCTTCACAACCACTATTGTACGTTCAAAGAGTTAAATCCATTTACACGCCGGCTGGCGGTAATATTTTTTGGGTGATTAGTGCATTCCAGTGACATAAACGTACAGTTTCCAGCCAACGGCAAGCTGCAATTGACCGATTGTGCTAAATAAACTGACTTTCTGCTTCACAACCACTATTGTACGTTCAAAGAGTTAAATCCATTTACACGCCGGCTGGCGGTAATATTTTTTGGGTGATTAGTGCATTCCAGTGACCTAAACGTACAGTTTCCAGTCAACGGCAAGCTGCAATTGACCGATTGTGTACAATAAACTGACTTTCTGCTTCACAACCACTATTGTACGTTCAAAGAGTTAAATCCATATACACGCCGGGTGGCGGTAATATTTTTTGGGTGATTAGTGCATTCCAGTGACATAAACGTACAGTTTACAGCCAACGGCAAGCTGCAATTGACCGATTGTGCTAAATAAACTGACTTTCTGCTTCACAACCACTATTGTACGTTCAAAGAGTTAAATCCGGTTTTATTTTTGGGGTGCTTATTGAATTAAAGAGTATGTCAGACAACACGCAGAGGAGTGGCAGAGGAGGCAATGTTTCAGGAGCGAGCAGACGTGGCAGCAGAGGAAGGGGTCGAGGCAGCACTAGTCGCAGCCAGAGGCCAGTGCTCCCGGTGTCATCCAGCGGTCGTGTCTCCACCGACAACCCTGCCGTCATCGATTGGTTGACTCGGTCGTCTTCCTCTTCCCAGGTCACCTCTGACACCTACAGCCAACGGTCGGTGGGTACGTCAGACACAACCGTTAGTTGGCATGGCCCGGGAGCAAGCCCACTGAAATCACGTGTCCTCGACCTGCCCCTGTCCTTTGGTGTTCCCTCACCAAGCGAAGTATCGCATGCTGTGGGCTCAGCCCCACTGTACAGTGAGGAAGAGCTAACAGAGGGCGGTCAGGAACGGGGGGAGACATCCGCCTCTTCAGCAGCCAGGCGAAGAAGTACTGGCGAGGAGAGTGGCTCGGTAGCCGGTCTAGAGACAGGTCTGTCTCCTGACCCACACGCAGCCAAGGGGGCTAGTAGTGACGCGGAGACCCTAATTGATGATGATGAGGCTGATCGCACTTGGCAGCCTCGTCGTCATCAGGCTATTGCTTCCGCATCATCAGGAGAAGAGGGTGCCAGCTTGCCAGCGAGCAAAACAGTCGGTGGGTTGCCCAGGAGGCAGCAGGGTCGCAGCAGTGTCAGTGGAGCCAAACGGCCACGGAGTAGAGCACCAGCTCCACTGCAGCCTACCACCACGGCCAGTAGTGGTGCCGGTGTGCACGGAGGAAGTAGCAGTCAGCCAGTGAGGAGTAGTGGGGGCAAAGTTTCCTACTCGGCGGTGTGGCAATTTTTCGTCAAGCCGCCCGAGGAAGTAAACGTAGCCGTATGTCGACTATGTGGCCAGAAAGTCAAGCGTGGCCAGGGGGCCAATGTTGGGACTACAGCGTTGCGTCAGCATATGCAGCGTCGCCATTCGGTGGCCTGGGAAAACCGTGATAAAGATACGGCGGTTCTGCCTGCCCCAGCCCCTGCTCCATCACCCGCTCCGTTACTTGCTCCGTCACCCGACGTCAATCGCCCTCTATCAGCCAGTCAAGGCTCCAACACCTCTGCTGAGGGGAGTTGTCGCTCGTTGGCATCTTCCGCTCGTTCAGATGCTCCTTCTCCTGCTACTCCTCTTCACGGATTCCGTCAGCAGTCTTTCTTGGAATCCGTTTCCAAGAGACAACCGTTTGCGAGCACGCACCCGACGGTGCAGAAGCTGAACGTCCTCCTGTCCAAGTTGCTGGTGCTGCAGTCCCTCCCTTTCCAAGTGGTGGACTCAGCACCTTTCCGAGAAATGATGGCTTGTGCCGAGCCGCGGTGGAGAGTGCCAAGCCGGCATTTCTTCGCCAAAAAGGCAGTGCCAGCCCTGCATTCACATGTAGAAGAGATGGTGGGCCAGTCTTTGAGCATGTCGGTCTCTGCCAAAGTGCACGGCAGCGCCGACGTGTGGAGCTGTAACTACGGTCAGGGACAGTACATGTCATTTACGGCCCACTGGGTGAACGTGGTGCCGGCACAGCCGCACCAGCAACTTGGACAGGTCACGCCGCTTTTGCCTCCACGTTTGCACGTCCTTGGTCCGGCAAAGATGTCCACCTCTACCACCTCTTCTTCCGCCGTGTCCTCACCCGCCACCCCCGTGCCAAGTCCCATTACCCGACCGGCATATCACATGTGCAGGGCGCAACGGTGTCACGCTGTGCTGCACCTGGTATGCCTTGGCGAACGTAGTCACACAGGGGAGGAACTTCTGAGTGTAATGAACAGAGAAATCGACAGATGGCTGTCTCCGCGCAAACTGAAAATCGGAACCATGTTGACCGACAACGGAAAGAACATGGTGTCTGCTCTGCGTCAAGGAAGGTTGTGCCATGCGCCATGCATGGCTCACGTGTTCAATCTGGTTGTCAAGCGGTTCCTAAAATCCACCATCCCACTGCAAGACATCCTTAAAATGTCACGTAAACTTTGCATGCATTTCAGCCATTCCTACACCGCAAAGCACACCCTCCTTGAGCTGCAGCGGCAGAACGGAATTCCACAGCATCGCCTGATCTGCGACGTTGCAACAAGGTGGAATTCAACCCTACATATGTTAGACCGCCTTTACGAACAGCGAAAGGCCATCACCGATTTCCTGATGTTACAAGCGGATAAAGGTACTCCCCTGTGTAACTTAGATGTCAGCCATTGGCAGCTCATGCGTGACACCTGCCGCTTGCTCAGGCCCTTTGAGGAGGCCACGCTATTCGTGAGTCGGCAGGACTATGGGATGAACGACGTCATTCCTCTGTTGCACGTCCTGGAACAAATGCTGTTAACAATGGCTGGTCAGGGTGCGGTAGATGTGGCGCACAGATCTCAACGCCACATGACCCCTGTGGGGGCAGGACAGGAAGAAGAGGAGGAGGTAGACGAGGACATTGGTGCTCAGGAATTATTGAGTGAAATGGGTGGTTTTTCCACTCAGCGGACAGCAGTGGAGGAGCAGGAGCATCTGGTAGAGGAGGAGGAGGAGACAGAGGACCCAGACGCACCGTGGCAGTATGCTGTGGAGATGGAGGCAGGGAGTCCCTCGCATTCCTTGGCACAAATGGCCCACAATGTCTCCTCACACTGCTGGTGGGTTCCATTTTGTCATAGGGTGCTGTATGGCCTCCCATTGCTGCTGCCTCCACCGCCACACTGTGGCTCCACACTCTGGTTTTGGCCCCGTGACTGCCCAAATGAGTGAAGTGTGCGGTGATTCTAAGATCGACGGCACTCATCTGCATGTCATACTGACTGACAGTATTATTTCTCTTCCCCAGCAGACTCCAAGGGCATTTAAATTAAAGGTACAGTGTTCTGCACTAATATAAAGGCTCTCTGAAGCCTAGAAACACCCTTTTTATAAGTTAAATTCGCAGCGAATATATTCGGCTCGAAGCGAATTTATTCCGCGAATTCGGCGAATCAGCTGAACCGAATTTTTGAATAATTCGCTCATCTCTAGTTGGTACAAAACAGGTAGTAGGCTCGATGAATACTCTTGAATTGGGTTTCACGCCACGTTTCACAGACCACCAGTGATGTAATTTTCTTATATCCCATCAAGAGATTTTCAGGAATGCCCAATTTGTGGAGAACAGAAACCCATGGCTTAAAGGGGGCGAGGTGATACTTTGCCATTTGGTGAGTTATAAGATGAGAGTAGATATTGAAGATTGAATATTGATCCCGGCAAAGCACTACCTCAATGAAAGAGCTTTAAAAGGGATCTTGTCGAGGGCCAAAACAGGTCCTGAGATAATTTGGCGTTAGTGTTGGTGGTAGTGAAAGATGTGGTATCCCTTGAGAGTGCAGACTAGCCACTCCTCACCTCCATCCACTACTTCTAATGCAGGGGGAAGTCTCAAAGAGCTAGTCTGTAGAGCCTTTCAGCTCTGACCCAAATTTCACCCTGCTAGCAATCAAACCCAGGCCGCTATTCAGCCTCTGATTAACAATTCAAACATGAGCTCCCCCTAGCTAACTAGAAGGGTACTACACATATTTGAACATGACCATATTTGGCCAATGATCTCACTAGAACCTCAGTGTGGGAGTACCCCATTAACATCTATAGCAGACCCTCATCTAGAATAAGGCTCTGGTATAGATGAATGGAACCCCCAGCTGCTTTGTTTAGAAACAGAACAAAGCAGCTGGGAGATGTCAATTTGCATTTAATTTAAACACACTTTTTTCTTTGTTAAATGTTAGTGGTGCTGCAGTAGATTGTATATATCACAGGGGCAGAACATGCTTTTTCCTATTGTTCCACTTTGAGTGTTGTTAAAATGCCACCTCCCCTTCACTCCCTCTCTCTGTCGGGGTCCCTCAAGGTCCTGTCCTTGGACCTCTCCTCTTCTCCATCTACACCTCCTCCCTTGGCCAATTGATAAACTCCCACTGCTTCAACTACCATCTCTATGCCGATGACACACAAATCTATCTCTCTACCCCTCACCTCACCCCCTCTGTCTCCAATCGCATCACCAGCCTACTAAGTGACATATCGGACTGGATGTCACTCCACTTCCTCAAACTCAACCTTTCCAAAACTGAGCACTTAGTATTCCCCCCAGCCCGTGCCCCCCCTCCCCCGACTTCTCTCAAGATCAACAACACTACCATCAGTCCCTCCCCTCACGCCAGGATGCTAGGTGTAATCCTAAACTCCAATGTGTCCTTTCAGCCCCAGGTCCAATCACACTGACAAACTCATGTAGACTTCATCTCCGCAACATCTCCAAGATACAACCATTCCTAACCTCGGAAACCATAAGCAACTCATTCACTCCCTTAATATATGATGCCTTGACTACTGTAACTCCCTCATCACTGGACTACCTCACCGCAGGCTATCCCCACTACAGTCCATCATGAATGCTGCTGCCAGACTCATTCACCTTACTAACCGCTCTATATCTGCCACCCCTCTCTGCCAATCCCTCCACTGGCTCCCAATTGCCCAACGGATAAAATTCAAAACACTAACACTGACGTATAAAGCCGCTCATAACACTGCCCCTAATTACATTACCGACCTTGTCTCTAAATACCACCCAAACCGTACTCTCCGCTCCTCGCAAGACCTCCTACTCTCTAGCTTCCTTGTCTCCTCCTCCCATGCTCGTCTCCGGGATTTCTCAAGGGCTTCACCCATCCTCTGGAACTCCCTACCTCAAGCTATCAGGCTATCGCCTACTCTGCTCACCTTTAGGCGCACTCTGAAAACCCATCTCTTCAGGGAATCCTACCCCGACCCCAACTCATACTGGCATCAACTACTCCTCCTACCACTCCATCCCCCACAGCTAATAACCTCTTGTACCACTATCCCCTCCCTCCTAGATTGTAATCTCCAAGGAGCAGGGCTCTCTAATCCCTCTTGTATTGAACTGTATTGTTACTGTATTGTCTCCCACTATAATGTAAAGCGCTGAGCAAACTGTTGGCGCTATATAAGTCCTGTATAATAATAATAATAATAATAAAATGCTGCTCCCACCAAATGGAATTTTTTTTTAAATGTTTGCGTTGTCCCGAAGGCTGTTTCCCACCTCCTTCCATTTGTTTGACAATCCCTTGCTTATTATCCCAGAAATTGACCAGAACTAATTTTGACATTCATTTCCAATTGGCTTTAATGGAGTTTTTGATTTGGTTACTAATGTTCATAGAACTGAACCTAGATGTGTTCTGTGCATCATTACTTATGAGCATATCCCCCTGCTCTTTGTTACTATCAATGTGTTAAATATTAGGCATTCTGCATAAAGAGTAGGCTCCCAGTGCTACCCGTTCCTCTCCCAGTGAAAATGCTTCTATACAGGGGTTTTAGAATCTATTCAAACCAGGTGCAATGAGAGTGTGTTGGGTCGCTATTCCA